>NC_134710.1:3378820-3978820 GCF_043290135.1 Rhipicephalus microplus
TAAGTCTTAAGCATATCATGCCAAACTTTTTGAATCACCTAAACAACAAAGCCATTACGCCTGATACGCTGACAAAAAAGCAGTGGAAAGAATACTTAATTAGAGTCTGGGAATGTGATCAATTAATCTCGAATTCATTTTCACTGTGTATTATTTTATAGTATCATATTCAATTTGATAATTGGTTTGAATAGAACTGCATTTTCGCCTTTTCATGTGCACATGTACAAACATGAACTGTTTCATGTATTTGTGTTTTCGTTATGCATACTGTTTCAAGGTAGTGTTTCTTATATATATAAATTATGTTCTTTTGTATTCCTTCTCACTGTGTTCTCCCATATTATCTCGCATTCTTTCAGTGTTTGCGATTTTACATTATGTCTGCAGTTGAAGTTTGCTGCTAAATTTGTTGATATTTTACTTGCTTGTGTTATGCGTTCTTGTACTTTTTTCTGTTTTACTTGCTTGTATTTTATTTCTTTTTTTTTTACATCCCCACGTGTCTGTGGCCAATCTGCTTAGGGTCAGGAATCCCGTGAAGCTGCTTTTTAGCAGCTTTTAATTCCTGTTCTTGCATATTCCTCACTTTTTAATCTGATTTGCATTTTGTTTTGTGTTGACCATTGCCATTGTATGAAAACATTGAATCACTGTACTTTAACATGATTGCTGAAAAAGATTGCTAAATAAACTGAAACTGAAACTGAAACTTAGATTATAATGGAAAGACTTCAGGCATGGATAGAGAATGAGGGGGTGCCGGGGGAACTGCAGAATGAATTTTGAAAACAAAGGAGGATGGAAAGCAATCTGTTCTCACTGACGCAGTGCATCGAAATAGCAGAAAAGGAACACAGGCCCCTGTGGCTAGCATTTTTGTATATCAAGGGAGCGTACGATAGCGTGGTTCAAGAGGACTTGTGGGGAATACTGGACACACTAGGTGTAGAAGATGGAGTCACTAATCTTTTAAAGGATATCTATAAAGGTGACAAGGTAGTTATAAAGTGGGAAAAACAGATATCCAAGCTCCCAGAGGTAAAACAGGGGCTTAGACAGAGGTGTCCTCTGCCACCCTCATTATTCATGATGCACCTACGAGGATTAGAGGCCAAATTAAAGGGAAGTGGACTTGGCTTCAACCTCTCTTTCATCAAACAAGGAAAACAGATTGAACTGGCACTACCAGCATTGATGTACGCAGATGATATAGTGCTAATGGCCGACAACAAGGAAGATTTGCAAAGATTCATGGACATCTGTGGTAATGAGGGAGATAGGGAGGTAGGTTAAATTGAGAGTTCAGCAGATAAAAATCGGTAATCATGATTTCTAATGATAACAAAGGCAGTGAGCTTAAAATACACGAAGTCACGCTAGAAATAGTGGATAAATACAAGTACTTCGGCGTAGGGATATATAACGGGGCTGAGTATCTAAGGGAGCACGAAAGATACGAAATGACTAATGGCAGCAGGAATGTAGCTGTAATGAAAAATAGGGCACTGTACAACTACAATAGGCATGACGTTGTGAGAGGGATTTGAGAAGGTGTAATGGTCCCGGGTTTAACGTTCGGCAATGCGACCTTGTGCATGAAATCAGAAGTTAAAGCAAGATTGAAAATTAAGCAACGTGGAATAGGTAGGCTTGCCTTAGGAGCTCACGCGAATACACCAAATCAGGGAGTACAAGGTGATACGGGATGGAAATCATTTGAGGGCACGGAAGCTAGCAGCAATATAAAATTTGAGAATCGATTGAAAGTAATGGGGTAGGAGCGTTGGGCTAGGAAGGTTTTCAGCTACTTGTACATGAAATATGTCGATACAAAATGGAGAAAGCGAACCATAAAATTGACAGGTAAATACTTTGAAAACAGCAGGGCAACAAATTAAATAGAATTATAGGTTAAGAAGAAGGTGAAGGAAGCTGAGACCGTTGTGTGGAGAATTGGCGCGATAAAGAAGTTCGCACTAGAAATCTATCAAAATTTTAAGCAGGAAATTGCCAAGGAAAGGATCTATGATAATACTCGGGGTAGTTCTCTACTGTTTGAGGCCAGGACGTGAGTATTGCGAACCAAGACATATGGGGCCAAATACGAAGGGGTAGACACGGTATGCAGAGCGTGTGGAGAGGAGGAGGAAACTGCGGAACACTTGATAATGTTCTGTAAAGGGCTTCACCCTATAGTTCAGGATGATGGCGCAGAGTTTTTCAAAGCACTGGGGTTTAGGGACAGGGAGGGCAAAGTAGACTTTAAGCGGGTAGAATCAAGTAGAAGGAGGTTATTTGTTTGGGGGCTAAAATCAAGGCACGAATTAAAATTAAACCCTTTACTACAAAGTAACAGGGCTCAACTTTGCTATTTAAAGGGAAAAAAACATACATCTATTTTTTGGTTCCCTTAGTATTACGGCTAGGTGGCGTTAGCCGCCGCCTGATCTAAAGGGTACAGCCATATCAATCCATCCATCCACGTGTGCAATAGAACGGACGGATGCAAGAACGCACGGACGGGGTAACGGACGGAAGGACGGGCGGACGCGTCGCCCACTCATCATCATTCACTTCGTGGATATGCTGCGATTTCTCGCGTTTCAATAAAGTTGTTTCTCTCTCTCCCTCTCACAGTAACGTGCAGTTTAGCCTGCCTCGTGCATGCTTGGTCTGCGCCATCAAGCAGCTTTTTTTAATTAGAGTTACCGAATGAAACTTGCAAGTTTTCTTTTTTTTTAAGTTTGACCTGTACCGTTGGCGCAAATATTGCGATTGCATATGTCAAAGTGTCCAAGGTCAGTTTCGCTTACTCTGGAATTAAATTGCTAGAAACGTAAAGGCAGTTCAACATAGAAATAAGCAAAAGTAGTTTTTAGCATGAAGTTTCCGAAGAGTTCTAGAGCAATGCGGGAGCAGCTTCCCATTGTAACAACAAACCACTGAATGTAAGAAACGGCATGAGAATTCAAATGTGAGCAAGTTGGTGCGGAGTTATTTTTCATTCATTAGCGCACTGAGGGAGGAGGCCTATGGTGTGGTGCGCTTTCTTCTCGTAGTCGTCGTCCCTCAGCGCTCTGCGAAAATCAAGTAAGAAACAGCTGCTTTTCAGAGCTTCAATCAGGTACCTCGGCTGGCTTATTAGCAAATTCCTCCTCACTTACGCTAAATGGGAGCTTGATAGATCCACTATATGTGGTATACTCCTGTATTAACTTACGGGAAGAGCTAATGAAGGTACACAAAGTTTTTTTTCTTGGTCCCACTCATGTTGATGTCATGGTGCACCCAAAGTACCGAGACAGCATTTCATCTTCAGCCGTCGATTATGTTCCCACCACATTTGCGAAGGAGTCATCCTCCGCTGTGCTGGTGCTCACGCCATGTCTTTCGACAGCTCATTTTTTGGCGGATAAAATGCCCGCATTACGCTTCGATTCATTGGCAATCAACGACAACTTGAACTTCGATAGGAACGTAGCCAAAACTATAGCAAATCCATTAAAAAATTCTGCAACTTGCTCCCCATTGCAATTTCTCCCGTGTGAAAAATGACTTCACGCAGTGTCACTTTGTCAACGCGTAGGCAGGTCGGCAGCAGTTCACCGCAGTGACTAAACTACAGGGCGAGCTCTTATAACGATGCTTCTACAAAATGAACGAATTTTGTTTACGAGAGCGATCGTACAGTTAAGTAACAATCAACGTCATACATACCGTTACGGTTCCGAAACAGCAACAAGGGCATTGTTTAGTTGCCGAAAAATTTAACGCGCTGCCGATAACATCGTTAACTACATGGCGTTACCACCTACAATGCTAATCAACAATTTCGAGGGGTGAGATGGACTTTCTGAAACCTTTCTAGCGCCGTGTCCTGGTGCTGCGCCTCTAAATCGCCAAGATAGCTGTTTTTTAAAGGGGAAGTAAGTATAACGAATAAAAGCGGCACTGAATGAGAACCCGAAAACGCTTCTCATGTAGAAAAAAAAAAGAAAATATATTAGTCAACATAAGCTACGTGCTCGTTTAGCCATTGCTGCTCAGTGCTTATTAAACGATGAATCTAATGTTAAAATATAGCTTCCCTCATACTTTCCTTTCATTCAATGTGTGTTGCCTTATTGATGCTGCAGTTATAACAAAAATTGAACCGTGCATGGTTCAACTTCTTTTGCTGTTTAAATAATGGGCTGCGTAATAAGAAATTCGAAAAACAAAAAGCTTACTTGCTCCATTTCCAGAAACAAAACTGGCACTGCATGCCGCAAAGATTCCAGGTGGAACGCTTTAGCGAAAATACAACAAGCCACTAAAGCTTCAGCAATCACGCAGTAGTGATAATAATTGCTCGAGATATACGTGCCAAAACTACATTATGTGTATGAGGCGCGCCATGGAGGAGGGCTTCATATTAAGAAAACTATGTCCTACAGCACGCGCTTCGTGCGTATGTGTCTCTCATTCTCTGTCCTCGCATAAGAGGGTTCCGGAAATTTCGACCACCTCGGGTTCTCTCACGTGAATTTACGCCCATGCTTACACGCATCTAAATCTAAGTACTTCGAAATGCTTTCGCCTACTTCAAAATGCTGGAGCCGCGGTCATGATCCTGTTCGTTGAACGGGCAGCCGAGCACCGGAACCACTGACAACAATTCTGTAAAAAAAAAAACAGTCACAGCTTTGCTGCAAAGGCGAAGCAATTAACGCGATAGCAACAAATTTTAAGGTCACGCGCAGAATGACAAGCAGATCTAAACGTGCCCTGCGTTTCTCGCGTAAAAATGACTCACGAAAAGTACTCACAAATACAAGTTAACGCGAATAAGTGTCTCAGTCTTTACTTCGGTGTGTCTGGAAAGCGCGCCCTTTTTGCCAGCAGAAAACAATTGCAGTGACCTTTGTGCGCCCGGAAACTGCAACAAAATCTTTCCGGTGAAATTTTGAAGCCAGCCAAGACGTACGACCCTCCCCTAAGCAACATAAAACGTGCGAGCGAGCGTCCACATCCATCCTTTCCGCGTGGCAAAGTACGCGTGGGAAATGAGAGCGCCGCTGCGTCGTGACAATGTGGCGACGCGCTCACTGCGCCATCTTGCTGGTATTGCGGAAAACACGATAGTTCCCCCAGAGTTACCCGTCAACAGCAGTGTTGTAGATATAAATAGCTTGTCGTTGCACGTTGAAGGACGTGCTTTTCCGCAGCTCAGTGATTAACGCTTCCCACTCACGTTTCAGAGGTCCCGAGTTCAATCCCGCGTACCGGAGCCTTTTTCTGGGTTATTTTTGTTTCTTGATTTTTCATATATATAAAGATACATATACATATATGGTGAGTGACGGCGACGCGTATGCCGGCGACAAGAAGAAGCCGAGAATCTCCATATAAAATAAAAAAACTAGACATCCTTATTTATTTTTAGATTCAACCCCGTGCTTCACTGACGGCGCGCGAGCTGTCTGATTAGTCGCCCAAACCAACTCGGTCGTAAAGCTCGCCAGCGGCGTGGCGATAAAATAGGTGTTGGGTTCGAACTGTGGATGGACGTGTTTTTTGAGCGCTTCTGATCGACTGCGCAGGTAAGTTTTTTTTGCATATTTTGAGCTTATTTTTATAGTCATAAGGCAGCAGTTGAAATCTTTGTAGCACTTATTTTATGGTACGACTTTTTCGGGGGCCAGTCACCAGGTATTTATTAATTAGTTAGTGCGCGTGTGTGTGTTAGATTTTTTTGTTTTTGTTTTTTTCTTTTGCCACCCCGTGGGGGAGGTGCACGTACATTGAACACGCAAATTTTTGTAGTAGAGCTTAGACTTTCTTTTTTTTTCGTAGGGCAGGGCTCGAGTTTAGTAATTATCGAGTGAGACAAGTCATAGGGACAATTGGTGTCAGAAATACATGGTTAAAAAGACTGTAAAATGTTCAGTATGTGGAGTGGGTTTGAAAGTGGACCCAAGTGTAGAAGCGAATGGAGAAGAGGCTGACGCGAAGTGTAGGCAATTGTCAGGTCGAAGAAAAAAATGGAGAAAATGATGGTTGCCCAGAGTGAACTGATGATGAGAATCGCCGAGCTCGAGACTGCGTTGGCGATAGAGCAAGAGAAAACGAGGGCAATAGGATAAAGGCTGAAGTCCGCCGAGGAAGCACTAGCCAAGGTGAACAGAGGAGCGGCCTACGGAGAGAACAGTAGGGAACCGGCAAACAGAACGGCGGAGAAGAAAGAGCAAGCAAGTTTGGAAAAAAACACTGCAGGTTCAGTCGGTTCAATTGTAGCAAGGCCCAGCTTCAGCGAAGTAGTGGTGGGGCTGGGAAGGGACAAAGCAGCCGGCGTCACAGGTGCAAGTAACCCCCAGGTGCAGGACGCTCCAGCTGAAAAGTCACAGCATGTGATAATCGCCGGGGACTCAAATTTAAATCGATGCACAGAAGCCATCAAAGAGAGCGTAAGAGGTGACAAGAGGGTTGCAGTAAGGGGCGTTCCCAGGACGCAAGCTGGAAGCAGTCATGAGGCCAGCGAGCACAAAACTCAAAACTACAGCTGAGAGACGAAACCTCGTGATAATTTCAGGCGGTTTAAACGATGTTTTAAATGAAGATACAGCAGGACTAGCAACCACACTGGCGAAAGGCGTCAATGACATGCGCGCCACTTCTCAGGTACAGGTAGTCATATGCACGATACCGGAGGTACCGGTGCGTGATAGCAACCTGCAAAGAGCGGTTGTCAAAGCAAACCAAGCGATATGGCGGATAAGTCGAGAGAAAGAATTTGAGGTGGTGGAAATAAACACAGAGGTGCATAGCTGGGGTGGTTTTCAACGAGACAGAATTCACTTCGATGGGCGGCTAGGTCACGAGGTGGGTTGACGACTTGCAGGACGTGCAGTAGTTTTTCGGGGGGCAAGCGGGCCCTTCGAGGGGCATGATAGCTAGTAACGAGGAAAACAACCAGGGAGACGCTTTGACAGGTGGTATGGACAGGTACGACTCAAAAGCGGCACCAGTATCTAAGATGGGTAGAGTCCGGGGCAGAAATAGACGTAGCCACGAGCGCCGAGCCAATTCAGACATAGGGTATATTAACATGCAGGGTGGTAGGAACAGGCGGAAGTGGGAAGAGATAGAAGAAAAGCTAAGGGGGGAGAGGCCGACGGTATACGGTTTTGTAGAAACACATCTCAGGGACATGGAACAACCTCCGAACAATCCGTACTACGCGTGGGAATATTGTAATAGAACAGAAGGCAGCAGAAGGGGGGGGGGGGTTGTATTGGGCATTCATTCATAAAAGTACAGACTGGCAAAGGGTCAAGCAGGAGTGCAAGGAACATTTATGGCTAAAAGAGAAAGTGGCAGGTCAAATGACACTCCTTGGTTTCGTGTACTTGTGGACGGGAACAAAGGCCAGAGAGGAAAACCAGGCAATGGTAGAGTGAATATCAAAGGACATTCAGGAGTTAGGAAGAGAGAGCGAGATAATTATACTAGGAGACATGAATGCGCACATAGAAGATATAGATGGGTATACCGACCCGACAGGCAAAATGATCATTGATATGTGTGAAAGGCTTGATTTGATCATTTGCAACAGTACCGAGAAGTGTGAAGGGCAAATAACATGGGAGGTAGGAAGGCTGCAGTCTACGATAGATTATGCACTGATGTCACATAGGATGTATGATAAGCTCAGGAGAATGCACATAGATGAAGGTGGCTCCAGAAGTCTGGGTAGTGATCACAAACGTATCAAGCTAAGTTTTGGAAGAGCAGTGAAAGTGGGAAGGAGACAATATGAGCAACTACAGGAAATTTTTTTATTCAGAAAGGCAAATTGAATTAGCCACTAAACAAAATGAGAAAGTAATCACGGAGGATAATAAGACAGTGTGGACATACACGAATCTAATTAGACTCTTTGAGCTAGAGATTGCTAAGACACGTAACAAGCCACCCCGGAAAAGAAGACACAAACCCAAAAGTTGGTGGGATGAGGAAGTTAAGAGAGCCATAGCAAAACGTCAGGAAGCCTCTAGGGAACACAGACATGCTAAGCAGCGTGGTGAGCCGACAGATGATGTTGAAAGAAAATGGGAAACCTTTCTAAGCTGTAGAAGGGCTGCATCCCTTCTGATCAATGAAAAGATTAGAAGAAAGGGAGCTCAGTGGCTGGCAGAAGTACATAAAAAGATAGAAAGGCAGCTGCGAAATTTTGGAACCATCTAAACTCCCTAAGAAATGAGACGAGCCTAGAGCAGAGTGTTATAACTACAGCCCAAGGTGCAAGGCTAGAAGGGAACGAAGTTATTAAATATATAAGAAGGGTGACAGAAAAATTTCAACAAAGAAGTACTTTATGCACCACGATTGACAAGGACAAATCAAGTAGTGCAATGGCTCAATTTTCACAATGAGAGTGGGAAAGGGCTGAAAAAAGGGTTCCTAGTAGTACATCAACAGGCCCAGGTGGCATTCCAATTAGGCTGATAAAGACATTAGGTCCGAAGTTTAAGCAGGCTTTGAGAGAGGCAGTGAGCAAAATAATAATCGATGGTGAAGTTCCCGATGGATGGAAACTTAGCAGGATGAGCGTGATCTATAAAGAAAAGGGGGACAAAGCTGACATAAACAACTACCGTCCTATAACAGTGACATCAGTGGTCTACAGGCTGGCGATGCAGATTATAAAGGAAAGACTGCAGGCATGGATAGAAGATGAGGGGGTGCTGGGGGAACTGCAGAATGGGTTTCGGAAACACAGGAGGTTGGAAGACAATCTGTTCTCACTGACACAGTGCATCGAAATAGCCGAAAAGGAACACAGGCCCCTGTGGCTAGCATTCTTGGATATCAGGGGAGCGTACGATAGCGTGGTTCAAGAGAAATTGTGGGGAATACTGGACACACTAGGCGTGGAAAATGTAGTCACTAATCTTTTAAAGGGTATGTATAAAGGTAACAAGGTAGTTATAAAGTCGGGAAAACAGGTATCCAAGCCTGCAGAGGTAAAACAGGGGCTTAGGCACGGGTGCCCCCTGTCACCCTTATTATTCATGATGTACCTACAAGGATTAGAGGCAAAATTAGAGGGAAATGGGCTGGGCTTCAACCTCTTTTTAGTCAAACAAGGAAAACTTATTGATCAGGCACTACCAGCATTAATGTACGCAGATGATATAGTGCTAATGGCCAACAACAAGGAAGATTTGCAGAGATTGATGGACATCTGCGGTAATGAGGGAGATAGGTTAGATTTTAGATTCAGTAGGGAAAAATCAGCAGTCATGATTTTCAATGACAACGAAGGTAGTGAGCTTAGAATACAGGAGGTCACGCTAGAGATAACAGATAAATACAAATATCTGGGCGTATGGATAAGCAATGGGACCAAGTACCTGAGGGAACACGAAATATACGTGACGACTAAAGGTAACAAGAATGCAACAGTGATGAAAAATAGGGCACTGTGGAATTACAATAGGTACGATGTTGTGAGAGGAATATGAAAAGGGGTCATGGTTCCTGGGCTGACGTTCGGCAATGCGGTCTTGTGCATGAGATCAGAGGTTCAAGCAAGATTAGAAATTAAGCAACGTGGAATAGGTAGGCTTGCTATAGGAGCTCACGCAAATACACCAAATCAGGGAATACAAGGTGATATAGGATGGACATAATTTCTGGGCAGGGAAGCTAGCAGCAAGATAAAATTTGAGAAGCGATTGAGAGAAATGGTGGAGTGGTGTTGGGCTAGGAAGGTATCCAGATACTTGTACATGAAGAATGTCGATACAAAATGGAGGAAGCGAACCAGGAAGTTGACTGGTAAATACTTAGAAAACAGCAGGTGGCCAAACCAAAAAAAAACTATCGGTTAAGAAGAAAGTGAAGGAAACGGAGACTGACATGTGGAGAATTGGCATGATTAAGAAGTCCGCACAAGAGATCTATCGAACTTTTAAGCAGAAAATTGCCAAGGAAAGGATCTATGATAATACTCGGCGTAGTTCTCTACTGCTTGAGGCAAGGACGGGAGTACTGCGAACCAAGACATATCGGGCCAAATACGAAGGGGTAGACACAGTATGCAGTGCATGTGGAGAGGAAGAATAAACTGCCGAGTACTTGATAATGCTCTGTAAAGGGCTTAACCCTATAGTTCAGGATGATGGCGCAGAGTTTTTCAAAGCACTGGGGTTTAGGGACCGGGAGGGCAAAATAGACTTTAAGCAAGGAGACTTAACTAGAAGGAGGTTATCTGATTGGTGGCTAAAGTCAAGGCACGAGTTAAAATTAAACACTTCACTGCAAAGTACGAAACCTCAAACTCACTTTTTAAGGAAAAAAATATAGTTTTGGGTTCATTAAGTATTACGGCTTGGTGGTGCTAGCCACGGCCCGATCTAAAGGGTACAGCCATATCCATCCATCCATCCAACAACGGGGCAGAGTATCCAAGGGAGCGCGGAAGATGCGCAATGACTAAGGGCACCAGGAATGCAGCTGTAATGAAAAATATGGCACTGTGGAACTACAATAGGTATGACATTGTGAGAGGGATTTCGAAAGGTGTCATGGTCCCGGGTTGGACGTTCGGCAATGCGGCCTTGTGCATGAAATCAGAAGTTAAAGCAAGATTGGAACAACGTGGCGTAAATAGGCTTGCTTTGGGAGCACAAGGGAATACCCCAAATCAGGGGGTACAGGGAGACATGGGATGGACCTCGTTTAAGTGCAGGGAAACTAGCAGCAAGATAGAATTTGAGAAGCGATTGTTAAAAATGGGAGAGGAGCGTTGGGCTAGGAAAATTTTCAGTTACTTGTACATGAAGAATGTCGATACTAAATGGAGGAAACAAACTCGAAAATTGTCAAGCAAGTATTTAGACAACAGCAGAATACCAAGCCAAATTCAAACATCGGTTAAGAAGATGAAGGAAACAGAGAGAGACATGTGGAAGATGGGAATGCTTACGAAATCATCACTGGAGACCTACGGAACTTTTAAGCAGGAAATTGCAATTAAAAAGATTTAGGATAATTCACGAGTAGTTCTCTGCTCTTCGAGGCTAGAACGGGAGTATTGCGGACCAAGACGTGCCGAGCAAAATATGAAGGCAGAGACACGGTATTTAGTGCGTGTGGAGAGGAGGAGGAAATGGCTGAACATCAGATGGACGCGTTTTACGAGGGCTCCGGAGCTACTGCCCAGATAAGTGTTTTTTTTTTGCATGCTTAGAGCTTGCTTTTATTAAATCATTCGGCAGCAGTGTAAACCTTCATTGCACTTATCACATTGTATGGTTGTTGGATTAGGGGGGGGGGGGGGGTCGGTCACGTGGCGTTTTTTTTTTGTTGTTGTTTTCTTTCCTGCCACCAAGTGGCGAGGGGGGGGTGCAAGTACAACGACCACGTAAACTTTTTTTTAATAGAACTGAGACTTTTGTTTACTTAAGTGTTCGTTGTACACCGCGTCCTGTAATTATCGAGTGGGAAAGTTCAGCTACACGTTGACACTGGTGAAATTGAGTCAAAAATACATGGCTAAAAAGACTGTAAAATGTTCAGGTGCAGAGTGGGTTTGAATATGAAGGCTTGAATATGTGAATACAGAAGAAGCTGACGCGAAGTGTAAGCAATGTGACGGCGAGGAAGAATCGGAAAAAAATTATGATTGCCCAGAGTGAACTGATAATGAGAATCACCCAGCTAGAGACTGCTTTGACGACAGAGCGACAAAAACAACGGTCATGGGAGAAAAGCTTAGGTCAGCCAAGGAGACACTAGCGAAGGTGGGCAAGATGAACAAAGGAGCAGCCGATTGCGAGAATGGTGGTAGGGCACCAGAACCCAGAACGGCGAAGAAAAAAGGGGAAACAGGTTCGCAAAAAAAAAAAGTTCAATCGGCTCAATGATCACAAAACCCAGCTTACACGAAGTAGTTGTGTGGTTGGGAGGGGACAAAGCAGCCGGTGGTACAAGCGCAAATAACCACCAGGTGCGGGACACTCTAGCCGAAAAGTCGGGGGACGCGATAATGACCGGCGACTCAAATTTAAATAGATGCACAGAAACAGTCAAGGAGAAGGTAGGGGGCGACAAGAGGGTTTCAACAGGGACGTTCTCACGACATAAGCTAGAATCAGTGATGAGGCAGGCGAGTGAAAACCCGTCACTAAAGCTGATGAACGAAACCTTGTCATGATTTTGGGCAGTCTAAACGATGTCTTGAACGAAGAATCGGCAGGACTAGCGACCACATTGGCGAAAAAGGGTCGATGACATGCGCGTAATTTCCCCTTAGGGAGAGGTGGTGGTATGCACGATACCGGTGCATACCACTGCGGCGAGGATTGATGTCAAACTGATCTGTTCTGCACCCAGCAAACTCACGGGTCTTTGCAAGAGGGTTGTGCAGCTCGGCACGATAAGCAAGATGTGTGACATAAATCATGTCAAGTAATACCGCGTGTGTAACAAATGTGTGGTGTATGGCATCCCTTTAGGTTGTGACAAGTCGTACGTTGGACAATCTGTGGGGCGATTGCATACGCGTTCCAAATCTGGGCGGAGGCGTTCCGTTCGTTACGTCAAAAAGTGAGCGGTCCGCATATGTCGCGACGACGAGGGGAAGCGAACAGCCAATGTGGGAAATGGGGTGATGGGCATGAAGTGCCTGTTCACAAACACACACGAAAGTCACAGCATATTCACTTTTGCGAGAGAAGCCCAATTGGTCTATTGGGTAGCGTGTCGCGGGGGCCAACGCCGGGCAGGGAGCATCCAGGCAGTGGCAAGGCGACTAAACACTAGAGGAGGAGGGACCACTACCGCCGTTGAGACGCGTCCAGCATCTCTGTGGGACGCGTCCGGTGTCTCCGACAGACGCACTCAGTGTCTGTGCAAGGGACACTAACACGCTCGTAAGATGACGGTGGTGGTGGTGGTGGTGGTGGTGGTGGTGGTGGTGGTGGTGGTGGTAGAAATCATTTTATCACAGATGTACCAGAGAGTTACCACGGAGTGAATGATGAGTGGGGCGAAGCTTGAAAGAGTTTGATCGGTAAACCATGAATCCTCCGTCCGTTCAACCGTCCGTTCGTCCACCTGTCTGTATAGCTGACTGGCTGGCTGTCTGTTTGTGTGTCAGTCTTTCCGCCCATCTGTCTGTTTGCCAGTATGTCTGTCTGTCCGTTTTTCTGCCTACGACAACGGACACCGACAGACAGAGGGGTGGCTAGGACAACGGAGGGGGGATTGAGCCAAAGCGTAAGTGCATGAGGCCCGCTGCGACGCCATGTTCTCAAAGTACCCGGATACTAAAAAGGCACGAAGCGCTTAAATTTCAATCCAATCCATGCCACCTCGTAGTCATTTCCAACCATCCGTTTCGTTTCGGACAGTCTCTTTGAGCGTTCCTTCGCCTCCGTCCAAAAAACGCACGAAAAGAGCCACGTGACACCTCGGCTCACGTGGATATAACGCCACGACATTCGTCACGGCTCAAATAGGCCAATCGTGTGCCACTCAATCAAATGCAACGCCTCCGTCCAAATTCGACTCACGTGACATAGGACGACACGGCATTTCCCACGACTCAAATGGGTAAATCACGAGCGACTCAATGGAAAAAAACGCCTCCGTCCAGATTGGGAAAGTGTATAAAATTGCACCACTGGTCGATTGTCAATCTATTTCTATTTTATTTGCTTTATTTTCACCAAAACAGATACAATGGCGAAAATGGTGAGACAGCAAAAAAGCTGCAGTGATTGCAGCTTGACTAAGCACCATCCACCCTATGTCAGCAATGACAGGGTAAAAACGAAATACAATAATAGAATACAATACTGTAGAAGGCAAAGTAAATGACAGGCCAAGGTATACAAACAAAAAGGAATATTTCACAAACACATGAGCACAGTAATTCGCAGAGTATGTATCATCGCTTTCGTGCATAAGAAAGGTACACAATAAGGTTACACAAAAGAAATAAATAAAAAATAAAGGTACCCAAAAAATGATGCAAAGCAACACAAAGTGACCTATGTAAACAATACTAATCTACAAGAATAGTGTTTGCACATCGATATTTTTGCATTTGTCAATTTTGTGTCTTGCTTCTCGTATGACTTGAGTATAGTAGGTAGCATGTGGCTAAGCCTTTGGGTGCCGTAACTGGTGCGAGATAACAGAATTTTCCACGGGGGTTTTTATCGATTCAATTGAGAAAGCATGAAAACCTTTTATCCTCGGGAACTGATGGTAACTTGCCGTTGCATTGCAAGTTGTGTGGTTGTACGCGCCTGTTTTTAAAGGTGACAAGCCCCGCCACGGTGGTCTAGTGGCTAAGGTACTCTTCTGCTGACCCGCAGGTCGCGGGATCGAATCCCGGCTGCGGCGGCTGCATTTCCGATGTAAGCGGGAATGTTGTAGGCCCGTGTACTCAGATTTGGGTGCACGTTAAAGAACCCCAGGTGGTCGAAATTTCCGAAGCCCTCTACTACGGCGTCTCTCATAATTATATGGTGGTTTTGGGACGTTAAACCCCACAAATCAATCAATTGTAAAGGTGACAATTTTAGGTGAGGCTAAGACGCAGCGTGAACAGGAGAATATTAAGACATTCCATATTTGGAAACTTGGTCCAGACGAATGTGTTAGTGCAGCTTCCGTTTATCTCACCAGAAAAGAAGGTTTGTTTTTAGCACAGAGGTGACTTACTCAGATTAGCTTGCTTTGTTTTTATTTATTGGTTTGTTATCTGCAAATGCGTTGTAAGGACATGGGAGGAAAGCTTTCTTTTCTGAAATAAACGTTAGTTGTTAGTTCCACGTCTCTACTCTCTGTCTCTATTTCGGCCTTCTGCTTTTCTCAATTTCGGCGTTTTGTGGCTTCTTTCGTAGTTTACAAAGGGAGAACGCGCGCGTTGCAATTAGTTACATTAACATGCAGGGTGGCAGAAAAAAAGGCAAATTGGTTAGAGATTGAGGAGCAGTTAAAGAAGGAACAGATAGGTGTTTATGAAGTTACAGAAACACACCTTAGAGATTTGGAAGAGCGACCACAGATTCTGAATTATTTTTGGGAAGGATGCAACAGGACTATATTAAAAAGAAAATGTGGGGGTGTTGGAATGGTAATCTATAGCAAAGGCAACTGGGATAGAGAAGAAAACGCGTTCAGAGCACCTCTGGGTTTCGGACACAGCAAGGGGAAATAAAACGTGGCTAGGTGTGGGTTATTTGTGGACGGGGAATACGTTCAAGGAAAAGAGTTTGGAGACAGTGAATTGCATGCGCACCGATGTCGAAAAATTTGGCCATGGGGCCGAAATAAACCTTCTAGGAGACATGAATGCTCACATACAGGACCATGACGGATATTCAGACAGCAATAGCAGGTTATTTCTGGATCTCTGCGAGCAGTGTAGTCTTGAGATAGTTAACGTGGGGCCTAAGTGTGAGAAGCAGATCACGTGGAAATTGAGCATAGATAATTATCTTATGACAGAAGGAATATATGACAAACTTGGAGAGATCAGAATATACGAGGAACGCAATAACAGCTTGGGGAGTGATCATAAACGCATAACATTACAAATGAGATATAAAATAAATATCAGAACTTCGAATCAAAATTTGGAAGCGCGTATATATTTCAATGACACACAAATAACAAATTTAGCAGCAAGAGTCGAGGACGAAGTAGGAAACTACCGGGCAAAGACTGGGAGTATAGCCACGGTTACATGTGTTACATCTGTACAGCCGCTTGTGGCTGTCGGCGATTTAATAAAGTTCAGGGAACGTAAACAAGCTCACACGCGTAGGTCAGGTGTTGGAGTCACCCCTGGCCAACATTCGACACAAGGCTCGCGCTCGTGCCACAGCGCCAGTACAGTCGCTCGCGCACTTCGTTGTCGTCTTCTAAGGCGACATGTCACTCTTCTTTCCTTATACGAAGTCTCCATAGCGGTCTGGGGTCTCCTAACATTTGGCGGCCGCAGTTTCCGAGTGTTCACTGCATGTGACGTCGACAGTTGCGAGAGAGTGCTGTCCTGTATCTCGGGTTAGTCGGGCGGTTGATCAGTTGAGCTCGATGGTGTTTGTTCTGGCGTTGCGTCCAAGAGATCGTCAGCTGCACTTCAATCTCTCGGCTATCGGGTTGTTTGTCCGGTCTAACTCGTTTTCTTCACGTGATTGAGGTGATGCCGAACCTTCGTCTGGGCGCTTTTTACAAGCCAGGTTCGTGGTCTGACACGGCGCAGTATTTCCTTTTCAATCCAATCTGGCGCACTCACAAACTGCCGGATAAGCACTCTATCCCCTACAGCGGAGTGGCGTGATTCAGGGGAAGTCTCTTGACTGTCAGGAATTTGCTTATCAGTCTACTGTTCGAGATGATCGAGAGGGCAGAGCAACTCTCTTCCGAACATCGCTCTCGAAAGTGTCATTCCTGTGGCGGTGTATATCAACGTTGGTTGCCGACACAGAAATCTTGCAAGTCGGTACTGTTTGGACTTGTCTGCATCTCTCAGCAGAGCTCATTTGAGCTCCGCCACATAGCGTTCTGCCTGGCCGTTTGTTGCAGGGTGGTACGCTGGTGAGGTTGCAGCATGTATGCCGTTCGACGCACAGAACTGCTTCACCTCGTTAAAGATGAATGCTTTTCCGCTGTCGGAGATGACCTTTCGGGGAATGCCGAACGTTGAAAAGAGGCTTCGGAGAACGTCGATTACGTCCGCGGATGTTGCTTGCGTCACGTACCGGACTCACTTTGTGTATGCGTCGACAACAACCAAGTAGGTGCGCCTGAGTTGTGGTCCGCGAAGTCAACGTCCACCGTGTTTCATGATGTCTGGGGATGGTCCCAAGTAGTAATAGTAGCTTTGGGTGAGCTCTTCTGCGTTAATTGGCATTCACGGCACTGTCGAACCATTTGCTCGATCACTTTTTTTTTCCTTTCCAGGCTACCAAATATAGCTCCTTGGGTACTTCTTTATGGCTACAATGCCTCTGTGACTAGTATGCAGAAGTGCCAGAGCACGAAATCTTGGTGAGCTAAGTATGATCACTCGGGATCTAAGGTGTGATGCACTTGCGATGAAATTCTAGTGCAGTCTCACGTCGTCAGTAAGAAGCAAACTCATCTCCAGTGAGTTTCTTCATTGTGCCATCTTGCACTGCCTTGTACAACCTCTGCAGGATGCTGTCTCGTTGTGTCAGGCGCGCCATGTCGGTAGCAGTCTGACACAGATAAAGTTTCGAACAATAGTACGTCGCCTGGAGGCCAAGGTTCATTGTGGCGTTTTTCTAATGTCAATCGGCTTAACACATCCGAGTTTTGTTGGTTCTTGTCATGCCTGTAAATTACGCTATAGTCATACACCAGTAACTTGATGCACCATCTGGTCATCCCTGGAGAAAGGATTTGAACCGTTGGCTTTTGTGGACCCAGTATGCCTAGCAGTGGTTGGTGGTCAGTGACGAAAGCCACCTTTCTTCCCGTGATGTACTTGTCGAACTTGTGAGCAGCAAACACCACATCAAGGTCTTCTCTGTCGACCTGAGCATAATTGCGTTCTCCCAGCTCTAGCGTCCGAGATGCAAAAGCAATTGGCATCTCTCTATTCTGGTCATCACGTTGAGACAGAACAGCTCTTATGCCATATGGTGAAGCGTCACAAGAGACAAGAAGCTCCTTGTGTTCGTCGTAGTGTGCCAGAGCGGTCTGACTGAGAAGCAATGCCTTCAGCTTTTCAAATGCTTCTTGATGATTTGTCTCCCATCTCCATGTGACATCCTACTGAAGGAGCCCGTAGAGACAGCTGGCAACTGTTGCCCTGTTTTGAAAATCTGTCGAAAGCCAGCATTCCGAGAAAATGTTGAAGAACATGCTTGCAGTTTGGTGCTGGAGCGTCCGCTATGGCTTGAACTTTCTCTTCGTTAGTGTGAACGCCTGTCTCATCAATTCGGTGTCCCAGAAAGAAACTTGTCGCACCACAAAGCAGCACTTCTTTTTGCCGAGGCAAAGTTTGTACTTCCGTAGCCTCTTCAGCACTTCTTCCAGTCTCTCGGTGTGTTCCATGGCGCCTTTACCAGGGATGATCACGTCGTCCAGGTATACGCACACACCTGTGATGCCCGACAGCATAGTCTCCATAAAGCGTTACAAAATGGTTGGAGCTGCATAAATCCTGAAAGGCAATATTTTGACCTTGTATAGATCTTTTGGCATGTTCAGGGTCACTATCCTTGCTGACTTTGGTGTCACGTGATCTTACTGGTACGCTTGTGCCGAATCCAGGGTGCTGAAGACCACCTTGCCTCCCCTCAAGTGGAGGAGCGCTTCATCAGTTGTCGGAAGTGGGTAGTCTGCCTTCTTTGATACCTGCAATCTAAAACAAAAGGGTGTTAAAAGGGTGTGCGGTTTGTCCTTTTGGGGACTAATGGGGCTGCCACAACCATTAATCCCTTTAAAGACTAACGGCACCAGGTCTAATTACAGTTCATCCCCACAGATGAGCTCAAGCGACTAACATTTAGTCCTCACACTTACACCTTAGCGAGTAACCGTTAGTTTCACAATTCATTTCAAATTACTAACATTTAGTCCTCACGTTTGCACCTTATAGAGCAACTGTTAATCTCCACATTTACACCTTACCGGGCAACCGTTAGTCCTCACAGTTGCAGCTGCCGGACGAACGGTTGATCCACTCAAATACTCCAATCAAATGAACTTTTTGTTCCCAGTTCAAACATGTTTTTTGTTTATTTTCCGCCAGGCCTAATACATTTTTCGCCTGTTTTTCTGCATAGTTAGCAACAAATTGCGCAGAAAAGAACGCGAAAAAGTAGTTAGCAACCTATCTGTAACTGCTTTAGCGGCAACAACGAACGACAAAAGTGAGACATCGAAATCTTTTACTTTTCTACATGCACATGAGGTTTCTCCATTCTCTTAAGTGATTTCATGGTGAAGTGTACAAGTCCAGTCTCGTTGTCAAATCTTGTTCACTCCTTGAGGAGCTCCTCCGACGGAAGCGATAGATAACAGGCATTTCAGACGCCAGCGTACGCAGCCTTCTGTCTGTTGTGTTCCCACGGCTGCACGTACAATAATATAGTAAAAATAGTTAGACACACGTGACAGAAGATGAAGATGCACGCATGTGACAAGTACGTGCACGTTAATATAAAAACAAGCATTAAAATATGTCACGCAAATAACTTTACCTTCACATCTCGCAGAGTCCTTCTGAAGCTGCTCTGACGAAAGAGATGGATGGTAGGCATCGCAGACGCCAGCGCACACAGTCTTCAGCACGGTGTGTACCCACGGCTGCACAATAAGTATGTAAAATAGTGAGTCGCATGTGACAGAGGATGAATACAAATGTATGTGAGAAATACGTGCAAGGTGAAATGAAAACATACGTGAGATATGACATGCTAATAATTTCACCGTGATGTCACACATCGTCAAAGAATCATTTCGATCCCCGTAGCGCAACAGCTTAGGAGCGGCGGCTGCAGCCACAACTCCGCGAACCTCCGTGCCGCTAACAAGTCGCCGAGTCATAAGCGAGCGACGTCGTTCAGCTCGAGCAAGCGAACGTGAGACCAAACACGGCGCTGCACGCGGAGTGTCTGCCGCCAGCGAACTTCGAACAGGAGAGCGAGCGTACGCTTGGCCGCCGCCATGCGCAGCGCCGAGTTGGTTTGGAGCTAGCGCTGAAGAAATCGAAGGTAATGCGGCCCTTTTCCACAAACCCGAGCGAGTGCAGTGCGCTAACGCGAGTCCGCCGCCGCGGCCAACGGATGGCGCCAAGCTGCATACGACCGATTGACGGGAAAGCCAACTGTAATGGCGACCGATTTTCAGTGAGTTCCAACGCTAGCGAAAGCCCCGCCAGCCCGTGCTGGTGCACTTACAGCGCGCAACATACTACAACCAAGCTCTTTACGAGAACCCACAAGGTGTTTTCGACGATTCCCAACACAGCGACGAGGTCTCAGCCCAATATTGTCAGCCCGGAGCTCATCGCCGCGGCGAAGACAGGCGAGCACTCGATGAGCGAGCTTACGGGAGGCCGACGGCAATAGCGGCCAATTTCCAGGCGGTCGAAAAGCACAGGCGCACTGCAGACGCTGAAGCTGACCTTCGCGATGCATTTCGTGCGTACGATATACAACACGACCGAGCCCGTTGCCGGCAAGCGCGATCCGTATCACACACGCGACAAGTAGAGTAGAATAAAGAATGATCACATTCTTGCCTTAGAATCCAGCGCTGTTTTCTGCCCTGAGTCAGACTGAAGTATTTATCCGATAAGCCTGTTGACTGCTCGGCCGCCATATTGGCCTCCCCTACTGTTGCTGTCATGTGTTGGTCGTGACTATCTTGAAGCCAGAGATATACAGCGCGGCGTGGTGACGTGTCGAGGCTTGCTCCAGACTTCATGGATGCAGCGAAACGCAAAAGCAGCAGCCCACGCTCATCCAAGCGTACACACAAGCACCACGTCGTAATTCTTAGATCGTCGAATCCAGGCGCCCGTGGTCGAGCACTCCGAGCACGACGCACCGCGAACCGTCACCGGCAAAATACGGGAAAAGACTGAGCCAGGAGAGGAGGAGAAGGGCATGTGTTCTGTGGAGGAGGGCTAGTCACCTTGGCAATCCTTTTCGCGCTGCCTGCAATCCCCGGGCGGTTCATCCCTTTGGAGACTAAGTGTTTCGCGCTGCACGCTTCTCTCTGTGGTTGCTCCTCAACGGTCTATCCGTTCATCGCGCGCGCCTATTGGGCTCCGTTACTCCTTTTTCGGGTAATTTTGCCTTATAGCGTTGTTCACTGTGCAATGGTAGTCGTCCCATTCACGCAACGAGCCATTTTTCTTCCGTACCAGTACCAAAGGCGTCGCCCAATCCGAATGCTGCGCTGGCGCGATTATGCCTTGACTTTGCAGTCGATCCAGTTCAGATTCTACAGCTGACTGCCGCGGGAAAAGAACTGATCGTGCTTTTAGGAACTTTGGTCTCGCTCCTTCCACGAGGTCTAGTTGCACCGCAGGACCGATGTGTCCTGAGATGTCCTCGCCGAATAGAGATCGGTACTTGTCGGCAAGCTTCGAAACAAGTTTGTCGTCGGATACATCACTAATCCCCGTAATCTGTATACCCAGATGAGCAAACTAGTTTCGTCCAAGGAGAGTTCAACATGTTCCCTTGATGACAACAAGTGGTAATATAATGGTCTTGTTTCTGTGCGCCACAATCATCGTTGCACATCCGAGAACTTCAGGAGACTGTCCTGACCATGTGCGTAAGAGAATGCTGTCAGTCTGAAGCCGTGGTGGGTCATCTGTCCACATAGCTTTGAACGTGACCTGACTGATGAGTGCGCAGTCTGCACCCGAGTTGACATCGAAATCCAAGAACTTGTCATGTATGCGTAGCCGAGTCATGACCTTCTTTATGCTGAACGTGTCGATTGAGGCGTTGAGCTTGTAAAGGACCACGTCTGGCGAGTCCTGCTGAGTCATCACTGGTGCTGAGGCAGCTGTCGAAGTTCCTTGTCGGAGTTACTCAATGCTATTTCTAGTTTTCGACTCTTTCCACTTTTTAAGGCAGGCTTTTTCAATGTACACGTGTTTCTTTCAGTATTTGCAGGAAGCTATCTAGAACTAGCAAGTGGCCGAATTATGTTGCGCATTAACGCACCAACAGCGTTGTTGTTTTTTATTTCGGGCAGGGGTACTCGAGTGACCTTAGTTGTCTTTCTTGCAGGTACTTGAGCAGTATTCACGAATCTCTATAAATTTGGTTGTCACGTTCTTCTGCTCTTCTACAGATATTTCAGCTCGCAGTGCTAGTCGAAAGTTTTCTTGAACGTCAAGTCCGTTTCTGCGAACAGGCATTGCTGGACCTTTTCGTTCCGAAGGCCACACACGAAGCGATCACGCAGCATGACGTCCATAGGCAGCATTGTCGGATTCGCTGCAGTGTCTGCGCTTGTCCCAAAATTGCAATCTGCCGCTAGCATCTTGAGCACCGTGACGTAATTACTGACCGTTTTATCGCCCATTGGTCACGTCACTGAAATCGTGCCCTGCAGAAGACCTCAGATGTTTGCGGATCGAAGTGAGCCTTGAACATCTCGACTATGTCCTCGTAGCTCACTTGGTTGGGTTGCTTGGGTCGAACGAGGGCGCAGACGATGTCACAAGTCTGTTCTCCGCACAGCGTTACTAGATCAGCACGTTTCTTTGCTGCGTCCGTAATGTCGTTAGCCTCGAAGAAGAGCTGTAGCCTCCCATACCAGGATCTCCAGGAGCCGGAGCTGCCACTAAATTCGGGTAGCCAACCAAAGTAAGGCGTCGCTATGTCGTTTTCTTAACGTCGTTAGAGTGCCGATGAGTCCAGTATTCCTCGTCGCCAACTGCTGCGCTTGCACAGCCGCTTGTGGTTGTAGACAATTTGATAAAGTACAAGAAACGTAAACAACTTCAGGAGTGTAGCTCGGGCGTTGGAGTCACTGCTGGCCAAAGTTCGACACAATGCTCGCGCTCGTGCCACAGCACTAGTACAGCCGCGCGCGCGCTTCATTGTCGCCTTCTTAGGCGACACGTCAACAAGTAATGTCGAGGGAGATGTAACAAGAGAAGTAAAATATTTGCTGCAAAGGAAAGAGTAAACGAAAACGTCGGTGGAACAAAGAAACCCGGGAAGTGATTGAGAAACGCCGTGAGGCATCTTGGGAGCACAAACAGGCAAAAAGGGGGCCCCACCACGGTGGTCTAGCGGCTAAGGTACTCAGCTGCTGACCCGCAGGTGGCGGGATTGAATCCTGGCTGTGGCGGCTGCATTTCCGATAAAGGCGGAAATGCTGTAGGCCCGTGTGCTCAGATTTGGGTGCACGTTAAACAACCCCAGGTGGTCTAAATTTCCGGAGCCCTCCATTACGGCGTCTCTCATAATCATACTGTGTTTTTGGAACGTTAAACCTCACATATCAATCAAGGCGAAAAGGGAGAAGCGGCCACAGGTTGAAGTCAACCAGATATGGAGATATATTTAAAGAAAAAAAGCTGTTGTTCAGAAATGCTCAAGGCAAAAATTAAGGGTGAAAGTAAACGCTAGATGATAACGATTCGCGAAAAAAGAAAGCCGCGTCTAGAATATTTTGGAGCCACCTACCTAAAAACACTAGGTAGAAAGTCTGTCAGAATGCAGCGACATATAGTAGATGAAGGAGGAAATAAATTGCAAGGGTACAGAGCACATGGTTATATCTGAAGAGTAACAGCAGATGCGTTTAAAAAGGCCCCCAGGGGACTTCACCGGCTAGTAAAAGCATGAAAAAGAGCACAACCGTGAAAAAGGTAGCCCTTGAGAATTGCAATTGAAAGAAGCCCGAAGGAAAAATTTCTATGCGCACTATATACTCCGGGCTCAGATGGGGTTTCCGTCAGACTCATTAACGAACTAGGACCTAGCACTAAAGCACTGCTGAAATCCGTAGAAAAGTGCTTACAGCGGAAATAAATACGAGACACTTGGCAGAAAAGTAGAAAAGTAGCCAGAAAACTGGAATGAACAGAAAAGTAGAATGAAAGGCAAGAAAGAAAAGTATAACAATCGCTCGTATAGACCGCTAATCATTGCATCTGTGCTATACAGGTTGGCGATGCAGGCAGTAAAATTAAAATTAAAAGCCTGGCTAGAGCAAAATGATATTTTGGGAGAACTTCAGAATGAATTCCAAATCTACTGGCGTTTAGCGGACAACCTGTTTGTTCTTAATCAGGGTATAGAAATATGTAATATAGAGAGCAGGCCCTTATACGTAGCTTATCTGGACATCACTGGGGCGTATGACAACCTTAATCATGAAATTTTGTGAGATATATTGAAGTAAGTGGCCATAGGTGACGACTACAGCTTTTGAGATAAATATATCGAGAATATACAGTTTACATCAAATGGGAAGGAATAAGTAGCAATGACACCATTGAAATAACAAGGCCCTGAGAGAGAAATGTCATTTTTTCCCACTGTTATTCATGCTGTATAGATGGTGAGGATAGAAAAATTACTTCAAGGTAGCAACGTTGGGTTTAATCTGTCACACAAACAAGATGATGCGATGGTATAGCAGAAGCTTCCAGGTCGATTTTATTGAGACGATATTGTCCTATTTGCGAACAGTCACGACGACATACAGCGGCTGGCATATATGTGCGGCATGAAAAGCGAGGCTCTATAGGACTACGATTTAGAACAACAAAATGTGGATTGTTGGTATTCAATGATAACAAAGACCAGGCGGTCTCAATACAGGGCCACGAAATACCGAAAGTAAGCGAGTACAAGTACCTGGGAGTATGAGCAAATGAGGGAGATAGATTCATGAAGGTACACGAAAAAAACATCGGAAGCAAAGGAAAGAAGAATGCTGCAATAATGAAGCACAGAGCGTTATGGGAATACATTGGGTACAAAGTGCTTCAAGGGCTGTGGAAAGGCGTAATGGTTCCACGGCTTACATTTGGGAACTCAGTGGTGTGCATGAAGTCCGAGGTGCAAGCAGGAATGGATGCAAATCAAAGGACTGTGGGACGTCTCGCATTGCGCGCTCACGGGAAGACGACGAATGAGGCTGTAAAGGGGGATATGGGATGGACAGGCTTTGAAGTGAGGGAAGCTCAGAGCAAAAGGAGATTTGACGAGAGGCTTAGGAAAATGAAGGAGAGTAGACGGGCAGGGAAGTTGTTCAGATTATTTGTATAGGAAGAGCGCGGACACAAAGACGAGAAAAAAACTATGAGGCTCCCCAGTAAATATATGGCTGCAAGTGTGGGCGGCACGGCAACAGGAAGCATTAGGCTAAAAGTGAGAGAGGCCGAGAGGGTTTATTGGATAACAGCGATGGAAAAAAGCCGGCTCTCAGTAACTACCGAAAGGGCAAGGATAAAATAAGGCGGGAGAGGATTTATGATAATTCAAGGGGAAGCGCTTTACTGTTCAAACCAAAGTCGTGTTGTCTTAGAACGCGTAGTCATAAAGCGAGTTTCAAAAAAGAAGAAGAACTATGCACATTCTGTGGGGAAGTTCAGGAAACTATGGAACATGTTCTTATTGAATGCGGTGATATCCACCCAGGTATACATGTGGGTACAAGCCTGCATGAGACTTAGGGTTTTAGTGACAAACATGGAAAGCTGAACACATCTCTGATAGAAGCAGATAAGAGACGGTTATAGTATTGGTGGCAGAAAAGTAGCGATAAAGGACAAAAATAGCGGGAAATTGAGGTCATTCTACCTGAAGAGGCAGAGAGAAGAAACACAATTTTACATTTTTCTTTAGTGTAATAAGATCAATGTAATCGAAGTTAAGGCATTAGGCCAACATGAAAATGAATGTTTTTGTTTTCTTTTTCTTTTGAGCCTGATGGCACACAAGTCACCACGCTGCTGTAAAGGGGACGGTCATAACATACGTACATACATACATACATACATACATACATACATACATACATACATACATACATACATACATACATACATACATACATACATACATACATACATACATACATACATACATACATACATACATACATACATACATACATACATACATACATACATATATACATACATACATACACACACACACACACACACACACACACACACCCATCCATCCATCGATCCATCCATCCATCCGTCCATCCATCCATCCATCCATCCATCCATCCATCCATCCATCCATCCATCCATCCATCCATCCATCCATCCATCCATCCATCCATCCATCCCTGAAAGCTGGATATGTTCTCAGAGACAGTACATTTTGAAACATAATATAGCCAATTCACGGTATATTTTCTGAGCTTCTTACACTACAAATAATTGTAACCTTTAGGGACTGCTCGTAAACTATCGGAAAGATTTCGCTCTGCAATATTGGCTCGGCAGGGTCAAACCCCCCTGCGGCACATCTATGGAGGCGCTAAAAACGTGCCTGGTGTTTAAAAAGCAGCGCCAGAGGGTCTAAATGATACGCATTCCCGTCAGCCGCTCTGCGGCATTACTCCACTACATATGCGATCCTCATCTTCATTGCCATCACCAGCGCAAGCGTATGCGCCATAATCGCTACTTTGAGACTAATCACATTCTACCAGAACTTGTAAACAATCTTTTAAAGAAGTACTGACGAGATTTTTATATTTATTCGGGTTTTCAGCTCTAAACACGGGCGTCGAGAAGCCTAACAAGAGTGTCGTGCTGTGCTTGGGAATATATTTGTCAGCTTCAAAACGGCGATTTCTGTATCAGCTTTGGCGTCCTGGCGTCACGGGAAGACTGCAGCTCACCACCTGCAAGTGTCAGTATGCATGTTGTCGGTCTCTTCACGCAAACAGCGACGCCGAGGCCGCAAGCAGGAACTCGAAAACCCGTTCGCCTGTGTTGACCTATTGTCGTCATAATGTGCGTTGCTGTGAGGCTGGCTTGCTTACACGAAGCGACGAAGTCAGTGGCTCCGTTGTGTGGCACACTTAACAGCCATAGGAAGTTGGCTAGATGATATGCCTTTATACTTGAATGTTAGCAAATGCTCTTTACTGACATTCCTTTTAAAAGACCCTATTTACATGACGCTCTATTATCATCTGACAAATATTCCACAAGTAGATAATGTAAAAATGCTAGTGTGATATATATGACAGACTTGGAAAAAGCACATTGAATATACTGCAGCAAATGGTATTCGCGCGGTTGGATTATTAAGAAAACTGAGTAGTTGTCAGATAGGAATGCGAAGAAAAACGCTCATATCGATATATTGCATGTACATACGTTGGCCCAATTCTGAAGTTTCGGTACATATTATTCGCAGGGCCACCTGCGTATAAGCTTCATCCTCTTGTTATGATCAAAAAAAAAATCCTTGAGGCTTTGTTTAGGTCTCCCTGAATTCATAGCAATCAAAGTATTGTATATGGAAGCTCGGGTACCCTCGCTTGCTACAAGGTTCAAATTCTTAGCGGTGCAAGCATTCCAAGTCTGTACAAATCCACCGTAAGGCGTTTGGGAACAATTTTTATTTTCTGTCCAGACTTATTTTCTGCATCCTACTGGCCGAGATATCGTATGCCTCTAATACTGGCCATACAGAGTCTTCTTGACACATAAAATGTTCATATTGGTGACGTGACTTCAGTCAGTAATAACAGCAACTATGTTAACATACAGCACGATGGCCCCGCCACGGTGGTCTAGTGGCTAAGGTACTCGGCTGCTGACGCGCAGGTCGCGGGTTCGAATCGCGGCTGCGGCGGCTGCATTTCCGATGGAGGCGGGAATGTTGTAGGCCCGTGTGCTCAGATTTGAGTGCACGTTAAGGAACCCCAGGTTGTCGAAATTCCCGGAGCCCTCCACTATGGCGGCTCTCATAATCATATGGTGGTTTTCAGACGTTAAACCCCACATATCAATCAATCAATACAGTACTATGATATCTTTCTAAGAAATCCTAAGCTTATGTCATACCAATTTTTACACTCCATTTTAAGTGATTACCTGGCACACACGCCGATAAAGACAGTCAATGCAACTGATCATTCTAAAAATAAGGAAAGGCGTGAAATTAGTATTTTCCCTCCTACCCAAGGTTGGTATTTTTCCCTTCGCCTTCGCAGATTTTGTGCCCATCTTTGCAGCAGAACTTTTAGCGATCATTCTAACGCTACGCAAATTCTCGTCATCAACAAGTTTCCAGTAATTATGGCGGATTACTAATCGGTGTGTTCTTCCTTTTCATAAAATGAGGAATCACATGTTCTGAGTGCACTGAAATCCATAATTGCTCCCAATAAAGATTTGATTAGGTTGGTTTGACTTCCAGGACATACGGGCCCATTTATGAATGACATGGAGGATGCGCTTGCAAAGACATCTTGGAATGGCCGATTACTCATGTATTGCCGGCGTCAAAATTCATAATGGGCGCTATAATAACGAGAAAAATGTTGTAAGAAGAATTTTTCGCTCCATTATGAACGGCCGCATTAGAATTTCAGCACCTCAGACACCAGTGGAACAGTAAATTATGTCAAACAAGAGAACTTGAAGTTGTAATCACTAGACTACGTTGTAAGACTCCATATCCTAATTTTTATATACACAGACTAGCCGGTCTGGCAGCTTTTCCTAACTGTTCTATTTGTGGAGTTGATGACACAACTGAACATTATCTCATTTCCTGCAACAGATATTCTCCATTGTGGAATAATACTTTAGGTACCGTTTGCCGACTCCTTAGGCTAGATTTAAATTTACCAAATGTGCTTTAATTCGGATCTTTGTCCCTGGACCACAGTGACGGAAAGTGGCTGATGCCTTGCCCGAGTTTATTAAATGTTCAAAGAGATTTCGATCATAGAGCCAGTTCACACTCCTATTTTCTAAATTGCGCCTAAATTACTTATTATTATTTTCTAAATTACGCAACTCAGAGTTACTACCTATGTTTGTACTCATATATTGGTAGTACTTGCAATTTTGTTACATTACTACTTCTTCCATGTCTAACTAGACGGCATTTTATCAAATAATCAAGAGTTTATTTTGAAAACTATCTGATTCTTGGCCAATCTGCCCAAGGTTCTGCTCTACTTTTATTGTGTGGAGAGCGTTGATAATCAAAGCGAAACATTTTGCGGTGCGTCACAATCCTCTCCTATAAGAATTTGTTCAGATAGCTGAGGATGAGGGCATACGTGCTGTAGTGAAGTAGCACAAGGGGCAAATATTCAATGAAAGCCGAAAACTAATGGACGCTTGGCATGAAAAGGCGGGATGAAAGAAATTAAAAGATTTCAATAAAACTGACATATGCGTGTGAAATAACGACGTATAACATACACCGATCTGTGCGTCAGACAACAAAAGGACTGTTAACACACTTGTGTATGGATAAAAGAAGCCCACGAAATTGCGCTTAAAACTTTATCGCTCGCTCTCGTACAAAAATCCCCGCCCAAGCACTCCATGCAAATAGTGAACCGGCGAAAGCTGAAAGGCGCGGCCCCAGTTTATAGCAGTGAGTTCAACCCGACGCTGCACTGAAGCCTTTGGGAATTCTTGGTTACAAGTTCGTGCTTCTTAATGAGGTGACACACACGTTTGGCTTCGAATTACCACAGTGTTGATTTCACATGCCACACACCGTGCCTCGCATGATCACGGTCATGGAGGATTGTTGTTGTGCCGCGATCATGTAGCTATGACAGTACCACGCTGTCCAAACGAGGCTTGCGCACTGCGTTCCATCGGAGCTCTCTAACACACGACCACATCAGTGAGACGCCGATGAGCAAAGAGCGTGAGGCCCTCTGTTCTTTTATTCCTCTTCGTTTTTCTAATATGAAGTTCTGTAAGCCGAATGGCCTGTTTCGCAACAGTTAACAGTCGCTTGGTAGATTACCACTAGGTGGCCTCACTTGATATCACTAGTGTGAGGAGCGGTGAAATTCGTTTCACGATGCGATAATCACAGCGGTTGTTCTCGACCCGCAGGCGGTTACAGACGTCGCAGTCGCAGCCAATGTTCCGCTGGAGAAATTCCCGCCGAAAGCGGGCGTTGGCCTGGCGCTCCCTTAATCATCACATTGGCACCGCAACGCCGTGTTGTTGCAAACGTTTGACATAGCGTGGTTTGCGGGATCTGTGCTTCGCGGTGCCTGCAATCGCCATTTAGCGAGGCTTGGAAGGCTGCCAGAAAATCGGTTGCTGCCGGCACCTGCTTTTACGCCCGGACTGCACCATCGGGCCGACGAATGCGAGCTGATTGATTGATATGTGGGGTTTAACGTCCCGAAACCACCATATGATTATGATAACGCAGCCAATGTAGACCGCTAGTGACACCGCTCCCGAACGGTTTCTCGTTTCTCCTAGTCATATACAGCTTCCGTTGTAAAAGCTGACATCAGCAGGGTGGACCTGACGAATTAAAAGAATAAATATCAGGGCCCCAGTAGGAATCGAACCCCAGCATTTTACGTGGCAATCAAGTATTCTATCACAGAGCCACGCATGGTCTCAGAATAACTTTTTAAGTAGACCCAAATGATCATAAAACATAAATTGTGCTTCAAGAGTTGGCTATCGAATTTTATAAACATTACATATGTCCTCCGGCGATACAGCTGTCGCACTGGGTTAACGCCAATCGTAGCTCAGCGCCATCCACTCAAGTTGATTTATGCGGCAGTGTTTAGGGCTACCATCCTCGCGAGCACCAACGTTGCATATCAGCTAACACATTCTGGTGTTTCCGATGCTCATGTTACTGTTGGCATCAACATGTATGAGCATACATCATCAACATCGTCACCAGCCTGACTACAACCACTGCAAGACGAAGGCCTCTCCCATGATCCGCCAATCAACCCAGTCTTGTGCTTCTGCTGCCCCGTTATACCTGCAAACTTTTCAATCTCGTCGACTGACCCAAGTTTCTGTCTCCTTTTCTTGCGCTTGCCTTCCCTGGGAATCCAGTCAGTTATTCTTAATTACCAGCGGTTATCCTGCCTACATGCGTAGCCCAGCCAATGTCAATTCCTTCTTTTTGATTTCAACCATGATATTCTTGACCACGATTTGTTCCCTGACCCACTCTGCTCTCTTCTTGTCTTTTAAAGTTACACCTATCATTTTCCTTTCCATCGCTCACTACGTCGTCCTCAATTTAAGCTGAACCCTTTTTGTAAGCCTCCAGGTTTCCGCTCCGTAGGTAAGTACCGGCAAGATGCAGCTGTTATATAACTTTCTCTTGAGGGTTAGTGGCAGATTAGCTATGAGTGCGTACAACATATCTTTAGCTTCATTTCGTAACATATTTCTCAACAAAAAAAACCATTGCAGTCACCTTTCCTCCGCATGCTTCGCGTAACGTCGATTTCCAAGGTACGTGGGATTTGCCGAATTTCATTTAGCTGAGTGAAACTTCTAGACGCCTAGACCCCCAAAGGTAGAAAGACACAAAGAAAAAAAGTGAATTGTATATAAGTGGCACGTCAGCCAGTTTGCGCATGTCTGAGTTCAATTTTCGCGCTTCGTTGTTCGATTGGATATGCCTTTTGAATGCCCTCAGTTTTTATTTGTGGTCATGTGACTAGGAGAAGTAGTGCACTTTGCGCATGTGTGATGCGGCTCTACATTTCCTGCGTTTCTCCTGCAAATAAATCAGTTGTGAGTTGACGCTCTTTCTGTGTGTGTCTTCCTTCGAGTGATGGTTTAGGCGTCTAGAAGTTTCCCTCAGTGTGACGAACCAACTAGCCCAGCAACAAGTACTTCCAAGTTTATTTAGCACTTTCACTAAAGCATCGGCCGGTCTGACCAATGTGCTAGCGACCACAACTCAGGGGCAAACAGGATGAGTCAGCGCCCCTCGTGTCCACTATGTGTGCGAGCGTTTTTGAGCAGTGAATCTCAAAAGTTAGGGCCATGAACAAGCTCTGCCAAGCCCCATACGGCGTTCAACCAGCATAGTCCATAAGACGATTTGTACTACGTGTAGTTTGTAGTTTGTTCGATAATCTAGTGTTTTGTCCACAGCAGGAAACATGTGATCAGAACTGTGATTTCACTGGTATGAGCACTATCATGTCAATGGTACATAAAACATGAGCGACATACGAAAAATGTTCTTGGCGTATTCGACCAGTGTGACATTGTGGTGATGGTAAAAAGACCTTGTTGGGCAAACTTGTGCGGCGCACGAAATCACTACTCGGTGTAGTAACACAACGATTGTGAGTCAACGAGTGATCTGATGAAACGCGTTTTGTCTTATGCAAGCAGGATCAAAGATTGCAGCACTGGTTGCAGAATGGACTCGTGTCGTGCGGCGCGCAGTGTCACTGGAACACATTCCGGCCTGCGCGGAGCGGTAGATGCACGTGCCCGGTTACATGAGGCACTACAATACTGAAGATTTCGCACATTTTCTAATGCACAGCCCGGCCGTTTCTTGCTTTTCATTTCCCGAGAAGCTGTTTGCAGCACGCTGCACCTTGTCCATTGCATTGTTATTAACGGACAGAGGGCACTGCATGTTTTTATATCTTGTGTTAGGTAAATCTAAAGCATAATTCGGTCTAACGGTTATGAGTGCAAAGCAGGACAGCATTCTGTCGTGATCTAGTGATAAATAAATCATACTTCCTTGAGGATACTCATGTCTTATTTAGTAGAATTCTCCTCTTACTGGCAGCAGGTGGCTTTTCAGGCGGAGTGGTTCCACCGATTCCTTCATTTTCCCCAAAAGCACTTTATTATGAATGCGGTCTATTAACCCCCCGTACATTAGACGCTTCGAGAATTATTCCTGTAGACCGCATTGGTAGAAAGCCATACAACGGCTACCTAATTCGGACTCCAACATGGTGCAAAGCTTCATTCAGCTGCTCCAGTCCTTAAAATAAAAGAAGTAGAGCAGAAATAGGTCACTTTAAATATGCACGAGCTCCTTGCATTATCGTTTGATATCGATGCGCGTGAAAGCCGTGATGAGTTTAGCCGAAGCAATGTGAGTTGATACGGTGCTTTGTTTGTCGTCTCGATAACCATTACGGAACTTGTGAGTTACCATGTAAGTGCATAAACAGCAAGGAGGGCAGGATTAAAGCTGCTTAAAGGCATCTTCACTGTAACACTAGCTATAACATGGCAAGAATCCCCAATAAGTACACTTGATTCAACATTAAATTATAAATACAGAGTACAAGAGAATTCAAATGTGAAAATTTAGCCATTTATTGCGAAAATCGGCAGGAAACACATTTTGAGCGGCAAAAAAGATATAATTAACACTGATAATAGTAGAGTTCAAGGAATGCGTGTTTTATATTTGTTTACTGTTGTGGGAAGACGATAAGAAAGTGTGGTAGCAGAATTATCAGATGTGTGGTTTACACGAGATGATTGGTTAGTTAGCAAGTTCCTGATAGTACCCTCAATCGTGCTGCGCTTAAAAGAGCACATAAGTTGGCTCCACGCGAACAACCTTGAATTTGAAAAGCGGATGACGCGAATACTCGCATCGACGATACATTGAGAGTAAGTTAGTTGGTACGTATCCATTTTTTTTTTTTTCAGAGACCTGGCGTGCAAACTCGGACGACGAAATCTTAGCATCCAAGAAGCTTTCTCAGGCTCCTTCTTACGCAAGCGCATCCGGCGGCACCATTCAGCGGGTCGCCCATTCACGATCGTGAGAAAGTGGGCCCGCGCCGCGGCCCACGCACACAAAGGCAAACAGATGTTCCCACGGCTCGAGCCACACCTGGCCGCCGGGGGGCCTGAAACACTGCGGCACCGTTCAGCGGGCGCCCTTGGTGTCATAAAACGAAATATACAAGTAGAACTCGCCGTTGCGCTAGTTGGTGCATGTCTGAATTAAATAGTCAACCTCGCGCTAAAATCACACCCACACAAAAGCAGAAAACACTGGACGGGCGCTCTCTTACAACTGTTCATTCCTTGAGGAAAGAGACACCCACTTCTCGTCAACACATGCGCAACATGATCGGGCCTTCACTTACCTAATCACTCTATTGGACACATGCTCTTTAGATAACGTGCTTTCGAATCATACAGGTTGAGTGACGTTTAGTTAACACTATTAATACCCAGTTTTTTTTTTTTTTCATGTGATACGCCTCCAACATTTCCCGTGCTACCTTCCTTTTACTTTTTCCCGGGATCCTAATCTGTGCGAAGCGTGGTGTGCCTCCACATGAATGGACGTGCGCGCTTAAACGCGCACAGTCCTTATTCTTTACCGTGAGAGCGTATTCCCTCGCTCCATCATTGGCGCAGCGCCCCGTGTGGCCAACATAGCTCTTCCCGCACCGTAGGGGTATAGGGGTATTTCGTAAACCACTCCGGAGGCGCACTTCGTGAACGGCCGCGCATGCTTATTTTTGCAGCCGTTCGGCTGTTGAGCATGACTTCCACTGATGCGAGGGCATGACTTCCATGTATGTGTGTTTTCTTCCTCAGTGTGGTTGTGATTTTGGCGCGAACTTAACTATTTGATTCAAAACACGCAAAATACTTCCCATTGCCGCGTCAAACAAAAAGCCGTGCTGGCTCATTAACCTGGCTTTCTTGGCACTCCGCCAATTGCTGCCAAGAGGGTTATGCTGGCATGGAGGTATACCTGCAACAAAAACGCTGTCTCACTTATTATTGAAACTCATAAAGTGACAAGCGGGAACAAACTTTTCAGCTGTATTAAATATTTTAAAGCGACACTATAAGAACGCTTTTTCGCGTACTCATAAAGTACTACCACGAAAACACCACTCTCCTTGCGACAGAACGCTCGGTAAGCGAGAAAATGCGCGTAAGGAAAATGTGCGTGTAGACGCCACCTTGAGATTCCCACACCAGAGATTTTGAAGGCACGTAGTTTCTACGCGATAAAAATCAAGTACGTTGTCATCTGTGTGAACCACCGACCTAACGCACGAAGCTTCAGAGAATTTCGTCGAGCAAACATTGCGAAAATACGAAAAATAAATTGTGAAACTTTTGACGTCACACACGGAGATTTCGGCGCTAAATTCTAAAACAAAACAGAAACCTTAATTTTCTCCGCTCATAATGAACTTATGATAATTAAACGCATGACATTACACTTTTCAGAGTACAGTCGGCCAATCTCAACCAAGTCATTGTTTCTCTACACTGTCCTTTTAAATTACGACTTTTCTAATAGTGATTCCATTCATTCCTTTCGTACATAGGGTTGTCCTTCAGATAGTGTTCGAATATTTCATATTCTCAAGTGCATCTACAACACGAAAACTCCGCACAACTCTGCTGCATATATATGTCATGTAGAGTAGCAAATTGTGTAGCGGAGCACAATGCCTCGCGTTGAGAGCCGTACTTTACTAAAACTCACCCAAGTATGTTCATCTGATTACAGGAAAGCGAATAAAAAAGCGACCCTCATGCAGCACTCGGTAGTCGGAGAGTGCCATGTTGCTTCACTTCTGATTAGCTGCGCGCCACCTCCTTTTAAATGAATACGACCCACTTTTGATGGTTTGACGAATACGACTCACTGGTCATGGCATGAATAATGCCACAACTCCGTCGCGTACGTCGTCAAACACTTCCCGCCAGACAGCGGTCACATATATACCCGCGGACGGGTGTGTGCCACAAGTATGCGGGTATGTGCCACAGGTGATTGACAGTTTCTGTCTGCCCACAAACGGCGAAAACAGACATGGGTAATCGTAACACGTGAGTGTTAACGAGATCGGCAGTGTCGGCCCGATGAATACAATGAATAAATGTCAGGGTCCAAGCAGAAGTCAAACTCTGCGTGGCAATCAAGTGTTCTACCACAGAGCCACGCGTGGTCTCGGAACTACTTTTCAAATAGACCCTGATGTTCCTGAAACGTCATCAGTAATTGCAGAGATAAGTTATTCCGTTTTCTAAACATTGTGTTCCTATAATACAGCCGTCACGTTGCGTTAACGTTAATTGTAGTTAGTTGCCATCCGCTCAAGTTGATTTATGTAGCAGTGTCCAGGGCTACACCATCCTCGCCATCACCAGCGCTTCATATCAGCTTCTGGTATTGATAATATTCATCGTGCTGTTGGCATCGTTACGCAACTATAACCACCGGGTTATATAATGCATATTCGGATGTGTAACGTATACCTCTGCAGCGTGCACTCTTACATACACTTAGGGCAACTTCGTGACGTTTCGCTCAATAAAAAATTTAGAACAGAGTCACCTTCTGTGCACATGCTTCGCATAACATCGATTTGCAAAGTACGTGGAATCTGCCGGGTCCAGTCGACTCCTAAAAGTTCTCTGCACTTGTCGAACTTTCAGGATCGGAGTGTCGGCAGGATTTGATTTTTATTTGTTACAAAGCATGCCCTAACAACGCCACTGTTCGGGGGGAGCCTTTTGCACCACACCTGGCCTCCATTTAGAGCGACTACGTTGCTGGGCATTGTCACGAGGCGGCCACTCTGCTTTTCTCGTTGGCGAATAATAATAATAATAATAATAATAATAATAATAATAATAATAATAATAATAATAATAATAATAATAATAATAATAATCAGTGGGAACATTCAAAATGTACTGCGCCATCTATCGATGATCATGTAAAGTAAACTCGATCAGACATGTCGAGTTGTGCACGGAAGTGAAACCAGTAGCGTTTCGCAGCACTTACGGTGCACGTTGCATCTTCATTCTGCGATGACTTCCCGTTGCTTCGTGCGCTGTTCAGCCCTAACATTACCCGGAATAAGGTAGGACTGATATTAATCAAATTTATCACTCACTTGAAGGAAGAAAAGAACATGCCGACACGCACTTGTTTGATGAACAATATCGGCACCTTGGGAAGTCACCAGAATGCGCAAAAGCGCTCTGCAACCTCACCTCTTATTTTTTCGTGAATATTAAGTACTCGACTGCAACACAGCTACACTTACAGAAGAATAGTTTGTGACGTATGCATTTTAATAAAACAGGCGGCCGACATCGCAGACGCGCCAGAGAGCACGCTTAATCCAGCATAGCTTGTCGGTGTTGAACATAAACGAAAGCAAGGACTTACTAATTTACACGCGCAGACACAGTAAATCGGTGCACGAGATCACAGCCACTGCTTTCGCCCTTCGCTTTACAGCCTCCACTTTCTACGGCCAGCATGCGCTGCGAACACACTTCATACATGTTATCTCACCGGAGGGATTTATTTGTTAAGTAGATCTAAAGTCTCTGGAATGGGGAGAGCTAGTACCACATTTGTTTTCTCTCGCCGCCACACGCTTTCGGCGTGCTTCGCCACATAAAGGGTCTGCTCCCTCACCTCGCTAGTGTTTCGGCGCATTCTCGCCCTTTTGAATGAATGAATATATGCCCGAATTTCTACGGACGAGATATATCTGCATTACGAATATGAATGACAGGTGGTAACATAAAAATCATGGCATGCATTTTATATGCAGCAGGATTCACATGGCGCGCTCATTGTGGGCTCGCTTGATTTGCACAAAAATTGGTACTTTGTCAGGCCACTGTATCACGAACATGAATTCAAGGTAGAAACCTGGAAATCGTGACGTGTTGCATATGGTCAACATCAGACCAAATGCGTCACGTTTAAATATTCATTTTTTCCATGGGCTTTCGAAACTTCGAAAGCATTACCAAATAAAATTGTTGAATGCCAATCAGTGGATGAATTTATCGCAAAACTGGAATCTTTCCTTGAGTGAAGTTAAAGTTGAAATGTATTTGCATCATCATAATGCTGGAATGCTCGGGCGAAAAGTGAAATCAATTCACATAAAGCGCCCGAGCCCCCATACACCAAGCACACGAAAAGGGCTACAATATGCGCTAACAAACATTTTAACCGTTTCACATAGCAGTTCAAACTCTAATGCTATATAACATAATGCTAACAGCTCGATAATAATTACAAATACACAGAAACACTAACACCACTTGAAGAATAAAGCACTCACAGCATGGAATGAAACACTCTCGTATATTGCGTGTGTCGCCCTCTTCCACATCCATGTATTGGAAAATCAGTTTGTTCAACAGAACTGCAAGAGCATGACGTAAAATTTGCTGTCCATGCTTAGTACGACAAAATGAAACGAACCAATATTTTTTTGGTGCAAAATGCATATACAGAGGTATTCGTTTTCAGCGATGATATGCTTAGAAATGCATGCTCGCAGTTATACACAGATTGTTTGTAGCGCTTACATAAAAATATCTCGTAAAGTTGAGACACGGGAATAATTTTAAGCTGGCGGAAGAGTTCAGCAGTGTGTGCATTGTAATCAGCATTAGCGATATGAGCCAACGCCTTCTTTTGTACCACATGCAGTTAGTTTACTAATGTTAGAGGATGTGGTATTTTCTCAAACCAGAAAACAATATAGTTAAGGTGCGATAAGAAGGTTGTGTTAGAGATTGAAACTTTTACGGATACGGGAAGGTATAGCGAAATTTCGCTAGAACACCTACACACCTATTTAGGTGAGCCATAACTGAGCTAACATGGGGATTCAAGCTCATGTTCTTTTTTTTATTGAAATGTATTCAAGCGTTTTTACAGTATACATCCACTATTCCAATGTTACCGTTGTTGAACTTTATCATTGGTTCTAATGTAAGCGTACTGTGACGCGCATGGAATAGCACAGCTTTTTCTTTAAGAATTTATTAACAAACAGTTTGCAGTGCTTCATATACTAAGTTTTTCCGTTGTTTTATTGATCGCCAAGATTAGGTGCTATATGTCGTTGTTCTTTAACAGGAGGCTTGTGTCATCCGCTTACAAAATATAACTTGGAGCGTCGCTAATAGTTGTTACATCATCAATATTGCTACATGCATGTTGACATTTTGCCGTACGATGCTCGTGTGTCCGTGGCGAAGAGTGGTCTCCGCTCGGTGTCTGGTCAACCAGTCACGCCGCTGCTGCTGGTTTGAAATATAGTTCATTCACAGCCTCGTCGATACGGCGTCTCTTCTTTTCCGCATCATATTTGGTGGAGGTGCGGGGTACGTTCCATAATAAAAAAATATCGGTCCAGGATACTTCCCTGAGAGACTTCAATGGTGATATTCTGGTAATCAGACACGTGGTTTCCTATCGCCATACGCTGGCATATATATTGGAGGTAAGTTTTTGGGAGAAGAGCTGTGATTCCACGAATACCATACAATTCCACGTTTTCGAAAAGTATTCCATGATTTATTCGATCGAACGCCTTCGAGTAGTCTACAAATACTCCGATGCATCATTCCTTGTTTTCAATAGACTCAAGAAATTATTGTTTTTGCTTTAGGAGACCTGTTTTTGTGGACCTTTTCAGTAGGAAGCCATATTGTGAAGAAGTACTCAAATTATATTTTATGCAGAATTTCATTAGCCGTTTATAAGTTATCTCCTCCAAGCCCTTGAAAAAAATTGACAGAATCAAAATTGGCCTATAGTTGGCCATGCCATTTCTGTGACCACTTTTAAAAAGTATACTCACTTTAGCTACTTGCATCAGTTTTGAAAAGCAACCTGAAGTAATCGATTGGTTATATACATAAGCCAATACTGGTGCTATAGTTTAATCCCGAGTTTAACCGGAATTGTCTCTATGCCATCGATATCACGTGCTTAGCTGTTTTCAAATGAGTAAAATATAGCACATATTTTGACCTCACTGGTTGGTTCGAGATACATGCTCGAAGGGTTCCTGTTTATAGCATGATTTGTCTTACTTGACCTTCGCGGACCGGACACAACATCTCTAAGAAATTATTAAACTGGTGAGCAAGCTCGAACCTCTCAATATGATGTCCTTGATGGGTTAGCTCAGTGACTGCTGGCGAGACCGGTGTGCGATTTAGCAAACTGCAGAGCTTATCCCACATCTGCGCACTGTCCTTACACTTCTTTTTGCTAAATTGATCATACAGAAAACAACGGTTTTCATTTTTTTTTTGAAAAGTGTTAAGCTTATTGCGCTATTTTTTTTCCACCTGGTTTTAAAAAATATTTAGAACAATCTTGCTTTCTTTTTTATTCTGCATAGACACTCGCGTTTGATCCACGGTTTCTGGCTTTTGTTACATTTTGGCAATATTATTTTCTTTAAAATGCTCGAAATATATACGTTTCAAAGCAAGAATGAAAACCTTGTAGACAGCGCCAGCCGTTAAAGAATGCTGAACGTCACTTCAAGTTTCTTTTTCAAGGCATGCGTAGAAGGCACTTAAAGTTGTTGGTACGATATTTCGTACCGTCGTTACGTCATTCATTCGCGTGTATGTAAGTTGACCTTCAACCCTGATAAACAAACAAATCGGTAAGTGGTCGCTGGTATAACAATTGAGGACACCGGTTGTCAAGCTTTCTGTATTTGTAATGAAAAGGTCGATGAGTCTGTGTGGGATGTAACGCGCGTTGCCGTATCTGTTACGATGGCCTGACCATGATGACTCTACTGCGGAAAAAGGTGCTTCTGAATTGCGGCTTGCTTTTAAGATATCAATATTCAGGTCTCCGCCAAGAACTAGTTTCGTTTTTTTTAATTCACATGATTGAAAAGCTTTTCAAGGTATTAAATAAAATTTCGCATGTGTTCCTTTGGTGGCCGATACACGACAGTGAAAAAAACGCCAGGCCTGCGCGGAAGGCGCAGCACAGTTACAGCGAAAGCTAGAAAAGCGGCCTTTCAGAGCCTTTTCTAAACACTCATTGGGTAACTACTGCAAGCACACTTGCTTGATACCTACTAAGGCATTCATAATAATTTTGGGGGGTAGTAGGCCGGCATTCGCTAGGCTATTTTTCGTCATTCTTCTGAGAGGCGTGGTATCAGTTAAACACTTGAAAGGAATTTTGTGCCAATTGTTCATGCAATGGCTGACGACAATGATGATTGATTGATATGTGGGGTTTAACGTCCCAAAACCACCATATGATTATGAGAGACGCCGTAGTGGAGGGCTCCGGAAATTTCGACCACCTGGGGTTCTTTAACGTGCACCCAAATCTGAGCACATGGGCCTACAACATTTCCGCCTCGATTGGAAATGCAGCCGCCGCAGCCGGCATTCGAACCCACGACCTGCGGGTCAGTAGCCGAGTACCTTAGCCACTAGACCACCGCGGCGGGGCCTGACGACAATGAGGAATTATGGCTAAAGTGCGTATGCGCCACAGATAATAGGGGAACAAGAACAATATTATGTAATGGGTCGGAGCATTGGACGGCCCACTCGTTACGCTATTCGCATTGTGCGACGTCTGGTTGTTCTTTTGCTGTTTTAAAACGCTTTAGAAGTCGTATTAACGTGATTGCTTTCCCGACACCAAGCCTGCGTAAGGCCAGTATGACAGCAAGTCGCAAGCACCGGCGTAGTTCAGTGGTAGAATACTGGGATGGCACCTAGCGGACCCATGTTCCAGCCCCACTGTGTAATTGGTGCTAGGGTTTTCTTTTTTCTAATTTCGCGCAATGTGGTTACGGTACCGGCGGCGGCGGTGGACAACTGCACGTAACCCGAGTTGTGATCTCATAGCAGTTCTCGCTGTAAAAAAAATCGCGGGATAATAGCGTCAAAGACTCTATGTCCATGGGATACAATGAAAAGAACTCCCACGCATTTCCCCGAGGGTGAACATGGTTAAGTGCGAATACACGGGGTGATGCTATGAGGGGTATTTATTAATTCGCACTAATATATTTATTAATCACACTATGGTGCCTTTATGGTGTAATGGTTCCTGGGAATCGCAATTTGATCACACGGGGGAGTTTACGTTAACTCACTAGTGAATGCCAACCGGTTTTAACTTTACTCCCCCTCACGACCCGTTCTCGACGAGAGACTGAGAGAGAAGGCGGGCGCGCGAGAGAGAGGGGTGCGCGCGCAGCTGCAGTGAGCGAGGAGAGCGGAGGAGCGAGCGAAGGGGGAGGGGGTATAAGGCGCGTTACTGACACCGATATCAGCGTCGCGCCCGTGGCTTATTGGGTAGAGCGTCGCGCTGCGGCCCGCCAAGTCCTCTTTCTTTTAAAGATAGAAAGAAGACTGCGGACGCCGCCGACGGCGGTGGATGGTTTGGGGTCGCTTATAAAGTGTATTCACACTTAAAAACTTGGCATCAATTTCACGTTGTAACTCACGCTTCACGAGAATTGCTAAACCCCTATCTTGCTTATGTTCCCTAATAAGTAAAAAGCTTTGATAACCACCACGGTTCAAAACATCAGTAGTTTAACCTATTCATCTAAGAAAACTGATAATTCATCCTCCTTGTTTCTGAGGGAACGAACATTCAAGTGAAAACAGGTGAAAGTTAGGGTTTTTACAAATTTGAATTGCATTGTGTACATAGTGCACATAGGCATGTAATCCATAAGGTATATGTTTTCAGGAGCTTGTGTAAACGCATGGTGCTTTTTGATGTGTGATGCCACTTTTGAAATTTTCTTTTGGGCGATGTTGATCTATTATTGAAGCATTCTCTGTTTTTTTTGTTATTGACATGCCCAGCTATATTTTTCTAACCACTTCCTGTATGGGCCTGTACAAAGGCCTACAGTATTGTTAAATAAATAAATTAATAGTTATGGCGCAAATGGTGTGCTCACAGCTGGTTGGCTGGCTTGATATTCACCAAAATCGGTAATGCGTGAGGCACGACGAACACAACTGACAAGTCCTACCATGAGACTAGTGACCTGCACGTCAGTGCTGGCGTGACTTGCGTGCCACTACCTTGGTGGGCTCGCGGCCGGTTCGCTATTCCTCGACAACATTGGCAATGCAGGAGGTGACTGTATGACGGACATAAATGACAGGTTGTTACAGAAAAATTTGACATGCATGTCATGTAAGCCATGGTTTGCATGCCGTGCTTATGGTGCATTCGCGGCCGGTTCGCCATTTTGATATAAACCAAAATTGGTGGGGCGGGACGTTACTGAACGATGAACATGAATGACACGTTACAACAAGAAAATGTTTCTTGTACCCACCTCTCATTTATGTTCGTCATACAGCTACGTCCCGCAATAACGATTGCTAGCTAAACAACCATGAGCGTACCATGAGCGTGTGATGTAAAAAGCATGCGGTAGATGTCATGAATGCCATTATTTTCGTGTTACCGTCTGTCCTTCATGTTCGTTTTACAGTGAAGAGACACGCTACTGTTGTTGTTGTACGTCCAGATACCAAACAGCGGCGCCATGAAAGTCGCCCGAGCTTGTCAAAACTCTGGATCTTTCCGAGCTCTGGCGACATCCCCTTTTTAATGAGCCAAGGGGTGTGAAAAGTCGAATCCACGGCTTAGTGCACTGCTTTTCATTGGTCACGATGAAACGCGGCATCGCCTTAAGGGCGGTCGACAAAGTTGGGTGGTGTTTTCCAACCAGAGGCCTCTTATTTCATTTGCTTGCCGTTCCACAGGGTGCGTAGGGGCACCCATGCAATACATGTGTCAGAAGCTGTTGCTGGTGTCGTTTTTTAAAGGCACGAGCTGTTTAAATTCAATTTGAAACTTTTAATGCCTGCACTAAGTATGCTTTAGAATAATCAGTATTGTCCTCCGAGATTCGCTCCGGCCGAGTGCCTCACAACATCGCGACCGCTCCTAAACCTGAGGCCACGTCCTGCACATTCTAGCGCGATGCTCGGCTGGTGCGCGCCTTTTTTGTCGTCATCGCCCGCTGGCACTCGAGCGCGTACGGCCGGCTAATTGCTATTTCGAACGTGGCAATACTACAAACAAGAATTTACATGAGTTCCGAGTGGTTAATAGTGGCATCAATGAAGTCTCTTAGTGGCTACTGCCCGGTAGGGAATTCTACGGTTTTTTTTTTTGTACGTGGAAAAAATTACTTTTTGCTGCTGTCTGGACTCAGGGTCGCTGCGTAGCTGTCTTATCCCTGGAAGATCCTGTCGTATATCGTGTCTAGTTAAATAAATTATATGTTTTTTTTACGTGAAGCCCTTGTCGTCCTTGTTCTACGTATACGCACGGGACGCAGCAAGCCCGATGTCCACCGTTGGCGCCCAACGTGGTTTTCGCTCCCACCCGTAAGACTTTGGTTTTGGTTGACAAGCTTTCGTCTGCAGGGACTTTTTTGTGCGTGTGTTTTTATTGCGTGGTATTTGTTTTCTCCCCATGGCAGAGGCAGACAAAAAGCAGCTCCGTTGCGGGAGGATCTTGCCAACCGGCGACAAGGAGGATTCATCTCTCCACTCGGCGGAACAGCTGCTGGCAGAGCAGCTGGACACATTTCAGCGTGTCGATGAGTTGTGCAACACGGTCATAGACCGGGTACGCAGTCTGGTCGTGGAGCCACAGAGGGTAAATGAGCCACAGCTCCGACTGCACGTCGAGCTGCCCACGTATATGGGCTACGAAGACCCCAAATCAGTATCTGACTTCCTAGACGAAGTATACACCTAAACCAGAGCTACTGGTGCCTCGGAAGCGTACGCGATTGGTCGAATCCTGCAGTTGGCTTTACGGTATGCCACAGGACGATAGTCAAGGCTACGATTGCTTTTCATCACATGGGCAGATTTTTAAAAGTGCTTTCGAGAGAAATTTTCGCCCCCTGGGTACGAGCAGCGAGTCCAGCGTGAGCTCAAATTGAAAACCCAGCATCCGGACGATAGTTTGCTCTAGTACGTCTGGACGATGCAATAATTGCATCGCCGAGCTGCACCGACTGCCTCGGCAAGGGACCTAGTCACTCGGGTCATTCGATAGAGTCATCCCAGATTCAGGCCATTTCTTTACGGGCGCACATTCGAAACCCTTGCGCATCTCACACGGGAGGCCCACGGTGTACAAAGTGCCCTGTTAGCTGAGAGCACTTGCGTGCCACCGCTATCGCCTCTGTCTGCTCAAGTGGAGCCGTCACTGGCTTGGCATGCCCTCGTTTCCAGTTCCTCATGCGACTTGAAGAGCCCAGGCGCAGTCACGGCTGTCTCCTCCCGCACCCTGGATTCCTTCGCGTATGAGCAAGGGTGGCACGGGGTCCCATTCAATACCGCATCTGGGGTAGCTGTTCCTGGGAAGAAGTGCTCACGGAGCAGCCTCATAGTGCAGAGCTTTCGCTCCTTACTCGAGCCAAAGACCAGACCCCCAGTACCGATACGCCCGGTTCACAAGTCTTGCACAAGCCGACTGCGACAGGCGCTCCTGTAGTGGGTTCTCCGGGAGCCACTCCACCAACAGGCATGATTTCAGTGATAGGCTCACTGGCCAACGCAGACACGAAGAAGTCGTATGCTACCAGTGCGGTCAAACTGGTCCCCTGAGGCGGCACTGCTTGGCGCGCCGTATATAAAGCGCTATTACAGGTCATTCGGGAAACTGCTACGGCCGGCGACACTAAAAACTGGCAGTGTGTCACAGATTACAACCATCAATGCCAGGATTGTGGAACGCTGCCCAGTACGTGCAGACGAGAAACAATAAGCTGGTGAGTAAGTCATCGTTCCCACTGTTTGCCGCAGAGCACAGGTGCTGTCGCCAGAAACCACTATGAACATAAAAGCATTGGGAATTATCGTACGAGCCCTTCTTGATACTGACTCGGGAATCTCTTTAATCGGTGACGCGTTGCTGCAACAGTGCAAAGCTAAACAGCTGAAACTTCGTAACGCAAATGTTTATTTGAGAATGGCATCAAACCACGTATCAAACGCTGAAGCTTGTGTTCGATTGCGGATAAGCTTTAATGGGAAAACGAAGCGCCAGCGATTTGTTTGTTTGCCTGGTCTATCATTGCCAGTGCTTCTCGACCGAGATTTTCTTGCAGACGAGTGGTTCACGCTCGGCTTTGCGGCAAGAGTCTGCCACCTTCACGGACAGTTCGAGACAACGCCTTTGGAGACTAGAGACCCCATGCCGATACCAGGAAGCACGGAAGAGGTGGGAGTCATGCAAACCACGCTGCCGTCAGCCGTCGTGCAGTCCCTCAGGATGTTCACGGGCACAGAACACCAGCGGAAGCAACTGGATGGCGTGCTAACACTGTTCTCGGGAATGTTCACAGAACGTCCCGGGAGGACCAACGTCCTATAGTTCATGGCATCAACACTGGTGACGCCCAGCCTTGGCGTTGTAACCCGAGACCGCTGAGCCAGCACAAGCAAGCCCTTCTCGATAAAACTCTGGACGAGGTGCTCGACCCCGGAGTTGTGCGACCCTCGGAAAGTCCATGGGCCTTCCCAGTGGTACTGGCACCAAAGAAAGACGGTACGACACGCCTTTTTGTGGATTACTGCAAGATCAACGCGGTCACGGTGAGAGATTCTTATCATGCCAGCAATATTGTGCATAACCTACGCGCTTGGTCATACAGGCTTGTTTAAGTTTGTGCGTATGTCTCTTGGTTTTTCCAACAATCCGAGTTCCTATCCAGGCATGCTGGATATGGCGTTGGGTGATGCAAAGTTTAGTTAAGCACTTTGGTATCTTGGTGATGTGACGGTGCTTTCGCGCACGTTTGAAGAGCATCTCGAACACTTGCATACGGTGCTACAGCGCATGTCAGCAGCTGGTCTAACAGTTCATCCGGGAAAATTGCAGCTCGCGACTACAAATGTAAACTTGCTTAGTTTTGTCGTTGACAATGGTGTAGTAAAACCCAATCCAGATAATCTCTGCGCAATTGCAGATTTTCCGCTGCCCCGAAAGTCCGTTTGCCCCAAGAGCGAAGCAGCAGCCGCCGCGCAAGACCAAAACAGGTTCCCACAGTTTCGCTCGCGGCAGAGCGTCCAGTGACGTGGCTGACACGTGATGCCAGAGGTGGAGTCAGCGCGCGTGCTGCGGGAAACTCACTCCAACTCAGTAGCAGACGACATCGGCGACATCGGTTTACTCTCCGGCTCAGAAATGTCTCGTGCTGCCTTTAACGAGTTGCTCATTGCAGAAATAGTGAAACGTCGTCTATTTTGGGACTTCAAGATGAAGTAGTTCCGCAATGAGCATCAGAAGATCATATTTTGGGAAGAAATTGCCAAGATCTTTAAAGAAGTCGATGAAACAACACCTATATCTTTCACTAAAACTTGGGCTGGCTTGTCCGCGTACCCTGTGGCGCTTTTCGCGCGAGCACAGCGCTCAAGCTTGCAGGCTGTCCACAGGTCCTGCAGTACTGGCTAGTGTCTCTCCGTGAAACTCAGTGCCGGAATGCTCGGCTGGCGGAGCAAATATATGTTCGGTAGCAAGCACACCATACACTGCGCACATAACTAAGCACAGCTGTGGATTTCAGGCACCAGTGCAGTAACACATGCCTAGAGGAATGAACCCAAAACGCACTGTCTGATTGATTGATGTGTGGGGTTTAACGTCCCAAAACCACCAAAGAGAGACGCCGTAGTGGAGGGCACCGGAAATTTCAACCACCTAGTGTTCTTTAACGTGCACCCAAATCTGAGCACACGGGCCTCAGTATTTTCACCTCCATCGAAAATGCAGCCGCCGCAGCCGGTCCCGTGACCTGCGGTTCAGCAGCCGAGTACCGTAGCCACTAAACTACCGCGCCGGGGCATGCACTGCTGGAGGCTAACAATTGAATGTCACTGTGTTCCGGCAGCAAAGGCGTGTTGTGTGAAATGACATGATACTTCGGCTTTCCTGATCACCACCACAGCATTTATGGACGAAACTCTGCCTAGGTTGGATTGCTAAATCATTGAAAAACCTAGGAGGCTCACTATTTAGAACGGCCTAGAGGCATGCCTAGAGTAACACATGCCACAGAGCGACCACAAACACGGCCGAAGCTTCCAACTGAGACTTTTTTATATAAACTTTTACTGTGTCTCGAGCGAACAGGTACAAACATATAGGTATTCATTTTGCGAGGTGTATATACTAGGCTGACGAAAACTGCGTTCCACGTTCCAAAGTTTAATCGCTGATATCAAGAGCAATGAATCAGAGAAACACGGTAAGTGTTGCGCAAAGCACGCTCGCAGTTCTTAAGCCTTGGTCTAGCTGGAACAGCTGTCTACAAAACCATACCAGCAAGCTATTTATTTTGCTTCTCCATGGCCAGTTATATGAGTGCGCAACAACAACCATACGTTAAAGAGCCGTAACAAAATTTTTAAAAATCGGAGCATATTCACGGAGTGAATGATGATGAGTGGGGTGAAGCTTCGAAGGGTTTTATCAATAAATCGCGAATAATCATCCACTGGCCTCGTCCATCCGTCCATCTAGTGAACACTCCAAGTACCATCATCTCAAATATTTTTATCATATATTCATCATATACAAGTACCGCCGTCCAGGGGACATTCTAAGAACTAAAACAAGATGTGTCTACTACATACAGCAGACGCATGACCCACGCATTAAGGAGCTTCACCCCTAAAACCACTGAAAACGCTGTTTCTTTGTGATAAACTTCACGATACACATAGTTCAATCAGTGTACAGACACGTCAGAGTCGAGCGGTGTTGATGATGAATCTCGCAGCGCAAGGGTGCCAAAGGAACGATACTTCGAGCAAAGCGTGGCTTTTGGATACCACTGACAAGCGCAGTTAACTGGTGCCTTCCGCGGGCAACACTGCCTGCCAGAGCAGCGCATGTAAAAAAAAACGAGCGCGCGTCCAGCTGCCGCTCATCCCCACGACCGCCGCCACTCAGTCACTCGCATGTGAAATAAGCGTAAGAGTCTGTAAAAGTTTTTGGGAATGATAGCTTTTTATTATCGTGATTTCGTTGCACAGTGTGCTGACATCGCTCGACCGCTAACACAGCTGCTGAAGAAAGGCGTTAAACGGCTCTGGAGCAGTGAGCAACAAGCAGCTTTCGACACTTTTTTCAGAGCAATTAACAGCAATGACTCCTTTCAGCTGCCATATCTTAACAAACCGTTTCGTTTCAGACCGATGCTAGTGATTATCGCCTTTGCGCAGCACTTTTAAAGGAGTGCGCCGGCACTCTGAGGCCCTTTGCTTTCACAAGCCACACTATGGCCGTTACAGAATGCAACTGCTCGGTAGCCGAGAAAGAATGTCTGGCCATCATTTTTGCGTTAAAGAAGTTTGACATGTGTTTGGCTGAGACTCGCTTTGTTATTCAGACTGATCATCGAGCCCTGTCTTGGCTTAAATGGCTACGTAACCCCTCGGGACGATTGGTCCAGTGTGCGCTTACGTTGCAACGCTGTGATTATGTAATTGAGTGCTATAGAAGGGTAGCACTAACACAGCTGCTGACACACTTTCCCGTGCGCCGTTGTCTGTGAAACCCTAGGTAGAGCCGAAAACAGTGTGCGCGGTCAAAACGCCACCTCAAACCATGCGTTTCCATTGGGGTACTTTGGTGACTAAACAAGAGCTTCTTGCAGCGCAGCAGAGTGATGGTTTCTGTCGTAAAGTGTGAAGAAAGCTTGCAGCTCGTGATCCACCTGACACAGGAAGCGACAAGAAGACCGACTGCTACCTGCTTGGAGAAGGAGGCCTTTTGTACCGGTATTTTATTCAGGTTGACGATAGTAATGCAGAATCGCCATTCCGAGTTATTATTCCTCACAAACTTCACAAATTCTTTATAGCGTACTACCGTTACCATGCTTTATCTGGTGACTCTTTAGGGCAGAAATCTTATGAGAAGCTGTGTCGTATAGTAACTTGGATTGGATAAACTTTTATTTGGTCCTCCAAAACACAGATCACTGTGCTGCGGGCAGCTCCCACGTGGGGACTGAGATGCCAAGCTCCTCAGCCGCCTCGCGGGCTTGGTGGACAGCCCAGAGCTGATCTGCCAAGGACGAGCTGCGGATTGCAGCCTCCCATCTGGCAGAGGTGATGTGCGATAAATGAGCGAATTTGGTGCACTGCCAGAGCATGTGTTCTAATGAAGCTATTTCCCCACAATGTGGACAAAGATTACTTGGGTATAGGTCAGGGTACATGATGTGTAACATTTTCAAAGTAGGGTACATCCGCGTTTGCAAAAGCCTTAATGTAAGTGCTTGGGGCCGGATGTGTTACGCTACGCGCGTTCTTGTTCAGTTTGTCAAAGGGCAAAACCACGAGGTGGTTTACCGCTTGGTTCAATGCAATCAGTTGACATCACGTCCCTTTGGCAAATAATAGCATGTTACGTAATGGGTTCATTCCCCATGAGTCAGTGGCGAAACCAGTACCTGGTTGTTCTGACTGACCATTTCACGAAATGGGTCAAATTATTTCCTTTAGCTGACTTCGCAGAAAGTATGGGACTGCCTTCTCGAAACCTTCCCCAGGCTTGGATTCCCTGCCTAGCTCATCACGGACAACGCAACGTACAGTACTCACGGATTGAAATAGGACACTCGGAACGTGTGGCCACCGGCACAGATAGCGCAGCTCGTGAGTTCTCGTGGAACCATGGAGTTCCATTGTGGTGCACAGCGAAGGCGAGAACATCTGCAGAGCAGTATCGCTGCTTCCGGTCGCCAGCGAGTCGGCCTGTAGTTACCCAGGCGCGCACTACCAGCGTGGCGCTGCTATGCTAGCGCGCTTTTGCATGCCGACAGAAATGGCTCGCGTTCTGCGCCTTTTCTGTGATGCGGTACGCATTCTATGAAAGTAAGAAACACAATTCGGCTAAGAGATTCCGCCTTACAGGCATTTGCAAACACGATAAACATAAACACCTGCACAAAAGCATAGAAGTTGATTACGTGGTTTCTCTCAGACACACACAAAAAAAAAAACTGTCACAGGCCTGTCTTCGTGTAACAATAAAACAATCTCTTAAAAGTTTGTTGTTTCGTCCCGAGCAGACAGTGCAGCCGCCATACTGCATGGAAAACTTTCATAAATGGCTACCGGCCACGGATAACCATGCCAGCTTCTGCCATTCATCGCTGGTAGCCCACAGGTTGTCGCAAGGATACTATCTCTAATACACTGTTTCAATGTCGCAAGCCCTGTGGCTGCTTTTTCTCTTTTCATCGCGACAGAAAGCTCGAAATAAACTCACTGTATACTTTTCTACAGATGTTCTTATCATGTCTGCGAACGCACGGAAGGTGCGATCTCTTAGCCGAGTCATGTTTTTTTTTTTTTTACTTGCGGAGCCTAGGTGCAGCATCACCGCAAGGCGCAGAACGAGAGCGTCGTTTACTCGCGCCACAGTGTGAGTAGTGTGCACCGGCGATCTATTTCTGTCATGCTAACCTAACAGTGTCAGGCTGGCAGTGTGCCTTTTGTGAACCAAATGCCAACTCTTACGCGACCGAAAGGAGTAGTCCCGCCTTGAAGGTGTTCTCCCCCTCACTCTATGCCACAATGCAACTCCATGGTTCCACGAGCACTCCCGATCTGCGCTATCTCTGCCCACGGCCACGCGTTCCGAGTGTCCTATTTCAATCTGTGAGTACTGTACTTCACCAGCAAGGTGTCCACGGATTCCTGTGACGCCCTGGGAATTCGTCACAAGTGCACATCTGTTTATCACCCGCTAGCCAACATCACAGAAAGGGTAAACTGAAACCTTAAATCTATGCTTGTCATCCATACTGAGCGGCACGAGGACTGGGATCTGAAACTGGCAAAGATAGCGTTTACAACTCGAACGGCAGAGAATCGGTCAACGGGTTTCACTCCTGCGCTACTTAACCTGGGCGAAAAATTGCGTTTTTGGCAGGACAATGCTCTGAAACGTGCATTCACTACTGGGATATATTATGCAAATTTTGAAGATGACCTGAGGCCCCGGCTGACCGACACGGTACAACAAGCCAGACAGCACCTGGATGCACTCCGGATATAACCGGCTGGACAATATGATAAGCTTGAACTGGTATAGCGCATTATGGGGAAGAAGAAACGGCTGAGCAGACCGACACAAGAGGACAGAGCGCTCTGTCCTCTTGTGTCGGTCTGCTCAGCCGTTTCTTCTTCCCCATAATGCGCTATACCAGTTCAAGTACGACGAACCAACTCGCTCAATCTTCAACACTCGTGGAATATGATAAGCGTCGGAAAAATATTAATTTTGAGCTTGGTGATTTGCCGTTAAAACGCCCACACCCCCTCAGTGACACTTCGAAAGGTTTTCTGTTTCCCTATTGAACAAGTGGGACGGGTTTATAGAATAAAGTAAAAATCCAAGCTTTCGTACATGTTGACAGATTTCATGACTAAGCTGCAGATCCAGACATTCCTCACGAGAGCTTGCCCACCCAGTCACCAAGACCAGCGAGCAAGTGGCACAATCTGCGTTCGCGGTAACGTAGCAAAAAGGGGCTTGGGAAAATGGCGCATTTCTTTCCTTGGTGTTTTTTTTCTTCCCGACTATACACGGCTGTAATGCTCAGCCTTGTTATTTGGTGCAAGAAACAATTACTTTCCTTGGTGGCGAGCAGGAAATATTGTTTGTTGTTGTTTTTCTCGCCCCGCTTTAGGGTCCCTGCAGCCGGACTGTGCGAGCCGACCTGTGGTCCCCAGCCCACCTTCTTGAGGGGGGGGGGATGTGTGGGAACCGAGAGCGCCTCGTGCTGCGCAGTAGCGGTACGCACACACACGAACGCACATTCATACTCACGACTACTCACACTCATAACTAAGTTTTCTCTCACGTTCACACTCACTTCTACTCGCACTCATCAGCACTCACGCTCACTTCCATTCACTCTCAAATGAGTACGAGTGTATCAGGAGTGAACTTGCCGAGCTATACGCGCCCGATGTTCATGCACACCGCGTCGTCGGCTCGCATCAGAAAGGAAAAAAGCGCTGGTTGCCAGTCCGATCCTCCTCGCCCGGTGGAGCTGAAGTTTTGGGGACACACTGCGCCACCTGTCGACGCAGTTTTGAGTAGCGCACAGCCCGACTCTCTTGCCCAGTTTGCTGCGCAACCATGGTAGAGATGTACGCCGAGGTGTCGGCGCGCCGCCGCCGACTGTTCTTGTACGGCCGCTAGATGAAAAAGCGCACGGTACGGATTACCGCGTCGAGTCAACACCCTCTAGACTAGCCAGTCTAGAGGGTGTTGGTCGAGTGGCTTTCAATGGGAGAGCGCGTGTCCGCCGTAATTTCAGTTGCGGCCGCTGCAGCTCGACAGCGCGGGGACAGGAGGGACGGGAAACGAGTGGCGGCGGCTCCCTCGGGGCATCAGCTGCAGCAAATTAGCTCGTCGTTGTCACAAAGGTGATTGATGATTGGTATGTGGGGCTTAACGTTCCAAAACCACGATATGATTATGAGAGAGGCCGTAGTGGAGGGCTCCGGAGATTTCGACCACCTGGGGTTCTTAACGTGCACCCAAATCTGGGCACACGGGCCTACAACATTTCCGCCTCCATCGCAAATGCAGCCGCCGCAGCCGGGATTTGAACCCACGACCTGCGGGTCAGCAGCCGAGTACCTTAGCCACTAGACCACCACGGCGGGGCGTTGTCACAAAAGTGACCCACTCAGTTGTTCTAATCAGTGTTTTTTTTTTTAATCTCATCTATCGCAGTGATGTCATATCGCGTATTTAGTAGAGTACGTAGGCACTATCTTGAATTGAATTTTCGTGTGCGTGCCCAGCACCTGACTTTTTTTTTCCAGAACCAGCTTCTTGCTTTGAGGCTGCAAGAAAAATCTGCAATGCATGTAGCTGAATTATATGACACTGAATGCGTGACGAAGTCGTTGTTCTATTTATGAAGATGTGTTAAACTAAAGTATGGCGATTTTTGTGACGTTTATTCAGCACATTCGCGTTTCTTCAGCCACAATGCTTGACAACAAAATTTTAGGACACTTGGCAATATACGTTCAGTTTTTATATGAGGAAAACTATGAAAGAAACATAATTTGAATATTTTTATGTTATTCATGGAAAGTAATTCAGCTTCAAACGCTGGATAAAAGTGATTTCTACAAACATGGTGACGCTCTCCTCGTAACTTTATTGCAGAGGCTGCGAAAGTATGGATAATTAGAAGTGTTTTTCAAATTTCTCGATAGTTCATACTAGGCAGAACCTATATATATATATATATATATATATATATATATATATATATATATTAGTGCAGTATAGGAAACAAAATAAAATATTTATTTAATCCTAACAGTTTTGGCTGGCAGACCAGCTTTCTTCGGAGGATCTAAGTGAAATGGTACAAGTTCCCGTAGCAGAGGGTCACCCTCACAGTTTCAAGACCCTTCAAACTGTGAGGGTGACCCTCTGCTACGGGAACTTGTACCATTTCACTTAGATCCTCCGAAGAAGGCTGGTCTGCCAGCCAAAACTGTTAGGATTAAATAAATATTTTATTGTTTTGTTTCCTATACTGCACTATTCTCGAAGTTTATATATATATATATATATATATATATATATATATATATATATATATATATATATATATATATATATATATATATTATAGTGTGTGCATATATAACTAATATGCACTCACTCGGATATTCTTCCAGAAAAATTATCGCCTACCAAGCTGTGAAGCAATTTTCAACTGGTTTATTACGCAAATGTGTAAAGAAGTAAAAGATTTAAAAATGCCAGGATCAGCCCTATATTGAGAATAAATAAAATATTTTAACGCAATTTGTTCCGATTATCTGTTCACTGTTGAATGTAAGGTCGAATAAGTTGCATTATCATTAAGAACGTCGTGACGAAAATAGACAGAAACATTCAAAAGCGCAGGAACACAAACAGTTGTGTTCGCATTTTCCAGCATTTCGTCGCTATCTTCGTCTCACAGTTTTCATATTATTCACTTCACAACTGCTTGCTCAAGTGCCAGCACTCAAGTTACAGTCACAGCAATTTCAAAGAGGCTCGTGTTCACTGTTATGAGATCACACACATGTTAAGTATATTTCGTGGTTGTTGCATCTGATGCTGTATTGTATTGATACTATAGACGTGTTTGGAGGAAGTAAAATGTCTATCTTATTTTGTGTTAAATGAACAGTGGCAACTGCAATTGCCGAGGTTGCTTATTCTAAACGAAATGATTAAATTTGAAGCAACGTTTTCTGAAGCGACATACTCACATTTACTATAATGAATTTCGATGCATTAGGAAAGGTTAGCTCTTCCAGATCAGGTTGTGCTCTTGTAGGATCCGAGTAAAATGACCTCACAATTCTTACTTCCGCGAAACCTGATCATTGTGCAAGGCTTTATGCATATCGGGCAAGACAATACCAAAAATTTGCAAAGGCTACAGCTATGTAAAAGCAAGATCGGTAATTACTTAACGGGCACTCGCTAGACGGATATTTAAAGATTTCACGGGCGCACACATATACACTCGCTCAATTGTATGCGATTCCGTGGGCGTTCGAGTATGAATGAGCGTTTGGATGATGTAGCGAGGGCCAGGACTATACTTCGTCAAGTCTCAAACGAGGAACGAGGGGTCGTATTTGTTGACGCGGCTTCCTACGCCAATGGGAAAGCGTTTGTGGCAGTGGTAGTCGATGGGGCTGGCCATGTCGTCAACTCAGCGACGGTCAGGACGAAAGACCCAATCATTGCGGAACAAGTGGCCATCGCCTTAGCACTCAAGATGGATAACATTGAAGTCGTCTACAGTGATTCCATGGCAGCACTACGGGCGTTCGCCAAGGGGACGGTCTGTGAACAAACGCTGAAAATACTGCAAGGCAAGAACATAACACATCATCTTCTGAGTTGGTTCCCAGCTCACCTTGGACAAATCAACGATTCCCCTCCCAATCACAACGAAGCAGCACACGAGGCGGCGCGAGAACTCTCCAACCGCGCCTCCCCGGGGATGCGTTCTACCGGTGAAGGGGATAACCGGGAAATTCTTACAACATATAACGAGCTCACTAAACATTTCTACCTGTCTAGAAGGATTTTCCCTCCACCTCACAAAAATCTAACCCGGCCCCAAGCACTTACATTAAGGCTTTTGCAAACGCGGATGTACCCTACTTTGAAAATGTTACACATCATGTACCCTGACCTATACCCAAGTAATCTTTGTCCACATTGTGGGGAAATAGCTTCATTAGAACACATGCTCTGGCAGTGCACCAAATTCGCTCATTTATCGCACATCACCTCTGCCAGATGGGAGGCAGCAATCCGCAGCTCGTCCTTGGCAGATCATCTCTGGGCTGTCCACCAAGCCCGCGAGGCGGCTGAGGAGCTTGGCATCTCAGTCCCCACGTGGGAGCTGCCCGCAACACAGTGATCTGTGTTTTGGAGGACCAAATAAAAGTTTATCCAATCCAATCCGTGGGCGTTAGCGAAAACTGCCCCCCCCCCCCCCCCCCCCCGGTGGCGCAGTTCGGGAACGAGACCTGTCACGCCGGTTTCGGAGCACGCGGCGGGCCATACACGTGGGCTCTGTCATCCAGTGGCCGTGGGATTTCAATGGGAAGCGGCCGTCTGTGCTAGTGAGGCGTTTCGACGCCAGGCGCCGCAACTGGAGTATAAATGCCGCCACGTCGTCGAAGCTGCTATACGGCTCGGTTTTAGGCTCTGTTTGCATTGTTTAAAATGTAAAAGAAACTTGGAAACGAGAATCGTGAAACACTTGTTGTTTTGGACACGTAGCTCATTTCAAAGGCATATGTCGTTGGCGACTACTTGATCGAGGCGCTCGCGCGTCGTCTGCTAGGCCGATACCAGACAGCTGATGCCAGTAATCCACAGAAGATCGTTTTGTCGCCGTGGCGTTAGGTTTACTGAGAGTTACTTTTTGGCTAACTGAAAGTCAATTTTTGGAAAAAGCCTTTGCCAGGAGCTAATATTAAAAGCTTGGGGGCCCAATGTTTCCCGATGCCTGCAACTCTCTAGTGGCGTAGCACTTGATGCGCAAGCATGTAGTTCATGCACTGAATAACACAAAATGCCACTAGACTGCTTCCAGGGATATAGGTCATCATCCGTTTCCTTCGCAAAGCATTATACGTGTTGCCACCGAGAAAAAGCAAGTGACGGAAAATGAGGAACTATGGCAGGTGATTTCACCATTCGAGAGCTTAATGAAATCATCGTGAAATAAACAAGAACAGCACTATATGGGACGCGATTCCAGCAATGATTGTCTATGTTTTGAACAGGCGCTGTTAAAGTCTGAAGTTTAATGCCGACTCTCAACTTGAGCCAAGGTGACAGGCCTAAAAAATGCGACCTGTGGTCAGTTGCTTGAGCTTGTTTGGGTATTCGTGGACGGATTGTTGTAGCCTTACTATCCGGCTGCTCAACTCTGTTTCTTTCTTCTTCCCTCTGACCTCTTAATTTGGTAGCGAGCAGAGTAGAGCCGAAGGCCTGTGTGGTGCCCATGGGTTCCCATTCAGCTTCGGGGCGTAATGTTAGCGTTGCACAAGGCAGTGATCGCGAGGCAGCATTGTTACTGATAGACTCATTTGTTGACTGTTCGGATGCAGCGCACTCCCGTTTAGTAATACTAATTGCCACGTTGCCAACCGTGACGGGTAGTCTTCAGCCACCACTACTTATAATCTATAAAATACTCGGGTTATAAATGACGGCTACATATTAGAGTGTAGTACAAAAATTTATTAGGAGACCAATCGCGTTGCTTAATCACTGCAAGCACACTCTCCCCGAACAACAGCGGAAGCTGCAATTTCACAGAGCTACAGCCATACGGTGCATTAAGGTGATAGCTTTAAATACCTCACCAAAAGCGAAAATTGAACGCTGGTGGCGTCCGGCGTCTTCTCGCGTTGGCGGAGTGAACACGGGTGATGCAAGAAATCATCATTATCTAAAAACATAATCATATGACGTCACATATCATAAATGTTTGTGACGTATTGGAAGGTCACATAACTTGACGGCATCAACATCTTCGCTTGAATGAAAGGGGCCGATCATGAGGGCAGTGCATAACCAGCTGAGGGGCAGAAAGCTAGCTTAGTCTCCAATATTTGAGGCAGTAAGAAAACCATGTTGGGCGCAGAAATTTCCCCGAGGGAAGTAGGAAACCTTCAGGGTATTGAAGTGGAAGAAAGCGAGGATAGTTTTTGCCTTTCGGTCATCTCAGTTGAATCCATAAGGGGACCGGCGAGGTTTTTTTTTTTTTTTTTGTAACTAATGCGGAATGAAAAAAAGCAATATGATTTTTTTTTTGTCAGACGTGCAGAGTGGTACACAGCAGTAGTATATACTGAGGCATGCAAATAATGAAGCTGCAATAGCTTCCAAAAGAAAATAAAACACGAATGCTATAAAACTCGAACGCATGTCATTGTGGTGTTAATGAACGAGAGTGATATGCAACCGGCTGCCTTTCTCACTGCACTTGCATGAGCACAAAGGCGAAACCGAATGACAACGCATAGTCGTGCTGTAACTCAGCACAACTTGTCCCTGGAAATCGAGTATGAATAAAAAAAAAAAAACAGCGAAATTCCAGCAACGGTCACCAGTCCAGCCTGGAGGCCTCGGTCGTATCGGGTTCGGACAGACGACGGCACCGGGAGAAATGGAAGGGCATTGGTTAGATACAGTGAGCGAACGTGACCCATCTTGTGACTATCCCGCGACTCTGAACGCTGCAGGGCAATCTGAGGAACACTGGTCCTCGGCAGAGCATTTTGCGCTCATTTCAACGCCGGCGGCTTCTTGGGATAGCGCGAAACCTGGTCCTTATGTGACACGCTATGGACGGCAAATAAGACCACCACAGCAATACGGCTACATTCGAAACCAGTTGTTATGTGCTGTTGCAATTCGTACTGCTTTGTTTCTTTGTTTGCATTGCAACACTTCCTTAAAAAATAAAATGAAGGATGTAGTAGTGTTGTCGCTATCTTCGTTCAGGCCAAGCACTAGTGTGCATGTCCTGTGACGTCACTGGTGATGAAAAGCGGCCGTTGAAAGGGCCAGTCAACAGGGTCCAAAACACGCAGGAAAGCTCGCGCATTTTCCCTGCGCGTCACCAACCTCTTTCCACGCGCAGTGACGTCATCTCGGTGATCGGCGACGTGATGTAGCACGCAGCTTTTCGATTGGTCTAAACCAGGTCTCAACGCACAGCAATGGAGGCAACGTCGCCGATTGCGGAGTTGACGCCACTGCGCGTGGAAAGAGGTTGGTGACGCGCAGGGAAAATGCACGAGCTTTTTCTGCGCGTTTCGGAGCCTGTTGACTGGCCCTTTGAAAAAGCACGGGGTTCGTTTAGGCAGTGACATCACAGCGGCGTCTTTTTTCAATTGCATCGTATCGCTCGGCTTAGAGCGGATACGGCCTCCTCGTCAACATGATCTCGTAAATGGTGTTTTCCCAGAATACGCATGCTTAGCACAATTGGAAGTTGACCGAGTTGGTTGGGATTGATTGTAGAAAGAGCTAGTGGACGCGCAGGGATGAACCCAAGGAACACAATAACGAGAACTATGTTATACATATACAGGAATATCTAGCATAACGGCGTGGTTTAATTTTCTTCAACGCGATGTGTCTCTCGCGTAAAATATCACATTGCGGTTCATGCTAATCTTACTGACACTGAATTTTTTTTTTAGGGGGGGGGGGGGGCATGTTTAGTGAGAAAGACATCAGGCAGCACGGTACCAAGTACTGTGCAAGGGGCATCCAGCGTATCAGCAGGTATTGTTATTAAACAGATGGCTATTACTGTTTTTTGCATGCATTGTTCAACTCTGTGACTGACAGTGTTCCTTGTTTACATGGATACTGCTACCTTGACGATTGTCAATAAACAATATAGTTGAGACCTCTCAGTCACCTGGCGACAGAGTGGAAATATAGCATTGTTGCTGCCGTATGTGCGAATATTACCGTGCAACAGCAGTGATTAAACACCCATAACCTGCAGGCGCCCGCCGCAACTACCCACACCCATCACAACTCAATGCCCGCCACTAAAATAGCAGCCATTTGCCCCAACGCAATGATGATAGTTCGATGATCTCTAGGCAATGATCTCTAGGTCGGATACTTCACAACACCACTGCTACCCTTATTTTCGTCGCACTGTTACAGGTAGTTTCCATTATCTAGATGGTAGTACAGGTGTTCTGCGATTTTCTCCAGCAACTCTAGCAGTGATGGCACTTGACGGTAAGGATACGTGGGACCGTAGAAGCGTCGCTCTCCATCCTTAGAGCTGGTCACAGAAGATTGTCTCGATCTTTGACTCGCCACAAATCGCCTCCGTGGAGAGCCGAAATCGCGGCTGAACCGTTGCTTGGTGTAGCACGGTATATGTTACACTGCTCATCTTTAAAACTCCCCTTTCCCCGGTGTAGGGGTACATACCAGTCCTCTTAGATTGGTTAACGTTAACATCCCTGCCTTTCCTTTCCTTGCTGTTCCTTCCTTCCTTTGTACCATTCGAATAGTGGGCTGGTATAAATAAATACCATTAGTCTGTTTCCACGACAATATGTCGCTTGTTTCTTGACCGTGAGTGGCAATGGACATTGAAAACCCAGGCAGGCAGGTACCAAATGAAGTTTTTGCAAAACTTTATGTACTGAGAAACTTCATTGAATATCACTGCAAGTGTATAGAGCTAAATAAATAGCCTAGGTAACCACAAAATAAGCCGCTTCCCTGCCAAGCTTTAAAATAGAAGATCGCCACTGCTTTCCTACCTTTCCCCATCATGACTTAACCCTACAACACTAACAATGAGCCATCACGTGAAGCTCAAAATGGATGTGATAAACGCTGTACAGATCAAATAATCAATATGAGACAAAATCTACAAACTCTGAACAAAAAACTACCAAAGCACGTAATGACGTTAGTATACCACACTTCCGGTCAAATTCACCGATTCTGCCTCGTAGATCGGCAGCACATAAGTGATTGCTAGCTCATATAAATTTACTCGAACCAACAATTAAATTTCACGTTTATGCTCACAATGTCACCTCTCAACAATCAATTCTCATGCGTGAAGTATCAATACTATCTACAACTTTTAACGAACATGGAGCTCACAAGTGGGTGCTTGATACTAATAGGGCCCTGAAACCCTTTTTGAACACAGTCATGAAACAATACTGACCAGCAGTCAAGGTTTCTGGTGACATGCGAGCCAAATATAGCACTTTATTAAGGAGGCGATTTACAATTTCATTTGCTATACAGTGACAAAGGGCTTTTCATCCTCTCGGCAGACCACATAGTCGGTGGGACGGACATGGCCAAATTTGTGGTCACGAAAACACTTTGAAAGCTCAATAAATAAAACAAAACATGTCTCTTCTTCAGATACATCGACTAAGTATTCTGCTGGACACTTAGTACATGCATGCTATTTAAAACACTTTGCCTCCATCAGTCATAATTAGTTTCAACCCTTTCAAAGGGACACCAAAGAGAACGACTTCGTTTAAATTGACAAACTGACCTCAGAGAAATGCTTTATTATCGTAAGCAGCCTATTAGAGGAGAAAATGAAGATTGAACTTTTGTTTTAAATTTCCCACAGGAATCTCCACTCTTGACAACAAAAATTTTAAAATGTACTTTACGTATTTTCCCAACATTGGTTCAACAAAATTTTCTGCAACTTCATAGGCTAGGTCCCTGGCACCCACAGATGGCAATGTACTTAATTTTCGTCGATTAGAAGCTACGGAGGACCCAGTAGATGCCTTTAAAATCTATCACATCACTGTGTTTGGTTAAGGAATCTCGAGGTGGCTCTCCAGTCGCATTTTTTTTCCATGCGTTTTTTTGCTTACCAAGCGTCGTGCGTGAAAAGAATAGTGTTTTGGGGATTGTGAAATTGTTGTACCTTATTAATATGTGGAAAGTTATTTTGCTCTTTAGTGTCCCTTTAATGCTGTATACAATCGTTATCGCAACCCACCAAAACGTCTGTTACAACGTGCTTACCGTCTCCTTTGTGTCATGCAAGCAAGACGCCTTGGCAAACATTGCTACCTCTTTGAAAGTGCTGAAACATGCACGCTTTGAATTTGGCTATTTCACACCAGTTCCTCATTGAGTTCTGCAGTTAGACCAAGAGTTGTGTTTATCATGCTATAAGGTCCCCCGAACATGTGTAAAGAGAGCAAAAGAAAATCCTTGAAACACAATGCAAGCTAACATGGCTCCCTTTCCATTCCTCCCACGGTGCTCACCAGTAGTTAGAAATCACTGAGGGTTTGCAATTAACTCCTGTTGAATTTGTTGTTGGCTTAGTGCATTAAAAAATTCAATAATTTTTGAATTTGGAGCAATTTTCGGAGAAGAAAAATAGCAGTTTGAAGCAGAAAGAAGGAGCACATTGGAAAATGAGTAAAACTCGTTTCGGAGCAGGTTTGGAGCACACAAAATGCAGTTTCAGATCACAAGGAGTAGTAAAGGAAGTCCGCAACTTTTTAGTGCATATTTTGATAAACATTCCAGCACGAAATGCCGCTTAAACGTAAACAAGAAGAAAATACCAGCAGTAGTAGAGCAGCCATCAATTTACACTAAATGTTTACACGAAATAATAGGGGCTTGTACATATACTTCCTTAGCTACCTGTTACCGAAAGGATTCTGCGCATGTCTCTACAACATGCATGCTTCTTACGAAACCTAAACTACTCGTCAAATAGGATTTATATTCTCAACCCTATCGCGCAAATCCACTTCGTTCATGGCTACGTGCGATGTCCTTCAGCCACTTAGTCAAGATAAGCGAAGCAGGTGTGCAATTTGCGATCAACTTTTTTCGGCCAGCTTACCGAAGCTAGAGTGATGTGAAATACCACAGCAACCTGTGAGGCCTAAAGCCACTGACAGGCTGGATGGGTGATGTCACCTAGCTGGGTCAGGATGAACCAGACATCCATAAAATTGTTACAGAAACACTGTGCATTCTACTTCTTGTGTAAATGGCAGAGAGGCAGAATTGTAGCAAAACAGCGAGCACCATTTTATGCATACATAAAATGCACAAAAATGGGCATGATAACAAGCATGCACTAGGCATGGGCACTAGGCGAAATAGTAAATAACGTGTTGCATTCCCACCTTCTCTCCCCTGTACAGGTTGATGAAAGGACGCACGCAGTTGCCTATAGCATCAGCTTCAAGCACCAAGCGTGCGTTGAATTCTTCCAATAATGTCATCTAGTCGAGGGCATGCATTACAACAATTGGCTAAAGCAGTATTTTTCTCAACATTTTAGATTCCTGGTTCATAAGCCACTCCAACGGTGCATTTGACAAAGGCACAACAACATACCTTTTTGCTGCAACTCACTGTTTTTGTTATACTAGTTTCTTTTAAAGTGAAGCTCTTGAAGCTCGAGGTAAAATGTCTTCCGCACCACTGCTTATCAATAACGAAGCCACAGCTACACACACCACCTTGGTTTAACTGTGCCTAGCCGCCTCCACTGAGGAGCAGGCGCTGCCGAGCCAGAGCCACAGATGGAGACAGTCCGTGCAGCAGCTGTGCAGTTTTTTTGGCATGGCGCGAGCCGAGTACAGCAGATGAAAGTATTCTACCAAGATTGCCAGAGCCAGGTTAGCACGTGTTTCTGGCTCTCTTGCAAAGTATATTGGACTCTGTGTATGCCAAGGAAAGACCTAGCATCAGCCAAAAAGGCACCCTTGAAATTGACCAGCTTCGCTTTACACGGCCACTGTCCCTTTATTTTATTGTGACAGCAAAGCATGAAAGGCCAAAAGAACAATCAGAACTGGGAATTTTTAAGTGGGGGCTGAAGTAAGGGAACTTTCGAAAGTTCGTTGGCACAACATTAAATGAAAAGCAGCAGATAATAAAACCAAGGTAAAACGAATGCAACAAGCGGTGCCTATAGCGGCCTTTGTCCACTTGGAATTGCCATCTTGGTTGCCACCAACATCTATGCTAGCCATACTGACATCCCCTCCTTTTGTCCTATGACACCGTTGTATTGAGCGTATGCAGCGGTAATGATGTAACTTGTGGCTGACTGTCTTCTGCACATCATCTTTGCGCTGGCCAGGAATGCGGTTGAGAAAGCTAAAGCAATGCAACTGCACCTGGAACCTGCGCAGCTGCCTTTGAACCAACCACCTTTATGAATCCTGCTCGCGATCAAAAGATTTGTCCGTGTAAGCAACGTATTTTCGCACCACCATTCACACTGCCTTTGCGGGTCCGGGACTGAGGTCGTCAAGTCAGTGCAGCGGCATTGATCAGAAGCTGTGTCGCGGTACACGAACATTATGTGGGAACATTTGCGCCATATGTGTTGCCATCCTTCGTAGAGCTTGTGTAGCTGTCTTTTTTTTTTTTTTTTCATTCTTTTATGCCAGGGTCCACCACGTATCCACTGACGTATTTCCATCATGAATATGATGCTGTAAAATGTACACTCAAAATGTACACACACACACAGACAGACAAAAAAAAAAAAAAAAGTTGTCACGGGGAGTCGAACCTACTTTTCACTCCGCAGCGCGAAACGGCTCGGGCAACAAACCGTACGTTTCTCATAATACTAACTGCGAGCTAGTTATATGCACCATTTATGTTAAATTTTCTTACCTTTGGCAGCTCTCTGGCAACCAGAGCTAGCCAGAGAGCCAGCTAGTTCCGATCGGGACAGGAAATAGAATCATGGTCACGTGTGTGGGGAACCCAAGACAACCCGAAGCTGCCTGAAGATTGCAAAATTGAACGCTGGGAAAGCCAGCGTAAATGTAAACAAATAATGCCGTTGTGGCAGCAAACCAAATATCGCGCCACATGGGCATTGTTTTTTTTCTGCATTGTCCGCTTCGAAATATGTCGCTAAGTTTGCCGAAGGTCTGAAATAATATCCTCGAGCACAATGATTTGGTGTACGACCTCGTATGCTCACAAAATCCCTTGCAACTGACCCTATCCGGGAACAAGACACCGAGTTCATGGTTAAAAACGGCGCAAAAACAAGAGACCCTAACGAAGGATACATAAGAAGGGGTGTCCATCCTAGAGTATTCTTCGTTTGTGTTTCATGCTCTTTTGCCATTTTTAACCATGAACCCACACAAATTTTCCTAACTATCAGTGTTACAAAACAGCCAGCTGGCTCTTGCAGCACCTTGAGAACAGTCCAAGGTGAGCTGCGGCGCCACTTATGGCTCAACGGACTCACGTCTGCTTAGTACATGTAACAGTCCCTGCACAATACGACGCCAAATATAGCGAAAGTGATCGTGCCCTGAAAGAGCTCGAGGATATTGCTGCTATCTAGCAGCCAGGGCTCAGCTATCGCGCACTACATCGCACACACACGTTGACGAACTTGCGTCTTAAGGGGCATGAAGGGCGAAGACGACTGAATGTGCAATTTTTCTATTTTCAAGCACAATATTACAGCATAACTGACAAGTGCTTCCACGCAGTAGTGAGTCTTTGCACACAGTGGCAAGCATTTAAAAATAGCTGCAAAGGCCCCTGATCCCATGTCTGCACTGCAGCAGTTTAAACTTTAAAAAGCGTTTCTCTTTCAACACTACTTTTCGTCAAAAAAGAAACATTTTCTCTGGAACCGGTAGAGCTATCAAATGCTAACATTTGTGACTTCTTTCTTAATACCATGCACCCTTTCTGAAGCGAAAGAATGCTCTTACCATCAGAATTGTATTTTTTACTAAAGTTTTTGATCAAGAAAACAGCCCTGAAATTTTAGCAATAAAACATTTATATTTTTAACTAAAGAATCGTCCCGACTAAAATTATTATTTTCGTTCAGAAGGATACGCTGGGCACATGTAATGACTAGAAGAATATCACAATTTCACATAGAAAATATTTTTTCGCAAATGTTCCGTAAAAAATAGAAAAGACAAAAATTCATTTTTATTACTTTAGAACGATTGTATCTTCTTGCCAAATTCTCAAAACATATATAGTAAAACCTCAAAACTTTTTATGTTTTGTAATGTTTGCTTTAAAAATAACAAAGTGATGGGCAGAAGTAGTTGCACACCTGTCAGTGCTATCCATGCTTCCTTAAAAGGGCCCTGCGACACTTATGGGACAACCTTATTCAATGCCGCAATGCGTGTAGCGATGGTTACCAAGACGAATGCAACAAGAATTATGGAGATTGGTGCACGGAAAGTGAAGCTATGAGTCCTCGAAGTTCAAAACTGGAGCAGATGATGACAAAAACATTCTCTTTCACATTTCAGTCGCTTGCTGATGTCAAAGACTGCTTCCAATCCCTGCGCGTGTCTGGTAAAGTCACTCATGGTGACTTTCCCACAATACCTCGCTACCGCTCTTTTTGATGGCGCGTAAGCATGGTTACTACGAACCGCTTGCGTCAAGTAGTAGATGCTCTACGGTTAAACTATGAAGGATACACAGATACGCTTTGGGTGGGGTCACTTAGGGCTTGCTTGCAAGACGCATTTTATGGCAATGCCGGCGCCCATTGCCTGTCGCATTTTTGGCTCGCTAAAAGCGCGGCATGCAGACTATCTACCTTTAGTAGCTGGTGCACGATAGCCTGGTTCCCAAGCTTAGTGGTCATTGTTCTGAAAATACTACATCATTTAGAAACAGGAAAAAATTCTCTCTGAGAAAGTGTAAAAAACTTTTTGCTGTTTGTAGCATTCACTACCATAGCCTAGCTACCACCATAAGAATGTTGAATGCTATTTGTCGCACCAAGCCAATAAAAAGCGAACAGTTCTTGTTGTCACATCACATGACATGACGTCACTTTCAATAAAAAAATAGCTGTTGTGTGTCGCCGTAGTCTGTAATCAAGGTAGTTAGTCTCAAGAATTAGAATTATAACAGCGTCGATTTCAGCGTTGCCATTTGTACAACGATACCGGCGCGTTCCACAGCATCAGAAAAATCGATGAAAACTAGACGCTCAAATAGTGTTGCAGGACCCCTTTAAGGGCAATAACGCCAGTATATATGATCTGCAGTGAACGTTAGGCTGATATAAAAAAAATTTAAGCCAATTATGAACATGAGTCTCACGCATGAAAGAAAGTACTCAACCACACACATTATTCTAATGTGCCATATATTAGTGTCAGGTTGCAAATATAACAAAAAAGTCGTCTATGTACCTAAAACCCTAAAAATCACGCTCTCGCCTAATCCGTGATCAAGTTCACAGTCAATAAAAGCTAAAAAGCTCCACAAAAAACACATGCTACCGTTTAACTGATACGAATGTCCTTCCTTCTTTAAAAGAAGTAACTTTAATAACAGATGAACTTGGATTTGAAATAAGATGCTAAAATGTCATAAAATTATCAATACTGATCAAAGCTTTGTTAATAAAGGCAATTTCGCCCTTGATCTTGGTGCATGCTCTGACCCCTTAAAACAGTTCGTGGTGGAAACCTGACCAGAAGAGGTCCTCAACATCACTAGAAAACCCTAAGCCGATACAACTTTTACTTTGCAGGTTACTAATCGCACCATTCAAATTCCTCGCTAACAACGGGCTAGTCACGAGGTGCACAAATCGGCACCTCGTGACTAGCTAGCCCGGCGAGACACGGCTGCATGCTGCAACACGCCTCCGATAAGGCACATTGCCACCGGAGGCTTACGTCACCGACGGTGGCTATAAACCCGGCAAGTTACCTTTCCTTTTCAAACGGTGTGAGTGCAGCTTCGTGGGTATGCTCGCCCTGCTGCTGCTGCTACGCTAGCAAAGAGTCCTTATGTTTTATTCTGTGATGCATCCTTTTGTCAACCCGGCATATCCCACATGGTCATTTTAAGTAAGAGAGAAAAAAATGATCTACCTAACCTGCCAAGTGTCCCCTTGACCAATAATGGTGCAACCTTGCGAGTCCTGGCAGCAAGGACATTAAGAGACATTCCCTTAGTTACTTGAAGAAAAGACTGGACATGAACTTGACGAGAACTACTGTGTTGCCCAGGTGTCTTCATTGAGATTCCAGGTGCAGAATTTGTGCCAGCAAATTAAATTACTGGGAACTTCCCTAAATGTCTCCTTTACCACAAAGACGCACAAGATTGACACTATACAGATTGTGTATGCTGGAATTATCAAACCAGATGAATGTATGCCGCTGTTCAAATCAGCCTATCATAAAGTGGCTACTGCTCTGATGTGCCTTGAGCTTCCTCTTAAAAAACCGAGAAAACACAATGTGCGCAATAGTTTTCGTTCAGCATACTTGCACATGAAGCTGGGTAATTTTTGCGGCTGCTCAATTCCTGTAAGAAAATTTTAAGGCCCCAAGACAAGCAGCTAACAGTGTGATTTGGCCCGAAGCTCTGCCTTGTGTGTGTGTTGCACTCTAGGAAGCAAGTCACTTGGAAACACAGAGTACCAATTGTTCTTTTTGCCCCAAGAAGCTTTGCTCCCACAATAATGAAAAAAAAAACTGAATTCCAACAAAATGCACGTGAGGCCCTCCATCAAAAGCACCATCTAAGTGGTTTCACTTGGCTTGGGAAAGCTCTACACAGGTCATATGGGACTTAGCATAAACAACAGGGCAATAGTACATCGCCAAATGTAGAGAAACACTTGGAGGACGCTTGAGCTTCCCTTTTAAGATTAGAATGCAATAGTCTAATCAGACAGTGTTTGGATTACCTTCAGAATTATGTCTCACTTCTCTTTTCAAGGAAAGCTAAAGTGTGGACGCCCTCCGGCTCCTATATCCACGCGTGTGATGCGAAAGCCGGATGATTCGTTCAATGAGTGCCCTTGGGCTCTTCATGCTAACTCATGGATAATGGTTAAGACTGCCTTGCTGAAGCATTTCCGAAATGTGTGTACCACCAACGGTAAATAATGTATATAAATATATTGCCATTAGTACACTAGAGGATGAATGTGAAATAACCGAGCGGCTAAACGTGCCATGAAGTGAGGGGTCGTAGGTTCAAATTGCGGTGCCACTCGGACCGTAGACTAAGTTTACTTTTTACTTGCACAATCTGTAATTTTCGCTCATGAGCAATGCTGGTTTCTTGCTCATAACCGATGGTGCCATAGCCAACACCGCAATTTCTGTGAAACAAGCTTGTTAAAGGAGCCTACAGTTTATTTTTCTCAACCAATATTTTTACAACACAAGAAAAATCTCTCCCTTTGCAGTGTTTGTAGCAGCAGTAGTTAATCCCAAAAGCATGCAGTTACATCACAAGCACTATCTTTCTTTTACGACACAAGAAAAATCTCTCCCTTTGCAGTCTTTGCAGCAGCAGTAGTTGATCCCAAAAGCATGCAGTTACATCACAAGCACTATTTTTCAATCTCAAAAGCACCAAGCACAGATGATGTACCTTTCTTCCAGCAACCCCGAGAATTGGTAGCGATGCATCCAGCCTTTCTCGCGATTTGTGAACGTTCTGCTTTCCCAGGAGTTCCAGCTAACCACCTTTATTTTGAGCTTTTCAACTATTTTTGAAAACAACAAGCTGTTACAATAGGATGATGCGGTATTATACACTTTCCCTGTATTTGTACCCAATACGTGTCCCCAAGGTTGCCTGCATCTGCGCCATGGGTGGCTTGTGCTGGCGTCATTGCTTTCTCAATAAACGAGCCTAGCCAAGTCATCGAAAACACCACTACGCATGGGCGCAGCCGTACCAAGTAGCAGTGCGTGTCATTTTCGAGACAAAATATAGGTATAAAAACTACATACTTCACAAGATCTCAATCCCATAGGTCTCAAACGGAGTGTATATTGCATACTACTAATGCAGCCCTATAGGTACATTTTTATAAAGTACAGTCGTACCCTGCTACAACGAAACTGACAGGGCGCAGAAAAAATTTCGTTGAAGCAAAAATTTCGTTGTAGTGAAAACGAAAAAATTATAGTTGATCTGGGCTAGTAAAACTAAAACGTTTATTCTGAAAATTCAAAAAATGTCCGCTGCTTCCTATTCTTTCTCAGCAATGTTGCGACGCGATTGTCACCCATGCATAGCGACGCCATGGTGAAAAGCACACTGAAACAACGCCTAAAGCCGCCTTCGTGAACAAATCAAACAGTTGCATGAACACGTTAGTGGTTTGTGGACGTTCGGACCAGCAGCTGTCCGCCGTCAAAAGTATCTGACAACGCCGAGATGGAGGCAGGGTATCATGGAACGGCGACTTTTGCATTATTCTATGCCATTCTTATCATCAATCACCCGCGGTTAGCAGATTTTGTTGATAATGCGGACGAACAGCCACTCTGATTAGTTACCACACGGGCCAAGCGCGAACATTATGATAAGCATTGGAATTGGAAAGGCATCGTTCTGCAGTTGCACCCAGCAGCTGCATGACGGAAACCATGAACTGAGCGACTGAGCTTCAGCTTCGGATCGTCTGCGGCTCAAGGCAAGCCAGTGGCAAAAACAGGGCAGTCTCATTGCAGTTGCTATCAAGCAACGGCGACACTCATGCCTGTTGAACAGCGGCAGTACAGTCGAGCCCAACTATATCGAACCCGTTTATATCAAATTATCCCGTATATCGAACAATTCCTAAACACGGTAAGTTTACATTGAGAATATATAGCAAAATTTACTGTTTTATCGAACGAAAATAGCAACGACAACTGATATATCAAACTCCATGTGCCTCAAAAGTGCCCCAGCAAGTTGGCTTTCCCTCGCGGTGGCGGCGAAAACTGCTGGCGCCACCCTAGAAAAAGTTGGTTAGACCCGGTTGTGCGCGGGCGAACACCCCCCTCCAAGAAATGATCCTGGCCCGCTCACAGCGCTTACAGCCAATCAGAGGCCGTCGTGCTTTCTCCGAGGCGCGGAGGCGGTAGAAGTGAGCGCCATTTTTTCTTTCTTTATGCTTGTGTGCCTGCTGCTGCCGATTCAGCGTGGTCTGTGGTGTTGCCTGTTGGTGCTCTGTGAACTGTGTTGGCGCGCTGTCATTATGGCTTGCACAAAGAGGCAAAATTTGCCATTCGCCAATAAACTCGAAATCATCAATCGGGTTGAGCGCGGTGAAAAGAAGTCCAACGTCGCCGCCGCGTACAAAATTCCAAGGTGCACCTTGAGTACTATCCTTAAGAACAAGGCAGACACCAGGGCCAAGTCGGACAAAAGGCCAGGTGCCCGTGGTGCCCGACGTGTGCGCGCTGCTGTGTACGAAGATGTTGAAGCCGCCGTTTACAAGTGGTTTGTGGACGTTCGGTCGCGAAACATCCCGGTGTCCGGCCCTATGATCGAGCAGAAAGCCAAAGACCTTGCTTTTCTGCTTGGCAGGAATGATTTCCAAGGTGGTTCAGGCTGGCTTCAGCAGTTCAAAGAACGGCACGACATCGTTGGCAAAGCTGTTACAGGTGAAAGCAGAGCGGCGGACCTGGGCAGCGTAGAAAATGACTCGAGAAAAACTGGCGAGATATCGCAGCAAGATATAGAGCCCAAGATATCTCCAATGCAGATGAAACCGCTCTATTTTGGCAAATGTTGCCAAACAAGACACTTACCTGTCGTGGCGACAAGACAAGCGGCGGCAAGGCAAACAAAGCTCGTGTGTCCGTGCTGTTGGCAGCTAATTTAGACGGATCGAAAAAGCTCCGACCTCTGGTTATCGGGAAAAGCATGGCACCGCGATGTTTTCGAAATGCGCTGTCGCTTCCAGTTACCTACCGAGCAAACTCAAAAGCGTGGATGACCGGGGAGCTTTTCAGCAGATGGCTATCGTCGTGGAATGATGATTTGGTAGGCGAAAATAGCAAAGTGTGCCTGCTCGTGGACAATTGTTCATCGCACCACTGCAGTACGACCTTCAGCAACATCGAACTGCGTTTTTTGTCCCCGAACACTACGTTTGTACTGCAACCACTGGATCAAGGTGTTATACGCGTAATGAAAGCCGGCTATCGGAAGCGCCTGGTGGAGAGGCTGCTGCAGAACCTTCGTGTCGGCAGGGAGCTTAAGATAGACTTGCTCGGAGCTATTTCTATGTTGAGTAGATCGTGGGCAGTTGTCAAGAAGGAGACGATCCAGAACTGCTTTAGGCATGCCGGCTTCCGCATGCCTGGTGATGACACCCCAAATGCTGACAGCACTGAAGACACCGCAGGTGTTTCCACCGAAGTTTGGAACGAGCTGGCAGAGTTCCCGGGTGCTATCGACGGATCGACATCCGACGGGTTCGTCAGTGCAGACAATGATGTCCCCATCATGGGCTAATTACAGGACGAGGATTACATTGCAGATGTCCTGCTGACTACGAGCCAAAGCAACAGTAATATGGAAATCGACGACGGCCCATTGCCTACATCCTCTGAAGTGATTAGTGCACTTGCGTTGGTCCGGCGCTATTGCTTGAATGTGGAAGGTTGCGGCCTCAGATGCTCCCACTCGTTGGACAACGTAGAGGCGTGCGTGCTGTCGCAGGCAACAAAGTCGTTGACACAGAAAAAAAATCCGGGACTATTTTGCTCCACAGTAGGGCACGCAAGTGAGCCACCATATTAATAAAGTACTTTTCTTCTAGTTTGTTATGTGCCTTTGTGTGAAAACCTATACCGAGCCTATATCAAATTATGCCATATATCGAAGTAATCAATGTTTTTTGGCGAGTTCAATATACCCGGGTTCAACTGTATAGCGGCGGTTTTTGGTGGTGCCAACGCGTGTTTTAGACTTCGTTGATGCATTTTCAGGCTCTGAAAATGCATCGAACTGTTAAAGATTGAGTTTACTACATAAAAGTAAGTGCCTGAGCCTGGAATTGCATCGTAAAATTTTGTTGAACTGGGACGATCGAAGAAAAAGTGTTTGTTGTGGCGACTATATTTATGCATTGACTTCTATTGACTGCTGACAGGGAATCGTGACTTTTTTGTTGTAGCGGAAATTTCGTTGAAGCGGCGTTCGTTGTAGCAGAGTTCGACTAATATATTTTCATTTGAAAGTAACCAACAATATTTCGAAATATTAAAAAAAACATTGTCGACCACGAACAGCAATCAAAGTCATGCCACCAGGTACATCGTACTGTTCGTATTTGTCACCAGCTAAATTGTGGCGACTTGCAGTGAAGAAATAAAAATGTAAATCCACCTCTTACGAAAAAAACAGGGTTGGTTTTACTCAATGCGATGGACAATCTTATGATCAGTGAAGTCGCCTTATTTTATGTTCTGGGCAGTTCTCGGTTCCTTTCATCCCTTAATTGCTTTGGATCTGCTCGTCCTGCCCTAACTTTCACCAAACTGCTTTGGGCGAGTAGAACTCAACCTAGCGGAATACGTGCTCCCCTCCAGCGTTCAGACAGAGAAGCGCGCATTTACGGCTTACATTGCATGTCATCTGCCAGATGGCAGCATTTTCTCGAGGATTTATTTTTCTCCAGTGGCAGGAGCGCAATTTTTGTAGGGAAGGATGGTGTGCGGTGGTGGCGGCACATGCATAGTTGGCCCGTGAAAAAATGCTATCCAGAAGTGAAGACAGCGATGACAGTAAATTGCGTAGCTGTTCCGGTAACGATGAAAGCAGCCTGAACACAAACATTGGGAGTGCCCACCAGTGAAGCCGCCTTGCATTATTTCGAGTTTTGAAATTTTCCACACAGCCCCGAAGTTTCACGAATAAAATACCCCAAGGGTGCTTAGCCTACAGAAGTGAAGAAAGATGTGGCATTTGTAACTGTTTGGTTTACAAGGTTTTTAAATTCTATTAGCCGCAGGTAGCTGGTTTCTCATGTTGTGTTCAAAAATAAACTTTATTTCATTGATTTGACTAAGTACGCGGGGAAAATATTTTTTTTTGAACATATACTAGCTGCTTTTTTCAATAAAATCATATTTGAAATCGGCAATAAAAGAAATAGGCACTTTTTGACTGGAAATTTAAAAAAAATGAGCACTTGAGGGGTTTAGCTACTGCGTTGACATCCTCGGTCCCTGGGTACCCAAATGGGTACCATGGTCTTTAAGGCTACAGATCACCACAGTTCAATATCCGCGTGTCCAAATTTGTCTCGGCACAATAAGGATGAGTTGCCTTCACGAAGCCCTGAGAAGTGGCGCTGTGTGTCTATTCATATTCGCAAAACGAGCGAATCAAAATAACTAAGTACTGCATGAGCGCTCCTCGTGATAAGTGAAAGCTTTTGTTCTTTTCAGTTGAAGTGTGAACAACAATGCCTTTAGTACATTCCTTTAACTGTGGGCACTCTGTAGATCATATTGAAAGCCATTTCGGTCTAATATTTTTGTTTCACTTAATCTTAGAGACTTCAAAAGATCAGGAGTACGCAAATGGGTACCATCCCATTTTGAGACAGCCATTAAATTTTTTGGATACACAATTTTTGTGCACTTGTTTTTAAGGGCAAGGAGTCAAATAATACAGTTTTGCAAGAGCATTTTTTATTGGTGCATCCTTGGGATTGAGGAGGGTAAAAAAAGAACAAAAATTAGCCTATCGCTGTGCCTATGCACTTGTGATCCTTGACTTAAAGTGATTATTGAAAGAAACAGTAGGAGCAACGCACACTTGGTACTCTAAACTTACACCATCAAAGATGGCAAGAGCATGTGTTACTGATCCTTCTATCAGCATTTATAGTGTAGACAAGGAGTAACTCATTGTGACGCATCTCATTCTTAACACATGCGCCCTTGGTGCTATCCTATTTCACTGCTTCCACCTATGAGCGAATTTGCATTTGTCCCTGTATTCTTCCTTGTGGATGCCTTTTTTTTTTTTTGCGACGTTATACTTTCAAATCCCTGTGTCTCTTCTCATACACGAGGAATTCAAAAACGTTTTTGAGTAATAGATTAGCGAAAAAATGAGCTCCCATACTGGGGTATTTCGATTACTAAGAAAGATGTTACAAGGCCCCTATAATATACTCTATGTTGAAAGACATTGTATGTACAATGCTATATGCATGATGAAGTCAGATGTGACCGCATGTTGGCCATACACTCGTGTCCATTCTAGCAGTTGCAATAAAGAGTTTGTATCACAGCATCAGACACTGGATGAGACATGCCATGTGCCAGCTCAAACGCACAAAATACTCAGTGGAAGTGTTCGCGTGCAAGTCCCATTTGGCACAGAGGTCAGCCTTTATTACTGAGCGAACCATCCATGTTCTTTCTTGTACGTTCCCAGAGGCGGTACACGAGCTCTGTATCTAGGTCGGGGTGACCAAGAGGCGGCGGGCCACCATCGCGCAGCCAGGCACGGGCATCACGAGCGTCGCGTGCCAGCCGCGGCCCGAGGTCAACGTGCTCAATGCCCAGGCGCTGCGCCAGGATGCCGGTAACAAGCACATCATCAACCCAGAAATAGGGCACATCGGCCGAGGCACGGTACAAGTCCCGCACCACATCAGGTGACATAAATATAGCCCAGCCAGAGCAGTAGGGCGGGTAGCGGTGTGGCCGGTACTCGCGGAAGCTGACACGCCACTTGCTGCGCTGGCTGCGCTTGACGTAAGGCCGCCGGATGAGGCCGCACATGAGGAGCCGGGACGGTGCATGGGACCCTAGTTGTGCGCTCACCTGAAACAGGTCTATGAAGACGTCATCATCTGTTTTGAGCACATAGTGTGCCTGGCTGCAGTGAGTCGCCACCCACTTGAGCCCCATGACGTGCTTGTACGTCAGGTTGTGGTAGCTGTCGACAAAGTTGCCCATTACCAGGTCACCGTGCGCGGCGCTCTCGGCGCGCAATGCACCCTCCAGGCCGGCTGCCTGGCCCACGAGGAAGACGAGCACCATGGCGCGCGCAGTTGCAGCGGCCAGGGCACTGGCGTTGCCCCACGTCTCGCGAATGGCGCGCCGCCGGCCGAAGTGCGCCGGCGCAGAGTGCACGAACACGGCCAGGAACAGGTCGCGCTGTCTGTGGCAACGACTGCTGTCCAGCACAAAGACAAAGTCGCGCCGGTCCACCAGCCGGCCCGGCTCGTCCGACACATTGCCTGCCACTCCATTGCTGGACTCCAGCGGCGGCGACGGCGGCGATGACGACCAGCGAGACCACACTGCCAGCGATGCCAGCAGCAGCAGCACCAGGCCAGAGCGCCGCTCGCGAACCATGCGCTGAGTCAGCATGTTGCTCCTGGAAAAGTTTCATCCCTCTCAGAAATCCTCCACGACAGCAGCTCATCAAGTTCGCACAGCTGACACCAGTATAACAAATTGTGAAATAGCAGTCGACCACTGCAATGATCAACTCGGATTGACTGATGGATGCCAGTCAGTGGCACACATGAATTCAACGGTTGGCATTTGCACATCTGTATGGCAATGCAATCACAGCGACAGTCAGGCAAGAAAGAAGAAAGACTGTGGAGAACGAATTCCTAATCTTCTTTAGTTTCTGCCATGCCTGCAGTTCATGCACATAGTAAACTAATTTACCTCAATATTAGGAGCTTTGATGCATCTACACATCCACAGAAAAAAAAAAACATTTCGCCAGTTCCTCTCCGTGAAACCTGTAAAACAAACTGAAAGTAAGAAAAAACTGAAAAAAAAAAAACCGACAGTCACTTCATTGGCAATAATAAAAGGATTGTCAATGCTTATGCCACAAATTTCGATATCAATATCTGTGATGTCATTTTTATCTTTAGATGTGCAAGAAAATAACTGGTCTCTTGTAGCACGCACTTCATCACGAAAAGTGCAGAAGGCTTCAAAAATTCCTTCCTGTCGCCAAGCTTTCGAAATTCTTTTATCTTGACTTTCAGATGTATAAGGTTTCGAACCATCCACGAGTACTCCCTGTTAATATGCTTTTTTTTAGAAGAACGCGCGCATTTTCACAATGAATGACCATGTCTCTGAGCTTTCACCACAGCTCATTGAAGTCATTTGTTTTATTAAAGGGGAAGAAATAAGCATTCCATGCAACAAATGACTCCATCATCATCCACATTGTCACGAGTAAAGAGGCGGCATAAACGACGATGACGACGAAGCAGGAGGAGAACCACGCGGAACAGGCATGAGTGCACGCATGGAGTAACACTCAGTATGATACGCGTGACAAAAGGCGTAATGCAAGACAACAGTACAATGAGCTGGCATTGCTTGCAGGGTTATGGTAGAAGAAGGTTGCATCAGTACTCATACTCTGTCAACGGTGCAGTGAGCGATTGGTTTCAAAGGCTGTGACGCTGGACCTCCGTGGCTGAGCAGTTGACTTCGACAACGCTCAGATGAGGTTCTTCGGAGGCGCTGCAGCATCTTTCAGCTGTTCTGGACTTGCCCACCACAGTTCAAACGTCAGCCAGAAGCAATCCCTAGGACGACGCTACGTCATGACTTTGAGCCAGCCTCGTATTAGCCCTTACTGACGAAAATGCCGTGCCACGTCACTGCCAGCGGAGGGGAGAAGGCTTATGGAAGTGTGGCTGACCGTGATGCATTGGAGAAACGAGTGAAGAGGATTGTCAACTCTCAACAGCAACATTGGCTGTGGACCCAACGCAACGGAAGTTGGCCTTGCAGCAATCTACGGGTCCAACAAAAGATGTTCGATTCGAGCCAGGCTGCAACGGTGAGGCCTAAGTGGCCAGACTATAGGGAATAAAAGAAGTGTACATTTAAGGGCGTGTTTTCTTTGTTAGACACAATATTAACGAGATCTAACAGACAATCTTGCCAAGGAAAGTATAGAGGATGTTCTTGAAAATAATTGTAATGTAAATGTCTAATGTGAACATTAACATTAAAATTACTTCTAAGGACATCGCCTATACTTTCCTTGGCTTAACATTACAATTACTTCTAAGAACATCACCTATACTTTCTTTGGCATGATTGTCTGTTATATCTCGGACTGTAGCGAGAAAGTCTAGCTAGATGTAGCAAAAACTGTATATATATTGTTTGCTCTACATCTTCGGAGATTTTGTTGGCTGCGTTTCTAAGTTTTTTCACTGTTGTTTGTTTAGTGAGTGTTAAGTCTTGCTGCTAGTTTTCTCTTGGTCATTATTAAATCATGTTTGCTGTGCCACCCAGCGTCCTCTCAATCTATTTCCACAAGCACCCCCACCAATATTCCTGACAAAACAAATGGTGAGCCTGTGCCAGGATCAAAAGATCCCACTATCATTTCTGTTCCTGCCCAGTCACTCATACTCGTTGAGTGCAGAGATTGATTGCAGAGTGTATTCACAGCAAGGTCAGTTTCATGTTACATAGTACTATTCTAGAAATCTGGTGCAAAATTATAGTGATGCCTATATAAAGGCTAGCATTTTTGTTTAGCTGACACATGAAAGGCACACACAACAGATAACAGGCAGGGCTAACGCAATGATATTCTTGTGCTATTTCTGAGTTATCTCATCACTATATATTTTTTCCAACATTACTTTCTTCTCAGCGATCGTGAGATCATTGCATTATTCAGTTTAATTATTTCCCTTAACCACACACTCTATATCACACTGCTGTGTGGCAGAACCCACTGCATACTGATAGTAGCCAATTACTAGCATTACTCAGCTTTATTTATCTAATTTAGATGTCTATCCAAAGCAATTACCTTATATAGCACTCAACCTTGATGCAGTAATGAGAACAACTAGCCACTCACATTAAGATGCGGGAAACCATGCAGTGTTGCATATACATAGGTTATGCCTTCCATGGGACCATAGCCCATTTTATCCTGTTTGTCACTGGAGCAACACCCTCCTGGTTTGACTTCACTTCTGTGATGTTCATAAGCAGAGAGTTTTCCTACTATTCCCGGAGGGGGCTATATATATCTACTGCTCCATATATATATATATATATATATATATATATATATATATATATATATATATATACATATATATATATGTGAGATCTAACAGAAAGTAATGCCAAGGAATGTACAGGGGAAGTTATTACGAACCAATGGAATGTAAATAAGAAGAAAGAAAAGTGGATGAAAAAATAACCAGCCGTGGGCAGGAATCGAACCTACGACCTTCGAATAACGCGTTCGATGCTCTAACCATTGAGCTACCACAGCGGCCTTCCCTCCATCCACTTTTTTTGGGTTTATATGTGAATTTAGAAGTAGGAGTGACAGTCAGCGCCATCTATAAGCCAAACGACGAGTGTGAAAACACTCTTATGCGCATGTTTGGCGTCACGTAGCATGTGAACTTATTATGAGCGGGCAGCTGATTAATTGTCCCTCTTATACAACCTAAACACACCAAGTCTGCCATTACGAGACCCTCGTTCAATGAAAATAAGGGAAAGAAGTGTATACCTAAGGGCTCGTTTTTCCGTGTTTTAACACAATATTAATGAGATCTAACAGACAGTAATGCCAAGGAATGCACAGGGGAACTCGTAAGTTATCGGCTTGAGATTCCTTTGTAAAAGTATCGATAATCACACGTTTATATCGACCAGTATTTTTTACTTGCCTTTGAATATATTGAACACCGTATGAGCTCGAAGGTGCGCTTCGGCACTCGCTGCACCCTGCGATATCCATGGTCCATGGTAGTGCAGGCTACGCAGGCGAGCGCAAGTTAGAAAATGCGCTTTGGCACTCGCAGTGCCCGGCGGCGTCTGTGTGGCACCACGCCTCCGCCAAGACCCGATTGATTGATGATTGATGTGGGGGGTTTAATGTCCCAAAACCACCGTATGATTATGAGAGACGCCGTAGTGGAGGGCTCCGGAAATTTCCACCACCTGGGGTTCTTTAGCGTGCACCCAAATCTGAGCACACGGGCCTACAACATTTCCGCCTCCAACGGAAATGCAGCTGCCGCAGTTGGGATTTGATCCCGCGACCTGCGAGTCAGCAGCCGAGTACCTTAGCCACTAGATCACCGCGGCGGGGCGCGCCAAGACCCGAAACGCTCGGAAAAAAAAAAATTAAGGGTGAGAGGGTTCAGACAGCACAATCTCCAACTTGGGGAACGGCTTTTTTTTTTTTTTTTTTTAAGACGATAGTCTTTCTTGGGCACCTTCGACGCAAAAACTTTGGTCTGTCTGTACACTTGTCTGTTTGTCCACTCTTAACGGCACCGGGTATTTGAAACGGCTGACCCCATCCACAGTGCCCACCAATGTAGCTCAAGGTTTAGCGTTCATACTTCTGCGATTGTCAATTAATAAGCAATTATCGCACAAGACTGGGGCACCATAACACGTATATATTCCGCATGTGCATCTTTTACTAGAAAAGGCACACCACGCCTCTGCCAAGACCCGATTGATTGACGATTGATGTGTGGGGTTTAATGTCCCAAAACCACCATATGATTATGAGAGACGCCGTAGTGGAGGGCTCCGGATATTTAGACCACCTGGGGTTCTTTTAAAGTGCACCCGAATCTGAGCACACGGGCCTACAACATTTCCACCTCCAACGGAAATGCAGCCGCCGTAGTTGGGATTTGATCCCGCGACCTGCGAGTCAGTAGCCGAGTACCTTAGCCACTAGACCACCGCGGCGGGGCGCGCCAAGACCCGAAACGCTCGGAAAAAAAAAATTAAGGGTGAGAGGGTTCAGACAGCACAATCTCCAACTTGGGGAACGGCTTTTTTTTTTTTTTTTAAGACGATAGTCTTTCTTGGGGACCTTCGACGCAAAAATTTTGGTCTGTCTGTCTGTACACTTGTCTGTTTGTCCACTCTTATGTTTGTCCACTCTTAACGGCACCGGGTATTTGAAACGGCTGACCCCATCCACAGCGCCCACCAATGTTGCTCAAGGTTTAGCGTTCATACTTGTGCGATTGTCAAATAATAAGCAATTATTGCACAAGACTGGGGCAACATAACACGTATATATTCCGCATGTGCATCTTTTACTAGAAAAGGCACACATAAGTAATTTTAAGGAACGTAGCGCTTCTCACGCTGCACTGACCATGCAATGCTTGCACAAAAAGGTGAGTGTTTCCAACGCTTTGCTAAGACGTGATGGTGGTGGCACCTGTCCGTCGCTTTGCATTCTACACCTTATCACCTCTGAGACGGGCGTGCACACCAGTCTCAGAGCCACGTGCTTCGTTTTCCAAGAACACTGCCAGGTGGCGCTCATGTCTCACGTGTGACGTGACTTGATGCGCTCGTTCGCCTCTGCTGCACGCTCGAGGCACTCTAACGCAGCGCCTCCAGAATACCATACACCGATTTTCTTGCGCAGAACATCAAATAAATTAGTTTCGACGACATTTGCAGATTACATGCACATACAGGACCAATTTTTTTTTTTCATCGTTTCTCTTTCTCTTTCATGCTTTCTCCGCGTACCCGTCAACAGGAACGAAGGAGCCAACGTCCTCCTCCTTTCACCTTTTATTTTACTTTTTTGTTGCTGTTTTGAGAGTTTTGATCAGCCAACCACAGCTCGCGCCTTTTGCTGTTGCTCTCGTAGGTGGCCATCGCCTCGCAAGCGATGTGTTGCTTTCGTACGTGCGTTACCTACATACCAACACTTGTGCAGCATTTCTCTTTTGCATGCGTGGTGCGCAGAGCTGCTGCGACTCCTTGAATTGTCGACTATTTGTGTAGCTATTGCCAGCGCCAAGAAGCGCAAGACCCTTGACATTGTGAAGAAATTGAAGGCTATTCAGCGTGTTGAGGCGGGTGAGAAATGTTCGACCGTCGCGGAAGACTTCGGGATACCACAGAGCACTCCGAGTACTTTGTTGAAGAACAAAACCAATATCAAAGCAAAGGCGAAGGAGCAGCGAACTTCAGAAGCCTGTCGTGTGCGCTCCTGCCCAAGGCAATGTAGAAAAGGCAATCTATGTTTTTAGAAGTGCACGCGAAAAAAATTCCGGTGGATGGCCCGATGCAGATCGCCAAGGTCAAATGGTTTGCCGCTGCTCTTGGTGGAACAACTTCACTGACAACACTGGGTGGCTTCACCAATTTAAGCAGCACTACGACATCGTTAGCAAAACCATTTCTGGTGAAAGCAAAGCTGTCAGCAGCTAGGACATCCAGCAGTATATGACAGAGGAGTGGCTGGAAATCTCCGCTAAGTTTCCTCCCGCGAAGATCTTCAACTCCTGGCGACACGTGAAGACGGACACAGTGGTCAAATGCTTCCGCAAGCAGGCTTTAAGATGGCGGAACTTGCGGAAACCGGTGAAGATGGTGACGACGAGCGCATAGACAATGCATTTCGCGAGTTGTCATCCCGCTTCCCGGCAGTAGTTCTACACGAAGTGTCTGCGGACGATTTCATGGAAGCAAACTGCAATGTCCAGGCTGTTGCGAGTCTTGCTGACGAGGACATAGTAGCTGCGATTGCAGGGACTCTTGGATGCCCAGGCCTACAGTTCATATGACGAGGAGGATCGTCTGGACGAGGTGCTGGCTACAAGCGTGTACTCCGCTGTTGAAGTGACGGCAGCGTTCAGCGTCATTCGCCGTTGTATCGGCCACATGAAGGGAACCAGGCTGTCGCACCTGGACAGCCTTGATAAGATCGAGACTAGGATCTTCAACATTTCAAATACGAAGCAGGCCACGATAAGCGATTTTTTTCATGCAAATCAATCATTCTGTTGCGGCGTGTGTGTGGAATTAGTTGTCATTCTTGAATGCGCCTGTTTTAGGTGATGTTCCGCTACAGGTAAGCTATCGGGGCCTGTATTTCTTTATATCGAATTTTTCATATATCGAACTAATTTGCGATTCCCTTCGAGTTCGATATATCTGTGTTCAACTGTGATTTTTGTATGAAGGACCTTATGCAGCCTTTCCAGGTAGGAGAGGACATTGGAATGCTTCTCACGAACTATGAAAAGACATGCCAAAGAATGAAACTTTCTAAAGCGTCGTGGGCACAGTGCCTGTTGACCGTTTTGCAGAGTCAAGTAGCAGACGCGAGGGGGAGGCTTAGGGCAGAAGAGTGCCAGGAGGCTTAGGGCAGAAGAGTGCCAGTACTATGATGTTGTAAAATCGAGTCTCCTTAAGAGGTACCGCTTGTCTCCAGAGGCGATTCGCCAGAGTTTCCGGATAGTCACCAAGTTGATCGACGAGTCTTACGTTGAGTACGGGTATGTCTTGAAGCTCAACTTCGTGGAATGGTTTAAGAGCGTGTAGGTTTAAAGAGACATGACGAAGGTTGTCGAATGCCTTTGCCTGGAGCAGTTTTACAACAAGATTCCCGACGCAATGTTTTTGTAAATTCTTGACAGGACAGTGGCTGCGGATCCTTGTCCATCACGTTAATGCCACCACAGCGGAGAAGCTATTATGAATGTGCTACGGGTTGTGCAGTGCTCTTCCCCTTCCTCAACCTGACACTGAGTGCGTCCGTCAAAGACACTGAGTGCGTCCGTGAAAGCCAATGAGTGTGTCCGTCATGGACACTGTGCACGTCCCTAAGACGCATTGGATCAGCCTTGACCATGTAGGTATGCCCTACTCTTCAAGCGTCTTGGCGTCTAAAAAAGGCCGGCGCATCAGGCGTCTAAGCTCTTCCTCATCCACATGTTTTGTACATATGTTGTAAATTAAACATTTTATTTTCTTGTGGCTGCCCTTTGCCTTGCCACTGCCTGAATGCTCCCTGCCCGGTGTTGGACCTTGTGACGCGCTACCCAAAAGATTGTGGGGCCTCTCCTAACAGTAGAGAGCTTCTGGCCATATATGCAGCTATACGACATTTCTGCCACTATGTAGAAGGTCGAGAATTTTTCCTGCTTGCAGATCACAAGCCGCTAACTTACGCATTGCACGCGATCAACTCAGATACTGGTGCACATGTGGCACGAGAGCTCCGCCAAATGTCTTACATTGCAGAATCCACAACGAATACATGCCATGCCAGTGGGAAGGACAATGCAGCGGCCGATGCTCTTTCGTGCAGCTCCGTGAACACTATCAGCCTACCAAGCGGCATATGCAGCTATACGACATTTCCGCCACTACGTAGAAAGTCGAGAATTGTTTGTGCTCGCGGATCACAAGCCGTTGACTTATGCATTGCACGCGATCAACTCAGGTACTTGTGCACATGTGGCCCGAAAACTCCGGCAAATGTCTTACATCGCAGAATCCAGAATAGATACATGCCATGCCAGTGGGAAGGACAATGCAGCGGCCGATGCTCTTTCATGCAGCCCAGTGAACGCCTTCAGCCTACCAAGCGGCATTGAATTCACCACACTAACGACGGCTCAACACAGCGATCCAGTGTTGAAGCACTTACTGAAGACCACAACCAGCCTTGAAGCTGGAATGGCTGGATGTACCAACAAGACCTGTATGTTGTGACATGTCCACTGGTAGGGCCAGGCTGTTCGTGCCCACGGGTCTTCACCATAACATTTATGAATCGCTGAACGGCCTCTCGAATCAGGGAATCGGAGCCACTCAGCGGCTCTACACAGCTCGGTACGTGTGGCCTGGAATAAACCCGGACATCCGACGTTGCACTCTTGAGTGCCTATCCTGTCAGCGCTTCAAAGTGCAGCACCATTCTGTGACCCCCCCTAGGCTTTTTTTCCCCCGAGCCAGATACTCAATTTTCCCATGTGCATTTGGACATTTAGGAACCATTGCCTTATTGTCAAGGTCAAAACTACTTGATAACTTGCGTCGACCGCTTCACGCGATGGCCGGAGGCCGTCCCCATCCCAGATATCACTGCTACGGCTGCCCCGCTATCATCTGCCACTGGGTAGTGCAATTCGGTGTTTCATCGACTATGACAACTGATCGTGGAATGCAATTAGAGTCTGCCTGCCTAATCGGGAACATCACACGGAATCCGGCACATCCTAACAATGGCCAACCATCTCATCAGCAATGCTATGGTGGAAAGGTTCCATCGCCAAATGAAAACTAGCCTACAGTAACTTCAAGTCACAGTTGAGTTGAGGCTCTACCTCTGGTTTGCTTGGGAATTAGGTCGGGTCTGAAAGCGGCCGTTGGCTGCTGCTCGGTTGAACTCGTATACGGCACAACACTTCACCTTCCGGGGGAGTTTCTTGCCGACAGTAAAAATGCAAACGCCCAGGCCAACAGAGAGTATGCTCCGTGACTGCAGTACATTATGAGCACGCTGTGCCCTGTTCCTCCGTGTCTGCCAGCACCACAGCTCGTCCACGTCCCCAGTGATCTCTCCACCTGTTCTCACGTGTTTGTGAAGCACGAGGCTCTACAGCGTCCACTCCAGCCCCTTTGTGATGGGCCGTTCAAGGTGGGTAAAATGAGGAGAAAAGCATATCACGATCGACAGAGGTGGCCACCATGACGTGGTTTCACTTGAACGCATAAAAACATCACACAGGGACAGTAACAGTGAAGTGCATTCCCCATCTTGATTTCCAAAGCCAGAAAGGCTACCAGAATACCAGACTGAACCAGCCCAACCATTCGTCGAAAGGTTCATGCGCAATGGATAATGCACAACACTTCCGGAGCCAATGAACTCATGAACCACAACGTGGTGTTGACCCATTTACTAAGGGGGGAGTTTTGTAGCACCTTTTCTGCGAAGAATGCCAACAACGCAAGCACAAAGAATCATGTGACTTTTCTTCATGCACTTCAAAAGAAATAAAAGTTCAGTTGTTGTTTGGGACACATATGGATTATCTCGCTTGCGCAACCTGCTCGCCCAGCTCGACCTAGCAGTGCGTTCCAGCAAGTCGAACCCCTTTATGAAACACACTGATGTAAGACAAATAGGTTTCAGAGGCACCAGTGCACCTACTTTGAAATAGGTGTTGATAAGAAAATGTACACGAGGTATGCCCTGCTTTTAAGAGACATCTCATATGAAAGACAAGAATTGCCCCCTGCAGTGGTGGAAGTGACTTTTTACTTTTTCGAGCATACTTTGGACTCAGGAGCAGGAAAAATAGTGCTTTGGAGCAATGATAAAATGCTAGTTTAAAACAGCTATTATGCTAAAAAATGCAGCATTTTGTAAATATTATTATTTCTTATGAAATATATTTAACAGACAGCAATCAATGCAAGTTTTATGAAATGAACACTACAATATTGTCAAAAATGTGCTGTGAAATTAGCTACAATACAGATACTAGTATTCATGGCCGAAATCAAATCAAACTGCGCCACATTTCAGGAGTAATCAAAGTCCCACATAACTGTTGCCAAATAATTACTAGATGATCGGTACGAGATGAAAGCAATTCTGCTCATGTTCGCCACACAAGCCTGCATGTCTAGCCGAGAAAAAAAAACTGCCAAATGAGCGATATGCTTGGCATGCCAGTTCTTGTCGCACAAATGAGATCAGAGGCGACAATGCTGTACACTAGTGCACACCAGTGGCACACTCACATAATAGTACACAGATTCTTTCCAGTTTTCGTAGGACTTACGAGTCTGTCAAATAGCAAGAATTCATTGTTCTTATTGTCTCAATGTACTTCAAAGCAGGTTTAGAGAAATTAGTAACAAAAACTACTGTTTGGAGCAGCATGGAGCAGGATTTCTCTTTTGGGGCAGTTTGGAGCAATTGGAGCAACACTTCTATCACTGTCCCCGGTGCATGTCTCTTATAAAGGCACATGTCTCAACTGTACTACTACGGCTATCTCCTACACTTTCCATGGCATCCTATCCTTGTGTGTTAGTTCAGTTCTCATAAATAAAATATAGGTGCTCTATAAGTGTTTCAGGGCCCTGTTATCTATCAACATACCATGGGGTCACAGCGTGTGGTAGTACAAACATTTTGTTCAGCAAGATCTGACCATTAACTTATTTTATCTTTGCAATATGCACCTCCCTTTGACTGTATGACCACAAAACAATAGTACTTTGCTTTCCCTACCCAAGTATGATTTCAAGCTTTCTAAAACAAGGAGTGATCTTGCAATTATGATTCGATTCAATAAAACAATGCAGCACATGAACGAAGAAGCAAGTCATGGCAGGCAAGCCTCCGACCCACAGCATTGGAATGCGCCTCTCAGCCCACCGGTTTGCTGTACTAAACGAGAGGTCACAACTTCATTATATTCACTAATGAATTTTGTATTGTTTTCCTGTGTGGCCTTTGTTATCAGGAGTGTGCAAACAGAATAACCTTGAGCTGAATTTAGTACTACAAAAATAATTGCACAGTGAAATGGGACAGGCAAAAAAAACTTACAGAAATTCATGTTTCTGCATGATTTTGATCTTCTTTATCACCTTCTGTGCTGAATATTTTGCATGCATTTTGAAAGTATTTTTGGCTAAATCATTTTGATGCAGCAAAGATAAGGCATTGAAAATGCCAAAACAAGGGGTTTCCGAATTTTTTTTTTTTTTCAGGGCGACCCCTATTTAATAAGGTACACTGGCAAGATGACTTACCTTCCTTCACTGCTTCGGCGCAAGCTATCTTCTCCAGACTCGTCTTTGAACAGGCATGGTACAGTCAAGACAACCTATAAAATGACAACAAAAAGGTGTATCGCACCATGCCTTTCTTCATCCATTTTTATTCAACAACTAGGCGACATCATCAGCTTTATACAGAAAATACAGTAGCTTTAAGAAATACAGTAGCAGCTTTAAGAACAGCTGTACTCAAGGTGTCCATAGTGGACACCACAGTGGCGTCAGATGTGACAGCAAACAACAGAGAAAAAACTACAGTTTCCTTATGTCTGTGCATAGCCTCCTTTATTTTCTGTGCCCGCACAGTCAGTCCGCTGAGCCCGTTCGGCCGCCTCCCGCATCCTCCTCTCTTTTTGCGTCTGCTGTCCGCCAGGGGCGCTCGCATCCCAGAATCGAGTCGGCGCATTCAGCCGCGGCGACGCATCTCCAGGAAACCTTTGCTCGTGTCGCATACGTTTGCAACACCAATTACTTACGACCAAAACGGTACGTAGTACTTTCAGCAAGTATAATTGTAACTGTTGCTTCATTGTGTTGCGTGAGCAGATGACACGTGGCATTAACTGAGTGCGTATAAACAAACAACGTCGTTTGTACCCCGCGTTTGCACGGCCGTTGTCAAGCGCGGCTATCATTTCTCGCGCTTCTTTCTGGCAATACTTTTCCGCGCACCTATCTTTGCAGCGTAGTACTTTCAGCAAGTATAATATTTAACTGTTGCTTCATTGTGTTGCGTGAACAGATGACACGCGGCAATAAGTGAGTGCGTGTAAACAAACAACGTCGTTTGCACCTCATGTTTGCAGGGCAGGTTTCATGCTTTGCTATCATTTTTCGCGCTTCTTTCTCGCGAGCCTTTTCCGCGCACCTATCAGCGAATTTCACTAAGTAATCAGGAATGTTAGTTTACGGTTTCTCTCGTTTCTGTCTCGTGCAGCGGCCTACGCACACAAGTCTCCGTGGTTCATTCGGCTGTGATGACCCGCGTCAGGTGCGATGGCGTACTGTTGCGTGCCCGGTTGCAAGTCTTCAAGCAAAAAGAAGGAAGTAGGAATTTCATTCCACGAAATTCCAAGCGACGAGGAGTTGCGGCAAAAGTGGATAAAAGTCATTTCACGAGACAATTGGACGCCGAACACCACTTCCTGCTACTCAACCGTGTGCAGTCGTCATTTCGCTGCTTCTGATTTTAAGCAAGGATGTAAAACACGAAGGCTTATGAAAGGTGTGGTGCCTAGCGTATTCGAAGAATATCCGCGCTACTTGCAGTCTTTGACAAAAGCCCCGAGAAGTAATGCGGCGATCAGAAAAAGAGCCAGTGTGTCAGAATGTCCCACAGCAACGAAAAGGCGAGCCGTGCGTCGTAGCAAGTCCGACTACCCTCCGTGGAATGGTGATGATATCCCTACCAATGGCGACAGGCGCGATATGTCACCACCGGCATGCAGTATCACCTGTGAGGACGGCATCCCTGCTACGAGGCAACAAAGCGGTCGAGCTGTACAAGTATCAGTACTTACATTTGTCCCTTCCGTCGAGCGAATGAAGTGGCGACGGAAAGAGCGTGACCTCAAAGCACAGATTCGCCGCCTGAGAGAGACTGTAGACAAATATAAGCAAGAACTTGAAAAGCTCAAAGAAGATTGTTACGTTCTTGCCTTTCGTCATATCCGCGAAAAGGCAAACGAAAAGGACGTACAAGCATTAATACGCAATAAACAAGTTTCTCTACCGTTTCCTTGAAGGTATGGTGTTCTGTTCAATGTGCAATCTTGCGTACTTATTCTTTCTCTCTTGCATATGTTCTCTCCTAAATATTTAAGTGGCACACGGGAGTGGTATCACACTTTTGTTTTTTAAGCTTGCCGCGCTTACAAACGCGCAACGAAGGACCCACCCGTCAGTGCCGGCGGTAGCACCGGAGTCAGTGAACAGGCTCTGCCGGTTCTGGGAAGGCAGCGCCGCCTGGTGGTGGTTGCGGGAACTCAGCCTGACGGTCGGCTCCCTTTGATCCCGCCGGCAAAGCGCAGGCACAGAAAATAAAGGAGGCTATGGTCTGTGTCAGCAAGCTTGACTTCTACATGAAAGCACTTGGTGACAGCACTACATCACAGAAAATCCTAACGAAGGACGAGGTCTCGAGAGAAATCTGAATGATGAGCAGAATGTGCTGGATGACAAAATACATAGCTAAACGATCAATCCCCTTGTGCTCTTGCCTTATTGAAGAAGTCTCAAGACATATTTTCTCCTCGGAAACCTTGCTTCTGATGCAACCGGCTGTCTCGGCCCCCATCAAAACGACAGCACAAGAGAACGAAAAAGGCGGATTCACGGTGTGCTTGTAGTACAATATAAGTAGTCGCCTTTTTTTCTTGATTGGCAACAAAGTTCATAGTTGTGAATAGCGCATGAAAAACACATGCAACACAGATGAATAAAACTACACAGACGCGGGGCGCCAGACTCGCAACTAATTTTTATTCACGTCGACAAACAGATATATACAAGCACGTGGTCCGAAAAACATGTGACACAGCACGAAAGGTTTGTTCTAAATTTCTATTCAAATAAGATACCTCCTTTTGTTTCAAGGCGATAGATGAAACGCTGATCCATGAGTTAGTGTTAGAAATGTGCAAAGCCTCTATTATTTCCAGAGTTGTCCGATCGTTACATCCAGTGATGATTTTTTCAAATTGAGGGACACACCTACACTCCCTACAGTGCGCATCTACATGTGATAGGGCATCAGTGAGAACATTGGCCTCATGTTTAGGTACTTTATGAAAAAGTACTTAAAATTGTACTTTATGAAAACTGTAGAGACTGACACTATCCCAAATGTATTCCCCTAAGAAGACTCCAAGACGAAATAGAGGTTCTTTTTTTACACTATAGATCATATTGCTGGGCGTAACATGACGTCACTTAGCTAGTCCCATAAAGCCAACATCTCCACCTGAGACACTTCTATTTCCTCTCCTCCTAAGACTTCTCCGCGCTGGTACATTATTTAACGAACTTTGCTTTCCTTTTGCAGCAAAGTTTTATGTGGCTAGGGCTTTCTGTCTGTCCACCAAAAACCCTCCAGTGACGCAAACCTCACAGGTTGCTGTATGCATACGCCTAAGACGACTCAAACATGAAAGCCATACTCGAAACTTATATTGTGCTTATTACGATAGCAAATATATGGCCATTCGCGACTAGTCTTTACTGTTGCTGTCATGTTTCGTGCAATGTCCAATTCAAGACCAAATAACACACTCCTTCTACCCCCCCCCCCCCCCCCGCAACAGATGTTTTACACATGGGTAAAAGTGTGCGACCGGGAAAACCGACATCGCTGAAGCAGAGATTGAAAAAGCCGACCTGTCTCCGTTGTACAGAGGGTGCATGAGATAACATCATCTCACGTGCCAGGCCTGCCATCGATTGCTACGCAAGCAGAGGGGAACGCATCGCCCATCTTGATGAAGCATGACTGAACGCAAGAAGGAAGGGGTGTTGTAGCCCTAGAGCAACAACTTTCGTCTTTAAAGACGCACGTGCTATCTAGACAAGCATTACAGCCTGCTTGTACACCATTCTACGTGTTGTACTCTCAACGCAAACAGACTGTGCGAAAAGTGCTTCACTTCTTGGAGCTGCTGTGTAGGAGTATGCACTGAGCCTTGATCGCAACACTGCCGCCCTATCGTCGCGCCGTTTTGGAGGTCCATTCGTATGCACCGTTCGCGCTGTACGTGCATCAGCGTGCAACAAGTGTTCCAGAGCTGTCTAGTCACCCAAGTCACCATACAAATATCGAGCACAGCGCAAACAGAAATTCTTTTGTGCGTGCAACGAGTGCGCGGACCTTCGAAATGGTAACCCCACCACTAGTGCTCCTCGCAGATGACGTCAAATTGGATCTTTTGAACCCGATATCGCGTAACTCAATAGGACGCTGCTTAAAGAGACTATGGCCACCCCAGGTGCCGATGCAGTTGTCATGTCACTTAAACCTGAAGCAGACGTTAATAGAATAGCACAGAACAGTCACGAGCAGTTTCATGATGCCCTTCGAGTGACGCAGCCTCCCCCCTCCACCTCCCCCCCCCGTAAAACAACACAGCGTGAAGCAATGAATGTGAAACCGTGATGTTTATTAGATGCAAACATCTCTTTTACTAGCCTTTGCAACGCCACCCATCCGCGTCTCCATGGCAATGCTCCGCACTGCACTCCCTTTGCCGTAGGGGTTGGGGCAGTGCCAAGTAGGTCACGCCTTCCCTCGCAGTACACAGTGATGCCACTCTCTCTCTCGCCTCACCCTATCGAACGCTCACAATGTTCGAGCGCATATCGAGTGAACACTCTTTTGGCTCGTTAATCTGCGATAGAGAGGACGACGGAAAGTGAAGCTCCTTCGTCCGCCAAAACATGCACCAAAGCGATTTGGCCTAACCCGGCTGTCCCCAGCATTACGAGGGTTAGCAGAGTCGACCGTGTTCGTGAATGACGACATCACGCTTGCAACACCGCAAATCAAAAACGCCGATCGCGTCCATGCGCAATGCTGCTGCTTCGCATCCTATCAGGGTTCCCTTTGGGAAGATGTCAGTTTTTTTAAACCGTCAGCTATTAGTTCTGGAAAGCAAAGGGGCGGACATGTATTGTGGCGTAGCCGCTTCACAGCGAGTCTCACGACCGCAAGGCCATCAGCGATGCGCCCACTAAAGCTGCGCGTATTAAAACCGAATGGCAGCTGCTACGGTCAGGAGACATGCTTTTATTATTGTGATCACAATTCTTTAAAAAAAAAAGGAGGCAAAAAAAATCACAGCATATCCACGGACTGAATGATGATGAGTGGGCCGAAGCGTTCATCTGTCCGTTAATGGATCTGTCCGTACGTCCAACCGTGGGTCGATCTGTCCCTCCGTGCGCCTGTCTGTCTGTATGTCCATCCGTCTGGTGAACACTACATATACCACCATCTCGCATCTTTTCATCATATATTGATTGCATACAAGTACCCCCATCTAGCGGACATTACAAGAACTAAACGAGAGGTGGCTACCTACTACATACAACGAGAACACACGACCCACGGCTTAGGGGAGTTTTGAAATTCCTAGAACCCGCGCTCGTACCGCGGGTCTTCACGCCCCTGCCGTGCCGATTCGGCCTCCCGTACTCGTACTTCAGGGCCGCTTTTTCGAGTGTGAGCCGCCGCCGCCCTGCGCACACGCCTATCGGCAGCCTTCTCTATCCACCGTCGACGAGCGTCTGTTAGCACGCCCATTAAGCGGTGCTTTTATTGTACTATAGAGCACCCCCTAGCGCACGGCGCCGCCAAAGAACACGTGATCACAGTGGCGCGATTGTCTTTCTCTCCTTCCGTAAGTGTTCACTCTTTCTGTACACGACTGGATGACGGAGCGTTATCTATAGCTGGACTGGAGACTCAACAAGCGGTGGTTACAAACGATAACGGGAGAAGAACGGGTGATGCCATAAGGAGCTTTGCCCCTAAAAACTGCATTCAGACCCTAGCACTCCCAACCTCTAACGGCGTACGGTCATTTAGGGCAAGGAGTTAATATGAACTCTATGTTTTAGGGCCCAGCCATTTACCACAAGAGCAATTACGAACGCGGTTGTGCTGGTGGAAAGAATTGCAAAAAACTCTTCTGAAGAAAAATCCATGCATAAATTGAAGTTGAGGAAAAGTGGCGACGTGTTATGTGGATGAGAATTGTGAGAATATTGGATCCACATGTCCAGAAACAGACGCGACAAAAATTCTGGCAGCATGCATGCAGTTATTAGTGCAAATTGCTTTAATTATGTGCACTGCTGCTCTTCAAACGAGTTATCAGCAAATGGACAATGTCCGCTGATGAATCACCGCAACATTTACAGACTACCGATTGGAATACAAGTGATGAGCCCCTATAGCTGCAGAGAGCGTGTTTTGCCGTTGAGCCGACTTGCACAACAGAAGTTGCGTCGGCACCAAGCAGAGAATCGTGAATTATTTGGGACACACTTGCGACCGCTTTTTATACAGCGGAATAATTCTAGGTACGTGGTTGTGACTTGTATGATCCCGAGAACAAGCTGCACACGTTTTGACGTGTTGGTGTGGCTATTACCGGTGATAGACGCTTCCAAATCGGACTCTGGCGCAGTTTGGCCCAATTTCCGTTGATATTATCAGGATGGTGCAGTAAATTTGATTTGACACACTTTGGCTCAGTTGGCGCACGAGTGGAATCACTGAAAAATCATTAGGTACTGTCGCAAGAACTCATGTGCTGCAGAATTCAAACGCAACCTAAAGTTTTCTGTGTTTTAATGAACAATGAGTTAGTAGAAATACATAGTAAAATCTAATAACTTTATTTTTTTTGTGTTCACAGGTGACGACCTTCCAACATGCTCCCTAGGATCGAAAGGATGCAACAAAATTTCACAGACTGAAAAGAAGTACTCAGTGAATATTCAAGATATTAACGAGCCACAACGTCATCTACTTTTGCTTCGTGCAAAGCAAAAGCAAGGCAAACGCAGTGTGCGGTCATCACCACACGGTGTACTTAAAAAAGTGTTCATTGCATCTAGCCTCAAAATGGTGCTCTAATGCATTTCTGGAGCATACAGTAAATCTTTGTGGGACTGCAGTGATAACAATGTCTCTTGTAGACAAGTGTCCGTCCTCGGGATTAGTTCCAGGAAAAAAACTGTCTGCACTGTCTCAGTCACTTTTATAAGTTAAGACCAACAAGAAGGTTGAAGGAACGATTGGTTAAGCTTGGTATGCCTGTTCAAGATCAAGCAGTACAGCCTTCTGTAGATGACCTACTTGTTACAGTTGCAGATGCAGTCCACGTCATAACTGTAAGAGCGAGCCCTGTTAGACGAAAGGGTGCTCGAGGACGCACAAAATTTTACATAAAGAATAAAGTAAACTGCAGAGAAGTTTCAAGCAAACAATGTGCACTTGCTTGAACCTGAGCGACATCACGAGCAGTGAATCAGATCGAGCCAAACCTTCTTCTGAGTGACTATAAGTCACTAATAAATGAACTTAAAAATAAATACACCCAGGAGACCAGCTGCAGGGACAAAATTCAAATCCTTACATTGGCTCCACAGTACTGATCGAGTAGTAAAATTGTGCGGTTTATTGGTGCCTCTGAGAGAGAGGTATATGAGGTAATCAAACTCAAATCCCACTCTGGAGTTCCGAGCATTCCAGCAAAGAAGAAAAGTTGGCACAGAAGCGAAGAAGTGACTTCTATCTGCTTTCCTGGTCTGGTTAACCTACCTGCTTTTCCTTCTCTACCATTTATTCTATGAGGATTATTTAGTGTCCCACTGTCTGCCGGGTAAAAAAGATGTGCCACGTGGCCATCAAAAACTACTGCTGATTAATTTGAAAGAAATGCACAAGAAATGGAAAGAGGCATCTAAAAAGGGCAGACTTTTGAAATACTATTAATAAAAAGATGACTTGTGGATTTTCTACGTTTGCCAGCCTTCAACCTGCACATTGCGTGCTGGCGGAGGGATGTGGTACCCACATTGTCTGCGTATCCATGCAGCACCAGAATTTTAAGCTTCTGCTCCACGCTTCTAGCTTAAGGCAGACGTGCGACGAGCTACTAGGGACAACAGCTTAACAGTGAAGTATGCATGTCCGATCATTACAGCAGCCCAAAGACCGCCAAAACTTTACTCCAGAATAACCGGAGGCTGAAGAGAACGAAAGCATCTTGGTTAAACAGTGGGTCAGAGGCACACGGTGTAACCTCGAATCCCTTATTTTTTCACACGATAAGTTCATTGAAAAGTTCACGAAAATTAAGGAATTGAAAGGTAATGATTTCGTGAACAAACAACAGGCACATTACTTCAGGCAGCTTCAAATAAACCTAAGCACCAATGAAGCAATTGTGGTAATGAATTTTGCAGAAAACTAACACTTGTTTGTACAAGATGCACCACAGCGATTCCACTGGAACAATACGCAGTCATCACAGCATCCATGTTTATTTACAACCAGCCTAAGAAAGGCAGTTGTGATGCAGTTTCCATCGTGTCATTTGTCGTGATGTTCGACAGCCTTGATTACAACACCATTGAAGTCTTTGCATTTCGGGTAGCAACACTAAAGCATGCTAAACAAAATCTCACGTCAATCAGGTACATTCACTACTGAGCCGCCGCTCAGTACAAAACCAGAAAAAACTTCATCAATCTGCCACCACAAAACAGATTTTCAAATTTCAGCTGATTGCAACTTTTTTTCAACATCACCTACAAAAGCCATATGACAACCAGATCTTGACACCGCAGCAGCGCTTTGCGTGGACAAAAGAAAACGTGCCCAGCATCAGGACAATATGGGTGTCACAGACCACTGTAAATGAAACCCAGCTGCTCCTTGCTGAAAAGTAAACGCATGCGATTCTCGTCAAGAATACTTGCAAGTACCACTACTTCAAGCCCACTTCAAAGTATGCTTTTCGAGTTGGTCTCACTTCGTACACAGGTATGAAAAATTGTTACATCCAGAAAACATTGAACTGCTAGAACTGTTCATCCTCTGCAAATGACAGTTCAGAGAGAGTTATCTAGAGGAATTCTTTGCGACAATACAAGAACATTCGGTGCAGAATCAGCATGAGTACAAAGTCAACTCATTCCTGTAAACACCATTGCACACGGCAACCTATGCTTATACATATTCATGAACTCACTATCTGCACCATAAATGGTGCCTATGTTGAGGGTTGGCGATCAATGCTATAAACTTTATTAAAACAAAAAACTAAATTTTCTCACTTGTGCCTTGGGAAGAATAAAGTTCCTGTATATTCAATGGAGCCATGTATACCTGCAAAGAAATGAAGCTGATTAACCCATAACCTGAAAGTGACGATGCGAATAGTGAAAAATTCGTAAACAGGGGTTATGTCGAGCCGACGTTTTGACACAACCCCTGTTTACAGATTTTTCACTGCATGTTTCTATGTTCTCTTTCCTAGCGTTTTTTTTTTTTTTTTTGACGTCAATAGCGCATTATTCTATGTTTATCTGACTGACAGTCCTTCCACATATTATTATGATTTATATATAGAGCAAAACAAATAGCCGGATTAGTTGTTCTGTATTCATGTTTGATTCATCTTTAAGTGTTACTTCACAAGCAAATATCACCAGTAATAAAATCAACGACCTTTGCTACAATATATGGACTGAAGCTTCCTGAAATGTTCACATTGGTCATTCACACTTTTTTTAATGCTTCTTGCGGGCTCGTCAAGAACGCCATTTTAGTTTGATATTCAACAATTGTGGAAGTACACCACCGGTTGAAATTTACAAATTCACCTATACTCCTTTTTGTTGCCCATCTTGGGAGCACAGCTACAACCACTTTATTACTAATAGTTTACAATAAGAGTCTGCTCTTCCCATGTTTCTTTTTTTGTCATCAACAGTCATTTACCATGATTAGCAAAGACAAGCTGATTGAACTTTTTGCCTGCTCAGTACGGCTATAACAAAGGGCATCAAAACGCACTTCATTTCTTATTATCTTTTCAAATGCAGTACTTGGCAATTAATACTCCAGAAGCGGTATACATGCAGGTGGTCACGATTCATTTGTTCATGGTGTCACCATAATCACTTCGACATGTTTGTGTTGGTAAACTTTGCAGCCTATCCACCATATTACATGAGTGATGCTTTTCATGATAACGGCATACTTCTCTATTTTTAAATCTGATCACAGGTTACAACCCATTAAACACAACAGTGCACTTGCCTGCGCTGCGCGAGAACACTATGCAGGTCGCCAGCGAACATACACATACAATCAAGTAGACTCTAGTAGGGGCCATCTTTCAAATACTGGCTATTAATTCAGTTAAATAAACATGCAAGAAAGTAGATCATGTTGCCAAGATGTAGCCTATCAGCGCAGGAAAGCTCACACCTGCGCAAGTCGTCGTTATTGCTCGGATGCGATTCTATGAGGAATAAATGTGTACAAATGCAGACACAAGTAGAAGCCAAATTCAAAATTTTTTTTCTTGGTTAAAACAAAAATTATTCTCATAAAACTTTCTGATATTGTGGAGAACAGATGTTACTAATAAATACGTTATTTGAAGCATTTTTACTAGGACCACCTCAATTTTCTACCTATGACTACTAAGCATTGGCGAAAACTTAGTTTTTTGAAAGTTTGTCGCCGGCCGTTCACCCCATTTAGGTCTATACCAGTGGTTCTCAAGTGGGGGTCCGTGGACCCTAGGGGGTCCGCCAAGCCATTTCTATGATCCCCAAAACCCTCACCCTCATTTTTCTTTAAGCGAGACTGTGCCACAAATTGATGAACTGTCCGAAATGAAGTGACGTGGCATGTTTGTTTGATGCTCTTGATAGCAATAAAATGCACCTGTTTCACGCCCCAGCTGTGTTAATTTACCTACGTACCCCCTCCCTCCCTCCCTCTCCTCTGCTGCAAGGGGTCCCCATCACTTCCACCAGTTCACCAGGGGTCCCCGACACATCCATGGCTGAGAACCACTGGTCTATACTATGCTGAAACTATTTATCCCGCATGTACAAGTACTTGACTATTGTGTAACATAAAGTTACATTACTAAAAGTCGTGTTTTCAGAAAAAAAATTCTCAATAAGCTGTATATTTCCTGCTTAAAAGGACGGAAGTTCAGAGTGTCAAAATCGATGATGCACATTTCAAATGCAAAGCCTATCACTGTTTCGCACAGAAAAATTGCTCCCACCTATTTCAGAAAAAATTACTTTTTCAATAATTTGTTTTTCGAGCAATACTTCCGAGATTCTCTGACAACCTCACATGAGCATGATGCTGCAGATAAATTTTTTTGCAAAATATAATTTGATGGAAGACATAAATGGTCCTGAATTTTTTAAAAGAAATCGCAGATGGTTGAGCGTGAACATTGAGACTGTGAGGGTGGCCGAGAGAGGGCGTTACGTGACGGCGTCATCATCATCGGGACTTGGCCGAGAGAGGGCACTACGTGACGGCGGCATCATCATCATTGGGACTGGAGTGGTGGGGGTTGCGATTGTGGGGGAGAGAGAGTTCGGGCTGGTTGGAAGGAGTGGCAAGACGTAGCGGTGTGTGGTGGGCGATTTAGGGTTAGCGCGTGACAAGGCACACCTGTCTCTATTTCAAGTGATAATGGACAGCCGTTTGTAAGCAGGTTGTGGAAGGGCCTCCTTGAGCATTGGGGCATACAAGACCGACACACTGTTCCGTACCGCCCTGCCGGGCAAATGGTGGAGCGCCACAACGGCATTATCAAGCAGTGCCTTAGGGCTTATTGTTCCAACCACAAAGACTGGGACCAGCACATCCCTGAAATCGCCCTGGCCATGCGCACGGCTGAAAGCGTTGTCACGGGCTACACGCCTGCCTTCCTCTGTTATGGCCGGGAGCTGAGAACCCCATGGACACAGGCTGAGGCCAAAGACGACGCGGAGCCTCCTGCGGCAGCATACCGTGCATTTGCTACTGAGGTCTCCAAGTGTCTGCAGGAGGTGCTTGACTTCTCCAGGACACACCAAAACCACATGTGGCGCGCTCAGAAGACTCGCTACGACCAGCACAGGCGGCCACTGACAATACAGGAGGGTGATCTTGTTCTGCTCGAAAGCCACTCCCTCAGCGATGCCACCAAGGGCTTCTCCTCGAAGCTTGCACCCCGGCGTTCCGGTCCCTTTCGGGCAGTGAGACGTGTGGGACAGAATGACTTTGTTCTAGTGGACCCCAAAACGGGTCGTCGCCACGGTGTGAGACACGCAGATCAGCTGACACTGTACCATGACGCTGCAGGCGATGTGTAGTGGTGGCTTCACATTTTGAGGGGGGGGGGAGACCTGTGAGGGTGGCCGAGAGAGGGCGTTACGTGACGGCGTCATCATCATCGGGACTTGGCCGAGAGAGGGCACTACGTGACGGCGTCATCATCATCATTGGGACTGGAGTGGTGGGGGTTGCGTGTGTGGGGGAGAGAGAGTTCGGGCTGGTTGGAAGGAGTGGCAAGACGTAGCGGTGTGTGGTGGGCGATTTAGGGTTAGCGCGTGACAAGACATTTGGGGTGGAACAACCCCTTTATCATATGAACTTAAAACATCATCAGAAAATTCGCACAGGTGTGCAACACATGACAGTCCAGACCTAAAACCACACTGAACAGTATAAAAAAATTATTATTTCCAAGTACTTTACAATACCGCTATATATGACACATTCTAGAGTTTTCCAGCATACACTGGTCAACGAAATTGGCGGGTGGTTGGCGACATTATTTTTGTTTCCAAACTTTGGTATTGGTACAACATTTGCTAGCTTACATTCAGGTGGCAGTTTCTGATCTTCAAGCGATTTTGAAAATAAGACAGCTAAAAAGAATGCTAAAGCTCTTGCAGGCCTCAATACATGATTAGAAATAGCATCGGGCCATGGAACCAAGTTTGTTCGAGCAGAGCAAACACAGCACTAGCGGAGGTATAACAACTTCATTGCTATATAGATGCAAAACAAGTTTAAACAGCAAGGATGGTGGGATAAAAACTGCATACAGCAGCTTGACTGGTCCCACCTCGCCCGAACAGAAGCAGCAACATTAACAAGAATTTTTACTTACTGCAATACTAAAATAGACATACACAAAGCAAAGCGATAAAAAATTCAGTAGGAAACACACATTTTAAACAAACACAGAAGCTAGGTTGGTATTCGTGGAATTAGTTGACAGATTGTTTTTTCAGAAAGATGACATATTGCTACGATATGAGCCGGGCTGTAGAATGTGCCGGGTAGGGAGAAGAGAAAGACGACGTCTGGTCCGGCCTGAGGACTCCATCTTTACCGCGACTGCCGAACTTCATCCTCACCCTGTAAATAAATCCACCTATCTTTTAATTCAACTGTAACAGTTTTGTGGTGGAGGTGCTGGGTAATCAACCAAGAACACGACGCTTCAAGCGCCTGATCTACGACGAAGCCGCCGCCTTGCTGGACTGCCCCCGTTACCACTGACTGGCAGCTGAGATGTCTCACGGCGAAGAAGGAAACCGGATCCCCGCAGCTGCAGACCTTCTACCAGTCCCAGCAGCACCGCTAGTGCTAGCTTCGCATGCGGCTGGTCCCTGGTTGCGTCAGGATCTGATAGTGCCTCGCACATTCGGTGGCAAATCTGGCGAGGACGTGGATGCCTGGCTCACACACTACAAACGGGTGAGCAAATACTACCAGTGGGACGCGGCGACCCAGCTGACCAATGTAGTATTTTTCTTAACAGACACAGCACTCGTGTGGTACGAGAACCACAAAGATGCCTTCACGTCATGGGATCGCTTCGTTTCCAAAATAAGAGCGTGCTTCGGAGACTCCATAGCTAAGAGAAAGCAAGCGGAACAAATGTTACTGCAGAGAGCTCAGATCCCAGGAGAGACGTGCACGACCTATGTCAAGGCAATCTTGAAGCTCTGCGAGATTGTCAACCCTTCTATGTCAGAGGAAGACAAATATGGCCACCTGTTCAAGGGCATTGCCGAAGACGTGTATCAGTTCCTCATCAGCAAAGACAGCCTTGCTACGGTAACTGACGTCATAAGCCACTGTCGCACATTCGAGACCCTGATGACGCGACGTATCACCCCCAAGTTCGGTCGCCTACCGAATGTAACCACCGTGGCAAGTGTTGAAGTATACACGCCGCTTGATCTCGCGTCGACAATACGCCAGATCGTTCGAGAAGAGCTCACTTGACACGCTCGCCCGACGCCGTACGAAGCTACACCCGCACCGCCTCCCTCTCGCCTTCCCGTGTCAATTGCCGCAGCAGGCATCGATGACTGCCACTACAGGCCACCCTCACCACCGAGGTCACAGCGCAATAACTACCCGCTGCCGAGGTACGAAGACTGCTTCAGTTACCCCCATCAGCCAGCCAACACCTATTACGACCCGAACGAAGATGTACCTGTATCACCACCACGTCAGCGCAATGCCTTCCAGGAGTACAATGCATACCGCCAAGCCCCTGTGTGCAACCGTTGCGGTATCGCCGGGCATATAGCTCGGTTCTGTCGTCGACAGAGAGAGCCAACATCCCGATATCGTTCCCCATCAGAGTTTCCGCCAGCGGGCACTGGTCACAACAACGGTCATTGGCTCGCCTATTCCAGGAGTACCTCACGGCGGGGAAATCAGCGTGGCAGTTCTCCCGCTTCTGACCGTAGTTTGACGCCTCCATCTGGCCGACTGCATCGTTCCCCTTCGCCGGGACGACGCCTGTCATCACCGCCGCCGCCGGGAAACTAGCCAGCGCGACCGATGGAGGTGAGGTCGCACAACAGGATTTGCGTCAGATGCCTCCGCCAGTTATAATGTCCAAGAACAAGATACGTGTGGAAATAGATGGCTTTTGTACAAGTGCTTCGGTGGACACTGGTGCTACGATATCAGTTATGAGTCTTTCTTTCAAAAGTCGCATTGGCCGCAAAGTTATGTTTACTTGGGGCGAATCAACAAGGTTTCGTGGTGTTGGTGGGGAAGTACTTCATCTTGTCGGAGTTTGTGCCGTCAATGTTTTATTGGCAGGAAAAGTGTTCCCAACAGAGTTTCTTGTGCTGCAACATTGTACCCACGATGTGATTCCCGGTCTTGACTTTCTCGAAGGATGTGGCGCTTTTGTCGACTGTAGAAGCGGTGAACTTTCCGTCAGCGGTGACATTGTTCCTGCCCTCGTCGATGAGGCGCCGGAGGCCGCGAAGGATGCTCTGATTGTTTCCAATGAGCTGACAGTGCCGCCATGGTCAATGAGGTCAGTTGCGGTGTTCACCCCAGAATCTGCCACATCTTTTGACGCCATCGTTTAACCTGCCATCGTTCAATGTGCTAAGAGAGGCATACTCGTCCCTCGTAGTTTGGTATCTGTTGATGAAGGAGCAACCTTTCTGTGGGCACTGAACTGTTCGCCAATGCCGGTTGTGCTCCCTCAAGGAATGAAGCTTGGCGTCTTCGATGATTCCACTGAAGGTTTTGTAGCGGTCGTTAACAACGATGAAAGCAAGAAAGGTACAGTCTCTGGCAAGCGCAGTTGCTTTTACGAGTCGCAGATCCTAGGCATGATTAGCGCCACTTTGCCGTCACACGAGCAGCAGACGTTACGCCATCTGTTGAGGCGACATGGTTCTGTGTTTGACTTTTGCAAAGAGGTGAAGCCACTATCTTTACCATGTACTCGCACTCACCATAGGATTGACACCAGCACTGCACATCCGATCCGACAAAAGCCTTACCAAGTGTCGTCATCAGAACAAAAAGTTATTGCCGATTAGGTTCAGGAAATGCTGAAGAAGGGTGTCATTGAAGAGTCGTGTAGCCCGTGGGCAGCACCGGTCATCTTGGTTAAGAAGAAAGATGGTGCCTGGCGGTTCTGCGTTGATTACAGAAGACTCAACGCCGTGACCAAAAAAGATGTATATCCGCTGCCTAGGATTGACGATGTTATTGGCTGCTTACACTCGGCTTCGTACTTTTCTTCAATAGACCTACAATCAGGATATTGGCAGATACCTATGCACCCTTCAGACAAGGAGAAGACCGCATTCGTGACGTTTGATGGACTGTACCAATTCAATGAGATGCCGTTTGGGCTTTGCAACGCCCCAGCCACTTTTGAAAGGTTTATGGACTGTGTTCTTCGTGGTCTTAAATGGGAGGTGTGCTTATGCTACCTGGATGACGTCATTTTTGGGCATACCTTCGAAGAGCACAACGTCCGTTTAAGCCTTGTTTTAGACTGTGTCGGAAAGGCTGGCTTGATTTTGAACTCTAAGAAGTGCCGGTTTGCTGATCGACAAGCTTAAGTCCTCGGTCACCTAGTTGACAAAGATCGTGTCAGGCCAGATCCCCACAAAATAGAAGCAGTCGGCACATTCAAACCACCCCACACACTGAAGGAACTTCGCAGCTTCTTGGGCCTATGTTCCTACTTTCGCCGCTTCGTGCCCCGATTCACGGACGTAGTACACCCACTGACGAGCTTGTTACGAAAAGACGGCCCATTCGAATGGACACTTGATTGTGATGCCACATTTTTTAACTGAAACTTCTACTGACATCTAAGCCTATTCTTCGTCATTTGGATCCTTCTGCTCCTACAGAAGTGCAGAGTGACGCAAGTGGAATTGGCATCAGAGGTGTGCTTGTATACGGGATTTCACCTTGAAATGGTTCAGAAAACACAGATTGAAAATATTGGTTTAGGCAGGTTGCCTTCTCTGCAGCTTCCTTTCGAAAAGGTAACTTCGCCATCAGTTATGTATGGAACACTAACAGAGTCCACCTTTTTAGATTTCTCAGGGCCTTCCACTACGTCTCTCATAATCATATTGTGGTTTTGGGACGTTAAACACCACATACCTATTTATCTTGTTCGATTTCACATAGTTCCATACCTCCTTGGGACTAGTATTCAGCTTTCTTTCCAGGGAAACAAAAAAGCTATCTTTCGCTTCTCTTAATTTCTTAACAGTCAACTTAACCCAGTGAGTTTTTTAACATTAGCAGTTCTTCACAAACGGAAACGCTTTAAAGTTCGATTTTTTTTATTCATTACCTTCCTTAGACTTGCGGTAATCCAGGGTTTATTAGCACTCAGTTTCCCAGAAATAACCTTGGAAGGCACCTAACTACTGACAAAACTAGCAAGCTCGGTTTTAAAAAGTTCCCGAAGACTGGTGACATTCATGATTGAAGAACACTCTTGGAACTCACGAGTGAGATTGTGTATCACTTCATAGTTGCTGTTTCCATAAAAATATATTGTTATCCAAAAACGAAACTTCTGAAAGCCAATAAAAATAAAAAAGATGCAATTTTGGAAAGAACTTACATTTTTCCAGTCGCAAGTCCCTATAAAAAGAACAACGCAATTTAAGATGCCAAAGGTCAGCATCTGTTCAGCAATGCAGCAGATGCGAAGCAAGTGATAGCAGACGAAGTTGTAATCAAACTCTATAAAACCATGAGCAATTGCAAAATACCCCATGAAAAAACTAGCAATCGTGACCAACTGGTGTGCACAGAAACATTTCATACAAGAACTGCATGGTGATAGCCACATATGAAAATTTATCAGACATTGTGTGCAGCCAGATGCTTGAATCATTACTTTCAATGAATGGTATCTAAAGAGCAATGCGCTTGTTGCACTTGCTGTTGGGCTGGTTGGTACATGTCTGAATTCAATAGTCAATTTCGCGCCAAAATCACAAGCACACTGCAAATAAAGAAAACAAATAGACAGGACGGGCGCTTGTTACATAGACAAATGTGCTCTTTACTAACCACGTTCCAATTTTACCCTTGAAACCTGATGGTGTGAAAGTGTCATGTTTGATTAATACCGTCACGAGGTCATGACGTCAACAAATGGAGGAGACTATAGTTTGATCAAACTTTATTCGGCCGAATTTGTGGCCCGTAAATTGAAAATTAGATTACAGCGATGCACACTGGCACTGATAGAGCCGAACAGAGCATCAGCCGTCAATCAACTGACAAGCAATGAAGCCCGTCGGCACTTATACACGTGCCATCGAATATTCTGGCGTTATCGCAAGTGGCCACGTAGATTTCAGAATAATCTGTAATGTTCGCAAAGTGGGCAGAATTTTAACGAAATGAGCTACTACAGTCCCGAAGCTTTTTGAACACTGCAGGTGCGATTCGCGCTGAGAATTACAGTGTGACAGGGCGATATCAAAACTTGAGTAAAGAACGTGGCATTGCCCCCCTCTGAAAAAGGCATCATTCCAATGTTTTAAGAGAAGATGAAGATACAATGATAATGCGAGAAAGTACAAGCAAAAAATTTCGATACAGCAATAACAAGAACAAAATACTCTTTCAGTTCGTTAACGTGCATGAAATGGCTTGAGGCACACGCCATAGACAACTTCAGGTCGCGATTGGCGCTGTTGAGAGTTCGTGATGCCGCCGGGGAGAACCTTGTAATCGAGTAGGCTGAGACGTCAAACAAACCTGTATAGTCCGAAGTACCGTTGCACAAGTTTTTCACTCAGTCCATATCGGCATATCAACATCCATATTCCACCAGGTTCACCGGGCTGATATTAGACGAAGCGTCGTCAAAGATTGAACCGGTGTCACGGATTATGGGCTGCTGCTGCGGGCAATGAACTGAGACATGACTCTGATAACAACACACCAGATTTAATAAACACCTGCCACGCAAAAAGTTCAGTAAGGCCTTCACTGATTTTCTGTGAGCACACAAATCTTGTCGTCTTTCCAGCACTGATTGTTCAGACAAAGGTCTGTCGTCAAAGTGAGCTAACGCAGCAGCTAGTTGCCGTCTTTGCACGCTGTAACGAGGGCAGTGACAGAGAACGTGCTCTATAGTTTCATCGCTGCCGCAATGACCGCAAGCAGCCTATTGTATAGACTGTAGCAGCCCACCTCCCCCCCCCCTTTTTTGTTTTTCGCGCGCGTCTATTTCCCTCTTCGCTTTCTTTCCAATCTTTCTTCCCCATTCCCCCTTCCCCTAGTGCAGGGTAGCAAACCGGATGCTCCATTTTCTGGTTAACCTCCCTGCCTTTCCCTCATTTTACTCTCTCTCTCTCTCTCTCTAATAAACACCTGCACAGCACACCCTTTATATACAAATATACAAAACCAATATTAATACCTTCAAATTCAAACTCGGACCCAATAAGCTTACACTGCAACTGCGCTACACGCTAAACCGTCCTAGTCAACGTCAGGCGTCTCCAGTCTCATAGTAGCTCAAGATTCGGGCCGCCCTTACTTGTCACCATTGATTATCTTGACGCCAATGTCCTGATTGGCCGTACCCGGTACCAGTTGGGGATTTCGACACTCCCGATGAACGTCACGGTTCCTGTCCTTGCCGACGTGGTCACCCGTAATTGTATTCGCCTGATGTCAATGCTGACGTGGCGATGTCTCGGTGATTGGACCTAGCGGCTGCTGGCGATGCCCGGTGCTGCACGGTGACGTGGCCACCCGGGGACTGTCTTCAACAGTTGGCTTCGAAGGGGATTTGCACCAGGAACGTCGGCGCTTTCTATGCGCGGTGGCTGCATCCCAAGCAGCCTCCCTCGAAGCGTGTCGAGGTCTCCTTCTCGGGACGCCCGCGTCACAGGTTGCTAAGTTGCTGTCCTGCCGCTCCCATCGCCAGGGTGTTTGCTGGCGATGCGTCCTTCTCCTGCCAAGCTCACGTCGACAATGCCAGCTTGTCGCTGCACGCCCGCCGATCGCCGCTGGAGTTACGCGCCTCGGGCATCGCTGTAATGTGCATACGCTCGCACAGTCTCCAATCTTCTCTGAACTTCCTTGTCATACTTGTCTCCGAGGAGCTCCTATTTATGACAAACGGCGGCTGTCGGTCATTTGTTGGTTCTTGATACGGAGGCGGGCGAGTTGACGAGCTTCTTCAGCAGGCGGTGATGTGGAGGTTCTCTTCGTCAGCAAGGTTTGGAAGCATAGCCTCGAGCATCATTGCCGGGGTCCTTGTGTATACCAACTTGTACGGCGTCATCTGCGTCATTTCTTGTACGGCAGTGTTGTATGCCAAGATCACGTATGAAGAATGGCATCCCACGTCTTCAGTTCGACATCAACACACATGGCCAGCATGTCGGCACTGAGTGAGGCAATTGGTCTGTGGGTGCTACCCTGTCGTACGGCGGTGCCTTGTCTAGTTGTATGCCAAAATCACTTGTGTTAGCTCAGCAGTAAATGCCGTACCTCTGTCGGTGACTAGGACCTCCGTGGCACCGCAACACAGGACGATTTTTTTTACAAAGAATTTGGCTACCTCAAATGCACTACCTTTCGGCAAGACTTTTGTTTCAGCATAGCGGGTAAGATAGTCCGTAGCTGCAACAATCCATTTGTTTCCGACAGCCGACGTCGAAAACGGCCGAAGTCTGTACAAGTTTGCTGGAATGGTCAGCGAAGTGGTCCGATGGGCTGCAGAAGTCCTGCTGTCCTTGTCGACGGTGTCTCGTGTCATTGAAAGTCCTGGCATGTCCTCACGTAATGAGTGACGTCGGCGGAAAGGCGTGGCCAGTTGTATTTGTCTTGTATTCTCACGAGTGCACGGGAAAAACCAAGGTGGCCAGCCGTCGGGTTGTCGTGCAGGGCCTGCAGAACTTCTGGTCGCATTGCCGAAGGTACAGCGATAAGGTAGCTGGATCGAGCCAGAGAGAAGTTTTTCTTTACAAGGACGTTGTTTTTCAAAAAAATAACACCAGTCCTCGCCTGAAGACTTTTGAGACGACACAGGTCCAGCCCTCGAGGTATTCCGCTAGCCCTCTGAGTTCCGAGTCGGCTCGCTGTCGCTCAGTGGAGTCATCGGCACTTATGGTTCCCAAGAAGTACTCATCATCCTGGTTGTGCTGCGGTGGTGGATCGACGGGGGCACGAGACAGGCTGTCGGCCGCAGAGGGTTTCTTTCCAGACTTGTACACGATGGTAAAGTCGAATTCTTGAAGTCTTGGGCTCCACCGTGCCAAGCGACCTGAAGGGTCCTTCAAGTTGGCTAGCCAACACAGGGCATGGTGGTCGGTCACAACTTAGGAAAGCCTGCCTTAGAGATAAGGACAAAATTTTGACGCTGCCCAGATGATGGCACGGCACTCCTTTGCTGTTCTGGAATAGTTGGCCTTGGCAATAGATAGCGACTGGCTAACATAACTCATAACCCTTTCCAGGCCATCGGTCTTTTGCACAAGGACGGTGCCGAGTCCTACACTGCTTGCGTCAGTGTGTACTTATGTTGACATATTTGTCAAAATGCACAAGTAGCAACGGTGTCTGCAGGCGCTGTTTAAGTTTCTGAAATGCTTCAATTTACGCCGTTTCCCATTTGACATCGACGTTGGTCTTCATGAGCTTCGTTAGTAACTTAGTGATCTGTGAAAAGTCCTTGGCGAAGCGTCTGTAATTGACGCACAAGCCGAAAAATCGGTGCACGGCGTTCTTATCGATGCGTGGCGGGAAGGCGGCGATGGCAGCTGTTTTCTGCAGGTATGGCAGCACTCCAGTCTTGCTGATCACGTGACCCAAAAACAGGGGCTCCTTGTACGCAAAGCAGCATTTCTATGGCTTTAGGATGTGTCCATAGCTCCTGACTGCTTGAAGTACAGATTCAAGGTGCTGAAGGTGTTCGTAGAAGCTAGACAGAAACATGACGACATTCAAGTAAACGAGGCAAGGCTACCACTTCAAGCCAGTGAGGACTGTATCCATGACTTGTTGGAAAGTCGCAGGTGCTGTGCAAAGACCAAAAAGCATGAACTTGAACTTAAACAGGCCATCCGGTGTTATAAGGGCAGTCTTTTCTTGGTCTCTCTTGTCAACTTTGCTTAGCCAATAGCCAGACTCGAGGCCCGTCGAAGAAAAGTACTTCGCATTTTGAATGGTCTAGGGCGTCGTCTATGTGTGGGAGTGAGTACTCCTTCTTTGTGATTTCATTCAGGTGGCGATAGTCGACGCAGAAGCATAAAGTTCCATTCTTCTTCACTCATCCATGGACTCTATGAAGGCTCGATGATGTCGTCGCGTAGCATCTTGTTGAATTGTTTTTTGATGGCCCCGCGTTCTCACGTCAAAATTCTGTACGGACTCTGACGGAGTGGCCTGGCACATTCTTTTGTTGCAATTCGATGTTTTGCGATGCGGTCTGTCGAATTCCTGATGATGGCAAAAAACAGTTCTTGTATTTTAGGAGCAGATATCTGAGCTATTCTTGTTCATGCGTCGGAAGGCTCGGATTAACGTCGAAAGCTGGTTGAAGGGCTTGAGCCTTCGGAGTGCATTCGGCAGAATCTGTGACGATGAAAGCGTTGCTAGCTTCCAGTATTTCTGGCACGTTCCTTGCACACGACGCTCATGAACGTGTTAATATCCCAGCTTTGTAGCGTGGACATCTGGTTCTTGAACCACGTCTTCGCAGCATCTTCTAGAAGCAAGTAGACGCCGCGCAGTTTTTCATCGGGGTCCCAGCTGTTCAAGCCGGCCCAGCGACTTAGTCGTACCTCTCTAGCCAACTTCAACAGGTGGCACTGCATGTCCGCAGAACTCCAGAGTCTGTCGTCTATTAGCCCGACTAAATATCCACCATCCAACAGAGATGGAGGAGCATGTGCGCATCCCAGAAAATGAGAAGTCTGGAGATATGCCCTGCACGTGCACCCTCTTCCGGCCAAAATGACACGTGATGACCATACTGGCAGGAGCCTTGCGCGGGCGAAGGCACTGGTCTGCCACTATGGAATCAAACACCACATATTTTATGTGGATGCCTCCAATCCTCACATGGAGGATGGTACACGGCTGAAGTCGTCCCCTAAAACTTTGCGGTGAATGGCCTTACATTCAGAGCACAAGACATAACACATGTGGATAAAGTCGCCATCGGGCTAGTTGCCCCAGACCTGGACTCGTGCGTTATCAGTACAGACACAAGAGGGCCCTTCAGAAATATTCAACACGGGTATGCCCACACCTGACGTATTGCATATTACAAAACAATAAGTATGCCGAGGACCCCGTGCCCTGTAAGACCAGTGGACTCCAGCTCGCATGAGCCTCTAAGGCAATAAAAACGGTTGACATCCCCGCCCACGCACTCACTTTCTGGGTAACGTCTTCAAGCCCTCCGAAAATGGATCTCGAACCTAATCCAGCCTTAACATTTCGAGAAATTACAGCCACTCAATTTCTCCTAAACCCTGTAAAGGACACAAAGACGAAGGTGAGTTTACTCCTTCGCCATTACACCAAAACACTGCTGTGCCCAGCAGTTTTCTAAATATTGCCAGATTCCCTCCTGAAGTTTTGTTATCACCTCATTTAACTGTCAGTAATTCTCAGCGCAAACTCCGTTTTCGAGCAGCTTCAGGACTGCAGTAGACAACTTTTCTAAGATTACACCCACTTCGTGAAAATTACAGATTATTCTGAAACCTCGAAAGGAATGCAAATGCGTTACCTGCCATTGTGGGTCTTAAACCGTTGAGATCGGGGCTGGTCTAAGTTATTGGGGGGCTCTAATTGCGAAGTTGTACATTTAGGTCACCGCTAGCGATAAGGCAAGAATACTCGATGGCAAGTGTATAAATGCCAATACGCTTCGCTGCTTGTCAGTTGATCGACATCTAACACTCTGCTCACCGCTATCAGAGCCAGTGTCTTGCTGTAATCCAACTTTCCTTTTACGTCGCTACAAGTTCAGCCCAAATAAACAGTTTGATATTCGACCTGCAGTCTGTTCCCTTTGTCCACGTCACAACCCCGTGACATCCGGTGAAGGTGCTTCCCGTCCATGTACTAAACGCCCCCCTCCAGTCGAGAGCCCAGCCCAGCTGTGAAGCAAACATCCCCATCAACATCGACCTGCGAGCAAGCCAAAGGTCACAAGGGCTACCTTCTGAGTATGGGACTCTACCCGATCACACTCGCAAGCCAAAGGCAAGCACGACTACTGCGACAACTATGACAGCCCCTGTACCAATGCCCGCCATTGTCGTAATGCAGCAGCCATAGGAGCCACCGATCTTCCATAGATCATCATTTGAAGAACCAGAGACCTGGCTAGAGAAGTACGATCAAGTAGCCGCCTTGAACCAGTGGAGCTCTGAAGAAAAGCTGCGTCTTGTCTATTTCTACCTGGAAGACGCGGCGAAAGCCTGGTTTGAGAATCGAGAGTCTGCACCTCGATCCCGGGATCTCTTTCGCGGCACATTCCTGGAAACTTTCCCGAGCGTCGCCCACGAAGAAAGGGCTGCTGCTTTACTGAAGACACGGGTGCAGCAACCAAACAAAAATGTCACCATCTTCAAGGAAGAGATGATGAAAGTGTTTCAGCACGCCGATCCTACCATGGCTGAGGACAAGACGCTCCGCTTCCTCATGTGGGGTGTGAAGCAAGAGTTGTTTGCGGAACCTATTTGCAACTTGCGCAAGACCATTGAATTCCTCACAGAAGACACAACAATCGAGAAGGCACTTGAGATGCGCACAAGGCAGTATGACTGTCGCTCTTCAACAGCCAACTACGCTGAAGTCAATGCCCTCCGCACAGATGACCACGTGAGACCATTCAAGCCATTGTGCGAGAAGAGCTGAGCAAGCTATTCATTACCTTCGCCACAGCCTCAAGTGGGCTCGATCCATAACATAATTCATGAAGAAGACCGGCAAGCATTGGGAATTTTCGAACCAGCGAAGTTTCATCCGGAGGTTATGAACTACACTGCTGCAGTGCATCGTAGTGCTTCCCCACCCTGCCCACATCAAAACGCCTCACCACTGCAGTTCCACTGCCGGACACCACCACCAAGCCATACCACCCACCTGAAGGCCGGCGGAACTCACCAAGGAAAACAGACGTGTGACGCGCCGATCACCGCTGACTCTGCTACCATTGCAAGGAAGCTGGCCACACCTACCACTGCCGCAAATACCAACAGATGGGACTGCATGGCTTCATCGTCAATGCACCACAGCCAGGGAAACTGCCATTTGACATCACGGACTACCTGGGAGGAGCGCCATAGACACTACAAAGTCTTTATCGTTCACTGTTGCCTAGCTTCCACATGTCACCGCACCACCGGCAGTACACTGGCCCAGCCCAGGACCAGTCTCCTAGCCCTTATCTGGGAATCTGGGAAACTAAGGGCGGTAACCGATGGAGGTGCAGATGCTGTGCGACGAACTACCGAAAATCATCCAACAACGACAACGTGACGATACTTTCCGAACACGACACAAACCAGACAAAGCCAAACAACGAAACCTCATGTACTGAAGACGAATTGCCGACGCAACATAGAAGCAGTGAAACAGGCTGACGTAGTGGTGGCCCGTCGGCATAATTTAACTGCAACGCGAGATGACGAACTAGCGACTTCGACACTCTTATCGATGGCCACAGTGTGACAGCTCTCGTCGACACTAGAGCCGACTATTCTGTCATCAGTGGAGCATTCGTCAAAAAGTTAAAGAAAGTCAAGCACCCCTGGGAAGGCCCCGAAATAAGAACAGCTGGAGGCCTCGTAGTAACGCCGGAGGGAATCTGTACAGTCAGAGTCTACGTTAACAACCAAATTTACCCCGCAAGCTACATAGTACTACAGCAGTGCTAGAGAGATGTGATCATTGATATGGACTTCGTAAGTCTTCATGGTGCAGTCATCGATCTGAGATCAACACGCTATCAACAAAACAAGCCCTACTGCTGCATACGCCGCCCGGAAAGCAGGCCTTGATTGTACTGGAAGATTAAACAACCATTCCCCCTAGCTCCAGCATCAACATTTTCGTCGGCACTCAGAAATCAACATACGTGCAAGGTGTCATTGAAGGCGACCAGCAACTGTTGATCAACCGCTAGATTTGCTTTGCAAGAGGGATAGCTGAGACGAGAGGCGTGGCAGAAAAAGTGAGGCTCACAAACTTCAGCAACGAGTGCAAACACGTGAGTAGAGGCAGGACGGTTGCCTATTTTGAAGAAATTGCGGAAGCCAGCAACGCTATCACCCTCCCTGAGTCTACTGAACCTGCTTCAATGAATCGAAGTCTCCACAAGAGTTTCGACGACAATCGGAGAATTCCGAAGCATAAGCAAGAACAGCTGAAAAGCCTACTCCGGCTATACGAAGAATACTTTTCGTCATCGTCAAAAATTCGGCAGACACCAGCAGCAAAACATCGCATCATTACAGAGGAGAGTACCAGACCACTCCGTCAGAGCCCGTACAGAGTTTCGACGCGAGCGGGAAGCAATAAAGAAGCAAGTCGGCGAAATGCTACGTGACATCATACAACATTCCAAGAGTACGTGGGCGTCACCTAGCTGTGGTGCTAGTGAAAAAGGATGGCACCCTACGCTTCTGCGTCAATTATCGTTGCTTGAACAAAATCACGAAGAAGGATGTGTATCCTCTCCCACGGATAGACGACACTTTCGATTGACTCCACAACACGAGGTATTTCATTTCATTTCATTTTATTACCTTAAAAGCCCAACACAGGCATTACATAAGGGGTGGGTTTACATATTTATAAATGACATTTCAATAAGCATTGTTAAACACGACATGGATGTATGCATACATGATTCTGTGATATACACAAGCAGTCGGAATAATGAAAATGACATCCACTGATTTTTATTCTGGAAAATGGCGAGTTGTCTCTTGTGTGAATGCGGGTGCACTGGTCAGAATGGCAATTTAGTGAGGTAGGCTGTTCCAATCTGTGGCTGTGCGAAAAAAAAAAAAAATTACTGAATATCCACGAACTGAATGATGACGAGTGGGGCAAAGCGTCTGTCTGTCCGTTAGTGCATCCATCCAACCGTGGGTCGATCTATCCGTTCGTGTGTCTGCCCGTCTGTACGTTTATCCGTCTAGTGAACACTAAGTACCACCATCCCGTATCTTTACATTATATATTGGATGGATGGATGGATGGATGTGGCTGTACCCTTTAGATCGGGCGGCGGCTAACGCCACCTAGCCGTAATACTTAGTGAACTAACCATTACATTTATCTTTTTTTTTCCTTTATATAATGAAGTTGAGGATTCGTACTTTGCAGTGAAGGGTTTAATTTTCACTCGTGCCTTGACTTTAGCCACCAATCAGATAACCTCCTTCTAGTTAAGTCTACCCGCTTAAAGTCTATTTTGCCCTCGCTGTCCCTAAATCCCAGTGCTTTGAAAAACTCTGCGCCATCATCCTGAACTATAGGGTGAAGCCCTTTACAGAACATTATCAAGTGTTCGGCAGTTTTTTCTTCCTCTCCACACGCACTGCATACTGTGTCGACCCCTTCGTATTTGGCCCGATATGTCTTGGTTCGCAGTACTCCCGTCCTGGCCTCAAACAGTAGAGAACTACCCCGAGTATTATCATAGATCCTTTCCTTGGCAATTTCCTGCTTAAAAGTTCGATAGATCTCTAGTGCGGACTTCTTAATCATGCCCATTCTCCACATGTCAGTCTCGGTTTCCTTCACTTTTTTCTTAACCGATAGTTCTTTTTGGTTTGGCCACCTGCTGTTTTCTAAGTATTTACCAGTCAACTTCCTGGTTCGCTTTCTCCATTTTGTATCGACATTCTTCATGTACAAGTAGCTGAAAACCTTCCTAGCCCAACGCTCTTCCCCCATTTCTCTCAATCGCTTCTCAAATTTTATCTTGCTGCTAGCTTCCCTGCCCTCAAATGATGTCCATCCCATATCACCTTGTACTCCCTGATTTGGTGTATTCCCGTGAGCTCCTAAAGCAAGCCTACCTATTCCACGTTGCTTAATTTCTAACCTTGCTTGAACTTCTGATCTCATGCACAAGACCGCATTGCTAAACGTCAGCCCAGGAACCATGACCCCTTTCCATATTCCTCTCACAACATCATACCTATTGTAATTCCACAGTGCCCTATTTTTCATGACTGCTGCATTCCTGTTACCTTTAGTCGTCACGTATATTTCGTGTTCCCTCAGATACTCGGTCCCATTGCTTATCCATACGCCCAGATATTTGTATTTATCTGTTATCTCTAGCGTGACCTCCTGTATTCTAAGCTCACTACCTTCGTTGTCATTGAAAATCATGACTGCTGATTTTTCCCTACTGAATCTAAAATCTAACCTATCTCCCTCATTACCGCAGATGTCCATCAATCTCTGCAAATCTTCCTTGTTGTTGGCCATTAGCACTATATCATCTGCGTACATTAATGCTGGTAGTGCCTGATCAATAAGTTTTCCTTGTTTGACTAAAGAGAGGTTGAAGCCCAGTCCACTTCCCTCTAATTTTGCCTCTAATCCTTGTAGGTACATCATGAATAATAAGGGTGACAGGGGGCACCCCTGCCTAAGCCCCCGTTTTACCTCTGCAGGCTTGGATACCTGTTTTTCCCACTTTATAACTACCTTGTTACCTTTATAGACACCCTTTAAAAGATTAGTGACTACATGTTCCACGCCTAGTGTGTCCAGTATTCCCCACAATTCCTCTTGAACCACGCTATCGTACGCTCCCTTGATATCCAAAAATGCTAGCCACAGGGGCCTGTGTTCTTTTTCTGCTATTTCGATGCACTGCGTCAGTGAGAACAGATTGTCTTCCAACCTCCTGTGTTTCCGAAACCCATTCTGCAGTTCCCCCAGCACCCCCTCATCCTCTATCCACGCCTGCAGTCTTTCCTTTATAATCTGCATCGCCAGCCTGTAGACCACTGATGTCACTGTTATAGGACGGTAGTTGTTTATGTCAGCTTTGTCCCCCTTTCCTTTATAGATCATGCTCATGCTGCTAAGTTTCCATCCATCGGGAACTTCACCATCGATTATTATTGTACTCACTGCCTCTCTCAAAGTCTGCTTAGACTTCGGACCTAATGTTTTTATCAGCCTAATTGGAATGCCATCTGGGCCTGTTGATGTACTACTAGGAACCCTTTTCTCAGCCCTTTCCCACTCTTGTTGTGAAAATGGAGCCATTGCACCACTTGATTCGTCTTTGTCTATTGTGGTGCATAAAGTACTTCTTTGTTGAAATTTTTCTGTCACCCTTGTTCTTATATATTCAATAGCTTCGTCCCCTTCTAGCCTAGCACCTTGGGCTGTAGTTATAAAGTTTTGCTCTAGGCTCGTCTCATTTCTTAGGGAGTTTAGATGGTTCCAAAATTTCGCAGCTGCCTTTCTATCTTTTTTATGTACTTCTGCCAGCCACTGAGCTCCCTTCCTTCTAATCTTTTCATTGATCAGAAGGGATGCATCCCTTCTACAGCTTAGAAAGGTTGCCCATTTTCTTTCCACATCATCTGTCGGTTCACCCCGCTGCTTAGCATGTCTGTGTTCCCTAGAGGCTTCCTGGCGTTTTGCTATGGCTCTCTCAACTTCCTCATTCCACCAACTTTTGGGTTTGTGTCTTCTTTTCCGGGGTGACTTGTCACGCGTCTTAGCAAGCTCTATCTCAAAGAGTCTAATTAGATTCGTGTATGTCCACACTGTCTTATTATCCTCCGGGATTACTTTCTCAATTTGTTTAGTGGCTATTTCAATTTGCCTTTCTGGATAAAAATTTTCCTGTAGTTGCTCATCTTGTCTCCTTCCCACTTTCACTGCTCTTCCAAAACTTAGCTTGATACGTTTGTGATCGCTACCCAGACTTCTGGAGCCACCTTCATCTATGTGCATTTCCCTGAGCTTATCATACATCCTATGTGACATCAGTGCATAATCTATCGTCGACTGAAGCCTTCCTACCTCCCATGTTATTTGCCCTTCACACTTCTCGGTACTGTTGCAAATGATCAAATCAAGCCTTTCACACATATCCATGGTCATTTTGCCTGTCGGGTCGGTATACCCATCTATATCTTCTATGTGCGCATTCATGTCTCCTAGTATAATTATCTCGCACTCTCTTCCTAACTCCTGAATGTCCTTTGATATACATATTGATAATATACAAGTACCGCCATCTAACGGACATTCCAAGAACTAAACGAGAGATAGCTACCTACTACATACATCAAGAACGCACGACCCAGAGTTTAAGGAGCTTCCAGATTCCAAGAACTAAACGAGAGGTGGCTACTCTAGCGGACATCATCATCATCGGCCGCCTATTAATTTTCGCGTGCTCAGGTGCATGTGCACACCCTTGTGTCTTGTTCCTCGTGCGGCCTGCTCTGCGGTTGAAAGAAAATAAAGCTCAGTTCTGCTCCTGTCGTCGAGCTGAACAGGTTCCTTCTGTTTTTGCTCACCGCCACACGCGTGGTTATAAAGGACCTAACCTCGATCCCCATAACCTGGTGACCCGGACGTGAGTATCGCAAGGCGGGCACTTCGTCATGGACGAGACCACGAACAACAGACCGACAATCGGCACGGAAGGCATCGCCACGGTGCACATTCACCTGCCGTTGTTTGTTTTGGCCACAGAATCCTGCAGCCTGGTTTACGCACATCGAGGCCATATTCGCCCTTTGGCGCGTTACTTCACAGCAAATGAAGTATCAGCATGCTGTCTGCAGTTTCAACGGACGCAGTTGCAGAGTTCCATGACCTTGTGGGAATGCCCCCCCCAAAACCGATTCTTATGACCACTTCAAAGTTCAAAGCATCAGTGCTTCAACGCAAGTCTGTGCCTCTGAGCAGGCATCTTCAGCAGCTTCTCAATGAGGAGGAGCTCAGTGACTGGCGACCGTCAGAACTTTCGCGTTGCATGCAGCGGCTTCTTAACGACTGTCGGTTGGGCGCAAACAGCCCGCTGCTGCGAGAGCTGTTCCTTCAGCGCCTGCCACGGAACGTGGTTATTGCCTTGGCTACCGTACCAGGCGACCTGCCCCTCAACAAGCTGGCGGAGCTGGCCGATTGCGGCACTGACTATTAATCAAGAGCTACTGTAGCAACGACATCTACCGTTCCGCTGGCACAACTCGAAGACCAGCAGTCTCGCATTGAGCAATCAATCGATCACTTTGCTGGGACTGTTAATGCGGTACGGCCACCATCCCATCCTCATGGATGAGACTGCAATTGCCATCCCAGAGCTTCTTCGAGATCTCGCTCCCGTTCAGGTCTTTGTCGACTCGTATACTACTGGTATCACAGCAGATTCGATGCCAGTGCATATCAATGCCGACGACGTCCTTGTAGCTGGCAGGAAAACATGCCGCAAGCCACTGATGGCGGCTAGTGACTGTTGCCATACGACGAGCCACCTGTTCCACGTCACTGACAGGATTGCTGGACATCGATTTCTCGTGGACACAGGTGCAGAGGTCAGTGTCGTTCCTGCGGAGCGACTAGACTGGCAGCGCTCTCCAAATACTGCACCCCTTCAAGCAGCCAACAACTCTCCCATCAGCACATATGGTCAGCGCTCTCTTACCATCAATTTGGGTCTCGGACGCGCCTTCCGATAGGTATTCGTTAATGCGAACGTATGCATGGCCATATTGGGCGCTGATTTTCTGACCCATTTCGCTCTCAGTGTTGACCTCCGCGCATGTCGACTCGTCGACAGAACGACTAGTATATCCATAGAGAGCATTCTTGCACCTCCAACTACCACTGGAACATCGTCACAGATACCATCATGTATGTTTCCCTTAATTCTGTCTGACTTTCCAGCCATCACGAAACCTTCCAACCTTGAGCTGCCACTCCGCCACAATGTCACGCATCATGTAGTCACTACTGGCCCTCCAGTATTTTGCCGACCCAGATGCCTCACAGGGGACTGCCTTGCCATCGCCAAAAGAGAATTCAACCACATGCTGCAACTGGGTATCATCCACCGTTCGTCGAGCAGTTGGTCATCAGCTCTGTGCATGGTACCAAGGCGTGACCCAGAGAATTGGCGCCCATGCAGTGACTACCGTGCTCTCAATGCGCGCACCATCCCTGATTGATATCCTCTCCCTCACATTCACTTCTCTGCCAACCTCGCGGGAGCAGTGATATTCAGCAAAATAGACTTGCTCAAGGCCTACCACCAGATTCCAGTTCAGCCAGCAAACATTCCAAGACTGAAATTGTGACACCATTCAGGCTTTTCGAGTGCGTTCGCAAACCGTTCGGGTTGAGAAACGCTGCTCAGACGTTCCAGAGGTTTATCAACAAAGTAACCCAGGGATTACCCTTCGTATTTGTGTATTTTCACGACCTCCTGGTAGCAAGTGTTTCTCCCGAACAGCATTGCAACCATTTGCGCCTCCTATTTTCTCGGCTCCAGGAACACGTCTTTCTGATTGATATGTGGGGTTTAACGTCCCAAAACCACCATATGATTATGAGAGACGCCGTACTGGAGGGCTCCGGAAATTTCAACCACCTGGGGTTCTTTAACGTGCACCCAAATCTGAGCACACGGGCCTACAACATCACCGCCTCCGTCGGAAATGCAGCCACCGCAGCCGGGATTCGAACCCGCGACCTGCGGGTCAGCAGCCGAGTACCTTAGCCACTAGACTACCGCGGTGGGTCAGAAACACGTCCTTCTGATCAACCCCGCGAAGTGTGTCTTTGGTGTCGAAGACATCGAGTTCCTCAGACATTGTGTGACTAGCGAGGGCATTAGACCGTTTGACAAGAAAGTTAGAGCCCTACACGACTTCTCTCACCCAACATTTATCTGAAAAATCTGCGAGTTTCTTGGGCTGCTCAGCTTCCATCCCCAGTTTCTCCCTAACATCGCCGGCAAAATCATACCGCTCACCGACCTACTCAAGACCACCAAAGCTCTGCCAATCCCCTTGACAAGGACGCCTGATGCAGAATTGCCTTTCAGAGCTGCCAAAAACGCACTGGCAGACGCTGCAGCACTAGTGCTTCCTCTGAATGTTGCACCAATGCATCTTATAGCTGATCCATCTAGTGTGGCTGTCGGCGCTGTGTTACAGCAGTTGCGATGCAACTTCTGGTATGCACTTGTGTTTTTCTCGCAGAAACTAAAACCTGCAGAAACGCGCTACAGCCATCTCTGCATTCCCTCCACCGGTTTCTCTGCCTCTGCGCCTATTACAGGCAGTTCGTCGAAAACTGCCCGGATCGCCAAGCCACTCACTAACCTTCCCAGGTTCAATGTGGAATTCAAGTGGGAAACGCTACAGGAGGAAGCCTTTTAAGAACTAGAATGACATCTCCCTACGCATCCTTTACTTGCCCATTTCGACGAATTCGCCGAACCAGAAATACATACCTACGTAAGCAGTGCAGGACTCAGCGCCGCTCCAGTGCAGAGGACTGACGGACAGAAAAGGTTCGTCAATTACGCTAGCCCGGTCACCATCAAAGGCAGAGGCCAACTATTCTACAACAAAAAAAGAGCACCGTGCCATCATCTGGGCTTCATCAAAGTTTCGCCCCTACCTTTAGGGCAGGCCCTTTGAAGTTGTAAGCGACTACCACGCCTTGTGTTGGCTGGCAAACTTGAAAGACCCTTCAAGCCGTTTCACAAGGTGGAGCCTAAGACTGCGAGAATTCGACATTTATTTCGTTTACAAGTCCAGAAAAAAGCACTCCGACGCTGACTGCCTGTCTCATGCCCCGGTAGACGCACCACCACACGATGACCAGGATGATGACTGCTTCTTGGGAACCGTAAAGGTGTGTCTACATTAGAGAGACATGACACCAATTTTGGTCTGCGGGATGTCATTGGAAGTGTCTTTTTTCTTGTCGTCGGCCAATGTACACTGCGAAGACACAAACGATTCACTTGTGGTCTTTCGAAGACCCTGCCTGCGCCTTGTCGTGCTCAGTCTTTCTTTGGCCAATAGGTGACCGGTAAAATGGGCAATCGCAAGGAACTGTGGGATACGAAGGCTTCCGGTTCGACGCACCGCACGAGTCAACAGCGGCACGCGCGCGTTTTTGTATTGCTTAGTTGAAAAAAGCACCTCGCCGTGCCATGTCAGTGCTTTATTTTTTTTTTCCAAACGTGACTGTGACAATGACAAGCTATGAAAGCCATGAACGGTCCTGGAACTTTTTGTCGCACTAAAATACTCAGCAATGCTTTTATACTGCTCGGGGGTACTGTCAGTTTGGCTAGCAGATCAGTCGATACACAAAACAGTTTTCCTTGTATGATACGGTACTGCAGATAAAATGTCACCATTTTAAAGATCTCAGGGGATGGGGATGACTGTAGCAGTGTGCTACGAGTTCATTTCGGGATCGCTGCTCCGGCCAACACCGTCAGTCGATCGGCATGAAGCGCAACACTTATTGAACGCGTTGAGATATTTTTTTTCTGGCCTTTAGCGCGCTATAAGATGCATTTCTTAGTAGAAGTCAGATGCTTACTTGAACGCCGATCATGGTCAAGCTGCACGGCATGGTGGCACATAAACAATACAGTCAGACATAGACGGCGCCGAAGAATCGAAATTCTGCGCTTGTTTAATGCACTTGTTCCTTTGGGTGCCGTCCTGGAGCACAGTTTGACCAAGATAAACGCAAATGAATTCGTCCAGCACTTCATGTAAATTTACTCTTGAGTGAAGCTTTCGCGTTTCGCGTTATGGCAGGTAGATTTCCCCCACTCGTTCCCATAATATCTTTGCTGGGCACGCCTGCGCAACAATTTATTTCTCAATATAATATTTGTAGCAAATTCATGCTTAAGCTTTTTTCAGTGAGGAATACACACGTACATGTGATAAAATGGTTTCCGCACACTCTGGCTTGAAAGTTCCGTAATGTCGATGCTCTTTTCACAGTCGCGGCCCACCTCGTTTTTGTCATTACATGGAAATTGATACCTGCGTTTGCCTTGCACGCTCGAGTTGGAGCAGCCAACGACTGAACAACCGACCATGGTTTATCAGGACGAAAATAAATGGGCGACCGAACGCGTGAATCCCGAATAATCTGAGGCTTGTGGCGAAGCGGTTTGCCATCGTCTACTCTTCTCGAACCGGAAGCCGGTAGCAGACGGTAGCATCCCACAATCCCTCAGTCTTTTACTGGTCACCTATTCTATAGTCACATTGGAGGCACACGCAGCGACACCGACTAAACTTGCACACCTGCACCTCATTTGATGGGGGTGGTTGGTGCACACAATAGAAAAGCGAAGAAACGACTTCCATTGGGTGCTCCAGCTGCCTATTCAGACGCCGCGTAAGCCCCGGAGAGGGCATCGTTAACTCCCCCAAGATTGCCCGCTTCGTGGTCATTTGAAGCAAAGACACGGGGCAAATTTTCGCTCGGCTGCTGATCTCCTGAAGACAGGTGTGATGATGCGTTTTGCTGGTGCTTTCGGTCTCTCATCATGTCACACTACGATAAAATGCTGTCTTTTGAGGCGTCGTCGGCCTAGTGTGACCATGGGGTCTGGCGACTACGTAGGCGGGCGACTCGTCAGCCGATGGTTCGAGTCTGCCACATGTCTTCTGCGGGCTCGTGTCAGTGTCGTGTTGCTCTAGTGTAAACGCGCCTTAAGCAGGAATGACTTTGCTGAACAACGAGCTCATCCGAAACTCAAGGGCTTTATGGAATACCTCGAGGGCAGTGCTGCCGTTGTCCCGAAAGTATTCAAGCGAGCATTGACCTCGTTTATCTGGCGAAACAGCGTTCTCCAAAAGAATAACTTCTCGGCAGGTCGAGCCAAGTACCTCCTCGTCATGCCTTTCGCATTGCGACCAGAAGTACTCCAGGCCCTGCACGACAACCCCACGGCCGGAAACCTGGGTGTTTCCTGCACGCTCACCTTGCTGACGACGTTGCTCACTACGTGAAGACTTGCCGAGATTGTCAGTGATGGAAGACAGCACCGACTAGGCCAGTGGACTTTCTACAGCCCATCGAGCACCACGCCGACCATTCCAGCAAATCGGCATGGACCTACTAGGGACATTTCCAACCTCGACTTCAGGAAACAAATGCATCATCGCTGCTATCGACTACCTCACACGCTATGCCGAGACAAGGGCCCTGCGTAAAGACGGTGCATCAGTGCATAGCGGAATTCTTTGTTGAAAACATCGTTCTAGGTCATGGCGGACCTCATAACCAACAAAGGTACGGCCTTTATGGCGAACCTACTTTAGGCGATCCTCAGGTACAGCCAGACAGATCATCGCCGGACCATTGCCTACCATCCATAGACTAATGGCCTCACCGAGCGGCAAAACAAGACCATCAACAACATGCTGGCCATGTACATCGTCGTCGAACACAAAATGTGGGATGCCATCCCTCCGCACGTGACCTTCGCATACAACACGGCAGTGCAAGAGACGACGCAGATGTAGCCATACAAGTTGGTCTACAAAATGATGCCTATGACGACGCTCGGTGTCATGCTGCCAAACGTCGCTGATGAAGAAAACTTCGACGTTGCCATCTACTTTCAGCGCGCAAAAGAAGCTCATTAACTTGCCCGCCTACGCATCAAGAATTGGTAGGCGACCGATCGCCGCCGCTACTTTCTTCGACGAAGATTCGTGGAGTACAAGCCCGGCAACCGTGTCTGGGTATGGACACTGTTACGCTGACGTGGACTAAGTGAAAAACCTCTGCTACGGTACTTCAAACTGTACAGAGTAGTTAGACGTCTCGGCCAACTCGACTACGAGATTGTTCTCTACGACATTACGAACTCTCAACAATGCCATGCTCAACCTGAAGTTGCCCATGCTGTACGCCTGAAACCATTAGTGTCATGCGCGAACCTGAGGACTGTATTTTGTTGTTGTCACTGTGCTTTATTGCTTGTACTTATTGTTTATTTTTCCTTTATTATTGTACTTTAATCTTTTGTTAAAGCATCGGGCGATGCTTTTTCAGTAAGGGGCAATGCCACATCTCCTCAAGTTTCGTTACCGCCCCATTTCACTGTCAGTAACTCTAAGCGCTAACCGCGCCTTCGAGAAGGTTCAGGACTGCAGTAGATCATTTTGTCAAGATTACATCCACTTCGTTAACATTACAGATTATTCTGGAACCTACGTCGCCGCTCGCAATAATGCTAGAATATGCGATGGCAAGTGTATAAATGCTGACGCGCTTCATCACTTGTCAGTTGATCGACGGCCGATGCTCTGCTCGCCACTATCAGTGCCAGTGTCTTGTTACAATCTGACTTTCCTTTTACGTGGCCACAAGTTCAGCCCAAATAAACAAATTAATATTCGACCTGCAGTCTGCTCCCTTCATCCACGTCACGACCCCGTTACAATATCTCAATCCTGCCTGTACAGGAAAATGCCCACAATGTGCAGAGAAGTCTTCGTGCATCTTCCCCATGGTGTGGGCATGCCAGTCAACTCCATGCGTCGCCCCAAGATTGAACTCCACCCGAGAGAACTGGGAGGCAGCCCTGCTCAGCCGCTCCAACCTGGCGAGCCAGAAGGCCCTGGTCAATCGAGCTCGAGTCGCGTTGGACTTCTGCAACAAAGAGCCCACCTAGTGTTTGTGAGGGATTGCTAGCACCTGGCCACCTTTCACCTACTCTCTGTATATAAAGTTTTTTTTTCTTTCTCTCAAAGAATGTGTGTGCCCGCTCTCTCGCGAAATCCCTACTGGGGTCGTTATTTGCCCAGATAATAAGTCCCCGGGCTATGTTTCCAGGATTTCATTTCCAGCTGGCACCCACACGAGTTCGATAAGTCTATCAGCTAAGTCTACCCTCAATATTTGCCATGTCGGAGAATGAATGTGACCAAGGGCAAAGTGAAGAATGGCTGTCTTCGAATCACTAAGTATAAATTTGCATAGGTTTTGGCGACAGCTAATAATAGCCACTTCTTCCACAAGGCTACAGGGGAGTCCAATATATGGGTAAGTGGGGGGGCTGTCGGACGATAAGCGACAGCTACCAAACTGTCTGGACCACACGCTGCATGTACCCAGTGCACATCTTCTCAAGTGCCATATACCTTATGGAGAATTACTGCTCGCAACCCCGGAGTATTACCGGGCATTTTTCAGTGAATGGCCAGAAAAAGAAGGTGGAAGAAGTCTGTCGCACTTGTGGCGGGCAGTGGGCAATTCGATCTAATGGCAGCCACGTGGGCTCGCGAAGTGGCCATCGACGTGCGTCAGTGATTAGCGAGAATCCCCAGGTTTGCAGCAGTCTCACCACTGCAATTACCAACGCACCAGCAGAACTTCCTATTCTTGACCGAATAGCAGCCAGCCCCTCTACAATCCCCAGAGTGCCACGTGGTCGTTTTGATTAGGCATCAAGGAGCTGAGGCCCGTACAGCTAGGCCTAACCTTTCAAGTCCGACAATGAACGTGACGGCGACCGAAATATGAGTGAGAGAGACAAGCAGTTCGAATGCGGATCGATGACGACCGCGAGATGCCTCCAAGTAAGTACTTCAGCAACAGGAAAATGAGTGTTGGTTCTGCGCATACAACTTGAAGAGTAAAACGTTCGATTCGGGCACATGACTTGTTTACGGAGAGACTCTGAGATGCTATACTGGCTAGACTGGACTCCATCGAATCAAGCATCAATTGTTGTTGGTTCAAGTTTCGTTTCCATCTGATTTCTTTTGTGCGCATGTTTTGTTTGGGTTGGTGTATTTTCAGCGTTCTTTGATTCTTTGCCGTTAGTGCTACAAAGTGTGTTTGTGCATTTGCTATGCCACTTCTGTCTCCCAACTATCTCGTTCCCATGTAATTTGCAAGTGCTCCCAAGATATGGTGACATAATACCAATATAATAAGTAACTGAGACATTGTGCTAAGTGACATAAATATGAAACATAGAAGTGTTCACGTACAACTACGCGAAGGCTGATATTCAAGCAATCAATACTTCATTTGAAGCATGTTTCACTGTCTTTAAAGCACTTGCTGACGAGTACAGAAAGTAAATAAAGCGAAACCTAAAGAAACTTTGAATTTAATAAAACAAAATAAAAAAGACATTTAATTTTCTACTTTGACCAGTGGCGATATTACTGTTTGCAATGTGACAGAAAACACTAAGTTGTTCTATCTTTATTTTATGTCAGCGTTCTCTGCCTCCATTAGTTTTAAAATCTTGATATTGTTGACACACAAATTAATATCTATGCCAGATGCCGTGCTTGAAGGTCGTGACATTGAATTACTTTTTAGCTATTTGTGCATAAGTTGCGGGCCAAGACATGATGCCTACTTGCCTACTTTTATATTAGAGACTTACTCTTTTACAGTCTTTGTACTTGAAACTTATTTCAGAAAAGTTCTTAAAACACAGTTCTCTTCCGACGGATTGGAAAATGGCATCCATCGATCATTTACATATCATGGCTTGCACACTTATTAAAAAATTAGCACCCTATTTTACTCATTTCTGTGTGCAGTAAATTTTTTAATACATTTTCAAAGAGCCCTTGTTAAGCATATAGTTAGCAATTCTTTATTCAACTCAAACCGGCATGAATTTAGACAGGAACTATTTGTGCCTCACAACTCGTGTAATCCACACATGCATTAGCAGAAACACAGGACGACAAATTTTCGGATGATTGTATTTTCCTTGACTTGTATAAAAAGCACTCTAACACCATTTCAAACTACTTATTGTTGCACAAACTAACCAGATTTAATATTAATCCCCAAGTTAATGGTTGGATTGCTGAATATTTACTTGAAAGGAGACAATTTGTCATAAGTGGTGGACAGTCGGCAATTGATGATGTTGAATCAAGGTACCTCAGGGATCCGTTCTGGGACCCATTCTTGCCTTAATTTATATAAGTGACATGAATGAAAACGTACATATTATTCAAAGCAAAGCAAACTAGAGGACAAAAAGTAGACACAACCCCTAGTCACAAGTTTATTAAAAGAAACATGCAAAGAAAACAAATATTTCTTCTAATAAACTTGTCGGTTGCGATAAAGCGTTTTGTCTACTTCTTGTCTTCTAGATTGTGCTACTTTGAATAATATAGAATCATACCAACTAGCCCTGCTGTCAACCTTGCTAGAAAATGTACAATCTCATATTATGCTATTTGTAGACAACTGCATATTATAACATAACACTAGCTCTGAAAACTGACTGCTCCACATAGGGCAACAAAATGAATGGCACTTACTCCGACTCACTCTATAAATATATTTTTTTGCTTAGGAATCAGTTTGACCCAGACTCGCCAATGTTTTCATCAACCGGACTCATTTTGACTCCGACTCACAGAATTCTTCCTCAAACGTATTAACTCGGACTCATGAACATTTTCGCAAGTATTACTCGCTCACACTCAAACTCGCTAAAATTTTCTTCAAGCAGACTCACTCAGACACAGACTCGGGAAAATAATGCTCAACCAAACCCACTCAGACTGATGATATCTGGATTGGACAAAACAAAACTTATGTCAAACAGACTCACTCGGACAGACTCAGCAAACTTTTCTTGAGGGGGACTGACAGACTAGCCAAACTTTTTTCAACCAGACGTGCTTCAACTAAAAATCAGCAATATATGATGTGGCACAGCTCATACAATAAATGTCAAAGCAGCAGCATGAAAAGGTTATGTAAAATAACACATGTAATGAGTTTAAAAGTGCCAGGCAATCTTGAAAAATACATATGATAGCTTTCAACATACAAAAAAGCAATTTCTCGTGCAGTTTAGATTGCTTAGAAGGGCTGTGCCTAGCAATTACTTCACCTACATAGCACTTGCCATGCCAGTACAATGCAATGACCACTCATGATTACAAAAGTAACAGCAACTTACAAGTGGTTTGCACACATGTTCAGTCTTTTTTTTCTCCAAAAGACCACAAGAATGACATCCTGGTGATGCCCGCTCAACACAAATTATCAGATGTTTGCAAAATGTAGCGGGCTGTAGCAGGTTCCACATCCCTGCTTAACTAGCAGGCAAGTCATTTGAACATGTTCATTAGAGGTTTGACACAAACTTAGGTGCGAACACTTTCTGTCAGCAATACTACCCTGCCCCCCACAAGAATAAACAACGTGGTTGACCAAGAGGGTAAGACAGCTCTTGGTCTTCCAAAGGAATACCTAAAACAACAGAATGCGACCAGATGCTGCAACTGCAGCGGCTTGTCAAAATGGATGCAGCAGAAAGAGCTGCTATCAAGTGCAGTGGAAAACAAAGCTACCTCTGAGCTTCAGCTATTCTGGATGCAGATTTAAGACGAATACAAAAACGTAACTCTTTCACCATTGCTGGCTGGGGATTGGATCAGTCACTCAGAAGCATGTTCTTTATAAGCAAAATGTCAATCGCAACACCACTGGGTGTTATGCATGCATTAAGTGGCCACAGTTGACATTTATTAAGAAAGGTGTGGTTTATGCGTGAAATACCTGCGTAAAAATATCCACGCCCATGTTCATGTTGTTCACATGTGTAAACTTTTGTGTTCGTAAATATCATCGCATGCAATGTCCTACTAGCATGGCACAGCTGCTCGGGTGAGAGTGCAAATGGGCTCCAGTGAATAAAAGCAGAAGGACGGATCCAATAGTGGTTAATAATTTGTCCAGGTCAGGCTCAAACATTATTATCAAAACTGTACTGTGCTAGTTTTGTATAGACGGGATGCATTCAAGTTCGGGATATGGCATAGGCTCTAGAAATGCCAGAGGGGAGTTAGTAAAGTTCGCAGAACATCATAATTTATGGATCTTGAATACCTTCATAAGAAAACGAGCTAATCGTAAGCGGGCGTGATTAAGTCCTAATGGCAAAACTAAATATCAGATAGGCTTCATTCTGTGTGCACACTCCTGCATCGTACAGAATGTGGAAATGCTTGGCAACGTTCGATGCAGTGAACATAGAATGATAAGAGCTGCTGTTCACCTAGGTTCAAAAAAGTAAAGACAAAAACTGATACCCAAGAAGCCAATTATTCAACTGGCAGTGAGAGGGAAAGTACAGAAATTTAGAGTCTCCCTTCAGAATAGATTCGAGGAACTAAATGAGATAAGCGACGTGAGCGTTGACACAATGAACGACAATCTTATACCCAAGAAGCCAATTATTCAACTGGCAGTGAGAGGGAAAGTACAGAAATTTAGAGTCTCCCTTCAGAATAGATTCGAGGAACTAAATGAGATAAGCGACGTGAGCGTTGACACAATGAACGATAATCTTACTAGTATCATCAATGTGTGCAATGGAAGTTGGAGGTACAGTCAGTAGACAGGTCACTGGCAAACTATCTCAGGAGACACAAAATCTTATTAAGACACAACAAACCATGAAGACTCAAGATCAACCGACAAAATAGAGCTAGTGGAGCTTTCGAAGTTAATCAATAGGCGTAAGCTAGTGGACATCAGAAGGTATAACATCAAAATAATTGAGCAAACTGTAAAGAAAAAGCCAGGGTTGCGCAGAGCGCGCAGCCCTGGCTTTTTAAGATAAAGATCCCCCCGTGGCGGGGGGATCTTTATGTACAAAAGTCTGGTGTCTGCATAGGGTCGAGCGTGGCCCGCATTATTAGTGACATTATTTTAGGCTACATTGACAGGCAGCTGGAAGGTCACCTCAGTAAGTGCTGCAGTACTGTTTTTCGTTACGTCGACGATTTTGTAATTTTTTCCCACAATGACATTCACCATAAGGACATTGACCACATTCTCAAATTGTTCAGTCAGCATGGTATAGGTCTTACCTTCACTCCCGAAGTCTGTAAGGATTGCGAGCTACAGTGTCTTGACCTAAAGCTAACTTTTGGTAAAGATCATTTGTGTTGGAAATATGACCCAAGATCAGTGAACCCTATCAGTGAACTACAAGTCTGGCCATTCTAAGATTGTGAAGAGAGCGATTGCAAAGACAATCTTAAATGCGTCGCTCAGGAAATCCTGTGTGCACGTGTCGAATACTGCCTTTCATAACCAGGTAAAACGGTTAGTAGATGCTGGTTATCCTGACAAGGTGATTTCGGCTGTGTGTGAGTCAATGGTTCAGAGCGTTAAGCTCGTGAAACACAGAGGAGCTCAAGAAAATTCTGATATAAAAAGAAAAAGAGCGCTTTTTCCTTATGTACACAAGTTGGTGCATGGGCTGAAAAACGTAGGCTCAAGATATGGTGTCGAAGTTCTTTTTTCCGCCAAACACAAGATAGGTCGCATTTGCCCGATGGTTGATCATGCGCTGAGGAACAAACAAGCCAAAGGGAGATGCGCGGTGAATCATAAGAACAAGTACATCGCATGTGTAAAAAAAGCTGTGTATTTAACTCCATTATCGTGTGGTAGGGAGTACGTGAGACAAACGAAACGATGTGTCAATGTTCGTTTAAGGGAGCATGAGTTATCTCTTCAAGGAATCGCGCCACTTCATCTGCCAGAACATTGCAGGTCATGCGGTTGTCGTCCCATTTTTGAGAGAACCACCATCATCTTCAAGCATCCTAACCAGCTAACAAGAGAAATCGCTGAAGCATATCATATAAAGATTAGGGGGAGCAAGTGCGTTAGTGAACCATCCGTCACACTGCATGAAAAAGAGTTAAGTTGTTTAGGCCAATCTTGTTTATTGCCATGAGTGTGATAATGCTACCTCGGTGCACCTCGTATTCTGCGCATGTTGTGATGTAGGCTGCCAGTACCTATATATACACTTTTCACCCCGTTTTTTCCAATAAACAACAGTTGTGAGTCAGCGCCGTCTTTTCTCTCACTTTTGCTCCTTCTCTGTCCTGTATTTTTTCTGGTGTTGCGCTGTAAGTTCACGCGCAGCACAGCCACAGCGAAATCAAGAAGAGGGCCCTTTCATAGCCTTTTCTAAACACTCTTTTGTCCATCATTTTTTGAAAAGCATGGTATCCGCTACACACTTGTTAAGAGTTTCACGGAAGTTTTTTATGCAGTGGCTGATGATGATGAAGAATTATGCCTCAAGTGGGTATGCACCACAGTTATTAGATGATTAAGAACAACTTTTTCAATGGGTTGGTCACTCGTCACGAATACTCATTGTGTGACACCTGGCTGTTCCTTTGATGTTCTAAAATGCTTTATTACTCATATTAACGTGATTCCTTTCCCAACATCAAGCCTGCTGAGGGCCACCGATGTGGCTCAGTGGTAGAATACTGGCTGGCATGCAGCGGACCCTAATTTGAATCCCATTGTCATTGGTGTTTTTTATTTACCGAGGTTTTTTTTTTTTCGTTCGATACTGGTTAAGAGCATCGGCGACGGCCAGCTATGACACCACGCGTGATCCGTGTTCTGATCTCATAACAGCTTTTGCTATAAAGGCGGCAGAAGCCTAAAAGCTGCAAAGGCAAACTTGTACATAGGCAAAAATCGGATGTATGCATTAAGGAACAAGGAAAGCAATGTATTAACCAATATAGATAGAATAGTCGAGGCAGCGGAGGAGTTCTACAGAGAGCTGTACAGAAGCCAAAACAACCAGGATGATATCGTTAGAAACAATAATAGTCCAGAGGAATTCAGCATACTACCAGTAATGACAAGTGAAGTAAGGAAAGTCCTAGAAGGAATGCAAAGAGGCAAAGCGGCTGGTGAGGATGAGGTAACAACGGACCTCCTGAACGATTGCGGAGAAATTTCGTTAGAAAAGTTGGCCACCTTATGTCCAAAGTGTCTCTTGACAGGAAGACTACCAAAATCTTGGAAGAACGCCAACATAATCTTAATGCATAAGACAGAAGACGTCAAGGACTTGAAAAATTACAGGCCGTTCTGCTTATTGTCCATTCTCTATAAAGTATTTACAAAATTAATAGCTAATATAATCAAGGCAATATTAGAGTTCAATCAACTACACGACCAAGCAGGATTTTGTACAGGCTACTCCACAATAGACCATTATCATACTATCAATCAGGAAATAGAGAAATGCTCAAATACACCCAACCATTCTACATAGCCTTCATAGATTACGAGAAGGCATTAGATTCACTAGAGATATCAGCAGTCATGCAGACACTACGGAATCAGGCGTCGAGGAAACATGTATAAACATCCTGAAAGAAATCTACAGAGGATCAAGTGCCACCGTAGTGCTCCATAAAAAAAACGACAGAATCGTAATAAAGAAGGGTGTAAGGCAGGGAGACACTATCCATCCAACACTATTCACCACGTGATTACAAAAGGTTTTCAGAAGCCTAGAATGGGAAGAGTTAGAGGTAAAAATTAATGGAGAGTACCCTAGTAACCTCCGCTTTGCCAATGACGATGCATTACTCAGTCTCTCAGAGGACAAATTGAACTCATGATTACGGAGTTAGACAAGGAGAGCACAAAGGTAGGTCTTAAAAGTAATCCACAGAAAACGACAGTAATGCACAACCTCGAAAGAGAACAGCGCTTCCAGATAGGTAGTAGTGCACTTGAAGTTGTAAAAGACTACGTCTACTTAGCACCACTAATCACTGCGGGGCCGAACCACGAGATTGAAGTAACTAGAAGAATAAGAATAGGGTGGAGCACATTTGGCAAGCACTCTCAAATCATGACTGGTAGATTGGCACTATCCTTGAAGAGGAAGGTGTTTAACACCTGCATCTTGCCGGTACTTAGCTACGGAGTAGAAACATGGAGACATACAAAAAGAAGGTTTCAGATTAAATTGAGGACGACACAGTGATCGATGTAAAGGAAAATTATAGGTGTAACCTTAAGAGACATGACGAGAGCAGTGTGGGCCAGGGAACAAACCGGGGTTAAAGGTATCGTAGTCGAAATCAAGAGGAAACGGACACGGGCCGGGCACGTAGCACGTAGGGAAGATAACCGCTGGTCATTAAGGGTAACTGACAAAACTTCCAGAGAAGGCAAGTGGGTGAGGGGGAGGCAGAAATTTCGGTGGACAGATGAAATTAGGAAGTTTGCAGGTATAAAGCGGCAGCAGCAAGAACAGGACCGATTTGACGTGCAGAACATGGGAGAGGCCTTTTTCCTGCAATGGGTGAAGTCAGGCTGATGATGATGATGATGATTCCAATTTTCTCTTCATTCCTATGATTGTTTAACTTAACTGTGTACTTACTGTATCCTCGTGCCATCTACATTATGTTTAATAAATAAATTACTGTAAATGATTCTGTCTGCTTTCAAATGTGCATTACCTGAAGCCTTTAAATTGCATGCTTATGAGGTGTACTCTACTAATTCGACTAGACTACAAAAAAAAAGGCAAGAGGATAAAAGCACCTAAACATGCATGAACTTGAATGAAACATAAGATATATGTGCCACTATGCAGGCATTAAAAAATATACAATCAAAACAAGTGCACATCTGTGCACCGATACCTTTATCTTAAAAGCTATGACCATGCTACAGTAAAACATGAGCAATTTACTGCAGTGCGAACTGTGTTTATATGGTAGTCGTACCCTCAACCTCTCATAATGTGGGATACGTGCCTCTTCCAATGGTTTCCAATTTACCCAGCCGGGTAGTGTAGTTGGATAGAGCACCTCAGAGTCTGAAAACTGCGACTGTGAAATATGACACTGAATTCGAGGCTACAATTAGGTATGAGGTCAAGTGGATGAAAATAACTGTTTAAAGACAATAGGCATTGGACATTATTAGTCTCCATTATAAAGCACACCTTTTAAGGTGCATGCGAGCATTACCAAGCACAATCTTTTGCTAATTTTTCATAATAAAAAACTTCATTAAAAAGGGCATCATGCAAATAATCCTAACTTCAATTACACTCCACAAAAAGACCTAGTTTTTTGTAGACCCAAAGAAGGAAGGTTTGGCCAGTGCAATGAACCCCAAATAAATGTAATCAGATTAATATTAAAAACATAGTAATCAAGTAACCAAAAAATTATACACAAAGACTAGGGGCACCTTTGCATAATAGGCAGCCATATTAAATCTTGTGGTACGGTATTACTCACTGAGGTTGGTTGCACCCCTACTAATGTGACACAAAAGTTTGCAAAGAGTCATTAAAACTTTTCAACAGCGAAAAAGTTATTACTATGCATGTACAAGAAATATTAAAAATATAAGTTTCAAGAAAAACAACCAAAATAATTATGGACCATCTCCCCAAAGGGAACCCTGATGGGGTGTGAAGCAGCAGCGGTGCATACGTTGTGGACCCAGTTGATACAGGCGTCGACGCAGGAGCTGGAAGAACGGTTTGAAGCGAAACTCAATGTAGCGTTTACTCAAATAAACGTTTGTTTGAAACGCAAAGACACGGGAGGCAGGTTGGGTTTCGTGCAAGTTTAATAGCAGATAAACGAGTCGAAAGAGTAGACAATTAGTTGCGCTTCCGCAGCAGCCACACGGCTGCTGTGGACGCGCAACTCGATCTATCCACTATTTCCACTCGACGTGCAGTGGAGCATTGCAGATGATGGAGAGGGTGAAGCGAGAGAAAAGTATTGAGAGCGAGCGAAGGGGCTGGCAGCTGCTGCGGGTGAGGGAGCGACGTCAATATGCAGCTGCAACTTGACCTACTCGGCACCGCTCTAACACTTACGACGAGGGAATTCATGATATGTACGGGACAGCGTTACACAGGCTAGTCAAAGAGCTGCTTCACATATAATATACAAAACAGGTGCCGCGCTTATGCAACCATGCTGCAACCAACTCTGCCGGACACGATTACCACGGACGCAGGTGTATTTGTTCAGCGTGCTGAAGACGCCCGGCAGCTGGCGCGCTTTCACATTTTATCGCGGCAAAATCAAGATGCTCGCCGATACAACACCCACCACAGAGCAGTAATATACGAACCCGGTGACCTAGTCTGGGTTTGGACTCCTATACGTCAACGGGGACGCTCAGAAAAATTGTTATGTCGGTACTTCGGACCCTACCGAGTTCTTCATCGCCTCGGCGAAGTGAACTACGAAGCTGTCCCAGCAGACACGTCACACCGTTCTCGCAGACCACGCTCCTCGGATGTGGTGCACGTCTCCAGGATGAAGCCGCACTATTCGCGTTGACTGCAAGTCAAGAACTTTGTGATGTGACAATAGCCTTCAAGACAATTGTGCATTACCTTCTAGCTTGTTTATTTTTCATCTCGTCCTTTTTCTTTTCAAAGGACACAGACATTTCTGACTACCTTTTGTTGTTTTTCGGAGCCGTGGTATTCATGCGATGCTTCTTTTTTTTTTCTTTGGGGAGAGGATAATGCCACGCTGTGTTGGTGGCAGAAGACGAGAGCAAAGAAGTGAATGGCAGCTGTGGCTGAGTAAACAGTCCTTTACTTCGAGTTCCTGCCTATCGTTTCCTCTCGCGACAATATTATGAATATGGTCTATTGTGGAGTATACTATACGAAATCCTGCTTGGTCCTTTGGTTCATTCAACTCTAATGTTGCCTTCATCCTATTAGCTATTAATTTTGTAAATAGTTTATAGAGAATGGACAATAAGCAGAACGGTCTGTAATTTTTCAAGTCCTTGACGTCTTCTGTCTTATGCATTAGGATTATGTTGGCGTTCTTCCAAGATTTTGGTACTCTTCCTGTCAAGAGACACTTTGTATATAAGGTGGCCAACTTTTCTAACGAAATTTCTCCGCGATCGTTCAGCAGGTCCATTGTTACCTCATCCTCACCAGCAGCTTTGCCTCTTTGCATTCCTTCTAGGACTTTCCTTACTTCCCCTGCCATTACTGGTAGGATGTTGAATTCCTCTGGACTATTATTGTTTCTCGTGATATCATCCTGGTTGTTTCGGCTTCTGTACAGCTCTCTGTAGAGCTCATCTGCTTTCTCGACTATCCTATCCATATTGGTTATGACATTGCCTTCCATGTGCCTTAATGCATACATCCAATTTTCTCCTATGCACAAGTTTGCCTTTGCGACTTTGAGGCTTCTGCCGCTTTTCACAGCGTGCTCAATTCTCTCCTTGTTGTATTTTCCGACGTCGGCTACCTTACGTCTATTGATTAAATTCGAAATCTCCACTAGCTCCATTTTGATGGTTGCATTTGAGGATTTCATGCTTTGTCGTCTCTTACCTCTACATTTGTAGCTAGTTGCATCTTAGACTTTGCTTTGGCCCGCCTTTGCTCTAGCGGCCCTTTGCCATTTTAGATGCGAAGCAGCTCTTTGACTAGCCTGTGTAACGCTGTCCCTCCGTGTAATGCTGTCCTGGCCACAGGTGTTGGGGCGTTGCCAAGTATAGGTGACACTTTCCCTAGCAGTGCGTGCACATTGATGTCACTCTCTCTCTAGCCTGTCGCCACTCGCCGTGTCTCTTCTCTCACTTCTCATCCGCTCACAATGTTGAAGGAGTCGCTGTTTGCACTCAGAGTCTGTGTGCGCCACGCGCGTTTAACATAGACTTGGAAGAACGATCCGGAACCTTTCGAAGATGCTTCTGCTCTAAGCGCATAGCGGTGCGCGTCAACAACGTCGCGATCCTCGTGCTGTACCTCACTCCCAACCTGCCGAAGGAACAGCTTCAGCACTGTCTGGAGGAGACGCTGACCGATTGCGGCGAGACGTGTCGACGCATGCTTCTTATAGCAGCGGGAGACTTCAACCTTGACGTCAGCGAAGGAGGAGGAGAATGGCTCGCCAATTACATGCGTGACGTGCACTTGCTGAAGTGCGTGTCAGCGAAATCAAAACTACCCACCACGATAAGGGGAACGTGCATGGATCTGGGCTTTGCCAACTTCAACGTCGAATGTCTGCAGGACCCTCTCAGCATGCACTTCATGGATCACAAGGTCGTAGTAGTCAAGGGAAAATGTGCGCCAGCTCTGGTACAGTGCTCGTGTCCACTCTGAAGAAACCACAAGACCTTCGCCAGCAGGGTGTCTACCAATTTTATATTTCTGAATTCCCTGACTTTACAGGTTTTCGATGATTATTAAAAGCAAATTCCATGACCACCACATCTGCTTGGAAAACTGTGCACTGGAAACAAACCCTCTAGTGGTAAAAAAAAAATTCAGGCGCTCCATATAAAATAAGTAAACATATTGAGCAGATGCACTCAGATTATTCTGAGTGTGTGCAGTAATTGCGAAAAAATATGTATATCTGGCCAAAATAAAACTCCTGAGCCAGGCAGTGAGCAAGTCAGCTGTTTGATGTTCGGAAGAACCACGAAGCAAACCCATCAGTTAAAAGTAACCACAGATGAAAGTTTGAAGAAGCCTGCGATAGTCAGATATCGCAGTCAATGCTGCTAGGCAATGTAGAAGTGGTGCCATCTCACGGCATGCATGCCAAATGAGGACATGGAAGCCTGGCCAGTACTGCTACTGGAGTATAATGTAGTTTACTATAATGGCTGTAGCACACGCCGCTTAGGATGTGTATTTGATTGAATTGAATTAGATCAACCTAAACTGCTCTATTTACTGACTCAACTAATTAGAATGTGGATTGAATTAGATCTGATTTGATCTGGATTGCTGCATTTACTATTGATTTGTGTCCCCACCTAATTTGCACACCTCTAAAGTATACTTTTCAGCAAAAAGAATGAATAACTACTACTCGCCTATTCTGTGCACCTTACCTTGACAACGAGTAACGACAAGACTGCAATAACAGAGCTGTACTGCAAAATTTTCGTTCTTTCTTTCATTTTCCGACGAGCACGTGCATGTTTGTGTTTTGTCTCTGTGAGCTCTGACGCTTGAAGTGCAACGGAAGTCCTCGAACGGCTGCAATGAAAGCTAGGGGACAGCATTTAATGTGCCGACATTTGAATATATGGTGGCAAAAAGGAATCTGCAACAGCTACCTTGATTCCACAGATGAATCACGGATGTCAGCATGTTACCTTGATTTAAGCACTCTTCTGTGTATGTCAAGTAAAAAAATAATAGCAGATTTATTTACACAATCTCACAAAACTAAAATAAGCAATTCAGCTGAAGTTACACAAATGCTACCCTTGAAACATGAGCCACCATTGCTATTGCTCCACCAATATTATTAATAATATTACTAATAAGAAAAGGTATGAGTAGCCCGGCAAGCTTCTGCTGATGGCAGTTCTAGCCTAGACAAACCAGACGGCCCTCCATGCCGAGCCGAAATCGTGGCCTAGACAGACAAACATGAATAAATTTACAGATGTGAGTAGTGTTTTGGTTTGAAAGTCAGATATGCTATGTGACATGTAGAAGCAACACACATCAAAATATGCATGTACCAACATGGAAGCTAAGGAATGCTTTAGCCAATGTGAAGGTCAGGTTGCCGAGCAGAGATTTCCTTGGTCTTGTTCATGCCATAGGCTGCCACAATTGTAACTACCAGTACATCAGTGAAACTGGTGATTCCAAGAAAAGACTTAACACAAATATGGCACCATTAACAAATGTGTGGCCTCTGCTGCCCTCGCTGAACATGCAGAATCTACAGACCACCAAATAAGACTCATCAAATGCATGTGTTCTGGACAAAGAAAAAACCCGCACCTTTCTACGGGGGGGACTTGAGTAAATACGTCAGAGTGGTGGGGGTATCGCCTGAATGTTGCATAATTGGGTATGATCTAGGAATGCTTAATTGTTATTTCATCTTTATTATTCATATTTATTGAATGAAGGAAAAGTGTTGCCTTCAACAAATGGTGAAATGCTGATGTTTGATTGTGCCCCACTACTGGTTGAAGTACTATTGTTTCCATCTCATCTTACACAAGTTATGAAAAGAGTTAAGAAAAGTGTCAAGTCAAGCGAAAGCCAAGTAAAGATGCCCTTGACTGAATTACAAAGGCCAGATCCAGTGCCTACATATATGGACTGGGTGGCCAGTGAACAGTTGTGCAGGGCGAGCAGCCAGTTTTTACTAGCAAACGCTGCTTGCGTCGGCTGTGCGAGGCGAGAGAGTGGGGGAGCACCAGTTGGTACAAGGAGCGAGCATGAGGCACGAGACGCAAGACGCAAGTATGCACAGTAGGGGTGTAGACACCACCGCCAACCCCGGATTTGGGAGTAGGTGCGACTATTGGTGTCATCAATTTGCAGATTCTGAGTGGCCGACGAACTCTGCACTGGAGAACTCCACTCAGGCGAAGAGGAACAGAAGGGATTCTACCAATGGAACAGAGGCGCTCCCTCCGGAGCAAATGACAGGTCAGAAGAGAGTACTATGAGCGCGCCTCTCTGCTTGCATGAGTGGACACGTTGGCACAGCGACGCTACGCTTGCAAAACATGAGCTTTGACGCGAGGCGCAACTGACACGACCGGCGTCTGTTGGCACGCCCAAATCTGGCACCGTTTTAAGGCACAAGGCGCTTGCAACTTCGGATCAAATTCAGCGATTTTCGAGGAGTAGAAAAAGTTGCTCTGTAGAGTGGATCTCGCGACAGAGCTGCTCCAGATGTGCAATGGAACATATATGGAGCACTCTCAATCTGCCAGGGGAACAGACTTGCTCTGCATAGAGCAAAAAAAAGTATTACCAGAAATGCTCTGAATCGGCCAATGTATGACACGATATAAAAATCTCACCATTGAAAAGAAGCTTGCATCATACCTGCACCTGGAATCCAGATACAAACAACTGTACATACGCTGAACAGGAGTGATGGGATGTTTCCGACAATGTATTCTCGCTCTTTACGTCCCGTATTTAGGCATACTTAAGTACGCTGTGCCTTTCTCATGGCTTTTATTGTGAATAAGGCTCTCTCCCATATCGGGTGCCGAAACACCAGCAAACTTAGCGTTCCATGGGTAGATGTATCCTTTTGCATTTATACTAAGAAGCAACAGATATGAACTGTCTCTTTTTTTCACATTTCTTCTACCAGCTCACTCTAGTTGCAGTTGGAAGAGAGACTTATTAAGCTTTCATCAATGGTAATGCTTATCTTTGTGATGGTCGCACAGAATTGCTGTCAGTTTCCATGACCTGGCCAGGTTTTTCAGAAATTCCCCGACTTTTCCAGAAAGGTCAGAATTCCCTGACTTTTCAGGTTGGTAGACACCCTGGCCAGCCATCACTTCAAACGAATCTTCCAGTGCTCACCACAGCACCCGTGTTAGCATCGTTCAACCCGTGACGCCACCCGTGCGCAATGCTGCTGCTTCGCATCCCATCAGGATTTCTTATAAGATGACGTTAACTTTTTTTATTTTTAAAATTATTTCTAGCTTGCTCTGCAGCATCAGTGCTGTGACAGATGCTTGACAGATGCTTTAATGATGTGGTGCCGATCGTTTCTGAAGCAATATTTTACAGTGTAGAGGCCAGGCTCAATGCAAACTTGCTTCAAAATACGATCATGATATATGGGGTTCAACGTCCCAAAACCACCATATGATTATGAGAGGTGCCGTAGTGGAGGTTTTGGAAATCTTGACCACCTGGGGTGCTTTAACCTGCACCAAAGTCTGAGCACACGGGCCTACAGCTTTTTGCCTCCATTGAAAATGGAAGCAAAATTTGATTCTGCGAGTTGCAGGCCAGCAGCCGAGTGCCTTAGCCACTACACTACCGCGACGGGGCGCAAGTAAAGGGTAGGAACGGCTACATCAGAAGGCCATTCTTGTAGGTGGGCACTTTGAGCTGCACAGACGGTCACTAAAATGTGACTCTCTTTGAAATTAAGCATTTCTTTGGCATGAAACAAGCAGTATGAGTTTTACAAAACTCAATCAACCTCGTCAATGTATTATTTACCTCTGGTGTTTCTCTAAAGCTCAACCTAGCAAAACCTGATTTCATGAAGTTCCCAATCTAATGAAGAAATTCCCAATCCTCAGTAAATAACCATTGAATTCAGGGTTACCATCAACCCAAATTAACTTACTAATTTGGCCAAGTTTTTCCAGAAATAGAAGAGTTAAAGAAAAGTGGCTACTTCCCCCTAAATGTGAACGAGACAGGTTTTTCTAACACCATCGAACTAAAACATGCATGTGCCCCAGCATAGCTTTGATGAGTCTGCATGCAGCGGCCAATCGCAGAACAGTAGACCCAGCATCTGCATTTGTATCCAGCTGTAGGTGCCTGGTCATGTATTGGTTATCCTTTTCCAAAAATGGTCAAATTATAGTTTTACCAATCACCCCTATTTGAATAACACATACTTGAGTGGGGCACCACTATAACTACTACAGAAACTTTGTTCAGGAACATGCACTTAGAAGTATATCTATTCTAGCTAACGTTCCATGCAACGCTGCCATTTTTCACCAAATTTACCATAACATAATGCATATGACTTCAGTTTTTCTGCATTTGTCTTTATTTTCCTAAAACAAGTTGTCTTTACTCCTCAAACTGCTGTCAGAACTACAATCAAGCATCCATGCATCCACAGCCAGAATACATGACTTGTCCCAAAAGGGCACACTAATTACCTAATTCAAACAGAATACAATGTTTTTCAGTTCTCAATAAATTTGAAAACCAAGGTATTGACGTTGATGCCTTAACCCAGAACGATATGCGACATATTTCTGATCTTCAATTGTTCTATAACACCTGTGTTTGAAAACAAGTGAGTGGATATGGTTACTAATGTGTTAGTTTCTTTTTTGGTACACTTTTTGTATTTATTTTAGTTTGATTATGACAAAGTCATACTGTTTTACTGCTTTTTACTGTTCTATACCCGTCTAATGACCGCTGTTACACAAACTCATTTCTAATATACTTGAATTAATGTAAACAATATGCACTTGCTTTATTTTGCTGTATACTTTTTACAGTACTGTCATAAAGGGCCTTCAGGCATATTCAAGCTATTTACAACCACTTTTCACCTCAAAGGAACTGCAACAAATTTTAATTGCATTTCATGGTTTGTGCAACACTGATCCCTTCCTCTTAGCACTCCGCTTACTCGCACAAATCATCACACTTTCGCATGACTTGGACTGCACCACATGGACATGGCGTACTTGCCTTTGCGGAGGTGCACAGGCATGGACAATACCGTGGTGGGTGTTCCTACAGTACTGCTTGAAATTTGAAAGGAGTAAAGAATCTATTTCTTGATTTTCCGTTATTCCCCATCACATAAAACCGTGGAGGTTTGGGCTAGTTGGTATGACATGATGATTGTTATAGCGTGAGGACAGAACAACAACAAAGGGAGAAGACGAGCGCTCATCTTCTTCTTGTCCTTTTGTCGTCGTTCTGTTCTCACGCTATAACAATCGTCCCGATCCCAATGTCGAGCAGAGTCATCAACTTGTTAAATTGTGTTTCATCGTTTAATCACAGATGTCATGTAATCTGACAGGACTCAATATAGAAGAGATATGTATGTACATTGCTCTGTATTGCCTCTGCAATACCAACGCCTCCTTTCCTTTTTTCCAATGTCAGTGCGAACACACCCTTCTCAACGGTCGGTCTACAGTAGTTCAGATAGTGGTCGTGATGCGACGGTACATGATGGATAGCGCTGCTTGCATCACACGTGCTTCCGAGCGCTTTCTCCTGCAGATGCGATAGATGGGGTTCCTCCTCAAATATTATATGTGCGTCTGATTTGTTCTTTCGTGCTCCTCCTTTGTGGCTTGAAGCAGTGCTGCCGCCGCATCACAAAGCAGTGCATGCAGAAACGTTACAATGACGCATCCCCACTGGTGGCCCGCATAGTTACACGAACGGCGACACGTTATCTCAAAACACCGTATATTTTACAGAGCCAGCGTGACCGCCAACATTGTAAACACGAGGAATGCAAGTCACCGCCCCACTGACCTGTACACAACGAAGCAAAAAATTGCTTCGTATGATTTCTGTCATGAGGCCCTGATGAGGGGTCCTCTCCCCCATGACCGCACACCATACGCAATGTCTAGGCGATGGGCAAGAGCAGAAAAGGGTAGAGCAGAAGGTAGTGATCAGCTGGATCGGGCGCATCTGGCTGGCATTGATAAAATAGAGGAGGCATTGGCAATACAAGTGCAATCACAGACTCCTCACGAGGAGTACATACTCACTCTATGGCGCGCTTTCTGTACTATGCTTTTCTATCCGGAAACACTTTTCTGCAAGATCCAAGTGTGTTCCATATCGTTCTCGAGTCATTCAAATGCACTGAAAACGGGGCTGACTTGCAAATGGCAGTTGCAAGATGTGACAAGAGACCCGCAAGATGTGACAAGTCGACAAAACGAATAAGCGAGAATGTATGGTGATGCACAGCTTCGCGGGGAGTAGCTGCCGCGATCTCGCATAAAAGATAAGCTTTGTCACTTACCCATACAGCACTTCATTACACATTTAAAATATGTCCACTCAAGTTGTCCAGTTTTAACCTACACATGATGAACATAACTGCGAAGCGACACCACTGACACACGGGCACTACAAAGTCGTTTAGCTAAAGGAAATCGTTCGGAAAGGTGTTAGTGTGCAGTGACACACGACAAAGGAGCATCTCCTTAGATACGGCATCTCGAACGTTAAGGGTGTTCTGACTTTCCACGAAGGTTTTCTGGGTGCAGTCACAATCCCCTCTGGAGCTGTTGTAAAAGCGACCACCTCCATCTACCTGCCCCCCCCCCCCCTCGCACACAAAAGTGCACTGTCGAGGCAGCGTCACGTTTATCTGAGCACGACCCATGAGTTTCCGGCAAGGGGCTGTGATCTGAGGGACCAGAGCTACCTAGTCAACGCACACGGATCGACATGCGTAGATATCGACTGTTACTGTTTCATCCAGAACCATAACACAGGTTCTGCGTTGCACAACGAACTCTAAGTTCGCACATCAGAGACACTCTGGTAGTCATATGATTACACCGAAAGCACACCGAGCATGAATCACCGCTCACCGTGTTAGTGCAGCAAGCGTCCAGCGCGCACTGCTTCGGCCGTGGTATATGGGAGCGGCGCTATAACGAAGCAATAATGCTTCACCGAGGGGCACCATCCCCGACCCGCCGGGGCCGCCGGTCGAGCCTCCCTCAAAGAAGCGCGCGAATGCACCACCAACCGACCCTCTGTCCACAGTCACCACACGCCTTCCACACACAACAAAGTTGTAGTACGTTGTACGCATGCGCAGACGGAACTATTATTGCGGATAGGCAACATCTACCTCTGTAGTGGCAGTTCCGGCAGCCGCCAAAGGGAGCAAGTGAAGTCGCCAGCGGCCATATTGCTATAGGAAAAACAGAGTGGAACCGCCATAGTAGAGTGTACTAGAATAGGTTGAGTGGCGCGATCGCCGGGCGCCGCCTGCGCTTCCTGGCGAAGCCCGAACTGCGGAAAGTTAGCGTGGGGGCGCTGCGATCGAAGCGGCTTGGAAATTTCCTCCGCGTCCGCCGCCGGGCCATTGCAATTTGCAGTGAAGGCGACGGGGACTGCGTGTTGCGCGAAATGTTTTGCAACTCAGTGCCGTTTACTCGTGTGTGAAAACGGTGTAGCCATGCCGAAAGGCAGACATCGGCATTGTTATGCGCCAGGCTGTCGCACCGGTTACTCGGGCGTTAAAGCGGAGAAGCAGCTTTCATTGTTCAGTGTGCCGAAAGATGAAGCTCGTCGGGCGCTCTGGGAGAAGAACTTACATCGGAGCGACAAACCCCTGGATAGCAAATGCGCAGTGTGTGAGCTCCACTTCGATAAGCGGTACATTCAGCGGGACTACGTGCACATTGTGAACGGAAAGGAGGTGAGGATTGAGCGCGGAACACCGGCACTAACGAGTGACGCAGTGCCTACGGTATTGCCAAATGCGCCAAAGTACTTGAGCTCGACAGCTCCTCCCAAGCGAGCACCACCTAAACGGGAGGCACCAGCCAAGCTTGATGACACAAAGCGCAAAAGGAAGAAAGTTGAAAGCACTGCAGCTGTGGAAGAGCCGTTCGAAAGCGACGGATTTGATTCCCCAGTGCTTGGCGCTGACAATTTGTGTAATCTGAGTACTCCGTCTGTGTATTGGTCGTCCCATCGGTTTCCAAACTTTGAAGGTACGGTATACGCCCTTAGAGAGCTTGTAGAGTCCACTGGGACCGTAAACTCGGACCGCTCGGTCCTCTTCAGTGTAAGCAAGGACCAAGAAGTCTCATTCAGGACATTCATCGCTGGGAAATTGATCACTGAAGGACGTGTCGAGACTGTAAGGGAAGCTGAGGGAGTTCTTCTTCGAGCCTCAGGCTTACTGAAATGCCCTGGTGCCATGTCTACATCGGCGATCATCGCAGAGGAGCTAACAAAGAGCCTCCTGAAAAAAACAGCCGTCATTGGCGGCGCTTTCTACAGCCGGAGATGCGCAGTAACGACAGTGACAGAAGGTAAGGGCGAAACTAATCTTTCACTTGTGTACATGTAGTATATTTGCACATAAGGCAACATGGTAAATTGAAAAAGTGTGAGATATTTTGCCCGAGCTCCTGAGACGTAACAGAAATTGTTTTGAAGGCTGATAGCTTCGTGAACTTACTTTACCTCAGGAGCAGTGACATATATTTGGTGCTGACGAATTATGTTTATTTGCACAGCGGTATACTAGAGAAGTCATTTAGCAAACCCAACAAAATAACATTACCATGCTTTTCAGGAGCTCCTTGCCTGTCTTGTCGGTACCTTCGAAAGGCTCTTCTCACAAGAATGTCTTGGCTCAAGTGCCATCGCCGAAAGCAAGTGAGGACAGCTGCCCAGAGGCTGAGGTCAACCTTGCAAAAGCACAGGCGCCTTTCTAAAAAGGTGCTGAGCCTGAAAGGTAGAGAGAGAGAGAACACAACTTTATTGTCGTCAGACTTAAGGAGGTAGGTGACCCGCCAGGCTGAACCTGATGGCCACCTCCTCTGCCCTTTGTACGGCCTGGAGCTGAACGGCCAGGCTGGTGGAGGTCAGAACTGCCTCCCACCCCTCTGGCGAGGGAGCGGCTAGGAGATCGAGAGAGGGGGGATCTTCCCTGCAGGCCCAGAGAATGTGATTAAGTGTGGCTATTGAGCCACAATGCGAGCAATGCGGATCAATCGAGTCGGGGTATATACGTGCATAAATGTATGGGCACGGAAATGAATGTGTTTGCAAGCGGCGCCAGATAACCTCCTGGCGCTTAGTTAGCTTATGGTGCGGGGGTGGTTTTGTCTGCCTCGAAAGACGGTAATATTGTGTGATGTCATGGTAGGATGTCAAGGCTTCACCAGGGTTTTCCAAATCAGAGGCGGGTACCACCGCTCGGCTGACGAATCCTCGAGCATATAGGTGGGCCGCCTCGTTCCCTGGGTTCCCCGCGTGAGCCGGCACCCATACCAGCGCAATGGAGGATAGTGCGTCTTCCTCAGCATCTGTAAGGAGACTGGGCAATAGTAAACGCAGAGTTGTGGGGGCCACAATGCCACGTGCGAAGTTGGATATAGCAGCCTTTGAGTCACTGAGTATAGTGGTGAATCCGGATGCTGCTGCTAGCGCTATCGCCGCTTCCTCAGCTTCTGTCGTATTAAGCACACGGACAGAAGCAGCCGCTTTAATTTGAGGTGAATTGGCGTTGTTGCCGGGGAGAGTGATTACGCTTATTGCATATGCTTTAGTAAACTCTCGGTATTGGGCGGCGTCAACGTACGCAACGGTTGGGTTGGACGCGTACGTTTTTTGCAAGAATTTGGCCCTCGCTTTCCTTCTACCGTCGTGATGGCTGGCCAACATGTTCTTTGGCAGTGGTTTTATGAGGAATTTCTTTCTGATGTTGGGGGGGATGACAGCCGGATCGTTACCCGTAGGAGATACCACATGGTCAATGTTAGCAAGGATCCAACGCCCCGTCCTGCTTCCCTGTAATCGGTGAATTTGCGCCGTAAGATGCGCTTCAAGAAGTTCTTCTAAGGTGTTATGCAGCCCAAGACTGAGGAGGTGCTCTGTCGATGTGTTTCGGGGGAGACCCAATGCCACCTTATACGCTTTGCGTAAGAGCCGATTTAGTTGGGCTCGCTCAGATTGAAGGAGGTGCAAATAAGGGAGGGCGTACGTGAAGCGCGACAAAACGAAGGCTTGAATTATCTGTAGCAGTTCTTTCTCCTTCATGCCTCGATTGCGAGCGCTCACTCGAGATATAAGATGGGCCGTCTGGTTCACGGTTACGGTGAGACGGTCTAGCGTAATGTTGTTGTGGTGGTTTGTTTGCACAATGAGTCCGAGTACTCTCATGTGGGCCACCTGCTTAATTGGCGTGTCATTGACATACACGTTAATACTAGGAAGTGGAGTCTTAATTTTGCGGCGATCTGGAGGTCGCAGTAATAGTAGCTCCGATTTGCTCTGGGAACACTCCAAACCCGCTTCTGACACGTGCTGAACGACTACGTCGGTTGCTCTTTGAAGAGTCTCCTCGATTTGACCATCGGATCCCACCGTCGTCCAGAGCGTGATGTCATCTGCGTAGAGGGTGTATCGCAGGCCGGGTATCGTGTCAAGTTTGGGAGGTAGTGACCTCATAGCGAGGTTGAAAAGGAAAGGGGACAAAACAGCTCCCTGCGGGGTGCCGCGATCACCGAGTGTGATGAGCTTAGAACGAAGGTCACCCACTGAGAGTTCAACCGTTCGATTAGATAAGAAAGCACGGACGTAGTTAAATATGCGTTCCCCGGATCGTAGTTCGGACAGACTGCCTAAAATGGCACTATGCTTCACGTTGTCAAATGCTTTGTGAAGGTCCAGACCGAGCAAAGCCTTGGTACTAGTGCCACTCTCAGGTCGTAGGAGATCGTGATGCAACTGGATGAGCGCATCCTGAGTGGATAGATGGGCCCTGAAGCCCAGCATTGTGGGGGGAAGTAGGCGGTGCTCTTCCGCGAAATTTTGCAAGCGACAGAGGACAACATGCTCCATTAGTTTGCCCAGGCAGGAGGTCAACGAGATTGGACGAAGATTCTCCAGGTCGAGTTTCTTGCCCGGTTTCGGTATAAACGCGACCCTTGCGTGTTTCCATTCTGATGGCAAATGGCCGGACCTCCAGCACTCATTCATATATTCAGTAATGGCCCCTACCGACTTTGGATCGAGGTTGCGCAGCGTCTTATTTGTCACCCCGTCAGGACCGGGTGCCGATGTTGTACGCAGTTTATGTAGCGCTATGCAAACCTCACTTTCCGAAATGTCGGCGTCCAACTGTTCGTTGGCTGTTCCAGTGTATTCAGGCAACTGCTCTGTGCTGTTCTGTTTCTGAGATGTGTTGATGTAGCGGGTGATGAGCTCCTCCAGCAGCTCTTCGTTGGTGCCCGGGTATTGATGGACAATTCGCGCGAGCTGTTTGCGTGCGGCCGACTTGGAGCTACCAGGGTCCAGCAGGTGTCGCAGAAGATGCCACGTTTTCTTGCAGCCCATCTGGCCATTGAGGCTGCCGCAAAGTTGGCCCCACTGTTGGCGTGTTAGCACAGCGGTGTGGGCTTCTAATTCACGTTCGAGCCTCGAGATGCGGCGGCGGAGCCTTGTGTTGTGACGTTGGCGCCGCCACCTACGCATGAGGCTTTCATGCGCCTCCCACATATGTAGAAGGCGTGAATCTGTTGATGGCTGTTCCGGAGTTACGTCTGCTTGGTATGTTGTAGCGTCCACATCTCGACTCAAAGAAAGTATCCATTCGTTCAAGTCCAATACCGAATCGGGTGCCGTTTCTTTGCGCAGTTGGCGGAATTTATCCCAGTCTGTAATGCGAGCTGTGGCTCGTTTTTTTACATTGCTTGTGGTTAACTCAATGGTTACCGCTAGAATGAAATGGTCACTTCCTACGGTGTGACCTGTGTTTTGCCAACGGGCACCCTCCGTGTTTTTGCAAAGGGAGAGGTCTGGGGTAGTATCTCGACATACGCTGTTCCCGATTCGCGTCGATTGCTCCGGATCATTGAGGATACTGAAACCTAGGTCGTGTATGATGCTCCATAATCGGCGACCCTTGGGGTTGGATTTCGGGTATCCCCATTCGGGATGTTTTGCGTTAAAATCGCCTAGTACGAGCAGCTTTGCATCCTTCGCCAGATTTGTTGCTTTCCGAAAGATGTAAGGTAGATCCGCAGCTGTATCTCTTGGAGGGCTGTATATATTTAAAATGAAGAGTGGCTTGTCTCCTCGTCTTTTTGGTATAATTTCCACCAGTGTGTGATGAATACTCGTACCCTCAATTTCATGTTGAATGGCTGTGACATTCTTGTGTACTAAGATGGCAGTGTGGCATTGTGCGCTCGCGGATATGTCTATTTTCTGATTATATGATGCGTATCCGGGCAGTTGAGCGGCAGTGTTCGTTTCTTGTAAAACTATGATGTCCGGCGAACATTCCCCATTTGGTGCATGGTTTTGAATATGCTGGATATGTTGCTGCAGATGGCCCTTCTTATTGCGGAAGCTCCTGCAGTTCCACTGCCAGACGGTGAGCGTGTGGAGAGCCGCCATGACTATGTTATTGGCGTAGGGGCCGGTGTTTGCCGGCTATTGGATGGTGTGCGGTGGATGGCCAACTGCACACTGAAGTCGGCCAGTGCAGCTTCGGTCGAGCTCTTTAACACGGCGAATGAGGTGGTTGTTTCCCGGATGGTTTGGTGGATCGCATTAAAGCGCGTTTCTACTTCAGCGTTCAGATCGGATTTCAGCGTTGAGATGGCTGCCGTGACTGCCGTCGTTACTTTTGTAGTGATGTCGGCGTCTGCGTGGAGTGAAGCTGTGGGTGTAGCTGCCTTGCGTTTATTAGCGTTCTGAAGTTGAGGAACTGGCGATAACGCCGGGTTTGGTGCCAGGGGGTTCGGATGTGCGTCTTGTGTTTCGGATGATGTGGGTGTAGTTTGTTTGTCGATACTGAGTGCTCTATCTATTTTGGCTTCTAGAGACTGGATGTAGCTAGTCAATTTAGCTATCTGGGACTGCTGGGCCGAGATTTGAGCCTTAAGGGCAGAATTCTCCTTTGCCAACTCCCTCACCTGTGAATCGGAAAATAGTAGTGATGCCGGGGCGCCCCGCTGCCAGGCCACCGACTTGGACGCTTCTCCGGGACCTCGACTGGATGAACGAGACACCGATGGGCTGCGCCTGGCTGATTTGGACCTTGAGTGAGATGAGGGCCTGCTGTCTCGTCGTTGGGCTGAGCGTGACCTCGGGCGCCTGCTGTGGGATCGACACCTGCTGCCACGTCGTTTAGCTGAACGAGACCCTGAGCGCCGGGTGTGGGATGGGGACCTGCTCTCTCGGCGCTGCTGCTGGTTGCTGCTGTTCCCGAGTGGTGGGAGAGATGCAGAATGGTCTCGAGATGATGGTGAGCGTCTGCTGGAGGAGCCACTGTGAGATGGGTTGCGATGGATGTTCGACGAAGGTTCTTGCGCTTCTTGCTTCGATTGCGGGGTGGGTGGCGCCTTCTTGATAAAGCGATACTTGCAGTTTGAGCTGCCGGTGTTGTGTGCACCATTGCAGACGATGCAGCGTGGCGTGCATGCGGGTGTTTCGCCCTGTCCTGGTGTGGGGTGTTCCTCTCCGCAACGGCGGCACCGCTGCTTACGTGGCATCGGGCAAACATCCGTGCGGTGACCAACCTTGCGGCAGTTAAAACACGATTCCACCCTGTTGTAGAACGGGTACAGCCTGATGTCGGTTCCGTGGTAGAATATCCACTTTGGAAGGTTTGGCGTCATTAGTGCAACCACGACGTGCCTAGTTTGGCCCAAGCGTCTTCCACTCACGATAGGAATGGTGGGGTTGCTGGCTTGTAGGTCTGCCAAAATCTCTTCGTCTGAGAAGTCATCGTATGCATGGAACATGATGCCTCGTATGGCGTCGTCTGGAGGGGGGGCGTAGACATGGAGCTCGATAGTAGCAGCGCCGATGGTAATCGACTTCACTCGAAGGTAGGCTTGGGCGCGTTGCGAGTCGATCACGCTCAAGGTAAAGGTATTATTGGTGGGGTGCGTCCGAAGGCGATCCCGACTTGCTGGTGGCTGATCTGGCAGTGAAGCTGCCTTGAGCAGGGCGTCGTGCAATTGCCACGGCGGCACTTTCGTCAAGTCGATGGGCGTTCTTGGACGTCCTACTATATGAATGGAGTCTTGCGGCAATCGGGGGAGTGGTGCCCGCCGACGTAACCGAGGCGGACGTGACTTGACCTGGGGTTGGCGTTCCGGCACAGCGGCGCGGGCATTCTCCGACGTACACGGTTGAAGAACGGGCTTGCCTTGGTTTTGAAGTTCCCGTCGGCGTCGTTCCTGGGCACGATAGCCGGGCGATTGCCAGGAATCGTCGGACCACTCCTCTTCAGAGATGGTATGACCTTCTACGACGCACTCCATTCCGGTGGGCGGCTGGGCACGACGATGTGAGTAGCGTGAGACGCTGCACCAGGCTTAGGCAAGGAGCCGGACGCGCGCTGAGCCAGCTAGGCTCAGGGCGGCGAGCGGCGTTGGTCGGGTCAGCAGATGCTCCTGGGAGAATCTTGATAAATCCAGTGCAGAGAGTGATCAGCCTGAAAGGTAGAATTGAGGGCATGCGAGCCAAAAACGCGGCTTTAAAAGAAGAGACACTCGAAGAGAAGATCTCTACGCTGCCCCCAAAGCAGCAGGAAAATATGCGGCACTGTTTCAGAGCATCAAAGCGAAAGAGCACAAATGGCATGCGTTTCACTAATGAATGGATGCTCGAATGCATTCTCATGAAGATGAGAAGTCCGAAGCTCTATAGACATCTGAGAAGACACAACATTCTCGTGCTTCCGGGCGATACTACTCTGCGGAAGTACACCGCCTCGTACAGGAGTGGCTTCGGTTTCAACAGAAAGGTTCTAGAAACTTTGAAGACAAAAACAGACACAATGGACACCTTCAGCCGTCATGGCGGCATCCTGGTGGACGAAATGAAGTTGTCTGAGCACCTTTCAATTGACAAGACTGGTAGAATCGGAGGCTTTGTCGACATGGGGCCCTTTATACCACGGGCAGATGCGAACCTTCCTTGCGACCATGATATGGTTGTTATGTTCGTGCCATTTGCAGGCAAATTTTCTCAGGTTTTGGGGGTGTTTGCTGCGCACGGAAATGTTAAGGGCGACCTTCTCTGCAAGATATTGATCGAAACAACGATCCTAGCAGAACAGGCAGGACTCTTTGTCGACTTCATAACCTGCGACGGAGATTCATGGAATAGACTAATGTGGACGTCGATGGGCATCCAGGGAACCTCAAGCAAAATAACGTGCAAGGTGAAGCATCCTGTGGACCCCAAGAGGAACCTTCATTTCCTGTCAGACTTTCCTCATCTAGTGAAGTGCCTCCGCAACTCCCTCTTGAAAGGTGGTTTCAGCACACCAAATGGACGGGTATAAATGTTTTATTACATTCTTGCTTAACATTTTATATTAAGTCAACTGGCTAATCACTGCACTTTTATATTGATGCAGGTTTCAGTGTATTTTGTGGCCGAGGCTTTCAACCTGGACAAAGACAGCATCACCTTGAAGGCTATGCCAGGGCTGACTACAAGCCACCTTCAGCCCAATGACTTCGAGAAGATGAGAGTGTCCCTTGCCTTCCAGCTATTCGGAGACTTTGTGCTGCGTTGTCTACACCACTACAAGGACACCCTTGAGTCACGTTATGGAAAGGGTGCAGTTGATGCTACAGAATCATTCTTCAGGTACTTAAATATATTGTATCTGCTGTATTCTTTGGGCAAAAGACAAGAGTGCGTTAATGGCCATCACTGTTGAACCCAGCTCTAATGAAGATTTTTTTGCATTTACAGGCTGATGAACCAACTCATCAAACTGATGACCTCCAGATTCAAGTCCGAGGCTCTTTGGCCGCACTCAAGTGGTAGTTCTGCGCTCTCCAGTTTTCTAGACTACATTGACAAGTGGGAGCAGCATGTCGGCAAGGGCGTCGGGTTCCTTAGCAAGCAGACAGCTACTGGCCTGAGGGTTACGCTGTCCAGTGTGCTTTCTTTACTGGACTATGTTACCACAGAAATAAGCTACAGGTATTTGATGACGAGTAACCTAAGCCAAGATCCACTCGAGAACTTGTTTGGAGTTGTGCGGCAGTCGTCGGGCTGTAATGACCATCCGACCCCAGAGCAGTTCTTAATTGCTGTCAACTGCCTGAACTACTATAGCCTAGCTAAGCCAGTGCACGGTGCGAGCGTTACACCATTGGTGCTTACATCACTGCTCGACACTGGAGATGCACACTCGGCAGATGCAACAAGCCTGCAGCAAACAATTGATGACCACATCGCTCAAGGAGGTCTTGACGTGATAGAAAGCGCTGCCTGCCATGACAGTATTGCTGCCCCAACTGAGCATTACAGCCTTGTGGGAAAAAAGTGACTCTCGCCTAGCATATTACATGGCTGGATATGTTGCTAGAAAGTGTGTGCAGAAGTCAGGATGCACTGCTTGTCGTACTTCACTGCTTGTTCCAGCTTCAGAAGGGAAGGAACATGAGTGTTCGGCCTTTACGAACTTTTGCGACAAAGGTGGTTTGTTGTACCCGTCTAAGGAGCTGTTTGACTTCGTTAGCTATTTAGAAGACACATTTACAGACTGCTTCAGCACTAATGAACTGCGCAGTGATAGCATTTTAGATGTGCTGCATCTGGTCAGGGTTGAAGGGAGACCCCTTGGCTGTGCTCAACATGCAAAAGCAGTGAAGTCTCATGTGGTAAAATTTTATGTTGTCACTCGATTGCACTTTTTGGTTAAAGGAATCAATAGAGCTAAGGAAGAACGGCGCAGGAGGCTGCAGCACCTAAAGCTCCGTTGGTGCGTGTAGGATTCCCGTACAGCTGAGTGCTCCACTCGTCCTGTTACATACCTGTAACAGTTTTCTTTGTACATAGTATTTACAGTGATTTTTTTGTACTTTGAAGTTTATCTGTGTACATAGCCAGTGTAACAGTGATACTTCTTTGTATATATGTAAAGCAATAAGTTTTAAGCATCTTTATTTTTATTTTGTTTTCCTTTAAAATGTATCTTTATGCATAGTGTGTGTGACTGATATTTCTTTGTATATAGCAGCCGGTTTTAAACATCTTTATTTTTATTTTGTCGTGTCTGTAAACACATTTAATATGCTGTTGACAGGTGGAAAAAAACCGCGTTGGTTTATGCCTGGCTTTATCCTTTGGCTAAATTACAGCTGCTTGTTTCTACACATTGAACGATATTTGTATATTTGCTGCTGATCCAATAAAAAGGTAAGGGATGCAGACATCGCTGTTGTCCTTTTAATATGGGTGTAAGAAAAAGCAGTTTTCTATTAGCATCGTTATTTAAAGCATTCCTTCCCGTAGCCGAGGCGTTGTGACAAAAGCACACGTGTAGCTTTCGCTCACGCCATTCATTCCAATTTGAACTGCTATTTACAGCTTCGCTTTACTGCGGCCATGCACAATGAGACGGACAGCACGCGGACTTGACAGTTTCTCTCAATTGGTAAAAAGACTAAAAAAAACAGAATCGCGAAGAACCTACGCAAGGGGCGCATTCGCGCGTCACCGTAGCAGACGCTCAGAGCCGCGAAACCAGTGCAGCAACATTTAGGGGCAATATTATGAGGCGAAAGCCTGATTATCGTGTGGAAATACCATTTTTAATGCTACTCTGACAGCCGTACACCGGTAAGAAACTGGCCGTCGCACGTGTCGCCAAAGGCGCAGAAGCCCGGCAACGCACGACCGCGCGAGCGATGCGCGACCAAGCCGGATTGCTCGTAGCGCCCTCTATCGCAACCGCGTACGGAGCTTCAGGAAAACAGCGGCGGTCGTGCCACTCAACCTATTCTAGTACACTCTAGCCATAGACGGCAAAGGACGCCCGCGCCGGCTGGCAGTTCCACGAAAAAAAAAAAAAAAAGAAATGGAAACCACTTTTAGGTTACACCAACGAACAAAGGACTCTTCTAGTTTGACACAGATTATTTTATGCACCCATTATCAGCTGCATGCTTTCAGAATAATCTGTTGTCGACGGATGCTTCGCATATCGAGCTTGCTGGCGCAGTGTATATAATTACTTATGTGTTACAGGGAACTAGGTTTTTTTTTCTGAAACGTAATAGTTACAGTGTTCAAATAGAAACCACGAGCTAGAGTGAAAAGCCCTTATTAACTTTATTAAGCACACATCCATCCCAGACAACACTCGATGTCCTGAGGTCGTGCTCATATGGTACAATCGTCCTCGCACAGTTCTCATTGACCTTAGTACTTACTGAGGACGACACAAGCTGGTTTGCCCCGGAAACGTCTTTTCGAGTCCTTTCTGAGGACAACAATTGATCTGGAAAAGGTCCTGTTAAGGATCCTTTGGGGATGACAAAAGCATCGCACTGAGCACTTAGATCACACGTGGTAAATTTTCATCCACGATTCGCAGAGGAATTGTTCATGTGTATTAGAATGATATCTCAACCTTTTGAAGTGCATGTTTGTTCCTCGGTTTTAACTAGAGAGTGTCCTTTTTTTCAACTTTGGTATCATGCTATAGTTGTATTCACGGGACGTCAGCTTGGCGGGCGCGGCAGCGAAAAGTGCGCCAACTGTGCTGGCGACCGCGTGGCCACAATTTTGAAGGCCACCATGAAGGCCACCATACCGGCGGGCGACGGCATACCGGCAGTTGAGTCCGACGGTACCAAAAGGCGCACACATGTTACTGCGGGCACGTTGCTCTGGTTTTATTTTATTTAGATTTAGAAGATACGATACTTGCCATCTGCTGCAGCCATGGGTGCTGCGTGCTCGGCTCGCTTGAGCATGTACGCCGAGAAATTGGACGTCGATGCTTAACAGCGATACACGGACAAAATTGCTCCATGCAGTGTGCGTTGACCCACTAATTCTGACGAGTGAGGAAGCCGCACTTGACACCAGACAGGTTTCGAAGGTGAAACTGTGAGAAATAAAGGGCTGCTTGGTGCATATACGACAAGTTTTGTGATGCACGAACGACTCAAAGCCAAGAAATCGTTGGATGTTTGACTAGTGGCTTTGTCCATGAACATTTGCTGAGAAGTCGCGGTGACTGCGTCGCTTTGGGCGCACAGGTAAGATAATCTGAAGTTATATCTGTAAGCGCTAAAGTCGAGTTTACCCATGAATTTGATACTAGTGCGATGTTTTACGAATCCAGTTGAAGCAGTGGGCTTAACAGCGCTTACGAACTTGCACGTGAAAACACCATTGCATGGGGCAGATTAGATTCTATTAAAGTGCACACTAGACTGACATTTCCACGTGGTTGACTCACCCACAGCTTTGATGAATCAAATAAAAAGTATCAGGAGCAATGATTATTCACAAGACCAAGGTTACAAGTCACCGGTGCTTTGACGGAAGTGCACTGAGCCAAGTCACTTTAGCGAAAAAAACAAAAGCGTGTGCGCCTCTCATTTAAGCTCGTTGTTTTCCGCGCATGTATTAATATGAATAGTCCAACGTTGAGTATTCCACTTTGTTGTGCTTTTCGCAGACGTCTCTGCCAGAGCATTGAAACTGACTGCATCTACTGTGTTATTGTGATGTGTTTATTTTCATGTATTGTTCGCATCTGAATTACTGAAAGCTGTCACAATTCGAACTGAACTGAGTTTCCCTTCGCAGGTGAACGACTCTAATGTTGAATTCCAAGGGCCGGATTGCGAATGGAGCGCGCAGGCCCGAGCGGGATTACTCTCGCCGAAACGCTTGCCTCTCGAAGGGAGAAATCTAGCGAGGGAGCCCCAAAGGGTGCGAGTGGGTGCAAATTGTTTTTCGGACACCCGTCTGTGATTAGATGAATGGCGGGCGCACAGAATACATCCCTTGAACTTATAGTCATATCCACCGATTTAGGCGGAACAAGAATTCTTGCTCCACGAAGCAATCCGTGATCTGCGGTTGCTCTCAGTCGGCCATTGGAACACACAATTCATGCTCTCAATTCGCCATTGGAATGTGATTGCTCCGATCAGAGCAGAAAAACTTGATATGGATCTGCCATTCGAATTCAACATTAGGCACTCAACCCACAGCTTTGTTAAAATCAGACTGGCGAAGACGGCTGAATCACTCGCCACGACGCTTCACTGCAACCTGTAGTGTATGGCTACATGACCGCGAATAATTTTCGGCAAGGAATAAAATTTATCTGGTTTTGAGTTTTCAAGCTCGTCAGCCTTCCATTTTGTGCGATGACTGCACACAAATACGACACAACCAAATGTGATAACGGACGGAGGACGCAAAAAAAAAAAAAAACGGCTCGACTTTAGTATCACGCAGAGGCACATACAAGTGTACATGACCCTAGTTATGGTGGCCGGAAGTAGTGCCTTCCCCGCATTGCCCGCATGCTTTGCGAATAGCTGAAGTGTAGGCTGCGGGAGCACATGGTTGCTCGGAGGTGAATACCATCTACACTTTGAGGCTAAAATTGAACTTTTAAACTGATTCAAAAATTTCCCGCGCATCTTTCTTACACATGACCAACCTCCTTTCATGCGCAGTGACGTCAACTCGGCGATCGGCAACGTGACACAGCTCGTCGATTGGTCTAAACGAGGTCTCAACATATAGTATAATGAAGTCAACATCAGTTACTGTTCCCACCCACAGCTACAAAACTGACCCCCCCCCCCCTCTTTTTTTTCGGCCTCGCAGTGCTAACGCTCACGTGCTTCGCTCTCAACATGAGCAACACGAGGAAAAAGCGTTGCTACGTGGGCGGAGTCACGATGACAGGCTGTGTGACGGGCCACACCTTCCCCTGCATGGGCGGAGAAGGGTGGCGAGACCACACGAAAATTTGAAACCAACTGAATTTAATGTTCTAACTCCTGTAATTTACTTAAATAGCATGTATTCGCGAACTTCTTGTGGCAGCATGTTCAAAAAGAAAAAAAATGCACCTATTTCTCTTGACAACAATTTTTTTTACCATCGAGCTGTTTACCGCCGTCCAATTTATTCCCGCTCACAAACTTTCCAGATTGCCTTGGCATCTACTAGACCATAGTTCTTACACATGCACATATGCATGTTGCCGAAAGACATGGTTTGGTAGGCAGTGTTCGTGACTGTCATGGGAACTTATTGTTTACGGTTATTGACTGTTGATCGGAAAGAAGGGAATTCCGCCTTGGGCGTTAAGGTCACATTTCGGTGGAGAAGAAATGCTAGAGGCGCGCCAATCGGGCACCCAGAGCCCTCCATACGGTGTCCTGAGTCACTGTGGGACGCCAAACCACATAGACGAACCAATACACCGTGTACAAAGCATGCTTCAATAGAGCGGTTGTAACCAACTGATAACAGACTGTACTAAAACACAGGTTACTAGATGGTTAACAAACTGCTCGCAGACAGTCATTTTGTTGAGAGAGTGTTACTGGGGCGTCTATTGAACATTGCTGATAGGGCGTTACTACGTGGTCAACAGATAGCCTATGACGCTCTTTCTTTTGAGAGAATATGACTAGGGTTTCTATTGAATATTGATAACAGGACGTTACTTTGTGGTCAACAGAGAGTCTATGAACACGATTCTGTTCAAATTTGGCGGTCAATTGCAGCCAGAAGGTTGACAAATATCAGTCTAAAGACAGTCGGTATACATTTTTTAAAGTGTTGTTAGGTTCTATTGGCCATTGTTTTTAGACAGTCCACTTATTGTTACTAAACATTTTTGTAAGGCTCATCTCGCTGTTATTATAGGTACAATAAATGTGGCGTATGTTTATTTTTAAACAAACGAGGGCGCCATCCCGATGTTTTTTCTACCTCTTCTCGAGGAAGGAAGAAGACGAGCCGCGCGCCGTGCATTTCGCGTGACGTTCCAGAGCCGACCGGGCAGCCGAGACCAGCGAACGCCGCGTCACCATGGCCCAGGAGATCAACGAGCAAATGGGCCGCGTGCTTCGTGAGCGAGGGCTCATCGGCGACACCCTGGACGGCTTCGAGCGCAAGACCAAGTTCAAGCGTGAGCAGCTCGTCTACGGTGAGTGGGCGGCACCGGCTACGCCACACGCGCCACAGATCGCTCAACCTCGCAATGTCCATACCAAGCTACAAATTGCTTTGCGCTATCCGGACGCGCGAATTTACGTTGCGCATCGACTTATGCTGGCGCAAAGTGGTACCAACGACGTGTGTTTACACGAAAATTGAGTAATGCATGCTCAGCGATTGAGGAACGTAACGGAGCTTGTTGAGGGAACTCGTGAGGTGATTACACGTGGCGTAGTATTTCCATTGAACTCGCTTCGACGTTGAATACTGCCCAACCTTGTACCCAATGTTGCGTCACTTGACAGGACATTCACTTTTGTTCTCTCAACGAAACCTAGTTTCAAATCATTGGACTCATGTTAAGGCTTATAAAACGCGAGCAAAAAAAAAAAAAAGAACCCGTAGAGGTTTTGCGTAGTAAAAGCGTTCTTTTATTCCTCAGATCCTGCTCTTTGCAAGAAAGCCCAGGTCTGCGCTTTAGATGCCGCCGATTGCAGTCCTAATATCACACGCTTTTTAAAAATTAATTTTGCTGCCGGCAACAATAACTTATATAGTTTGCACATGGTTACAGTCAACGCATGTTCGTAATTTGTCTTGTCAGTGTGGCTATCAAGAAGTGCGGCTTGGCTGCTGGGGCTGAAAATGTCTACGTTCTGGAGTCATCAAAACTTCTTTGTGGACAAGTTTATGGACAAATATTTAATTCGACAGTCGTGAAGGACTGCTGCCTCCTTCACTGAATGTATGCACATTGGCGCTGTGAAGTGTGCGTTTCGTACTGTGTCGATAATCATGACTCTAGCATATGCTCTATAATAAGGGGAACCATCTGAGGTGGCGTTCTGTGTGTGATCAGCCCGACAGTTATGTTCATGTTTTCTCAGTGCCTTCTAGTACGTTTCTTTACCCTAAAGAGGTGGGAGTTGCCTTGTTTTGTGTTAATAGAATGATCTTCTTCCACAATCCTTCTCGATCCAGCGGTATCTTGTGATTGGGTCTTGAGCAGATTGAAGCAGGGGCGGATCCAGCCACTCAATTTAGCGCGGGGGGGGGGGGGGGTTGCCTATATATAGTAACACTGGAGAGGGGTCATGGTCACGATAGGAAAGAATACGTTGTTTTTGAAGAAAAGAAAAAAATGCACATAATTTCCGTCTGCCTACATGTCGACACGGCACAGTGCCTTGCAGGAAATAGAGCAAAGGCAGTAAAAACATTACATCACCCTCCGCTAAAGGGAATCGTGTGTAGATGGAAGTAGCGGGCGCTGACGCGTTAGCCCTGACTAAAGGTGCGTTCACACTAGGCCTCGAAGAAAGCAAAAACGGCGAAACTCTCAAGAAATCTTGCTCGGCTTCCAGTAGAGTGTGAGCCTCGGGTAATGGAGAACACCCATTGTGAGATGTAGTGCGACTAGACGCCTTATCTCTGCCTCGTTGGTGTTGATGGAGCTTCCTTCGTGAAACACTGAGTAGCGGTTCGTTTTTTTCAGCCAGTTCCAGAAATACACTATTTGGCACATACCCTTTGAAATATTCGTAGGGGTACAGCAGCTCTCTGAGTTCCGATGCTTTGTGGACATCGCCTTTGTAAGTTGAGTCTGGCGCCTCTAATATTAAAGTTCCGTCTCCAGCCGCCAGATGTGTTCAGTGCACTCTCGTCATCGGAGCTTTCAGTGTCGCTCTCCACTGGATCTTCATCAGGAGCACAAGGCACCACACTCTCGTCGTCTGATTCATCGAATTCCCCGTCTACACTGGATAGTTTGCCGTTGTCGAGCTCCTCAAACAGCGCGTCCGTTGTTGCTTGTAGCCGTGTGGAACGGGTTCGGTGACACGAATAAAACGAAGTCACAGCTATACCCGCACCTGCGAACATAGAAAAACAGGTTAATTAACATACCGCGTCAGCATTCGTTCAGATATGGCTCGTCGAAAACACGCACCACAATAGACTCGGACACCGCCATTTGCAACCGTTGAGCCCTGATGGTGTCAAAATCGTGCATGACAAAAGCATGCCACTGCAAAAATGCTGCACATGCAAACAAAAAAACTCAAACGTCTTCCAACTAACGTACTACTAAGGCACAACATACAAAAAACTGGGCGCATAATACAAAAGAATTACGTAGCTACAATTGCAGAAAATCGGAACTCACCCGGCTCCGCGTTCGCCATGATTTGTTTGTTTGTATCCTCTAATCCATGGCTCGTACCAACGTTTTTAGATAGCTTCAGTTGACAAAGCGCGCGGCATTCCATTGGCGTGGGGCGGCTTCCCGCGATCGCCAACCAGGCGGTGGCGCTGCGGTAGCGTTAGGATCGATCTCGGCGCGTCGTCTGCTACAGCTACAACGGGAAAGGCGCCGACAGGAGACTACCGCAGCGGTTAACTCTTTTATTCGAGAAGCAGAAGTGAAACTTCGCTCGCATTTAACCTTTACCGAAAAGAGCTTTTTCGTTTTTTTTCGCAACATTATAACTAGAAACAAACAGCATGTAAGACATGACAAAAAGAAAAGGCAAACTGTACAGCGCGCTTACCTTCATTCCTGTTCGCGTTGTAGCCAGCGTTTACGTTTATTTTTGGCCAGTATATGTGCAAATCACCCCAGGATCCCGTAATGCTCAGCGATATTCTAACCTTACCAGAACACGTGTTACACGGCCAAAATCCGCTGAAAAGCTTAGAACATCAAGAACCAGCAAGGAAGCCAGAAAAAAATTGTTTTGTAATTTTTATTTGACGTCATGAAACTGAAAGCAGCAGCTGCATTATTTACAGGGGCATATTTACAAGGGTTAAGTGGTCAGAGTTGTACTGCAAGCCTTCACATCAGCTTCACTTTCTTTCTAGCAGATGCGACTTTTTTTGAAGAGCTGAAGCTTTTACAAGTATCTCTGGCAGCGAAATGCAGTCTTAGCGCTATGTAGGAGTGAAGAAGCTCTGCCGTAGTGGTGACCTTGTGAACAGAACAGCCCACACTAGTAATGTCGCAGTCCTCAAGAGCGTCGAGGAGGCTCCAAAATGTCTCTGAGCAGAGCCGGTTCTTTTGCAGCTCATCCGAAATTTTGGCCTCGATGCCTCGAAACATACAGAAGAGCTCCCATGATGGCAATTTGAGGCTCCCGTGCTTAAATTCCCTCTCCAAAGTGAGAAATGTCTCCGGGCACTCTGCATTTTCGGACTGGATATTACGTACACAGTCAGAACACCTCTGATGCTTGAGGTAAGAGTGGACAAGATAGCCGCACAAGTAGTAAATAACACAGTCCTGTGCTGCTGGTGTGGAGTACCCATGATCAGGTGCTGTCGGTGTTTCATTCTGTGCAGTAGAAGAGATTTCTGCCAACTTCGCTCGAATAGCCTCCTGGAGTCTTTCGTGGGACGACAGTGTGTCCTTTCTTCCCCTTTTCATGCTGTCTGCAACAGTGGCAAGCAGAAAAGTCTGCTCATCACTCACGTTCCCAGTGACACAAGTGCTGATTGGTGTATATAGGCTCAGAAGCCTATATATGTGTGCAAAGCTGATTAGGGTAGGGTGATCCTCATCCCCTCCATAACGTCTTGTCACACCAAAAAACCTCTGAAAAAAAGGAAGACGTGTTTTTTTATAAAAGCAATGTGCGCAAACATAAACGTGATAAACAAAAAGAACAAACGGCTTACCTCTAAAGGATCCTGGTTTAGTATGCCCGTGAGCACATAACGCGCTCCTTTAGAGAGATCTGTTATGAGGTCCCGTACTGATGCAAGCGTAACACGAAGCGACTCCATTGTAACTTGTGATGCAAACATCACTGTCCCATCGGTGATATGGTTTTCCTCGGTCTTATTTACAGCATCAAGGAACTCCTGGATGGCCTTCAAAATAAGCCAGTGAGCAAATTAATTTGCACCTGCACAACAGCAAGCCAGGGCGCAGTTCCTAGCGTGATAACATCGGTGCATTCATCAACATCCATGCCGTCACATGCGTCAGTTTCGTCGTACAAATATTCATCACTTTGGCAGGAAGAAACTTGGGCGGAAACCACTGACCTCACTTTGGGTGGCTTTCTTGCTGACTTCGGAACCGTTGGTTTTGAGAGATGCTTAGGTACGTTCGGAAAAATTCGAGGCACAGCGCGCTCCTTCAGTGTCCATCTGCCTCGCGGTATCGTTACGGTTTGACCGTTCACTGTGTGCTCATAGCAGCTTATGATGTCTACAGGCTCGAAATGAATGTCACAGACATACGTTTTTGGCGTTACCTTAAAGTTCTTCCGTGGAATCGCGTTTTGCCATGCCTTCAGTAAGTCAGGGTCCTTTGGGGGCTTGAAAAAATGTCGCGGTCCGGGATTTGCAGCTGCCGAAGCATACCCCGAACGACAGCCGGGCGCGCTGCACGTCGGCATGTCGAGAATCCGCACTGACACTACACGGTATCCACTGAAAAGAGTTCATACAACTGTAGAACGTGTCCAAGCTGGAAGTACAGGCGTGATGAACATGCGAGCGCCAGCAACACACCAAAAGCACGTGTCTGAAGCAAGCGTCACCGCCACTCACTGCTTCTTAACCGATCTCACGGACCTTTTTCCTTCCTCCGTGACCGATCTCAACGGAACGCCAGCGCCACCTTTCGCAACGGCGATAAAACGACGCCGCCTCTCGAAGCGAGTTTGCAAACTGAAAAGTATCTAAAAACGTTGGCTCGTACCCACTCGGGGTGATTGGCCAAGAGAACATATAGTCTCATATGGACGATAACTGCATTATTGCTTACAACGAAAAAAAAAGGGAGGGGGGAATCGTATAGTGAAGACAGTATGTTAAAAAAAAGAAAGAAACCAAAGATTTAGATAGTGAGAAAAAAAAGAAGCAGCGGCGCCATGATGTCGCCGCTGCTTCTTCTTCGTTGTGAATTCGGTGTTCGAGAAAACACGAGAATACTGATGTCTATGGCAGTAGGTGGGCCGAGACTTCACATTGGGCGAAAAATTGCGAGTTTTTGTTTCGATTTCTCGGCGTGGCGGTTCCATTTCTCGTGTGGTGTCAATTGACACCGCCAGGGCCGAAAGGGTTAAAGAACCCCAGGCGGTCGAAACTTCCGGAGCTCTCAGCTACGGTGTCTCTCATAATCATATGGTGGTTTCGGGACGTTAAACCCCGCATAATCATAAATCAATTGGTCTTTTTTGCTTTTTTGGTTCCAAACCTAATAATAATAATAATAATAGCTGAGCTGCAACATCCGAAATCCCCGATATGATTATGATAGATGCCGTATACAGGGGATCAAGAACTTCCGCCCATATGGTGTTCTTTACCGTGTGCTTACATCGCACAATACAAGGTTCTCTAGAATTTCGCCTTTATCAAAGTGTGACCACCGCGATAGGGATCGAACCAGCGACCTTTCGGTCGAGCACCCTAAGCGCTAAACCACCGCGGCAGATAATTTAGCACCGCGAAAACCCTCGGACAGCACTGCCGTAAGAATGCTGCTGATGATACTGAGTTTACGTTAGAAATTATCCTCATAATTTAGTTCCATTCATTTGAAAAGCATTCCTATCATCCGTCATCACCAGCATCATCATCCTTTCGTTTTTATTTATTTATTTATTTATTTACTTATTTATTTATTTATTTACCGACACAACCCCAGCAGTCATGCATGTGACCTAAATGGCACCTGCAACTACTGCTGCGAGGACGACTGCAGAGGTTGCGCTAAGTGCATAGCTGTAGAATGAGTAACTATTCACTACGTTTAACAATTATAACTGCTAATTACCTATGTGTTTGAACAATTCAGTTAATACTATACGCCCTTCTGTACCGAAACATTTCGCCCGTAAGTTTCAGCTTGTATAATTACAGTGCAATTACCGTGCATTGGGGCAACCATTATTCGTATGCATTTACCGGCTATGTACTGCACTGCTCTTGTAAATTCACTCTTTTCTAGCGATGCTTAACACACGCAAACCTCCAGCATGCGCAAAGTTTATCCGTCGTGAGCATGTTTCTATAGGCATTAAGAGTATTTGCGGGAGATACCGAGCGCGGTTCTCCGTACACCAGTGCCTCAGCGAGTATTTATGAAACAGCGTCACTTACTTGCAAACTCTTTATTTCATATCTGAAATGCAGTGAGCCTTGAGAGTTTCCACACGCACGCATCAACGCAGCAACGATATACAACATGGCGTCGCAATACAAATAGAAACAAGGAAACACAGAATCATTCTGCTGAAATAGCAAAGAAAAAAAGAGAAACAAACACAACAAAAGAAGTAAGACACTCAATACAGAGCTGAACTCGACGCATACTTTTGTGCTGAGGGATGCCATACACACGGCCTGAAGGTGGGCAACTGCGCGCAGGTTCTCAGCACAAACTTGGAAAGAATATTCACGACAGGTCACGCATGTTCCGCAACTGTGGTCCACCGCCACAGTGACTGGGCGTTTCCGGAAACAGCCACTCCGCGTTGGAGAGATCCTCCAGAAACTTGGCGAACGCGCTGCCGTCCGGGCGCACGCGATCGATGGCGGAGCGTACAAGGGCGTGCATTTCGGCTGCGTAGGCTCCCTTCGCGAGGCTGTTCTTCCCTTCGTTGTACAGCTGGAGAACCACGCGCCTCCTCCTCTCGTCTTGACAGAGCTGCAGCACGTGCAGAGCTCGCATCGCGTTCGCCTCGAAGAGCAAGGTCCTCCTACGGGCTCGATTATTGGTCGTGTTTGCTCCTCCAGATGTCGCAGCCCAAGGTCCGCGAGCCATGGCTCGCGCAGGCAATGCACTCGACAATGCGTGGCTACAGTGGCAGAGGCTTCTACCGGACACGCCGTCGTCTTCGAAATGTCTTCCGCCCCGGGAGAACTCGCACACCTCTACAATTACGTCATCGTCGTCTATGGCTGACTGTCTCCGCAAAGCTGACAAGCTCCCACGCACCGTATCACTAAAAGGGTGCGCTGGTGGAACAAGACGCGGCTGGTCGTCGGGCGCTGCCATGACTGCTTCAGTGCTCGCGAGCGACATATTCTCCTGAGCGTGTGTGCTCGCATGTTGGCGTCTGCATAACGCTTCGCTCATTTTCAGCACGGGTTCATTTGGAGGCGTGTTGCCTATCGTAGATGTACGTCTGGTCGAGCCGCTCTGATAGAGCTCCGCAAGCAACTGCTGGTGGGTGGCAAGCGCTGACTGTTGCGGAGCGCCCATCCCACCAAATTCACTGCACTCTGGTTGAGACCGAGTGCTGAAAATGTCAGTGATGGTGCAGTAGTCGTTGTTGTCTGTACCTTGAGAGTACGTTGGTTCAGATAGCGAAATGTTTTCCGGCAGATGGCCAGAGCGCAGTCCTGTGTACGCCTGCAGACCTTGTGAAGAATGGTAGTGCTCTGACATGCTGGTCCGCGGAAGCAAGATTTGTGCATCGGTTTCCGGGGAAGGTTGGATATCTTCCGTAGATGAATCCGACTGTGCGATGATCCTCACTTTAACGCGATGAAACAAGCTATCCAGATTGCTGCAGCTGGCGTGGACGTCAGAACTTCGAGACCCTTGTGGAGTGCCCTGCCGCCCACCACCAATGTTGTCCGTCATACATCGTAGGGGGCTGGGCCCCTCGCACATTTCGAGCACTTCCCCGCCGTCAGCACACTCCCTCTGAACGCTTTCGATGACAGCTGGGGTTGGCTCCGATATGAATATGACTTCATCGTCAGTCCAACGCCTCTTGCTTGAGGAATTTTCTCGCCAGCAAACGGGCTCTTCAGCACCGGCGTCTCTAACCGCGCTGATTCCTTCATTATCTGCCCTTGCATCAGAGTTCCTCCCGGGTATATTCCATTCGTCTCTGTAGTCGCCGGGCGCCCAAAGTGAATGCGTATCACCAGTCGATTTCATCGCGTCGACTTCAGCAGATGTAGCTTCTTTCATCGTGCTGACGTTGCCTGATGGCTCACACACCATGACCTCTGCCGCAGTGCCTTCGCCCAGGCTCGGTGCCTCCACAGGCACACAATAATTGCATTGCGTTCCTTGGGAAACTTTGATACATCCAGACTTCATGCTGGCAGTGGCGCTGCGTTGGAATTTCGTAGGCAAAGCAGCCTCGTTGGAGGTGCGGGTGTCACTGCTTTCAACTGGAATGCTCTCCGGAGACGCGGACTCAAGCAGGGCGGAAGCACCCGGTGACGAAAGGGAATGCGTCTCACTAGTCGATTTAATCGCGTCGAGCGCAGCAGATGTAGCTTCTTCGATCGTGGCGACTTTGTCTGATGGCTCACGTGCGATAATTTCTCCTGCAGTAACTGGGCCAGGGCTTGATGCCTCCACAGGCACGCTAGAATCATGTTGCGTTCCGTGAGAATCTTCGATGCATTCAGACTGCGTGCTGGTAGCGGCACTGCGTTGGGGTTGCGTTGGCAAAGTAGCCTCGTTGCAAGTGCGGGCATAACTGCTTTCAACAGGACTCTGCGGCGACGTGTACTGAAGCGTGGCGGAAGCGCTTGCCTCGGTGTTCACGACTCCCTCGTCGGCACTCCCCTCCAGATCGGGCGCCGCTGTGGAGGGCAGCGTTGCTTCGAAACCTGCAGCCCAGTCCGGAAACAAAATAGCCCCACGCGACGTCGAGTATTCAAAAGCCACGCTTTTGCCTTTCAGACATACAGGCCTCAAATCCATGCTCGAGGCGTGCGGAGCTGCAGTGGACACGCCTTGTGGCACATGGTCTGTGCGTCTTTCTATCACGTCAGCCGAAGCTTCCAAAGACAAATTTCGTCCGTGCGGCACGAAGTCACTTTTGCTTGTCGACGCTGTGCGTGGAGCCTCGTCAGCTGCAGGCACGGTGTTAACTTGGCTTGCATTTACTCCGTCTACCGGGGGGTCATCGTTAGACTTACTTCGTTTCCCAGCTACTTGCACAGCGGCTGCTTCAGCAACTGAGCCAGTCACTGCCACTTCCAGATTTCTCCCGTTTTTCAACGAGCGCCGGTGAAGCTCGTATGTCGATTGTACTTGAGTCGGTACCTTGTGAGACGGGGCCGGTGTTTCACCGTTCTTGACTTGCCGTACAGCCGTCTTATTGAAGCGCGGTGTAGCTTCAGCTCCAGCGCTTCTCCGTCGTGCCTCTGTGCCAACTGCAGGCACCATCTCTTGTTTCTTCTGACGTCCCCGCGGCTTCGACTTCGTTGCAGCTGCTGCGTGAGGCTGTCGAGGAGGATTGGGCGCCTTTGAGGCGCTCTCTATAGCCTTCAGTTTTTTAACTGCCGCGGGTTCGAACTGCTCGACGGCGGAATCTACGGCGGTCTTCTCACAACCGGCGGTCTTCTTCTCACAACCTTCTTTCTTCGGAGTCTTTTCTCCAGGAGCATTTGGTATGCGAGTACACGTTAACACCGCTGAACATGCCTTCTGCTTCGTTTTAACAGTTGTTTTGTTTCTGGAGCTCGTTGTTTTCGGACCTTTCGACGTTCCTTGGCAATGCGTTCCGGTGGTAGCTTGCAAGGAGCCGTGGTGGTAGCTTGCGAGGTAACCGCTGTCCCACGGCTTCTCAATCTTTACAGGCACACTGAAGTTCTTAAGCTTCGAGCGGCGTTGTAGCGTGCCGCGCGACAAACCAACGTTCACGAGGTCCTCGCTGGATTCCGTTGCTTCTCCGGCGCTGCTAGCGTTAGAGTCCGGGTTCTCGTCTGGGCACCGCCGACCATCGCTGATGGGATCGTCCGCCGGCGCAACAACGCCGTCGCAAACTTCTTGGCAAGCAGGATCCTCTGAGACGGGCACGAGCAACCGAGGTTCGAGTTGCGCAGAAGGCGCCTCACACTGAGACGAATCTTGCTTTGGCCGCGGTGGCGCTACCGTGGACATTTTTGTCAGTCGGAAATAACCCAAGCGTGTGAAAGGCAGCACCTCACACTGTCCCGAGAACGTTCGATGCGCTGCGTGTTATGCGTGCCGGTAAACGTTAACCACAAGAAGCAGTACTGAAGCCAGCGTCCATCGGCCAGCATCCACTGCACTCACTGACTAAGGCTTGCAGAAGGTTCTTCGCTCTTTTTCAGGCAACAGATGAACGAGGAGCTGATCGACTTGCTAGCAGACACGCCACTTCAACGCGTTCGAGTGCACTCACCACGCGCGTCTCAGACACTGACTGACCCCCGTCAGGTTGGTTGCTATCGAAACGCTGAACGCGCGCGGTGGCGGCGCTCACAGCCATGCTATGGTATCGCTACCGCACACTGGAACGCTGGCGCTTGCTGACGCCCGTCAGGTTGGTTGCTATGGCAACGCTGGCAGCGTGCGGAGGCCGCGCTCACAGCCATGCTATGGCATCGCTACCGCACACGGGAACACTGGCGCTTGCTCTGCCCATTATATTTGCACTCAGTAACATATATTGTAACACAACGAACGTGCATAGATTTTGAATATCTGTGAACGGTTACCAGCGGGGCGTACTGCATTCTATCGCATGTCAGTAGCATCGCTTAGCATTCGCTAATTTTCCTGCATATTGACTAGATAACGGCTGATCAATAATCATTTAAACCGATGACAGATGTTGCCTTAACATTAATAATGTTGGCTACATATGTACGAGGAAGACCCGCTCGTTCAACGGCAACGCTGCCGGCGTTCTATCGGTACTTGCTTATGAGCGAATTGAAATAGTTCTGTCATTTCTTTGATTGCCAAAGAAACATAATTGCCGTTTTTCGCCTACTCGTAATGAGTGAAGGATTCTTTTCTACTTTCGCGCAACAAGCAAAACTGTTTTATGCAGTTATTAGTATACATAGTTTCTCACTTCCAGATGATTACTCCCATGTCTCCGTCACAGCGCTCTTCTTCAACGAGATTTTTCGTTCGCTTCTTTGCCCATCGGTTTTTGTTTGTTTGCTTGATCACTCGTTCATTCATTCGTTCACTTGTTCGTTCGTACGCTCATTTATTTATTTGTTTGTTCGTTCATTCATTCGTTTGTTCGTTCATTCATTCGTTCGCTTGTTCAATTGTTTGCTCGATTTTATGGTTGTTTGTTCGGCTGTTTGCACAATCTTTTGTTTTTCGTTCGTCTGCTCACTCACTCATTTATTTACTTATTTATTTGTTCGTTTGTTTGCTTGTTTGTTTGTTTTATTCGCTTGCTCGTTTGTATGCTTGTTTGTTCTCATGTTTTTTTTTTTTTACTTTACTTCCTCTTCTCCGCTTCTTGAACGACTAAACAGGCCGAGAAAAGAAACGACAGACAACGGCGCTGATATCGTAACTCACCCTCGTTTTCCATAGCGCTGTTTATTCGTTCAAGATGGAAGCACAATACTTTGCCCCATTTAACCGTTCTGATGTTCTCGGTCTGCCAGTCAGCTGGATCATCTGTTGAGGTGCATTGGTTTAGAGCCCTTTTTATTTACGTATATATAGTATCGTTCTTTGTCCCGCAGGCCGCGGGAACGAATTCCGGCCACGGCGGCTGCTTTTTTTTTTTTTGATGCAGGTGAAAATAATAGTCGGCTTTCTTGCTCGGCGTCATCTGCGTGCTACAAGGAAGCGTCCCGGTTGTTGTGAGGACCTTGTAAGTCGGAGTTGAAGTCCGCGTCATCTCACGATCTTGTCATTCTTCCACCGTGGAAATATCACCACTTTCGTTCCGTCGGACGGCGTGCACGTCTCGCCGACATCGTTGTTGGCACCCCGTCCTCCTTTGGCCCGTGACGCGTATTCCGCGCGATGGTCGACTTCGACGTTACGGCCGACGAGGCCGTGAGCCATTCTGCGTCCGGGGACTTGGGCGTCTTTCTCGTCGTCTTTCACGTCAACCTGGAGATTCGCAAACCTGTTTGAGCGATAAAATAAGCCCCGTTGTGTTTATTAGATGTTCACGTAATACTATTGCGTACTGCGCGTATACACGCGCGGTGTCTCAGCAAACTTGTGTCAAGTGTTTTCTTTTTTTTTTTTGCAATAGCGTACACTTTAAAGAAAAGCTGCAAAAATTAAGGAGAGCAGATATCTTAAAAAGGATGCAATAATCTGACCGAAGAACCGTTAGAATTTCTCATTGAACATTTGGCCTTGGCGCTACTATATTAAATGTTAATTAAGCAATTGTCCATAACTAACCAGCTTGATTTACTGGCAGTTTTCTCAGCAAGGACGAAGTATTCTGATTATTCAGAAAAAAAAAGCTACAACTTTTCGAATCAAGATTTCTCGCTAAAGTAACCAGGTAAAAGTTATTCAATTTTTGCTAATTACTCAGCCTGGTGGCTTGCAAAACAAAGATCATGACGTGATGCACACGATTCAGAGCAATACTGATTATTTCTACACGTGTCGGCCGCTCTTCGTTTTTTTTTTTTTTTGCACTCGGTGCAAGTAAGCTAGAATAGTTTATACGCCTGCGACTGAGCCAAAGAGCTATATTAGAGAAGTAAGTTGAGCTCGCCGAAGAATACTATATGCAGCTGGGTGTTATTGTATTGGTTCGCACCAGACACGTGACCAGAAAAAGGACAACAAAAACATCACAGCATATCCACGGAGTGAATGATGCTAAGTTAAATGAAGCATCCGTGCATCTTTCTGTCTGTCTGTCTGTCTGTCTGTCTGTCTGTCTGTCTGTCTGTCTGTCTGTCTGTCTGTCTGTCTGTGTGTTTATCTATCTGTGTGTCTGTCTGTCTGTTTATCTATCTGTGTGTCTGTCTGTCTGTTTATCTATCTGTGTGTCTGTCTGTCCGTTCGTCTTTGTGTGCGTATATCTGTTTGTCAGTCTATCTGTCCGTCTGTCTGTCTGTTCATCTGTGTATGTGTGTCTGTGTGTCCGTCCGTCCGCCTGTGTGTCTGTCTGTCTATCTATCTGTGTGTCTGTCGGCCTGTTCGTCTTTGTGTGCGTATGTCCGTTTGTCTGTCTATCTGTCCGTATATCTGTCTGTTCGTCTGTGTCTGTCTGTCTGTCTGTCTGTCCATCCACCCGTCTGTGTGTCTGTCTGTCCGTTCGTCTTTGTGTGCGTATGTCTCTTTGTCTGTCTATCTGTGCGTCTGTTCGTCTTTCTCTCTATGTGTGTGTGTGTCTGTCTGTGTGTCCGTCCGTCCGTCCGTCTGTGTGTCTGTCTGTCTATCTGTGTGTCTGTCTGTCCGTTCGTCTTTGTGTGCGTATGTCTGTTTATCTGTCTATCTGTCCGTCTGTCTGTCTGTTCATCTTTGTATGTGTGTCCGTCCGTCTGTCTGCGTGTCTGTGTGTATGTCTGTCTGTTCGTCTTTGCGTGCGTATGTTTGTCTCTCTATCTGTCCGTCTGTATGTCTGATTGTCTGTGTGTGTGTGCCTGTCTGTGTGTCCGTCCATCCGTCTGTGTGTCTCTCTGTCTATCTGTGTGTCTGTCTGTCCGTTGGCCTTTGTGTCCGTATGTCTGTTTGTCTATCTGTCCGTCTGGGTATGTGTGTCTGTGTGTGTGTCTGTGTGTCTGTCTGTGTGTCCATCTGTCCGTCTGTGTGTCTGTCTGTCTATATATCTGTGTGTATGTCTGTCAGTTCATCTTTGTGTGCGTATGTCTGTCTGTCTGTCTATCTGTCTGTCCGTCTGTCCGTGTGCGTGTGTGTGTGTGTGTGTTTATGTATGTGTGTGTGTGTTTTCCGCCCCCTATATGTGAACATAACTAAAAGGAAAAAAAGGGGGGTAGCCCGTACCACTTGGAGGTATAACGGGCTGAAGCCAATCTAACATAAATGAACAGGGGAAACTTCCCAAATTTTTTTTGAAAAAGCCAATTAGTTAAAAAATAACATGGGTAAAACCTAGTGAGTGCGGCATGAAACTGTAATAAATAAACTAGTTAGCTTCTCAGGAATGAGCAGGTCGATATGCAGCAGCAGTGTATTTCCCCCACTTGAGTTTTTGGAGTTCGTGTGTGTGTGTGTGTGTGTGTGTGTGTGTGTGTGTGTGTGTGTGTGTGTGTGTGTTTATTTTAAATGCATTGTCGTTGAATGCAGAAAGTCCAACAACAAACAACGAAGTGGGATGCGAGCCAGTGGTCTTGAGGATGGGTAAACGTCGACGAGGATGGTAGCAGTGGCCTCTGTGATGTCGAAGCCCATTTATTCACCAGGAGTCATGTAGCCAGACACGTCGGGCTGTCGTTCCAACCAGCGATGCAGCAGGGAACTTTGGGCAGCCTGTTTGCCACTGCGAACTTAGACAAGGCGCCATTCGCAATAGTAACAAGCTTTAAAAAAAGGGGGGGGGGCGGCAGGATTAGGTACTTGCGCAAGCGTTGCGAATGCTATGGTTCGAGTACTTAGGGAAAAAGGAGCAGTGATGCTATCGTTATCAGTCGCCGAGGTTTTCCCCCACCTTTGTTGGCATAACTGCGACTGTAATCGAGAGCATTCACGCAAAAGTTGTGATAAGGAGGTGATTCGGAGTATGAAGCGACGTCCTGATAAAGTGTTGGTAGCTAATGCGTGTCATGTGGATGTCATAGAAACAGAGTTGCGCATGACAGTCACTAACTGAAGTAGATACGCGCGAGATTTTCTATTAGTCAATAGCCCATAATAATGCGCAGGTAGTGTTGTATCACTTTTGGGCACACGTAAATGGGTCACAATGTGTTGCGTGTTTGGGCATTCATTAAAGTGTGTTGTTCGCTCAAGCAAGGTGCACTACACATACACCTGTCTGATGCAGTTATATTTAATCGATGAAGATAACACTGAAAATGTCCGTGACCAGATAATAAGTGTGTTAGGTTTTTAGGAGGGGGGGACCATTGAGGAATTTTGTACGGACTTGTGATCCAATGAAATAGCGTTGTCTCAGGTCCCTCAGTCTGCCAATGGGTGTGCCAATATGAATTCAAGATTTTATGAAACTGAGTTCGTACTGACCGAATTGATATTTTGGCGTAACGCACGAAGCCTGATTTCCCTCCTGATGCAGCTGCAGCGTCAGCTAGCTCATTTCCCAAAATTCCCATATGGCCAGGTACATGATGCAATTTTATAATTTTGCCTGACGAGATTATATGGTTAAGAAGCAACTTAATGCTCCGAATTCTTTAATCGTTATCAGTGAGACTTGAAAGTTTCATTAGAAGCGATAGACAGTCTGTGTAAATGTGAGCTGGCGTGTTAAAGTTGTTTGTAAAAACGAAATGAAGGGCTTCTTGGAATGCTATTAATTCCGTGTCGTATGCGCTTGAAGTGTTGCGGATCTGAAATTTTCTAACAGTTATGAGTTTTCCATCCTTTGTCAAAGCAATATATGCCGCACCCGCCGCGTAGGACGTGTATGAGCCGTCAGTGTATACGTGAATGGCTTTTGTTTTGAAAATAACCGCTTCTTGTGATGGTGAGAGTTTAGTGAAAGTAAATTTATATTTTTTACTGAGGTGATGAGCCCACGGACTGCATGGATATAGTATGTCAGCCGGTTTGAATCTTTTTACACCATAATTAGTTACGTTCCGGAGTATGAATAAGGAAAATTCTGCAGATTGTCTGTCCAACTCTAGTGGTAACGGAGGCGCGTTAGCGAGAATCTGTAGGGATGACGTACGTGTGGTGTAAAATGCACCTGTTAAGGAAATTAAGACAGTTCGCTGAACTGATAAAACTCGCGCCCTAATGGATTTTGATGGGAACATAGGCCACCATACCGGAGATGCATACGTGAGAGAGGGCAATATCACTTGAAGGTAGAGTCGTCTAATGAGTGTACTTTTTAATGAACGGTGCGATTTAACAAATGCGAGGAGCCGGGACGTGGACACTTCAGCCTTTCCTTTAATGTAGTCACTCTGGGCATGAAAATTTAAAGAGGGGTCAAATAATACGCCTAGAATCTTAATTTCTTTCTTGTGTTTGAGAAAAATGCCATCCATGCGGATAGATGGGCAGCGTTTTGATGTACCCATGTGTACGTTATTAAAGAACACGAAGAACGACTTCTTGGCGCTTACGGTAACTTTTTGTTCTCGTGCCCAACCAGATACCAAAGACAGGACATGCTCAGCCTTTGCTTGTAATCGGAGTCTTGACTTATCTGTGATAACAATGATGGTATCGTCCGCGTACGCCTGTATGTGTACGTCGGGTGGCACGGGAAGATGGAGTAAGCTGTCTATCAATATGTTCCACAGTAGCGGACTGATAGGGGATCCTTGCGGGCTGCCAATTGTACGAACTGTCTCTTCTGCGTTGTTGGTTGAAAAAGTTACAGTGCGGTTCGATAAAAAAGATTTGAGTAGAAAGTACAAGTTTTGTGAACACCTGTGCTTGCGTGTGTGTGTGCGTGCGTGTGTGTGTGTGTGTGTGTGTGTGTGTGTGTGTGTGTGTGTGTGTGTGAGTGTCTGCGTGTCTGTCAGTCTATCTGCGTGTATGTCTGTCCGTTCGTCTTTGTGTGCATATGTCTGTCTGTCTGTCTGTTCGTCTGCGTCTCTGTGTGTGTGTGTCTGTGTGTGTGTCCGTCTGTGTGTCTGTCTGCGAGTTCGTCATTGTGTCCGTATGTCTGTTTGTCTATCTGTCCGTCCGTCTGTTCGTCTGGGTGTATGTGTCTGTCTGTGTGTCCGTCCGTCTGTGTGCCTGTCTGTCTATCTATCTGTGTGTATGTCTGTCCATTAGTCTTTGTGTGCGTATGTCTGTTTGTCTGTATATCTGTCCGCATGTCTGTTCGTCTGTGTGTGTGTCTGTCTTTGTGTCTGTCTGTCCACCTGTGTGTCTGTCTGTCCACCTGTGTGTCTGCCTGTCTATCTGTGTGTCTGTCCGTTCGTATTTGTGTGCGTATGTCTGTTTGTCTGGCTATCTGTCCGTCTGTTCGTCTGTGTCAGTGTGTGTGTCTGTCTGTGTGTCCGTCCGTCTCTGTGCCTGTCTGTCTATCTATCTGTGTCTGTCTGTACATACGTCTTTGTGTGCGTATATCTGTTTGTCTGTCTATCTGTTCGTCTGTCTGTTCATCTTTTTATGTGTGTCTGTATGTCTGTGTGTACGTCCGTCCGCCTGTGTGTCTGTCTGTCCGTTTGTCTTTGTGTGCGTATGTCTGTTTGTCTATCTGTCCGTCTGTCTGTCTGTTCATCTGTGTATGTGTGTCTGTGTGTCTGTCTGTGTGTCCGACCATCCGCCTGTGTGTCTGTCTGTCTATCTATCTGTGTGTCTGTCTGTCCGTTCGTCTGTGTGTGCGTATGTCTGTTTGTCTGTCTATCTGTCCGTATGTCTGTCTGTTCTTCTGTGTATCTGTCTGTCTGTCTGTCTGTCCATCGGTCTGTGTGTCTGTCTGTCCGTTCGTCGTTGGGTGCGTATGTCTGTTTTGTCTGTCTATCTGTGCGTCTGTTCATCTCTCTCTCTCTGTGTGTTTGTGTCTGTCTGTGTGTCCGTCCGTCTGTGTGTCTGTCTGTCTATCTGTGTGTCTGTCTGTCCGTTCGTCTTTGTGTGCGTATGTCTGTTTGTCTGTCTATCTGTCGATCTGTCTGTCGATTCGTCTGTGTGTGTGTGTGTGTGTCCGTTTTTGCGTCTGTCTGTCCGCTCGTATTTGTGTGCGTATGTCTGTTTGTCTGTCTATCTGTCCATCTGTCTGCTCGTCTGTGTCAGTCCGTCTGTCTGCGTGTCTGTCTGTCTATCTATCTGTGTGTATGCCTGTCTGTTCGTCTTTGTGTGCGTATGTCTGTTTGTCTATCGGTCCGTCTGTCTGTTCGTCTGGGTGTGTGTGTGTATCTGTGTGTCTGTCTGTGTGCCCATCTGTCCCTCTGTGTGCCTGTCTATCTATCTGTGTGTATGTCTGTCTGTTCATCTTTGTGTGCGTATGTCTGTTTGTCTATCTGTCCGTCTGTCTGTTTGTCTGGGTGTGTCTGTCTGTGTGTCCATCCGTCTGTCTGCGTGTCTGTCTGTCTATCTATTTGTGTGTCTGTCTGTCCGTTCGTCTTTGTGTGCGTATGTCTGTTTGTCTGTCTGTCTGTCTGTCTGCTTGTCTGTGTCCGTCCGTCTGTCTGTGTGTCCGTCTATCTGTCTGCGTGTCTGTCTGTCTGTCTGTCTATCTATCTGTGTGTATGTCTATCTGTTCGTCTTTGTGTGCGTATGTCTGTTTGTCTATCTGTCCGCCTGTCTGTTCGTCTGGGTGTGTGTGTCTGTCTGTGTGTCTGCCTGTGTGTCCATCTGTCCTTCTGTGTGTCTGTCTGTCTATCTATCTGTGTGTATGTCTGTCAGTTTATCTTTGTGTGCGTATGTATGTCTGTCTGTCTGTCTGTCTGTCTGTCTGTCTGTCTGTCTGTCTGTCTGTATGTCTGTCCGTCCGTCTGTCTGTTCGTGTGTGTATGTGTGTGTGTGTGTGTGTGTGTCTGTCTGTCAGTCTATCTGTGTGTATGTCTGTCCGTTCGTCTTTGTGTGCATATGTCTCTGTCTGTCTGTCTGTCTGTCTTTCTGTTCGTCTGCGTCTCTGTGTGTCTGTGTGTCTGTCTGTGAGTGCGTCTGCGTGTCTGTCTGTCTATCTATCTGTGTGTATGTCTGTCCGTTCGTCTTTGTGTGCGTATGTCTGTTTGTCTATCTGTCCGTCTGTGTCTTTGTGTGTGTCTGTCTGTGTGTCCGTCCGTCTCTATGACTGTCTATCTATCTGTGTGTCTGTCTGTACATTCGTCTTTGTGTGAGTATGTCTGTTTGTCTATCTGTCCGTCTGTCTGTCTGTTCGTCTGTGTGTGTGTGTCTTTGTGTCCGTCTGTGTGTCCGTCCGTCCGTCCGTCCGTCCGTCTGTGTGTCTGTCTGTATATGTGTCTGTGTGCATGTCTGTCCGTTCGTCTTTGTATGCGTATGTCAGTTTGTCTGTCTAAATGTCCGTCTGTCTGAATGTTCATCTGTGTCCTTGTGTCTGTCTTTGTGTCCGTACATCCATCTCTGTGTCTCTCTATCTATCTCTGTGTCTGTCTGTCCGTTCGTCTTCGTGTGCGTTTGTCTGTTTGTCTGTCCGTCTGTGTGTGTGTGTCTGTCTGTGTGTCCGTGTGTCCGTCTGAGTGTCTGCCTGTATATCTATCTGTGTGTCTGTCTTTCCTTTCATCTTTGTGTGCGTATGTCTGTTTGTCGGTCCATCTGTCCGTCTGTCTGTTCGTTTGTGTGTGTGTGTCCCTCTGTGTCTGCTGTCTGTCTGTCGGTCCATCCGTCTGTCAGTCCGTTTATCTGTCCGTGCAGCTGTGCGTGCATTCGTCCAACCGGCAGTGCATCAGTCCATCCATCCATCCGTCCGTGCTTCCTTCCATGCATCTGTTTGTCCGTCCGTCCGTCTTTTTGTCTATCTGTTTGCCTGTCTCTTTGCCACACACTAATGGTTAGCCTCACGCAGGACAAAGTTAGATTAAAAGGAGCTTAGCCCCTAAAAGGACACTGAAGCGTGTCCTCCGTTCTTCATATTTGCCCTTGCACATACTTACAAAATGACATGTACTCGATTGTTTTCATGAGTTCATGTAACGACTATAGTTATTACCAATGAATCGCTTCACCGTGACAGTTTGCCAGTTCCTCTCAAACTGGACATTTCCCCCCCTTTTATACCTGTTACACACTACTAAATTTCAGGTAGAAAGCATCGTTCAGCTAAACGAGACCTTTCACCGACTTCGTTAATTGTATATTTTCTCGCCATTGGGTCGTATATCAATCGAAAACAATTCGTGTAATCGGAAATCGCGTAGGGTTTCGTTACGTCAAATTGAGAAGAGGTAGTTTTCCAAAATCGAGCGTTGACAATCTTTTGGCAATAGTTGAGTACAGCCTAAGAATAGGTGCAAAACCTCTTAATTGTGCAAGTGGCGGCATTTCTATTTGATGCACTAGTTCTCAATGGTGAAGTTGTGCGTAATATTTTTTTTTGTTTTTTGGTGTATTTCCATTCTTGTTTTTTTTTTTGCGTATCACCAACTTTTGAATTAGCTATCGTTTCGCGAAGGGGATGATTTCGCCCAGCCACGGTGATCTAATGGTTAGGGAGCTTTACTGCGGACCCTAGGATCGCGGGATTGAATTTTGGCCATGGAATTCGCCCCTAGATGGAGGCGAAATGTTTGACGGTCATGCATTTAAATTTGGGTCAGCGTTGGATAGCACCCGATGTCCGAATTTCCGGTGGCGTCTAGTACGGCGTCCCTCACAATTTTCTGATAATTTTGACACCTAAAGGCCTGAAAAATATTGGAGGCTTTGTTTTTCTCTCCTACCCAATCAGATTATTATGGCAGATTTGTCCGGCCAAAAGCTCCTCAATGTGTGGCATTGCGTAACCCAATGATTGATATGTGGGGTGCCAAAAGCACCATGTAATTTGAGAAACACCGTAATGGAGGGCTCCGGAAATTTCGACCACCGGGGGTTCTTTAACGTGCACACAAATCTGAGCACACTGGCCTACAACATTTCCGCCTCCATTGGAAATGCAGCCCCCGCAGCCGGGATTCGATTCCGCGACCTGCGGGGCTTTGCGTAACGCAACGATGCACATTGGGTCTCGGCAAATTTTATAATAGACCAGTAGTTGTACATAAGTCATGATTTCTCACCTCGATATCTTACTTTCGGTAGGGACCAAGGTCGCTTTGTAAGAGCGAACCTAACGTTTATATTAACACAGTGCAAGAAATTTACCTCTTAGTTGGCACCTGCCACCCGAGAAGAGCACGCCTGCGAGATGTATGAACAAACTCTCTGCACGTTTGCCGATAAGGCGATGCGATAGCTTCCACAACGCCTTCTTAAAAGAGTTTTTATTAAGCCGGTCACAAACACTTCGATGTACGCCGAAAACCGAAGGTGGCTATACGCCCCACAAAAATTACACAAGCCCCACTACTGAGCACAGCAGGTGCAAGCGTATAACAAAAAAAATCCTGCTCCTATTTTGTGCTCATTTATTCTAGAGAAGACTTCATTAACTTGAGCCACAAACCACTGCGGGATCAGATGTAGCCTCCCAGCATCTACTGTTCTGGTGTTGAGGTGGCGGCGAACGAGCAGTGGAGCGGCTGTTGGTGATGTCGGAAGAAGGGTACACACGACTGGGCGAATACCGACGGGAGTCCTCGTATGGTCGATTAGAGGAAAATTGGCTCCAGTTTGAGGGCGTCCAAGTGCTGCGACAGTAGCGGGAGACATGGCCAACCCGGTGACAGCGGAAGCAGATCGGCTTGTCGTCTGCAGTTCTCCATTCGGCCGGATTGTGGGATCGCGGAATAAAGTGTAAGTCATGGCGTGGTGCATTTGTTGTCATTGGTCTGGAGACGGGTCGGGAGACAGAGCAGGCCACAGGAAAACCGAGCTTTGCCATTTCCTGCCTCACGATGGCTTGAATAACGGAGACCGGCGGAGGCGTTTGTGCGGCGCCATGGTCGAGTGGATGTGGAGGAAATGGTGCCGGACTTGACGCCTCAAGCTCCCGTTGAACTATTCGTGTCTCGCTGTCCTGCATGGGTGGTGCGGCACCGAGATCGGTGCAAGTGGATGCAACAGCCGTGTTTGGTAGCCGCGTAAATTGAGGCAGAACACGGCGGCTTTTGACCGTTTCGAAGCGGCGGCATTCCTTGATAGTCATATCTACGGTCGTGACGTTAGTGTAGACGAGCAAATTGAAGGCGTCGTCCGCGATGCCCTTAAGTATGTGGCCCACCTTGTCACACACTGTCATTTGCTCGTCGACTTTTCGGCACAACGCGAGCAGATCCTGTATGTACGAGACATACGACTCTGTTGACGACTGCACACGAGTGGAGAGTTCTTTTCGCGCTTCCATTTGGCGACCGGACGGGTCCCCAAAGATGTCGCGTAGTCGCTCCTTGAAGGTATCCCAGCTAGTGAGCTCGGTCTCGTGGGCGTCGAACTGGACCCGTAAGGTGCCGTCCAAGTAAAATATTACGTTGGCGAGCATCATGGTAGGGTCCCATCGGTGTGTGTGGCTAACACGCTCGTAATACGGAGCCAGTAGTCGACGTCGAGCCCAGGTTGTGCGGAGAATGTACCGGGATCACGGGGAGTGGGCATCGTCAGGTATGTAGTGGCTGGAGCTACAGATGGAGACGCTGACGGGCTGTTGTCATTGGTAGCCATGGCCGGAGACTGAATGGTGCGGCCACTGCGAAGCTTCGTGGTGAAGACGGGGAACGTTCCACCTCCACCAAATATGTCACGGAAAAGAAGAGACGCCGTAACTACAAGGCTGGGGATTAGATATATTCAAAACCAGCGGTAATGGCGTGCCCGGTTCACCAGCGATCGAGCGGAGACAACTCTTCGTCTTCCTCGTCAGGCGCACACGCGCGTCGCCCCCTAGAATATCAATATACATGCATGTAGCAATATCATCTGCCCACCTAACCTTCTGTCTCCCCCACACCCGCTTGCCTTCTCTGGAAATCCAGTTAGTTACCCTTAATGACCAGCGGTTATCCTGTCTATGCGCTACATGCCAAGGCCATGTCAATTTCTTCTTCTTGATTTCAGCTATGATATCCTTAACTCTGTTTGTTCCCTAATCCACTCTACTCTCTTCTTGTCTCTTAAGGTTACACCTACCATTTTTCTCTCCATTGCTCGCTGAATCGTCCTCAATTTAAGCTGAACCCTCCTTAGAAGTCTCCAGGTTTCTGCTCCGTAGCTAAGTACCGGCAAGATACAGCTGCTATATATCTTCCTCTTGAGGGATAGTGGCAATATACCTGTCATAATTTGAGAGTGCTTGCCAAATGTGCTCCACCCCATTCTTATTCTTCTAGTTACTTCAATCTCGTGGTTCGGCTCCGCGGTTATTACTTGCCCTACATAGACATAGTCTTTTACAAGCGTATACACACATCAGTAATCGAACAAACTGTGCTGTGTCTAGAGACTACTACTATAAGCCCCCTCCAAATCTTTAAACACTTTTTTAGAGGCCAGCCATGTACTATGGCAAAGGCGACTTATTCGGTGTTGTGGAACGGGTTAGAACAAGACAAAAAATTTTCGAACCACTACCCCCCCCCCCCATCTTTTTTTTTTTCATGAAAAGGTTAGGTTTAGGTGACAACTTCTCGGCTCGCTTGCAAGGCGAATTTGACCACATATAGTAACGACGACACACACCCAGCGACCTGGCGACGGAACCGTATCGCACGTAGCGTTGAACAGGTAACGTGGTCATTGCATGAACTAATGCTGAAAGCGAACAATTTTGACATACTGCGAGTTTGTACGCTTCAAGTTTTAGTTCCTAATGGTTCATAACAGGCCATGGCTGCGTTTGCTGACTAGGAAATTCAGATTTCCCGTGTTGCTGGCTACTGCAACACAATTTTATATTGAAGTTGTTCCGCTAGGTATTCGCTGAGGTCAGCGAACTGACGGGCGCGCAGCGTTGTTACTTCATCTGGTAAAACACAATTTGAGAGTTCATTAGCCTAATGAGGCACTATATTATACTGTGGTTGAGGGTCTGCCCACTTGTATTGACTGATGAAACAGGCGGCCAAAGTGGCATCCTTTTCTACCTTAAATCAAGCCAACCGAAAAAAGTTTGAGGCTGGTTGGGCATTTTGGGGCAATTTTCAAGATTTTTATGGTTTTCGCACAGTTTGGTACACAAATGAATAATTGTATCAAATTGCCACAGCTGTCGCTCCCCTGCTTTATCGAATATTGACCAGAACCATCAATTTTCTACATGCAAGCTTGCATGCACCGTTTTTCGAATTACACTCGCAAAGTGTTTCCTTGCAGTAGTTTACCACATAGAGGCAAAGTGGTATTAGGAGAAAGACAAATCGACAAAGTATTTATGAGCAAAGTACAACAACAAAACAGAGAAACCATTCACCCACTAATTACATCCAGAAACACGGTGTCTGGTTGCATAATCTTAAGAGGGTTAATCATGCACAAACATAAATGCCTCATTTCTAAGGCTGCTGTCGAGTGGTGTGTCCCACTTACTAACAACAGACCTTCTGCAAGCAATGACAGCACTAACGTGCTTGCACATAACCTAAGTTCACAGAGTAAAATGTCGCTGTAACTTCTTGTACTAACGACTCCCCACTGCAACCTATTTCATAACAACACTTATTACAAGTGCTAGCCATGTCTAAATATTTATTTGTCGAATATCATTGCCCCCACAAGCAACATTTCCATGAACTGCCCTGATAGGCTGCAAGTGTTCCTTTCAACGCGACTGTCACCAGCCCAGTGCCTCTTTGCAATTGGGAACCTGAAATCCAACAAGCTCTAGAAAGTTTGCGTTCACAGAACATCACTCCAAGCTACAGCCATATTTCTGGACATAATTATCCCCGTGGCCATTGCAGTAATACGGTGATGAAGGCGACATTTTGCGTTTGAGAGAAGATTGTGGAGCAGAAAAAATGGTGCTTTCGAGCAGCCTCAAGTGTCTTCAGAGCAGAAAGAAACGCTATAGCTTAGCGGTGCTATTGGTGTTTTCGGAGCACATGCATGTTTCTATAGACTCCTGAAGTCTAGAACATCACTTAAGCATCTAATAAATATTTATATTTACTATTATACATGCCGTATGCAGCAATATAGTTGGCGTAAATCATGGGCCGGGGAGGGGGGTCAAGATAGTTTTGACTTTTCTGGGGTTCAGGCTGAGGAGGGCACCCCTTGCAAGTGTCCCACTTGAGATATAGTTTTAGCATGCGATATAATTGAGTTAACAGTCAAGTATAGTGCAATGAACTTTTTAAAAAAGGTTTTTTTTATATTCTACTGCGTACATGGTGAAATGCCCCTCAGTGCTGTGAACGATGGAAATCGAAAAATTGTGAAGAAAGAGAGACTGAATAGAGCAATGTAATTGCTGGAGCTCAAACCCCATGCTCGTTTTTTTTTTGAAATTATAACTTATTCTTATATAACTAAAATGTCAAAGCATATTAAAAATACGAATTGGACGCCACGGCCTGATATGTGTCAGCCCTTGAGATGTTTCTGGATTCTGGCCATTGCGTAGCACACTACGATGATATTGTATACAGCTTGCTTTTGGTTTCACTTAGGCTTACGGGATGGTCCCATGGTTCAACTTCATTCTTTTTAGTTTGCCAACATCCTTTCGGAGCAGGTTTGGAGCATTAGCTAGCAAATATTGCACTTGGAAGCAACATAGAGCAGCATTTTTTTTGAGCAGTTTCGAGCAATCTGAGCACCACTTCCATCACTGCCAATGTTATCAGGCCACGCTGTTAACTATTCATGGTTTGAATCACCGAGAAAACTCTGCCCATCTTTCATACTCCTCCTGTGGAATCTTCCTTGACAGCTTGAGAGGCTCATATCGCCCTTTAAAGCTTCATTTGATGCGAGCGTCTAAGGCAGTCTCCCACAGTTCCTTAAGCCATGTCTTGTCTTGATTACACCACTGACACATGACTGAGTTGGCAAATCACACCTTCCCGCAAACCCGTAACTCCACAATGTTCTGCATCATTCCCTGTTTTTGTCATGGCTTTTTCCTGTACAGAGTTTTACGCTGCTCCTTGTTTCTAATTTCTTTCCTATTTAGTGCTCGAGAATGCTCCTCACCTGAAAAAGAACAACCACTTCCTCTTTCAATGTGGCACTCTCACCTATGTACTCATATACTTAAGGAATTCCGTGGCCCTTTATTGATACTGCCAGATTACAATACTGCTGCCACTGAATACTATCAATCCCCATTTTTTTCTATATATGGAGCGCTCAAGTTGGATACCTGCAGCTGGGAGGCTCAGTAAGGACCTTGCAGGAAGATCTGACCTGCCCAGTTGGCGAATACCGCAGCTTCATGTGGTTATCACGCGTCAACTAAAGCACTCATGGTGGCAAATTATTCACACATAAATATTGACCTGCGTGAACTATAGGCATAGAGGCACTTGGGGTTTATGGGGCAGCGTGCCAACCACCTTGTCTTGGAAACAGCAAAAGAGAGAAAATAAGCAAGCAATTTCAAAGCAATAAAGTGCAGCAGATTTCTCTGCATTGTCTGCTCACGAGGTTATTTTACTCGAAATGCACAAAATAGATATGCTTGCCCTTTTCGCAGTAGTTACGGACCACAATACGAGGACGCAGGCATATGATACTCCTTGTTTCACTTGAAGAACCGACTCCTGCACGAGATGGCAACTATGCGATCGGCGAGAAAACACCTTGGTACAACAGCCCAACGCTCATAGCCAACTGACTGATTTTTTGAACAACTTGACTAGTAATCAACAGCATTGGACGCGCCTCTCAACACAAGCACCACGATGTTTTCAGGCTCAAGAAAGGCCATTTTTAAATGGCTCCGTGATTCGGGAATGGACAAAGCTCGTTATACCAAGATTTCACTGTATTTACGAAAGTTATAGCTAATAGAATTAAGGTGACATTAGAGTTCAATCAACCAAAAAATCAAGCAGGATTTCGTACAGGCTACTCCGAAATAGACCATATTCATACTATCAATAAGGAAATAGAGAAATGCGCGTAATACAACCAACCTTTATACATACCGTAGCCTTCATAAATAACGAGAAGGCATTTGTCTCAGTCGAGACATCAGCAGTAATGCAGCCACTGCGAAATCGGGGCATCGACGAGCCCTAAATAAACATAGTAGAACAAATCTACAGTGGATCCACAGTCATCATAGTTCTCCACAAAGAAAGTGACAGAATCCCAATAAAGAAGGGTGTAAGGCAGGGAGACACGATCTCTCCAATGCCAGGTGTGTGGGGTTTAACATTCCAAAACCACCATATGATTATGAGAGACCCCGTAGTGGAGGGCTCCGGAAACTTTGACCACCTGGGGTTCTTTAACGTGCACCCAAATCTGAGCACACAGGGTTACAACATTTTCGCCTCCATCGGAAATGCAGCCACCGCAGCCGGGATTCGATCGCACGACCTGCGGGTTAGCAACCGAGTACCTTAGCCCATAGACCACCGCGGCGGGGCATCTCTCCAATGCTAGTCACCGCGTGTTCACAGGAGGTTTTTAGGAGCCAGATTGAGAAGAGTTAAGAATAAGAGTTAATAGAGATTATCTTATTAACCTGCAATTTGCTGATGACATTGCTTTGCTAAGTAGCTCAGGGGATAAATACAGCTCATGATTACAGAACTGGACAAGGAAAAGAGAAATGTGGGTCTTGATATGGTGGTTTTAGGAGGTTAAATCCCACAAATCACAAAAGTAGGTCTTATAATTAATATGCACAAAACTAAAGTAATTTGCAACAGTCTCGGAAGAAAACAGCACTTTGCGGTACGTGGAGAGACGCAGGAAGTTGTAACAGAATATGTCAACTTAGGACAGGTACTAACTGCGGAGCCGAACCATGACAGTGAAATAACCGAAAGAATAAGGATGAGGTGGATCATGTTAGGCCAGCATTATGAAATCATGAATGGTAATCTGTCACTAACTCACATGAAAAAGGTATATAACAGCTGATTCTTGCCAGTACTTACCTACGAAGCAGAAACCTGGAGGCTTACAAAAAGGGTTCACCCAAAATTCAGGGCATCACAGCGAGCGATGGAAAAGAAAATGATAGGTGTAACCTTATGTTGGAAATGCACGTGCCCTGAGGAAGATAGTAAAGGAAGACGACGATGAGGACGGAGTGACGTTTGTGCCGTTTCGCCTGTGTGGCATTTATAGCCTGTGTGGCTTGTGTTTTCATGATAGTCAAGCAAATATTTTCCTTTTTCAACGTCTCTGGCGCTTCAAAGATACCGCAAGCTAATATTTCAGAAGTGGGATAGCCAGTCTAATTGCCAAAGGAAGAGTAAACGTGAGTTTAATCAGTGCACGGATTTGGTATCCCTAACCCTAAGATGTAAAGCACCAATGAAAGAGACACAGCATCTGGCCATGGCGACACTATCTCGACTCATGACCTCTTTCAAGCTCTTCAAGAAAGGGATCATTTACTAGCAACCCTGCTGGAACGACTGTCTCTGGCCAACGCAGCGCAACCTGAACCAGTGGCAACGTTTCAGGCGATTCCCGACTTAAACCACAACATGAGTGCCTTCGTAAGCTCCGAGGACGCTCCATCGGCACGAGTGGAACGAGAATATTCATCGCACGTCTAACCTTCACGGGTGGCCAGCCGCGTACACCCTAGAAACTGCCAAAGCCCGACTGGTAGGAGCTGCCAAGGACTCGTACTGTTCGAAGAGCTCACAGATCATGTCATGGGAGGAGTTCGAGACACGCTTCCGTCGGACCTCCTTCAGCCAGACTAGTGTTGCGGAAAAATGGCTCAAGATGCAAGAGCGTGTGCAGCAGCGCAATGAGAGTACAATGGCCTATTTCCATGCCAAGGTGCATCTGTGCCATGAAGTCGACCTCGACTTTACCAATACGCGAGAACAAGTCCTCATGGGGTTGAGGTCCCGCAAACTTTACATCATGCTTTTCGGAAGGGTGCATGACGACGACAACGACCTTCTTCACGACAATGTAGAGTTCGAGCCCATTGAACGTGAACGGCGGGAGATTTTAAGATCTCGCAACCGAAGCTTTGCGTCGAAGAACGAAGACTGCCCATGCCAAGTAAAGCGACCATTGACTCAATCGAGCGAGGAAATCGACGCCTGGGATTGTCGTCCGTCAACCATCTCAGTGAGCAAAAATGCTATAACTGTAATGTCTATGGCCACATCGCACGCGACTGCCCTGACCCTAAGCGCCCGCTCAAGTGTCAGCGTTGCCAAGCAACTGATCACACTCAACGCAACTGGCAGGCTTTGCTGCATAACGAGGCGAATGCTGTCAGAGAACTTCCTTGCACTGGGGCCAGTCATGCATTGCTCAACGAAGTTACGTTCAACAACGACTTCATCCTTGTAGGCCTCATTGACACAGGGAGTTCCGGTTGCTTGTTGCGAGCGTCAGCAGCAGTGCGATGTGGTATCGAGATGGTTTGGGAACCGGCTGAACTATATGGTTTTGGCAGCTAGCATGTCCCGTGATGAAAAGCCTTGGTCATTGTAAGGCTAAGTTAAGCATAGATGGCGTTACCGCAGAAAATGTGCCTGTCCTGATAGTCCCCAATGATTCACAAATAATTGACATGATAGTGGGTCGAATGTTCACCGAACTGGCCATCGTCACTTTTACCAAAGTGGGGAGCACGTTCCGCTTCCACCACCTAAACGATTGTCCTTTTGCTAATCTGGTGTCCTCGGCACAGCAGCTTGAACTGCACGTGGCGGCAGCCAGTGAAAAAAGTGAGCTTCAAAAGGAATCTGTGAACTACATATCTACATCCAGCGATCGCTGCGTGACCAATCTTCAAGAACACTTATCAAGCCTTGTACCTCTGGTGCCCGTTGTCCTAGCTTGCACGCGCAAGGAGCGCCGATCGTAGACAGAAGAGGAGAACGATGATTGCAGGTGCACTCGTTTCACACTGTTTCTCACTCCCGGCCCTTTCTCTCAAGGTCATGAAGTGCACTTCGTTATGAAAGAAAGAAAGCTTCGCCCACTCGCCATCATTCACGCCATGGATATGCTATGTTTCAATTATACATAACAACGGTGGCAAGGATGTATAAGCACTTTACGAATGCAAATGGCATTATGGCAGACTTTCCACTTGCTTAGGTGTATGTCTCTGAGTGACCATCATAAGTAAGTGAGATGTTGAGGGAATCGTTATTAGCTATGCGTACCTCTGCAACACGCGAGTACGCTGGCAGGGCATATCAAAGCTTAGTATAGCAATGGGTTGGAAAAGGGTAGTGATGGTGATGACGAGGGAAATTTATAAAAAAAGACATAGCGAGAGTGAGAAATAGAAGGAAGAGGTGAGATAGTGACTGCAGGGAGGACTCCTTTTGTATAACTCCTGTCAGCGATGTGAAAATCATATAGTATGTGTCTCTTGATGTGAGCTTACTTTTTTCACTTCAGGATTAAACAAAACTATTTTTCAAATGAAAAATTGAAATGTAACAGTAATTTAACACGTTCCTTTCCCGTTGAAGAAAATTGTAACGCGTCAATTTTGGAACTCGTTCCAAAATTGGTGACAAATGAGGAACGAGCATCCTTTACTGTTATAGAGGACCTTGTACAGCCCTGACAACATCAACCATTGTTCGAACCGGCCATGCAACTCCACTTGCAGCAAATATTGCACGTAGTCGTTATGCTTCACACAACGTTCTTTACGCAGGCCTAGTGGTGATCGTGGGCCTGCTGTTCCTGGTGAACGTGCTTGGCTCCAAGTCGGCGACGTTCATCTCGACGGTGTGGCCCATGCTTGGAAGTATCCGCGCCATCGATCGTGCGGATGTACTGGCGCTGCAGAAGTGGACCGCCTACTGGATCGTGTATGCCCTGCTCAACATCGTCTTGAACTTTGTGTTCATCGGCATTCACCGCTACTTCAAGCGCATCTACTTCATCAGGCTGTTAGTGCTTGCATGGTGCGCGGCACCCATGCAGAGCAACGGCGCCACTCTGATCTTCCAGAAGTGTTTTGCCGGCAAAATTTTCAAGGAGGGTCTCACTCCTGGCGCCGCCCCTCCGCCGCCGCCAGCTGCTGCTGCTCCTGCCGCGGGCGGAAAGAAGGAATCGCCCGACTCGAGCCGCAAGATGCGCAAGTAGTTGCCGTCGCGAATAAAGATTCTTGTGCTTGTCCCCCTATAAATTATTGCACACGTTTCCAATGCTGCCAGACAGGGAAGAAGCAGCCGAGAGAGTGGTTCACTTGTACGCATAGCTCGGCACACTCCCTCACTCATTCGAACGTGGTGAGTGTGAATATGAGTAAGTATACATGAGTGTTCCCAGTCAAAAAAAGTGAATTGGTCCAATCGGTCATACCAGTTCCTAGCAATTGGTCCTAAATGGAACGAATTGGAAAGCAACTGAGATGTGGTGCTACAATGTGCAGGACCAATTAAACCACACAGTTACGATTGGTCACTCCAATAAGCCCACCAGTTTCCGATTGGTCTCCCAAATGGAATGCTTGTCAGTCGAATTGGTTGCACACATCCAAATTGGTAAACCATTGGACCAGTGGATTCCAATCGGCCTTCCAATTAGAATGCTTGTTGGACCAATTGGATGTGCACACCCAAATTGGAAAAGACTTCCAATTGGAGAAGACCCTTTATTGGAAACATTTTAGTTGCAAAGATTTCATGTTGTGAGTGTTCAACTGGTTCACCTAGAAGAAACCAGTTAATTTCAATTGGCAGACCAGCTAAAGACCAGTTCATTTCAACTGGTTGGAGTGAAATGAGTGAATGAGTGAAAGTGGTAAAAATTTTTCAACATTTTTTTAAAGTCATAAAGCACCTTACTACAGTACTGCTGCACACTTTTCTTGCCACTTGACATCTTTATCACGCGAGCAGCCGCCGCAGTTTATTCATAAGAGAACACAGTGAGAAAGCGGCTGAGCAAGCATTGGTTTAGTACTAACAACCCTTCCAAAAACGCTGCATTCGAAGCAATAAAGTAAGGTCAAAATGAACTTTAAAAATTATTTTACCATTACAAATTTTTATATAGTTTTTTGACCAAATCAATAGTCAGTAATTTATACTTTCATAAAGTGCATGCCCTCACAGTGCAAGCGTGGAAGCAAGTGCCATCAGCATCATCATCAGCAGCGCACCACCTCAGCGAACACAAGTCATAAGCTTTACCAGTGTGTTTTATATTCAGCGTCTTTGCAATAATTATGTTGGCATGATCCATATAATCGGCCCCATTTCTTCACAATCAAGGCAAGTATTTTGTTTTTGAACCACCTTAACTGCTGTATTATTAGCACCTTTTGCACATTTTGTTCGTTACCCTAACTAGTGTTGGCTCGCGACTGCAGCGGACACGGTGCACGGGCGCAGCAGGCATGAAGTGTGAGAGCTCTTGTACGCGGTAAGCCTTGTTACATCGATAACATTTCCATCCTTCATGCAGAGGTAACCACACTCGTCTGGAACACTCGAATGACGCGCTCCGAATTGCACTGTCGATGTTGGCATGCATTACCGCTTAGGACGAATTCTCCATGTGTGGAGTATCTCGAACTACCCGATCTGGAGAGTGCTAGAGCGTTCAGTTACAGTATTTTAGACTAGTGTATTTACCTCTTTACTTCAGCCATGTAACTAATTTTTCTCTGTTTTATATTTTTCTTTAGCACAGCCTGCCTGCATGATTCCCGATGCAACTCGGAACAAAGAAAAAAAGAAAAACAGCACCAGCGACCTCCTTTCCAGAAGCTGCAGCAGAACAGGCGGCAGTTTGACTACAAATACCCTCACTAGCAGAAATTTGGAGTTTTACTACAAAGCTCACTCTGCATGAGACATTTTCGCAGAACTATTGTTGTCTAATAAACGCTCTGTGTTGAGCACCAGTTTGCTTTAAATGGAAGACCATTTGTGCTCAGCCGGTTAACCAGTTGGCAACCAGCCTATTTCAACTGGCTGACCAGTTGAGTACCTGTTACCTTCAATTGAATGACCACATCTATTTAATTGCTTAACCAATTGAACACCATGTACCTTAGACTGGCCGTGTAGTTGGACACTAGGTATCTTCAACTGGCAAACCATTTAGACGCCAGCTACCTTCAATTGATGCTTTTATCTTTTCCTATTAGTTAACCAATTGAAGACCACCTAGTTTCAACTGGGGAATCATTTACGATTAACTGGATTACCAGTCCCACACCAGTTCACTTTAACTGGTTAGCCATTTGGGCACCAGTGAGCTTCAATTGGATGACCAATTGGTCCCCCACCTACATCAATTGGTCAACCAATCAGCCACCAGTTCTGTCTGAATGGTTATAACCAATTGGATATGAAGTGACTCACCAATGAGATATCATTGGTACGTTTCCAACTGGTGGCGAAATTCTAATGGGTTAAAAACCAATTGATGTCAATTGGTATTATTCCCATTGGACCACTTGAACTTTTTTGACTGGGTTAGTGGACGTAAGTGTGAGTCGGCACTCGTGAGTGTGAGTGGACGTGAGAATGAACGCGAGTGCGCACTCGTAGTGTGAATGGACGTCAGTACGCACGAGTGTAGGTGAATGTGAGGAACGCGACGAGTACTCATATGTGAGTGGACGTGAGTATGAACGAGGGTGAGCACTCATGAGTGTTAGTGGACGTGAATATGGACGTGAGTTTGACTCGTGAGTGAGGGGACATGAGTGCGAACGCGAGTGAGGGCTCAATGAGTGGACGTGAGTATGAATGCGAGTGAGTACTCATGTGTGAGTGTATGCAAGTATGAACGTGAGTGAGCCCACATAAGTGTAAGTGGACGTGAATATGAACACGAGTGAACACTCATGGGTGTGAGTGGACGTAAGTATGAACGCCAGTGAGCACTCATGTGTGTGAGTGGACGAACGTATGAATGTGAGTGAGCACGTGAGTGAAAGTGGACGTGAGTATGAACGCGAGTGAGTATACTCAGGAGAGTGAGTGGATGGGAGTATGAATGTGAGAGTACTCGTGTGTGAGTGTACGTGAGTATGAACGCGAGTGAGCACTCATGCGTGTGAGAGGACGAGTATGAACGTGAGTGAGCACTCGTGAGTAAGAGTGCACGTGAGTTTGAACGCGAATGAGTACTCGTGGGCATAGGCGTATCAGCCGGGAGGTGGCAAAGTAAGCGAAAAGTATATATATATATATATATATATATATATATATATATATATATATATATATATATATATATATATATATATATATATATATATATATGTATATATATATATATATATATATTTATATATATATATATATATATATATATATATATATATATATATATATATATATATATATATATATATATATATATATATATATATATATATATATATATATATATATATATATATATATATATATATATATATATCTCATACTGTCGAAAAGGCGAAATCTACATTGCGCATTTGTACACGCAGACGCGCTATATTCAGGTTCGCCAGCTGTAAACTATTGGCATAGGGCAGATTTCTTTTTTTTTTTTTGAGGGGGTTGGGTGTGCAGCAGAACACCGAACTTCGGCACTTGGTGGTCACTGTGAATGCGTGTAAATATTATTATGAAAACATTTCGTGGTGTAGGGGGTTCAGATTCCCCTCCCCTCCCCTCTTTTCTTATAACTTTCTGGTTCTGCGCACGTGTGACACAGTATTTATTTTTTAATCTCACAGCTTTCTGAGCACAGATAACTTCCAATAAATCAGCTCAGTTATTCTGAATGTTGTAGATGCCTAACCAACGAAGAAAGAGTTAAGAGAAGAAATCAGTACAAGACACACACTTTCTGAATTATTTTCGATTTGTCTCAAGGGCTTTTATGGAGCTCGAATTCAGTAGACTGGCGTGTCATACTTCAAGGGCTATGGCATCATGTGCTAGACATGAATGATGGGCAGGTACAAAGAAATCTGCATCAAGAAAGCGCGACGGAGGAGCGGAAGCGCACAGCAGTTCCTGCACGCGGCGCGTGGCTCTTTTAGTACTATTCGACTGCAGCGCCGTCGCTGCGGGCAACGCGGAAGGGATCAGGCGGCGAGGCGTGGTTTCGAGTACACACTAGCCAAATCCACTCAAAGATACAGCATCTTAGAGAGGCAGCAGCGCCATCTCTTGGTCGTATATCTAAGTTTTTGACGCGTGCGCTGCTTATACTAGCACAGTACTGTTTTACTTTACTTTCAATGTATGTTGGAAGGAACATCAATGCCTGCTCTTTAGGTTGAGGAAGGCACCCCAATCTTCGTTGCTTGCCTCTGGCGGATGCTGCCTTAGGGTAAGTATTATTTTGAAGGACGTTTCATTTCTGCACTCGGCTGCGTTTTCACCCCCCATAGAACCAATCGTCTGTATATCGACCGCTGCCACTCGCTTGATCATTGTGTAGTTTTTCTCGCCAAATCAGCCAGTTCCATTTTTCTTCGATGCGAAAAGGTCGTCTAAACGTCGCACACAAATGATTCAGCCGCTGTTATTAGCTTCGGTGTTCATTTTACAAGCGCTTCGGTCTTACTTTCGTTTGTTTGCGACGCTTCAAATGAGGGCGAAATGTAGTTGACTTGCCCAACCAGCGGCGGATTGTGTGGGAACATGCATATCGTGAAGGTGTTGTAACGCGCAGGGTCGCATCAACACTTTCGCTATGTATGAATTACTAATCGACTAGTCCCTACGGCTTCTGGAGAATCGGACAGCATTGTTCATGAAATCAGGTCATCTTTTTACCAGTGTTATTTTCATGTTGTCGCAAAGTTCTACTTCCGTCTTGTCAGCTGTAGTAAAGGTCTCAAGTGTAATGAGTTATTTTCTAGCGTAATAATTCTGTATTTAAAGGGGCCCTTTAACCTATACTTTTGTTTTTTGTCTAGAAGGATGGTTGTAGATGCTTATGCCGATGCTAAATATTCTCAACAGTACATCCCTTCCGATCGCATCGATGTGTAGTAGCGCCCGCTAGTACGACCCAAGCCTGCGATTGCTCAGAAGTATCTTGAAATACGACTGCGGCATTGTATCAGAACGGGAATATAGTTTTCGAAAAGAATTAGCGTCAAGGCCACTGCGCATGCACAGAACCCAAACCGCATTTGGGTTGGGGACGCTATTTCTCGAGTTTAGCGGGAGCTTCAAAGCCTCCCCGAAAAGTTTGCGTCAGACAAACGTGATAGCACCCACTGAAGTGGCATGACCAAAAATTGGGGGAGTATCCAAAGCCCCACAGACCCTATTCGAAAACTCTTCGCTGCTGCTTGACCCAAAGTGGGCATACGCCAAGAGCTTCGGCTATTCGAAAACTCCCAAGGCGATAAGGTCACTAGGGAGTTTTTGAATAGCGGCCCCAAAAGTTTGGGGCCCCAAAGCCCTTTGCGTACGCACACTTGGGGTGAAGCAGAAGCGAAAAGTTTTCGAATAGGGTCTGCGGCGCTTTGGATACTCACCCAATTCTTGGTCATGTAATTTCAGTGGGTGCCATCAGGTTTGTCTGACGCAAAGCTTTCGGGGCAAGCTTTGGGGCTCCCGCTAAATTAGAGAAATATCGTCCCCAACCCAAACGGGGTTTGGTTTTTGTACATGTGCATTAGCCTTGATGCTATTCTTTTGGGGCCCCTATTCGAGAACTCCCTACTGTTACCACAATGCGCTTGTTGTGTATTTGAGGCCTTCATTGGAAGTGGGAAAGGTGGTCATGAACCACATGATATCAGTATATTTTTCCTTATAACTTTTACGCTAAATATCTTTGGACTGAGTGCCCCCATCACTGAAGTCGTTTTGCTTGATTCATCTTACTGTCATCAAGTTGATGCTACCGAAAGTGGTGGCTTGAAAAGTGGTCGAGTGTAAAGTGACCCTGAAATGCTTTTGATGGTTTTGCACACATGCATTGAGTGGCTACAGCAAGTCTTTTCTATGATTAGTAGGCTAATTTAGGTTCTTTGCATAAAGTTATTTGTTATAAGGCTTTAAGGTATGTGTTACATATCACAGTGGCACTACCAGTGAAATTTTCAGCCACCCCTGAGGTCTTGTGTGGGCAAATGGTGTGGAAGTCCCACTGAGGTCACAGGAAAGGTAGTTCACTGAGGTTTAGGCCCAGTGGTTTGCCATGAGAATGCACGATAAAGATACAGACAGAGAGAATGATTAGACACACGAATGTCTGCATTTCGTGTCTCTCTTCTTTCTAGGTCTCAGTTGGGCAGCTTTGGGCATTCTAATCGCAGTAAACATTTTTATTGGCAATTGTTTCTAATTGTCTAGTGCGAGCCTCATTGTCATCATGTGGCTCAAACTCGGCCTGGCTGTACCTTGCATAGCAGCATGGTGACATGTTTGTTTGGTCGGACCACTTTCATTACAATCTTGTACTTCTGTTTGCATCAAGCGCATGTAATATTACCTTCTCTGCCCCTGCTGGATGTCTTTCTGCTTTACTATGCCCACTCAACATTCAGCACCACTGGTGAAGTTCTGTACTGTCCATATCAACAGTTTCTATGGTTGCTCAGAAGGCCAAAAATGGCTTGTTGTTTGATGTGGCCTGAAACCACCTCCTGATGCTGCTGCTGGCCTTTTGTCCTTCCCAAGTACCACAGGTCCTATTGTGCAAAACCTTAAACTGTTAGACTAGGGAGTGCTGTGTATATTGAGCAGCTGGCCTCTCAAGGTCTCCAAGATGGTTAATACCAGGGCGGAACAAGAAAGTTCAGTTCAGTTTATTACCTTAAAGGCCCCCCTTTCTGGGAGGGGCATTACATAAGGGGTGGGGTTTTATTTAGGTTAACAATAGGCAGTAAAAGTTGTTTTAGCATTGAAGATGAGCAATAATACGGTCTTGAAAGGCAGATGAGCTTGTACACACTTGTAGACACTCTGGCTGCCCCTACCTGCTAGTGCTATGATGCTTGGTGCTGCTGCTCTATCTTAAACTTTTGTTAACAGGCTTTATGCTTGTGGGATTTCAGCACACCTGTGGCTTTGTTTATTGGCTGTGTTTCAGTTTTGTATTGAGCTAAAGTACAAACATTTGTGAGTTTCGTGACCCGATTTCAATTGGTGAGCCTAAAAGGTTAAGTGTACTGCTCAACGTTTGCTGATTGTCGTATCATGACAAGCGGCTCAAAGTCACGCGAAGCTGAAAGAATGAAGATTATACATATTCGGGTATTAACCATCATTCTCATGCTGGCTGAAGTGCCATGCGTTGCAGCCCCCATAGACACTAGTGCCACCTCTAGTTCTCTCTATGGTTGTGGTTACGGCACTTCTTGTGGTGCGCACCACTGTACCTTTCTTATCTGAACAGTACAGCCGCGGCCACATCTGTGTAGAGCGCTCGAGCAGCAAGTTTTTGCTATGCGGGCCGAAACCTTGAGGCATTTTCGGGCTCTGAAAAGGTGTATCAGGAGCATGCACGGCCTACTTGACAGGATGATCATGTCAGAGCCTGATACTGCCCCAAGGTTTCCCGCCGCAGAGCGAAAACCGGCTGTTCCAGTGCTCTACACAAACGTGGCTGCGGCTGTACATCTTTGCTATGCTGGCAGAGTCTATAAGTCCCATAATGGTGTGAAGAAGGATGTTTTGTGGCATGAGTAGTACGAGTTGGCAAAAAATTGTTCAATGTGGGCGGCCTACACTTGCTGCTTGATTGAACTACAAGGACACCGCAGATGCACTGCATCAACTTACCTGCATTCACATGGCAGCAGTGAACTTATAAAGCACCAGTTCTGTGCAGACATTGACACACCTCTGTGCTTACGTGAGCTGCGTAGCCAATGTTGGTCTCTTTTTTGGTCATCAAGGAACATCTTTGCTCCGCTGTATGTGGCAAATGTAGTAATTGACATCATGTCCAGCTTCCACATTGTGTGCTTGTGCAAGGCGACCAGTGAGTGGAGTCACTGCACGCGAGAATCTGCATTTTGGTGGCTACCTGCCAGAAGATTACTGTCGTCATTACTGTGTTTGTTATATGTTCTGATCAATAAGGATAGCCCCCCCTCCCCCCCCCGAGAAAAACTTGTCTGCATGCAGCCCTGGGAGAGCTGTCCACCAATGCTTTGTGAGCATGAGGAGCTTTTGTATCACCGTGTGGTGTGAGCTCAACCAATGCCCCAGAAAATATATATATATATATATATATATCATCAGCCTGGCTATGTCCACTGCAAGGCAAAGGCCTCTTCCATGATCTGCCAGTCAACACAGTCTTGTGCTTGCATCCCATCTGCCCATCTAACTTTCTGTCTCCCCCTAACCTGCTTGCCTTCTCTTCGAAGCCAGTCAGTTATCCTTAATGAACATCGGTTATCCTTCCAACGCGCTGCATGCCCGGCCCATGTCCATTTCCTCTTGATTTCAACTGGGATATCCTTAACCCTCGTTTGTTCCCTAATCCACTCTGCTCTCTTCTTGTCTCGTAAGGTTACACCTACCATTTTTCTTTCCATTGCTCGCTGCGTCGTCCTCAATTTAAGCTGAACCCTCTTTGTAAGTCTCCAGGGTTCTGCTCCGTAGCTAAGTACCGGCAAGATGTACCTGTTATATACGTTCTTCTTCAGGGATAGTGGCAATCTACCAGTCATGATTTAAGAGTACTTGCCGAGTGTGGTCAAATCCATTCTTATTCTTCTAGTTACTTTAATCTCATGGTTTGGCTCCGTGGTTATTACCTGTCCTGAGTAGACATAATCTTTTACAACTTCAAGTGCACTAATACCTATCTCGAAGCGCTGTTCTCTATTTAGGTTGTTGTACATTGCTCTCATTTTTTTTAGATTAATTTTAAGACTTACCTCTCTGCTCTCCTTGTCTAATTCAGTAATCATGAATTGCAATTCGTCCACTTAGTTACTTAGCAATGCAATGTCATCAGCAAAGCGCTGGTTACTAAGGTACTCTCTATGAACTCTTATCCCCAACTCTTCCCATTCTAGGCCTCTGAAAACCTCCTAGGTGATTCCACGTAAGATCGAACAAAGCATGGCTGGTCGACCTCATAAATGTTTTTCAAAATTTTATATATTGTTGCATGATCAATGGAAAGAAGAGATCCGCAATTGATTTTGCTATACAAACTTTTTCCGAGACACAGTAAATCAATAATGATAGAGAAGTGGAGTGCCACGCTTACCTGCTCTGCTGCTTTTTTTTAATTTGGTGAGAATTACACAAAATGTATTGAAGCTACGTGCCTCAAATTTGTTTGGCTACATATAGGCGTTTAGATGCTTATGTTTAATTATATTTAGATTGTCTGCACAGTGTTGATTTTCTTATAAAAATTCTCAAAATTCACCTAAAAACGTCTTTCTGCCTAATTTGCAGGCATTTATTTTTCAAAGCATTAATGGAAGAGCAGTTAAAATTTTGCGTTATTTTTTTTAACATGCTTATTTATAAAACTGCCAAAGCTTATGTTAATAATACTTTTCAATAAAAAATATAATGCGCTAACTTCAAGGAAAGAGCACCGAAGGGAATTTTGTGACGATTAAAAAACCTTTTTGATATTTTTTATACTTTCCTCACTTATTATACTGCACATCAGCGTTCACAATCAATAAAAACAGGTTGCATTATGTTTTACTTGCACTTACGGCCCGTCTAAAAATGCCCTTGTGCAAAGATAGGCAATGGTGGATCGGACTTCCTGCCCGCTAGGTATGGAATGCAGGCGTAGTCAGGTTGATGATGACAACAGCACTTGATGCCGCAGTGCCTCAATGAATCCCACGCATACAACACTAATTTCTGTTCATTCACTACTGTGTTTATCACTGCTAATTTGCAGTAACGAGACATAATTACTCAGTGCAATATCATGCCAAATTGAAAAGTCGTAGGCGATCACAAATTTGATACAATCTTCAGACCCAGAGATCGTACTCAGTCTTGCGCAAAGGCCTCATTCGACGGGTCCTCCTCACACTGGAGCATGGACTGTGTGCGCTTGCTTGCTCGGTAACCCATCACTCATGGCCATTCCCATTACCAAATCATTTCGAAATTGGCTTCCTCAGTGCAGTCGTAAGCTATTTCAGTGCTGCTTGTCTTTTAAGAAACCCAAGTTCAGGCCTGCATTCCACACTTAGCCGGCAGGAAGTCCGATCTACCGTAGCTTATCCTTGCGCAAGGGCAGTTTTTGACTTGCCGTAACTCCAAGTGAAACCATATAATGCAAATTATATTTATTGATTTTGAAAGCTGATGTGCAGTAGAATAAGTGGGGAAAGTATAAAAAATATCAAAAATGTTTTTTTAATTGCCAGAAGTTTCTCTTGCATGCTCTTTTCTTGAAATTAGTGCGATTATATCTTTTTATTGAAAAGTGCTATTAATATTAGCTCTGGCAGTTTTATAAATAAGCATGTTCAAAAAATGATACGGAATTTTCATTGCTCTTCTATTGACGCTTTGTGAAATAAAGGCTGGCAAACTAGGCGGAAAAACATTTTTAGGTTAAATTCAAGAATTTTTAAAGAAAATAAACACTGTGTAAACAATCTAAATATAATAAAACGTAAGTGTCTGTATGCCTATATATAGCCAAACAAATTTGAGGCACGTAGCTTTAATATATTTTGTGTATTTCATCGCCAAATTAGAAAAAAGCAGCAGAGCAGGTAAGCATGGCACTCCACCTGTCTATCAATATTCATTTACTGTGCCTCGAAAAAAGTTTGTACAGCAAGACCAATTGTGGATCTCTTCTTTCCACTGATCAGGCAACAATATATAAAATTTTGAAAGAAATTTATGAGGTCGACCAGCCATGCTTTGTTCAATCTTACATGGAGTAACCCCTCCTGTAAGCACGCGGTAAATAGCATTGGGGAGATTATCCCCTCGTCATCTTTCTTGATTGGTATTCTGTCCGTTTCTTTATATATATATATATATATATATATATATATATATATATATATATATATATATATATATATATATATATATAGAGTATAGTAGATCCTCCGTGAGCGGTCACAACGTGGTTTTTCTACTGGTGGCGCTGACTGACACTCCCACGTTCAATTCGCATATCAACCGTATAATGTGGCTGGGGGGATAGCTGTCGTGGTAGCTCAGTGGTAGAGCATCGAACGTGTCATTCGAAGGTCGCAGGTTCGGATCCTGCCTACGGCAAGTTATCTTTTCACCCACTTTTTTCATATTTACATTACGGTTTGGTCTAATATCTTCCCCTATACTTTCCTTGGCATTATTGTCTGTTAGATCTCATTAATATTGTGTAAAAACATGGAAAAACGAGCCCCCCTTAGGTATACACTTCTTTCCTTAATATATATATATATATATATATATATATATATATATATATATATATATATATATATATATATATATATATATATATATATTGTAGTGGGGAATTTGCAAGGCAATGACTAGTGGGACCATCGCTGAGTGCGAAGCGCGAGCGGGAGCACGAGCTGTAGACGCTGGACTGCCCGAGCATTTGTTTCCGTATCGGCTGTCTGCCTATTACCTGGCGTCGCTATTAAACCCCCTTACAAAGTGGTGGAAGTGTGCTGGGTACGCAAACCTGGAACTTCGAAGCCGGAAGCTGCCCACTGCATCAGCAATGCCTGATCAGACGACCGAGCAAGGCACCACCCAGCAAAGCACGGCCCAATCTCAACTGGCCATCGTGCCTACCACCCTGCGCCAACGAGATCCGCCCTTCTTCAGCGGCACCGAGGACCAAGATGTGGAGGACTGGTTGCAGTTGTTTGAAAAGGTGAGCGCCGCCAACAAGTGGGACGACCCCTCGAAATTGGAGTATGTCCCATTTTATCTCAAAGACGTCGCCAGCCTGTGGTTCACAAACCACCGTACTGAATTTATCACTTGGGCCGGTTTCAAGACCACCCTCGCAGCTGTGTTCGATCGCCCCGCAGTGCGCAAGCTGCGTGCTGAGCAGCGCCTACGCGGACGTGCACAAAGGCAGGGCGAAAACTTCACTAGCTATATTGAAGATGTAATCGATTTATGCCGGCGCTTCAACCCTGAGATGACCGAACATGACAAGATCAGGCATATCTTGAAAGGTATAGACGATGATGCCTATCAAATGTTGCTGGCAAAGGGCCCAAGTACCGTATCCGAACTTGTGACCTTGTGCCAGAGCTTGGAAGAGATTCGGAAACAACGTGCAGCAGTTCGGAGGTCGACGACTGCAGACGACTCTCTCGCTGCCCTGGCCGTCGGTGGTGACAGCTCCCTGCTGGAGCAGATAAAAAAATATGTACGCGAAGAGGTCGCACGACAGCTTTCGTGTCTCTCGTATCTGCCGACCACCGAAGCACCAACGAACCGCCTAACGCCGACAATCAGACAGGCTATTCAGGAGCAGGTCTCCGAGGCGTTGCCATTACCTACGCCTGCCTCTCCACCATCGCCTGTTGCTGCGCCACTGACTTATGCGGCCGTCGCGGCAATGCCTCCATCTCGTCTGCCAATGTATACGCCACAACCTGTGCGACCGTCCACCGCGCCGTTTCCAGCTACACAGCAACACGCCGGAAATCCTTGGCGCACTGCTGATAACCAGCCCATATGTTACTTTTGCGGAATTCCAGGTCACGTTGCACGTCTATGTCGTCGGCGCTTCACAGTTAACGCACCAAGATATCCTGACTATTCGTTTCGGCCTCCATACCACGCGCCTCACGTACCACCTGAAGTTCACGAACGCGATGCGCAAACTGCTTCCGGCGCCCGAACATTCGCTTCCAGATGTTCTACTTCCCGCTCGCCTTCACCTTCAACAAGTCGTCGTTCTGTATCGCCTATGCGTCGACGACCCACCCCCATTGAGACGGAAAACTAACTGCCGCAGCTCCGGAGGCACGAGCTGCGTCATCGTCTAATCGTTTAAGTCCTCGCCTGTCTCTCCCGCCAGTCTTATCGATGTAATCGTCGAAGGTGTACAAACACTCGCACTCATCGATACCGGTGCCGCGATATCCGTGATTAGTCAAAGACTCTGCCGCTCTCTTCGTAAAGTGACGATGCTTTCTCCCGTGGTTTCTCTTAGTACTCTGAGTGCCCAACAAATTGAGCCCGTCGCGGCATGTACGGCAAAAGTGGTTATTCGAGACGTGTTGTACATCACTGAATTTCACGTGTTGGCTTCATGTTCCCACGATGTCATCCTAGGATGGGATTTTTTATCATGTCATCACGCCGTCGTGGACTGCGCTCGGGCCGAAGTGGAGCTGTTACCGTTTCGTGATGCGCCTTCTGTTCATGCGGCCGTATCTAGTGTGGCTAACCTTGTCGTCGCGACGGACATAGACCTTCCTCCTTTCAGCGCCCAGTTTGTCCCTGCCCGCTGTGCTTCACTTTCTGACGCTACCGTCCTATTCACGCCATCGGACATCTTCGGTAGCCGCCACCACACATCACTGCCATTCGCCGTTCTTGAGCTTTGTCAAGACATTACCGGGATATTTATTTCCAATCCCAACTCGTGCCCCCTCAGTTTGCGCCGCAACGAGACGCTCGGCCACATTCACCTTATCGATGAAGGTACTATCGTGCCTGCCGATTTCTTCGACACCAAGCCGAATATGGAGCTGAACGCGTTGGTTCCTCACTTTGCCTCGAACAGCGTGTCTACCGATGCATTTCACCGTTATATTGACAGCCATCTCGCCCCGGCTCAACGAGAGCAGCTTGTTACCCTGCTGCACGAATTCAAGCGTTCATTTGACTTTCCCCAAGCGGTGCTAGGAAGAACGAACACGGTTGTGCACACAATTGACACAGGAAAGAGTACTCCTTTGCGCCAGCGCCCTTATCGTGTGTCACCAGCGGAGCGTCGGGTAATTGCAGAACAAGTAGACGACATGCTACAGCGTGGAGTCATCAAGCCTTCTTGTAGTCCTTGGTCTTCCCCAGTTGTACTCGTCAAAAAAAAAAAGGATGGTTCAATCTGGTTCTGCGTAGACTACAGGCGCCTAAACAACATTACGAGGAAAGATGTTTATCCTCTTCCCCGCATAGACGACGTTCTCGATTGTCTCCAAGGTGCAGAATTCTTTTCCTCGCTTGACCTTCGCTCGGGTTATTGGCAGGTCCCAATGGCTGAGTCTGATCGTCCAAAAACGGCGTTTGTCACACCGGATGGCCTCCATGAATTTACAGTGATGCCATTCGGACTCTGCAATGCACCTGCCACGTTCGAGCGAATGATGGACAGCATTTTACGCGGTCTCAAATGGAACATTTGCTTGTGCTATCTTGATGACGTAGTGGTTTTTTCACCCGATTTCACTTCGCATCTCACTCGTCTGCGTAAGATTGCCTTACAAATGCCAGGCTTCAGCTTAACCTGAAGAAGTGTCACTTCGGGGCTAAACAACTCACCATACTTGGTCATGTCGTCTCGAAAGCCGGCATTCTTCCCGACCCTGACAAGCTTCGTGCTGTTGCCGAATTTCCTAAGCCGACTACTGTTAAAGAACTACGGAGCTTTGTGGGCCTGTGCTCCTATTTTCGTCGCTTTGTCCGGAACTTTGCCTCCATCATCGCTCCACTCACCAAACTCCTTGCTGGCCTTGCAGATCTTTCGAATTGGACAGCAGCCTGTGACGAATCCTTCACAACACTGCGCCAACTCCTTACCTCACCACCCGTACTGCGCCATTACGACCCTACTGCGCCAACCGAAGTACACACGGATGCAAGTGGCGTCGGCCTTGGTGCAGTACTCGCGCAACGCAAGCAAGGTTTTACGGAGTATGTGGTCGCCTATGCCAGCCGCGCTCTCACTAAGGCAGAAGCCAACTATTCTGTCACGGAAAAAGAGTGCCTCGCGATTGTGTGGGCGTTAAACAAGTTTCGCCCCTATTTGTACGGCCAAACTTTTGATGTGGTAACTGACTATCACGCACTCTGTTGGCTGGCTTCGCTAAAAGATCCTTCCGGCCGCCTCGGACGTTGGGCACTACGCCTCCAGGAATTCGACATACGCGTCGTCTACCGATCGGGGCGAAAGCACTCTGACGCAGATGCGCTTTCACGATCACCTGTGAAATCTGATGATACGGATATATCAGCCCTGGACCTTCCCCTCTCTGCCGTCAGTGTCACAGACATGCCATCCGAACAGCGGAAGGACTCTTGGATCGCCTCGCTCTTGAATATGCTGTCTGACGCATCAACTTCCGGTTACCCGCGTGCTCTTCGCCGCCAAGCAACGCATTTCGCCATACGGGATGGCCTGTTATACCGTCGCAACTATCAAGTGGCGGGTCATAAATGGCTGCTAGTCATACCCAGCCATATGCGGTCTGATATCTGCAAATATTTTCATGCTGAACCGCAACACGCACACGCCGGTGCGCTACTACTGGCGGGGTATGTGCACGTTTGTACGCAAACACATTCGCTCATGTTCCCAGTGTCAGCAGCGCAAGACATTCCCTCATTCACCCGGTCAACTGCAGCCTTTGCCATGTCCTGCACGCCCATTTGACCGTGTTGCGATTGACCTATACGGCCCGCTACCGTGCTCTGTTGGTGGTAATCGATGGGTGATTGTGGCTGTGGACCATCTGACAAGGTACGCCGAAACGGCAGCGCTATCTTCGGCTGGCGCTCGTGACGTTGCAACCTTCATCTTGCACCGGTTTGTTCTTCGTCATTTGTTCTTCGTCACACAATTCTGCCATACAATCCTGATGCCTCCGAGTTCAGCCCAGTTTCTGAAATAGCTGAACATGCCGAAGAGTGTCGTCAACTTGCACGGTCCTTCACAGCCGATAACCAAGCCCTCCAAAAAGATCGCCACGACCATGATCTTGTTCAGAATACCTTCCCCGACGGTTCTCTCGTGTGGCTCCGACTGCCTTTCCACTCTCCTGGACTGACTCCCAAGTTTGCACCGAAGTATACGGGCCCTTACCGCGTCATACAGCACCCTTCTTCTGTCACCTATGTGATTGAACCGCTCAAGCCGTCCACGGACAAGCGCCGCCTTGGTCGTGAGACGGTCCACATCAGTCGCCTCAAGCCCTGTTATGACCCTCCTGTTCTCTCGTCACCTTGAGTCGCCAGGATGGCTCGTCTTCGTCGCCGGGGCATTGTAGTGGGGAATTCGCAAGGCAATGACTAGTGGGACCATCGCTGAGTGCGAAGCGCGAGCGGGAGCACAAGCTGTAGACGCTGGACTGCCCGAGCATTTGTTTCCATACCGGCTGTCTGCCTATTACCTGGCGTCGCTATTAAACCCCCTTTCAATATATATATATATATATATAATGAGATTTAACAGACAATAATGCCAAGGAATGTATAGGGGAAGTTACTAGAACCAATGCAAAGTAAATAAGAAGAAAGAAAAGTGGGTAAAAAAATAACCTGCTGTGAGCAGGAATCGAACCTACGACCTCGAATAACCCGTTCGATGCTCCCATATACATTCCTTGGCATTATTGTCTGTTAGATCTCATACACACATATATATAATGAAAAGAAGTCTATACTTAAAAGCTCATTTTTCCGTGCTTGACACAATATTAATGTGATATAACAAACAATAATGCCAAGGAAAGTATAGGGGAAGTTATTAAAACAAATTGTAATGGGTGAAAAGATAACTTGCTGTGGGCAGGAACCGAACCTGCGACCTTCGAATAACATTGTTCAATCCTCTACCAACCTGTTATTTGAAAGTCGCAGGTTCAGTTCCTGCCCATGGCAAGTTATCTTTTCACCTACTTTCCATTCTTCACATGTAAATTATAATTCTGTTTAATAACTTCCCATATAATTTCGTTGGCATTATTGTCTGTTAGATGTCACACACACACACACACACACGCACATGCACACGCACACACACATTTATATATATATATATAAAATTTATACATACATACATACATACAGACATACATACACGGCTTGTTTATTCACAAAAAAGCGATATGCATAGGATCTGGTGTTGGCCCCTGTGTTGTGTAAGACTTTTTTATCTTCTATTGGCTAGGAGTTAGAATCTACCTTTGACAAAGGCACTGTCCTGCAAATTTTTAGATACGTTGATGACTTTTTGATAGCTTTAGCTACTGATTTCAATGTGGCCTATGACAACACCGTGTAAAGCGTATTGTGCTTTGTGCTGCTTTGGAAACCTAGAAAAAGGCCTGAGTTTTACGCATGAGTTGCTGGTGAACAATTGTCTGCAATTTCTAGACATAAACATCATGTTATTTTTAAGACAAGTGTATTTGATGTATTTGCAAGGAGCTAAGATAGAGTTGTTACTGTATGAGTCGACACACTCTAAAATTATCAAGAGGGCCATCTGTTGTCTTTGCCTTGAATCTGCCCTGACAAGGTCATGTGAGCACATGTTCGAGACAAAGTTTAGGGCCCAGATTGATAGACTGAAAAATGCCGGCTTTCCCAGATTCGTTTTGTCTGCTGTAGCTGAATCTTTGCTACAAAAAATGAAAGGAAAAAAGAAAAGCACACAGACCTGGCCAGAGCAGAAGAGACCGCGAGTGGTGCCCTATACGCACCGTGTTGTGCATGGCCTGAATGAAAATTTTGCCGTGAGGTATGGTGTGCCCGTGGTGTTTTCCGCACCAAAGAAACTGGGTGGTTTATCTGCACGTATCATGAAAAAGAAGCCAAAGTGTGAGGCGAAGCGTGGGCAGATGTTCATGAGATGTGTTTTTGCCGTAATGTATTAAATTCCACGGACTTGCGGGATGGTGTACATTGGCCAAACAGGTCATTGTGTCAATATTAGAGCTTGGGAACAATTTAAATCCTTAGAGAAAGGAACAGGCTCCAATCAAGCCCTTTATTGTGAACAGTGCAAATTTAAGCCAGTGCTGAACAAAGTCAGGATTTCGGGCAGAAGCCATGAAAAAATGGCAAGTGAAATACTCGAATCTTTTCACATTGCAGAGAATGGTGAGGCATGTTGTTATGATAACTCTGTGGCATTGTGCAGGAAGGAAAATACTTGCAATTTTTTTTGTAATATTCAGTGATTGGTACGGCAAAGAATGTATGCAGTGGTTGTATATCAGGTTATTTCATTTTGCAATTCATATTAAGAGCTTGTAGCATGACCATGTGACCACATGAGTACTTTAGCCTCACAAACGTGAATAAACAGTTGGTAGTCTAGCCCCTATCCTGTCTCCTTCATTTTCCTGTGTTGGTTATTTTATTGGCTGGATATATTTTTTTTCTGATGCAGTGCACCAACTTGTCCAACAACAAGTGATATTAGAAAACTAATGCGTCCTTTAAGATGCCTGCTGCGTGGTCCGGTAACACGGTTGCACGCCCTCTCCCCCTTTTTTTCCCCAAGTAAAAGCAATGAGTGCCACGTATGGCAAATGCCTGCAACAGAGATCACGTGATGGGGCATCTGAGATTGCCATCATACTTGTTACTGTGTTCGAGGTGCTAGCAGCACCATGCTGGCAGGCGCCCCCGCATTTCCGCTGCCGCCGGAAGTCAGTAAGGCAACGAGCGCTGCCTCACAGATTTGTGAAGAACTAAATGAAACCGTCGCCACAATGGGAAAGCGAGTGACGCGACGGGCTTCTAGTGAAGGAGGCATTGGCTCAACCATTGGCTGGCAGAACAGGGTCTCAAACTCGTTACAGCTAGAGGGTGCAATCTTGAAATGGGATCTCACCAGAGCAGTAAGGCATGAATTGGGTGGAGGGGGCTCTATCATTTCACAAAATGCATTTACCATATCTCATATATAGATGAGTAGTATTAGTAGAAACTTTATTGTACTAGAGGGAATAAGGAAGAAGGTGGGTGGCTTTTACGGCTCGCTGAGCCTGATATAGCAGAGCCACATGGCTCTCTCGATCCTTGCTCGCAAACCAGACCTCCTTCTGCCTCTCAAATGGGTTTTTCCCTAATAAAGGTGAATTAATTTTGGGTGGCCTGAGTCTACACATCCACGTTAAAGGGGTAAGAGATGGCCGCTTCGAACATCACGGACATGTGCTCGGTTACTGCGTTGGGTGGATTTTGTTGAGAATTTGTAGTTGGGATAGATGTTTGTTTTTACCGGTGCCAGTCCCTAGCCTGCTCGATATCAAGTTTGAGGTGTGGTGGGCTGAAATTTCGCTCTTTTTTTCTTTGTGTTCCCAGGATGTCGCGTGGGCTGTCTGGAGGCTCTTGAGAGTCACTATCGGTGCTAGGATACTAATTCCACGAGCTATTTCGTCGGCCCTCTCATTACCCTCCAACCCCCTGTGCGCTGGACACCAAATGACAGCGTGATATTGTTAAAAGTGCGTTTCCAAAGTTTTAGTTGCAGTTTTTGATAGAACTCCTGTCAGGTATTGGCGGCATGCTGACTCTGAGTCCGAGATAACTAGGGCGTCTTGGGTCTTGTATTTGGCATCTTGTATGGCCAATGCTATGGCTGCCGACTCTGCTGTGCTAACTGAGGCAGTTCGTACGGTTGCTGTTATTGTACTAAATTGATTTGTCGCTACTACAGTGTATTTATCTTTGGCTATTTTTCACGCGTCCGTGTAGTGCACGTCTCGATGGTGTCCGAACTGCCTTTCCAAAGCTCTCGCCCTAGCCTCTCGTCTGCTCTTATGATATTTTACACTCATGATTTTGGGAATGGGAGAAACCATTATGTGTTCTCTGACCTCATGAGGTAGTATAAGTGTTTGTTCTCTGCAATATTGTGGCCTTAGTGGGTACCCTAGCTTTTGTAATAAAGCTCTGCCTTGCTCTGTTGAGTTGAGCCATTCACGCTGCGCGAGAATAACTGACGTTGCGTCCTCTTCAAATGTGTTATGGATGTCCAGGTCTTCAAGTTTTTCAGTGCTTGTATTGTGTGGCAGTCCTAGGGCTGTTTTGTATGCTGTGCGTATTAAAGCGTTTACCTGGTGGGTCTCTCTGTTTGATAGTTTCTGGAACGGGAGGCCGCAAGTCACGTGACTTATGACGAAAGCCTGCACTAGCCTGTTCGTTTCTTCTTTTTTTATTTCTAGTGGCTCTGTAGATTATGCGCGGTATGCTTGTCGTGGTTTTCCTCAGTCTGGTCAAGGTGTGACCGACCCTGCAGTCCTGAATCAACTGACCTGATATGCGCAGTGTTTTCACTTCTTTTATAGGCTGGCCATTTAAATGTAGCTCTATGTGTGGTCGTTGTTGCTTGTTCGAATATGGGGTCTGAATCTACATGAACTCGGACTTTTCTTGTGAGCATTGCATTCCAGTGTGTGTGGTAAATTTCTCAACATTAGAGATAGCTCTCTGCAGAGAATCCTGTTTCTTCCCAAGTGAACCTTTATGTGCCCAGATTGTAATATCATCAGTGTAAATTGCATGTCCTAGGTCTTTTTCCCTAGCTTTATCACTAGCTTTCTCATTCCTATGTTAAAAAGTAGCGACGAAAGAATCGAAGCTTGGGGCGTTTCTCTGTTTGGCATGTCAAATGGTTCTGATATAGTTGACCCCAAGCCTATTGTTGCCGTTATATTGCTTAGGAAAGAGCGAATATATTGATAAACTTGCTCTCCACATTCAATATTCTCAAGTTCTTCTAGGATTAGGCTATGTGATGTAGTGTCAAATTCTTTCTTTATGTCTAGCGCAGGGACTATTTTGTTATCACTGCCACTTGGTGGACTTAGTGCTTCCTCCTTTAACATGAGCCGTCTTGTGCTGAAATTTGTGGTTGGAACTCAAACATAGAATCTGGAAAAAGTCTATTATCTTTGAAATGATTACTTAATCTTGTTTGTATTATCTTCTCAAACAGCTTTCCCAGTCACAAAGTGAGTGAAATGGGTGCAAGTTCTATAGGTTTCTTGGTTTTCAGGGTTTCGGTATTAGTACACCTAATGTCATTTTACTTACCTGTTGTAACCTGACATATACAAAAAATATCTTTTTAAAGTGATGGCCCTGACGTATAGCCTTTCTGTGCTGTGATTGTGGAAGAAATAAAAATGTATGAATATTTACATGTTGCATGCATGCATCCTTGAAAATAATTTTTTGTTTCAAAAAGGCTGCTTCGAGAATATAAGCACAGTCATTTAATACAACTTGACAAGCTACATGATGCAAACGAAGTGTAGCCAAGATGTAATCCAAAATTAACGTGATGGACGATATGATATGGCGTGACTGACACTCCGGGTGGAAAAATGACACTGCAGCACCTAATTCGTGTCGGTACCACTTTGATCACCGAAACATGAGCGATTGGGCAATGAACATTTGCAATTTGGGCAATCTTAACAAAACAGAAATGAAAAATTGTCTTTGTCACTCAGTATGATGGTCTGGTGGACCTCTAGGTTGTGGAATTGAATCCCCGCTCATTTCATAATCTGTATGCCCTTTTTGGCTAAACTGTTTGAGCAGGGCAAATTAGGGCTATATGTTATATGTTTGAAGTTGTACTGTTTTGCAAAGGCAGCAAACTCACTCAAAGCAAATTGGGGCTCATTGTCAGTGCAGACTTGCGCTGAAATATCATAGCGAGGGAATATAGCAAGTATTTCCGCTGCTGTCATGCCCACCAGTCTTTCAACAACTGAGAAGTTCGGCTGGTCATCATACACCATGACGTAGGAGTCCACTGCAGACTGAAACAAGTCAATTCCGACCCGATACCACCCTAGTTTTTATGTAGGCCGTTGTAGCAGGGGCTCGCTTGGCTGGCTGTAGGCCTGTTTATGACACACCTGACACTTTCGTACTGGTTTCTCAATCTCACTGCACAGTCGTAGCCAAACAACTAGCCTGCATGCCCCGGCCTTGCACTTGTTCTGTCCGATGTAACCCTCGTGTATCCACCTCAGAATTTCTGCTCTCATAGTTTTTCGGCATGACGATCTTGCTACCTTTGAGCTCTTTCAGCTGTTCACTGCTGATGTGAATGGTTCCCCTTGAATCGTCTCATCAGCTTTTATTTTTTCTACACCGCTGCCTAAATTCGAGTCTGCGTGGGTCTCGTTTTGAAGTCTCTGCTTTGTTCGACTGCTTACCAGGCTCTAAACGACCTGAATTGTGTGGAACTCCACGTCTTCCTCTTCATCAGTGACTGCATGGCAGTACAAGACATGAGCCTGTACTGCCACGCAGTTACTGATGAAGATGAAGAAGCATGAACTGCAAGGCACAGTAGTATTTGAAAATACGGATCAAAGATCGTTGCAGCTTTGGTGGTATGTTCGCAATACTTCTTTGGGTGCTGGAAATCACAGACCTGTGATCAGTCAAGACAAGAACACTGTGGCCATAGAAAAATTGGTGAAACTTTTTGCACACAAAAACTACAGCCAGCGCATCCCTATCAATTAGAGCAAAGCATGTTTGACTCCCGCTCAAAACACGTGATGCGTATGTGACTGGGCACCAGTCGTTTCCATGTTTTTGTAGCAAGGCAGCACCAATACCTATTTTCAAGGCGTCAGCAGTTACCTTCACTTCTTTCTTTGACTGCACAAGAGCTAGTAGCAGTGGGTTTATCATGGCTCTGCAGATCTGAGATCACTCATGCACGTGTTTTGATGCCCATTCGACTATCATGTTTTCTTTCAAAAGTCCCCGAATAGTGACATTTTGTCACTGACTGAGTGTACATACTTGTGGAAGTCCAATATTTTGTGAACTTCCTGCTTATTTTTAAGGTGCGTTAGAGCGTGTATACTCTTAAGTCTGGGCGAGGGTGGACACCACTTTCGCTAATCATGTCACGAAGAAATGTTATCTGTGCCATGCAAAATTTTGGCAATAAACATCTTCCCGACATGCTCTGCTCACTTCAGTACGTCTTTAAGCCATTCACTGCGCAGCTCTTTCGAGTCTCCCCAGATCAGGATATCTTCTATGTATACACACACTCCTGTCAGACCTTCAAAAATGTTTAGTTGTCTTCTAGATCAGGATATCTTCTATGTATACGCACACTCCTGTCAGACCTTCAAAAATGTTTAGTTGTCTTCTGGAAAACCTCACTCACTTAAGAAATTCTAAATGGCATTCGCACGAACCTTTAGCGACTTAAGGGTAAGACAGATGCTTGGGCTATTTAGTGATAGGGAATCAACATATTTGCACAGCGCAAGACTACGGGTAGTTATGACGTAACTACAGAAGAAGAGACAAGGACAGAAAGCGCGCTGACTTCAACTGAAACTTCATTGGCGAAAACGCTGGAAATATATACTCGTGACAGAACATCATCGCGCAATCGCGCAACATATTTATTGCAATAGGTTGCGCGATTGCACGGTGATGTTCTGTCACGAGTATATATTTCCAGCGTTTTCGGTAATGAAATTTCAGTTGAAGTCAGTGCTCTTTCTGTCCTTTTCTCTTCTTCTGTAGTTACATCGTAACTAGTCGTAGTCTTGCGCTGTATGTTAACTAAATGGTGTCCCAAAGATGCACATGTGATTGAAGGCTGCGTTTGTGTCTAGCCGGGAAAAGTACTTTGCACCAAAAATTTCACTTTCACTGTCCTCCCGAGATGGCGTAGGATAATGTTTGCACATTATGCTTTTGTTTAAGGCCCTTGGATTGATACATATGTGAAGGTGGCCATCTTTCTTCCTTACTACAATTAAAGGGCTTATTAGGTTGGTAGGCTCACTCACTTTTACGGTGATAGAGGCCCGTTCCATGCGGTTCAGCTCCTCATGAAGCTGCTGTTTTATCACCAGAAATACTCTCCGGGCAGGCTGCACCGCTGGAACGGTGTCGAGTCACAGTACCATCTTTTAATATCACTTTACACAGCCTGCTCCATGAACTAGGTGTATAAAAGCCAGCTGGGGAGCGTCTTGTTCGCTAGTTTATCACATTCACTGTTGGAATTGGTCCGCATTGCTGACATGTGCCTTGTACCAATAATGGCGTTCAGACCATTCTTAGCAATAAAGAATGTAACGCGATGTTCTTAGCCATTTTCAGTATTTCTGTTCATACTCCCAAATGCTTGATAATGCTTCCATTTTATGCCGTTAGAACTGCCGTGCTTTTTCTTCACCCTATTGGCACACCTGAACACGGGCAGAGGTAGTAGGTTAGCTTGCGAGTCAGTATCTTCGTTAAATATCAGTTCTTGACCGGCTATCTCACTGCACATTGTGCAGTCTGCTCCAACACCATCAGTCACATCGCATATGCTGATATTCAAGATATCAAAATTATTATTGGCCTCTTGGGCATTGTTCTCTTGGTCAACCTGGAGCGGCAACACGCCGCAAAGTGATTCTTTTTCTTTCATATGTGGCAAAACTTTTCCCGAGTTGGACATTCTTCTGGAGCTTGACATTTTGCGCATTGATGACATCGAGACTGCCTTTTGCGGCCCTGTTCAGTTCCTCTTGTGTACACAACTTTCAGGGTTTCATTTCACCATACTGCATTTTGTTGCACAGATGCTTCAGCTGCTTTATACATTTGATCTGCTTTATGCAATGTAAGGTCTTTCTCGCGAAGTATTCTATGTCCAAACTTTTTGTCGCTGATCAAAAATTGCACTCGGTCACTATCATGGATTGTTCAAGCTCTCTGAAGTTGCATGGTTTCGTTTGCTCCTTGAGCTTTCTGAAAAATCTTTCAGATAGTTCTGCCTCTTCCTGTACTCGGAGAAATGCATGCCTTTCATAAACTTCATTGCCCTGCTGGACACACTATTCATCAAACTTTTTGACCAACATTTGATAATCTTCTTTGTTCTCACCATTGGCAAACATGAAGTTTCTGTACACATCTAGGGCATCATAACTTGTGGCGCTGAGGAGTAAGGTCGCTTTCACAGCTTTTGTCCTTGGCTTTTATGATAACTTGGCTGTGCGGAAGAGCTCCGTTTTTTTAAACTGCAGGCAGTTTCTTCTCAAGTGTTTGGAAACCTGCAGCGGCTCTAATAATAAGTCGACATTGATTAGTGATGTAGCAGTCCCAGAATCTTGTAGTGCTCCTTTTGTGGCTAGGAAATGTTTATTTTGAAATAAAATAGCACTTTAGTTGTCCACACGGTGTTAGCGCACGTGCACTTGAAATCACTCACCTAAAAACAGGCTTCCTGATGCAGCAGTTGCGCTGTCCAACGTTGCCCGCCTTTTTTACTGTGTGGCCGCTGGCACTAGTAGCAGTTGAGCAAAAGTATCTCGAGTCGCAGGAGCAACAACAGCCATTGAAGCTTACTGCTATAAATGTCCTTGGCGAACCAGACAGCTGGACATTGGCTCTCAATGTTGGTAGAGAGGCACGGCACACAACTAGTTCGAGCATAGGAGTTAGTTTTGTGGCACCTCTACACTTGTTTCTTTGCTGTAGCTCAAGTAGTGCACATCATTTGAGCATTTGGCAACTCACATGCAGGTGGCAATTTGTTGAACTTTCCATCACAGTGACTTTTGTGAGTGTGCAATGCACACACAACAGTACACATTACGATACCCAACGGAACTTTTAAACCACTTGTGACATTCCCTATGGAAACGCTAGCGGTGCATTTTTTTGTTTTCAGAAATAAAAGAGAAACGGACAAGTGGCATTTTATTATGTAACAAAAGGTTCTTTTTTATGGCAACTGGTTTGATTAAGTGATTATTAATATTTAGGGTTGATGTTGTTGGAATAATTTCAAAATGCCCCACTTGTGACATAAACTGCGTCATGCATTTACCATAATTTCTTGATTACTAGAGCACTACTGTTGATAATATTGTTTTAGATGGACTTAAACATTGATGTTTTGCTCAGACGTAAACTGTCATTTGCCTTTAGTGTCTGTTTAAGAAGCCCCCCCCCCAACCTCAAGGTTAGCTTCAGATTCGCCACCGAGAAGGTTACTTGTAAATGTCAGCGATGCACTGCCAGTATATATGAGCTGCCTTTAAGTAGAGCAATGATAACAGTTCTCTGCTGGTATTCAAAAGCCCTAATCTTGAGCTCACTATTGACGATGTATTGATTAACGAGAACGGCAACCTGAACATGATACTCAAGTTTGACACAAAAAAGTGCACTGGTCTTGACAACATTTCAAACAGCTTTCTGGTGCGATACTCCCTCTGGTGTGCACATTATTTGTCGATAATTTTTTGAAAATCCATAATTTCAAGCACTGTTCCCCAGCTCTAGAAACTAGCCAAAGTCTTGCCTTTGCATAAGTCTAGCAACAAACATTTCCTGTCCAACTACAGACCGATATCACTTCGAATTCCAGTAAACTGCTTGAGCATATTCACAATCATATAACGAAATACCTTGTGTCCAATAACCTACTCTTGAACATACAACATGGTTTTTGTCGTGGTTTCAGCACACCAACGCAACTGGTCGAATTTGCACATGACATTTCCAGCAACCTTGACATTGGCAATCAGATTGATTCGTTATTCATAGACTTCTCCAAGACTTTCGACGCCGTTATACACAATAAGCTGCCAAGTAAAATTGATGCTATCTTTAACAACTCTCAATTAACCAATTGCATAGCTAGCTTTCTTAAATCTCGATCTCAATATGCGTCTTTCAACTCCACTTTGTCCTCAACTGTCGATGTAACTTTGGGTGTTCCACTGTGATCTGTTCTAGGACCTTGATTATTTTTAATATTTATAAATGACCTTCCGAACAATATGAAGTCAAAAGTCCGTCTTTATGTCGAGGACTGCGTCTTATATCAAGTAATTTCATCTGGCAATCATAGCATACTTCAGGATTCCTTCACTAGCTTTTGCACATGGTGTAGGCATTGACAGATGTGCATTAACTTTCAGAAAGCAGTAATTTATCATTCACTAACAGCCACTCCCCATTGCCGCATGTGTACACTTTCGGGAACACAATTATTCCCAGGGCACAAGAGAACAAATACCTTGTGGTTATCTTATCTCACAATATACAATGGTTGCAGCATATTGATTACATCACATTCAAAGCACTGAAAATATTAGGTTACCTGCGTCGTACATCATCTAAATCTCGGAAATCCACTAAGTCATTGCTCTATAAAACCCTTATACGCCCTATACTGGAGTATGCTTCGTGTGTCTGGAACCCATATAAAACATGTGATGTCAACAAAGTTGAATCTGTACAAAGGGAGGCGGTTCGCTTCATTCGCCATCGCTACAATCGTAACTTTTTACCTTCTTCAGTTATGAATTTCTTGAAATTCCTTCTCCTGTCTACCAGACGGGATAGCGATTCCTTAAAGTTATTGCATTCATTTCTTCACTCGTCTTGTCAACTATCTTCATATGATTACATCTCATATTTTAATACTCTTTCAACTAGATATTACCGCAGCCTCAACTTAAAGCCTTTTGTACGCACATGAACACTTTTGAGAACAGTTATTTTCTTCGAGTTATTGAAAGGTGGAATCAATTACCCGGTAGTATTTGTGAATTTTGTAGACCCACTGTTATAAGTAGATGGACTGTTATAAGTAATAATTATTTATTTTTTCTTTGCTATGATTGTTCCATCATGTAATCAGTGTACTTTGTTCATGTAAATGTACCCCACTCCTGCAATAGCCCTGTATTGGGCTGCAGTATTTGAAAATAAATAAATAAATAAATGAATAATTCTAGTGATTTTCGACGCTCTGTAAATGGAAGTATTCGATTCTGTCTATGCAGGCCTTCATTATATGTGGGCTTATGCAGTTTTTTGAGCACTTTGAATATGCAAAAGAATATTACAGTATTTGAATTCACTCTCATTGGAATCTAAATTATAGGAAAGTTCAAATCATTTAAAATAAACGAATAGTGATGTGATTAGTATGCATGTAACTAAATTGTAAAGGTGGTTTCACTGCTAGGGAGGTGTGCTGTACCCTGAATACACTTATTCAGGGGGAAATCTGCGCTGTCTCAAACCCCACTTCAGGGTCAAACAATCATATTATTCTTACATCTATTTATAATATTTTAAGCTTAAAAAAAAGAACTTATGATACGGGTTTATATGCTCTTGGTAAATTTCAATATCTAACATATTTTATAGGACATCACTTGCATATTTTATCAAAAATAAAATCCTTCTACTATTCAAAGTTGCTACCACTTTCTTTGAACCAAAAAAATGTCCTCGCCTCCCCAAAGGGAACCGCGAGAAAATGCACATGCATTTCTTGCGCCGAGAGAGGGTACCGTTGCCCCCAGACATTCGCCTTCACCGACTTGCCACCACCTTGAGAGGCGCCCAGCCAGCGAATGGTCGAGAGTGAAGAGGGAGCGGACGGGAGAGTGAATGGTGAGAGTGAATGGTGAGAGGAGCGGCAAAGTGCTGCGCCTGTCATTGTACCCGACGGCCATAATGTCAGCGTCCTATCACCACAAACGCTACACGAACACTGGCAGCACACACACTACAAACACGTTTCAAACGCATTGCTTTGAGGCGGTGGCAAGTTACGTTCAAGTCAAGGAGGTTGAGGCTCCAATTGCTAGGGGCTAGGATAAGCGTGCGCACCCGCAGCTGTTGCTGACAGCTGCCAACGCCAAAGCGTTACATGATGGGGGCTCTGGTCGCTAGGGACGCAGGCGCCCACAGCTGTTACTATAGGAGAGTGCGATGGATGGATCCCGACGGATGCCTGACATAGCGCGACTAAGAAATGCATTCGCATTCAAAAGAATAAAGCTTGTACATGCTTTCTTTCAATTAAAAAAAATGTGCAGGTTAATTAGGGTAAAACAAATATGCTAAATTTTTGTTATAATGTGTGATATATACTATTCAAATTCAATTTGAAATTATTCAAACCAAATCATTCTTAGCTTCAAATTCACTTCAAACCTAAAGTTTACTGTTCCCACAAGCTTAATAATGTGGGACGATGCAGATGGCTCAGTTTTGTGGTCTCACCTAGGCCGACATATTGTGTCAATGGGTGACTCATGTGGATGGTGTGTAAATACAATAGTTCAGGGAGCTAAGCCTTTGCTTCCGACAATGTCACTGTAGCACCCATGGCAATAAGTTGGGGCAGATTTGTTTGAGATGGAGGGAAAAACTTTTGTGCTGCTTATGGGCTACTGTTCATGCTATCCAGAAGTTGCCAGACTGCATGACACTTCCAGCCAAATGGAGATCTCAGATATCAAGAGTGTCGGGGCTCAATTCAGTGAGCTGTAGGTGCTCCAAAGCGATAATGGACCCCAGTTCTTGTTACACAAGTTTGCAAGCTCTGCCAAGTACTATAGATTGTCATATTCTCATAATTCCCTAGTCAAAAGATGTGGTAGAAAGGGGTTGGAGACTGTAAAGGATTTCCTCTGCACTAGGACTGCATCGTGGCACTGCTAATGAGAGGGACATGTCCCTGTTCATCCTTTCTGTCAAGATTATGTACCAACAAGCCCTACTTTCAACATGGCATACTTTCTTGTGATTCACAGCATTTCATAGCATTGGTTTTCGATATTGCTTTGCATCACATCAATAGCTCTTGCAAGCATATTTTTTTTGGCTTGTCAATAATGAAGAGTTTTTGAAAGATGACTGGGAGTGAGAATGTTCATTTGTTTGCTTTCTCACACTACTGTGTCCTGCCTAAAGTAGTGGCTTCATTATATTTGTTCTGTTTCTATTTATGCAGCTAACTAGCTTACTCCACACCATCTGAATTTTTCTGTTTGCAATTTGTAAAGTTTTGAAAATTGTCTTTACAATTTTTCAGCATGTCTACGACAGTTTAGTTTCATGATAATCCTTGTCTCACTAATATTCGCTTTTTCAATCTAATATTTAGTTACAATATTTGTTTTTGTTAACTTTATGCATATTGTCTTATAGGATCCTCTGGCTCATATTAAGTCATACTCACTGTTGCTTATGCAAACTAGTGAGAAAAAGTTTTTTTTTTAGTATTCCTGAAAGGTGTGCATTTAGTTTGAAGTAGTAAATAAATTTAAAAATGTGCAGTGTCTTCTTGCTGGAAATGGATGCCTGCAGATGAGTGAAACCTTTTGGAGAAAGCACACATTGTTGATACCTGCAGGCGGCAATGCCTGGAACTGCTGGCTGATAAAATGTCTGCTGAAGTGGCTGACAGCACGGAGCTGCATTATTTGCCACCAGTCCATGCCATCACTATTGACCGAGAAGATCTTGGAACCAGGTATGCCTTCATGCTCATAATCGAATGTAGGGATCTTTCATTGTTACTGCTTTTTATTTAGAACTCTGGCATTATACTCTGCCTCTAAATTTTATTGGGCAGTTTGATTCATGGGAACAGCTGGACTAATGCCCAAGCAGACCTTTTAGCACTCGGGAAGCAGTTTTACCATTCATTTAAGGAGACAAAGTAAGCAAAAGTATTGAAAGGTAATTTTTTATTTTTATGTTATTTGAAATCTACAGCTTTTTCTGAACCAGAATGAGTCATTTGTTTGTCTTAGTACAATTTTTTTCTTTGAAAATGACATATTTCAAAACTTGTGCGCCGGCCTCCCATTCCCCCATTCTTAAGTAGCAGATTCTTTGCAGTTCAAGCATCGTAGCCATATGAAGAAGTTACAGTATTTAAGCTGGAGTGCATTTGGCACATTTTAGAAGAGAATGGGCTCAGCACTACGAAAACAGAAAAAAGTAGAGGGACCAAGCTTTCTGTCAGGAAATCTATATCTGGTCAAGGATGTGTCATCATTGGCAAGCGCCGAAATTGTTATTGGTTGGCCATTAAAAGAAATAGAGCTAGCTTGGAGGACTTGGAAAGGCTGTCCGCATATTTTCACATGGCATCAAAGGACACCAATCAATCCCATGGCCTTTGCTCGAAGGATGCCAAAACTTGGTGTAAATTCAACAAAGCCCAGTTAAATGGTGAACCATTCATTTATAAGGAACATTATTCAGCATCTGTTACTGGGGCTGTTAAGCCAATTTATCTGGAACTCATCCATAATTACTTGCTAATTGCCTCCATGGGGAAACTCAAAACCATAACAGTTGTTGGATTGTCGTGTGGGAGCACGATTTAAAAAAATTGTTTTCCTTGGGCACCAAACACTGTTAATATGCACTCTTGATGCTGTGCTCACTTTTAATGATATCGATATAGTCTGTGTTAATATGCTCGACTATTTTGGAAATTTTCCTGGGCTCTGCACAGTGCAGGGCTTACCCTCCCTCAAACTCTGTCAACAGTTCTGTGCTGACACGTCTGCACAGCAGACGACAAATGAGGCTCGCCAGGCAAGTCGTTTAAACACAAAAAGAAAAAAAATGATATTGGTGATGAGTATCTGGCTGGTGCCTATTAAACAGGTTCATCAATTTGCTGTTATCTCGTTGTACCTCTTAAATAATGTAGATTTTCAACTTAAATGCGATTATCTCAAAACATGCTTTTTTGTACTTACGCTAATTTTTCTCAGCAACCACATCATCTATAATCATAGATTTGGCCAGTATTTAAATAACTCAATAGGGAATATGCCGAAGCAGAATTATTGTTGTGTGAGGAAGTGCTTTTATGCAACACAATATGTAATAAGGGTTATTGTAATATATAGTGGTTTTGGGACTTTAAACCCCACATACTGACCCCTAATAGCTGTCATAGAGTGTAATTAGGTTCTGAAGTAAAAATTTCCCAAAAAATGAGCATCACAACTTTCATTGATAACTCTGCTTTAGTAAGAATAGTAATCGCTGATCTTCACAATAATAGTAAAATAATTACTGTAGCTTTTATGGTTATGGAGAAAAAGGGACACAAAATATGCCTAAAATACATCACGTGTATAGAGCCTACCCTGTTCCCTAAAGGGACACTAAAGGCAAATATCAAGTCAATGTTGATTGCTGATAGTGGTCCAGAAACCTCTTATTGCTACTTTTGTGCCAAGTAAGTGGTTATTTTGAAATAAAATTATGTTTTAGTGGTCTCCATCGCATCGGCACACTTCAAATTACCCACCTCAAGTGGAAACTTTCCTGTCACGGTTGCCATGCGCAACGTTGCCCGGTTTTAATGTGCGGCTGCCGACACTAATAGCAGCTGAACGAAAGTAGCGGGAGCCACAGTAGCAACAATGGCCAATGAACAATTTTCTGCCATGGCCTCTGAAATGGCAAGTGCGTTTGGTTCAACTGGGCCTCACTAGATGGCACGACCTATCATGCTTAACCAGGTGAAAATTGAACTTTTGAACCACTCGCACCATTCCTCATAGTAACGCCTGGCAGTTCACTTTTCAATAAATCAAACAGAAATGAACAAGCAGCATTTTATTACGTCTCTTGATGCATGGAAGTTTCTTTATTTAGTGCAGCTAGTTTGATTGTAGGCAGTAATTGTTTGCAGTAAGTCTGACGTCATTGGGATAATTTTGCAAATGTCCTACTTGTGATCCTAGTGTTCTCGTGCATTTATATTAATTGCTTGGTAAGTAGGGCTCTGCTGTTGATTGTCACATACTTATCTCGGGAGTACTTGCGAAGGATGGATTTGAGAGAAAGACACGTGAGAGAGGAGTGTGGCAAAACAAACATACTTTATCACACCAAACAGTGGCAAAGGAAGTTGAAAATCGAGAACAAACATTCGCTAGTACACAAAATTACTTCAGTGACACAATAACACACAGAAGTAATAAATATTTTCATAACATTCTCAATAATCCTCAACAACAATCAGCGCACATTGCCAAACTCAAACTGGCTGTAGTTCAGTTCCAAACCATTGGTAGCCCTAGCTGTTAGCTCTAAGCCACTATGGAGTCAACAAAGGAATGTTCTTATGGCGCGTTGCATTGCGACTCGTTGCTTCTTGCTGTGTCAACATCTAGTCGAATCCTCTGTCATTGACGGGCTGCTCTGCTGCTTACGGTCGCCGTCAGTTGCTCCCGCCGCACGAACTGCTCGTCCTCACTGACGTCAACACACATCCGCTCCACTCTATCCACTTGTCTGCACTGCCGGTGTCTCGGTCCTCAGATGAAAACTTCCTGCTGGTTTTCTGCTGGGAGTTGCTGGTTCCAGCAGTGCTGGTTTATTAGTGCATTCCCAGAAGGTGATGGAACTAGCAGCTGATGGAACCAGCAGCTACTGATGGAACCAGCAGGTGATGGAACCAGTAGCTGCTGGTTCCAGTGCAGTGTAGCAGGCAGTTGGCCAACTCGTAACTTGCCGACATGGAGCACACCTCCAAGCAACAAGCTGGCAATACGCTCAATTCGACCTGCATATTGTCAACTCAAAACAGCTGAATTTCGACATATTTCTAACTGGAAGTTAGTCCCTTCGCAGCTGAACAATCGTCACAATCCATTTTCGTAATACTTTTAAGAGTGGTACCAATGTGCAGATCAAGTTTGTTCTTCTCAAGAGAAAGTAGTTCTAAAGATGCTGCTTTTTTCAAAAGTCCATTATGTACACACATAACACACAAATGTTGACCCGAAGTAATAATAATTACATTCTTTATTAAAAATTTGTTATACAGTCGAACCCCGCTACAATGAAACTGACGGGGCGTGAAAAAAATTTCGTTGAAGCGAAAATTTAATTGTAGAGAAATCCAAAAAAAATATAGCTGGTCTGAGCTAGCAAAACAAACGAACGTTTATTCTCAAAATTCAAATGTCCGCTTCTTCTTATTATTTTCCAGCAACGTCGCGACCTGATTGTCACCCATGCATAGTGACGCCATGGTGAAAGGCATGCTGAAACAACGCCAAAAACCGCCTTCGTGAACGAACCAAACAGTTGCATTAACACGTTAACACCAGCAGCTGTCCGCCCTCAAAAGTATCCGACAACGCTGAGATGGAGGCATGGTATTGTTGAGCGGCAACTTTTGCATTATTCTATGCCATTCTTATCATCCATCTCTCACGGTTAGCTGATTTTGTTGATAATGCGGACGAACAGCCGCTCTGATTAGTTACCACACTGGCTAAGCGCGAACATAATGATGAGCATCGGAATCAGAAAAGGCATTGTTGCGCAGTTGTACCCAGCAGCTGCATGACAGAAACCATGAACTGAGCGACTGAGCTTCAGCTTCGGATCGTCTGCGGCTCAAAGCAAGCCAGTGTCAAAAGCAGGGCAGTCTCATTGCAGTCGCTATTGAGCAATGGCGACGCCCATGCTTGTTGAACAGCGGCGGTATAGTGGCGGTTTCTGGTGGAGCCAACGCGTTTTAGACTTCGTTGATGCATTTTCAGGCTCTGAAAATGCATTGAAATGGTATAGATATTGGGTTTACGGCATAAAAATAAGTATCTGAGCCTGGAATTGCATTGTAAAATTTCTTTGAAGCAGGATGATCGAAGAAAAAGTGTTCATTGTGGCGACAATATTTATACATTGACTCCTATAGACTGCTGCTGGGGAATTGGGAATTTTTCGTTGTAGCGGAAGTTTCGTTGAAGCGGCGTTCGTTGTAGCGGAGTTTGACTGTACACTTGAAATGGGTAATCTGCCAGCTTTGGTTTGCTCTCGACGTATTGAATCATTCTGGACAGAATTCAATGGGGGATCTTTATTCACACCACAGGTGTCTGTACTGTAGAGGGCAGCCCAGTGATACAGGCAATCTATAAGAAAATGAAAGATTTCGTTGTCCATTGGATGTTGACTGTAAATATCAATCTAAAAAAAAAATGCTTTGCGACCCATTACTGGGATGCAGTGCGCGCGAGGACATACATATCAAGTGAATTAACTTTCGCATCTCTATAGTGCCGTTAGTTTATTCAGCAAACTAGAATTAAGCAGCGTGTTTATACATTACATGAACATGGCTTACACCAACAGGCATACATATGCACATTCATTAACATGGTTACACCGATGTAAAACGACACTAACCCCCGAATGCAGAGATGTTACTTGGCTCACGACTTCAACTTAACTTGAGCAAGTCGGCGCGAAGCAAGCAGCGGACTTCAAAACGCCCAAGTCAGCCTTCGCGTTTCATAGATGCTCAGGCTGTCTTGCTTGGTCAAGTCAAGAACGAGCTTCAAAGCAGAAACACGCTGCTCACCTGCTAACGAGGGTAATAATGAAGTTGTTCGCGTAAGGCATGCATTACACCAAAAAAAGACCCTATGTTTTAAGATAACTATAAAAACGAAGGGCCACAAGCATATTCTTGCCATTTTACGGCTAACGAGCGGCACGTGGTGCCTGCCACCACAGCGATGCGCAGTGTTGCTTTTGTAAAGCGTTCGTTGCCCGCTGGTTTTAGTGGCCACCCAAATGCGGTGCGTTTCTCCACGGTTGCTTGTTTGGAGGAGAAACAAGCATCGCGTTGGGTTTTTTCGTGGTTTTTTTTTTTTCTCAATCGAACGCCATGGCATGTATTTGGGCTGACCTGGCTCACGAGGTGACGTGATTTTCACGGTATTGGCCTCTGTTCACCTGTGTGCATGTCTGTAATGGGCTAGGTCGCAGTTATTATGAAAAAAAAAAAAACAAGTTCTGGGAACAAATGTGATTCGTATCCTTTTGTTGAGCTTGGTAAACAAGAGAAAAAGCGGGGGTCAGGACATTGCCCTCAGCAGAATTCTGTCTCGCGGGGTGCAGCAGTGTATCGCTGCATGATGGTGACGCGGATAAAAAAACCCGTGATAGGGGCACCTCTTTTTTTTGTGTGTGTAATTTTACGTAGCGTTGTGCTACAAGCGATGCCTTTCTGAGCGAGAAACAGTGCCCTAGACGGGACGAAAGGATAGACGAGGCACACGGACACAGCACCGAGTCAATTTTTTTTTTTACCGAAAAAGACAGAAAGTGTCGTCGTGTTATAGAAAAACAGAAATAGTCTTTGCGGTTACGGAACACTTCGGCGTTGTCGACACCGGGGCTATTAATACGCACGTGTGTGTAGTCGACACAACCTGTAACGCAAGGGAACTCAGCCACTTCATAACAGTCCGCCGGCTGCGGAAAGCGCACCAGCATCGCGTACAGGTGCTTTGCGACGAGTAGCGTAACTTTTCCGACTGCATGGCACACTGTCGACTACGGAATGCGGACGAAATTTCCGGTGACTGGTTGGAATGTGCCAGCGCTGTAAAATGTGAGAGCCATCAGTAGCTGTAACACTGGATGCACGGGCTGTCTTCGGTTGTCTCCACTTTCACGGAGCGGCAACATAACGAGCAGCTGCACCACGGTGTTCTTCATGAATCTGTACCTAGCGTGGAATTGTTGCTCGTCGTACAACTCCGTCGGATTTCCTTGGTCACGTAAAGCGGTTCCAAGAATCTTCGGCAGGCAGTGCGCCTCAAAAAATGCTACGCTTATGACGAGGCAAGCAAACTCAAAAGCGGCCACCTTTCACGCGATGTCCATTCGAGAGGTGGCCATGTTGGAATAACGCGTGAAGTCGCTTTCAAGCTAGCCCCGCAGCTGACTTGAAACTTGTCCTGACTTCGACCGAGCCAAGTCGCCTTCATGTCATCCGCAAGTTCGAGAACGATTTATGGCGACCGGCAAGACTGTCTTGAGTCAAAAACGAGTCAAGTACGAGTTAAGTAACATCTCTGCATTCGGGGGTAAGCTTAATAAAGCACAGAAACATTTGGGTTATGCCTGCTGCGTCCTACTGTCCTACGGCAGCTTGTGTTCTTATGCATTTATCTTAATTTCTCAGTAAGTAGGGCGCTGTTGTTGATAATATTGTCGTTTTAGATGTTGTCATACATTGAGCTTTCACTCTGTCGTGAATTGTTATTTGACTTTAGTGTCCTTTAAGCACCCTGCTGGAACCAGCAGAATACCAGTAAGCACACTGCTGGAACCAGTACGACCAGCAAGAAACCAGTAGGTTAGTTGCTTGTTCTACCAGAAGAAACCAGCACAAACCAGCAGCTCCCAGCAAAAAGCCAGCAGGAAATTTTCACCTGTGTCCTTGTCTCAATATTTGGCCTCGCTAGGCCCCACTCATCAAGGGCTCCCCCGCTGACGCTTCCACTGAGCTGACTTGTGTGGGCTCCCTTCCTAATGCGATGTGGGAAAGCTGCAAGCCCACTAGGAACGGCTGGGCAGGATGCGGCAAGTCTGAGCAGCCTCACCTAGAACCTCCGAGGTCGGCAAGTTAAACCCCATATATCAATCAATCAATCCGAGGTCGGCAACCACTCCCCGGGCCTCTCAAGCCGACATCTTCAGAACCGGGTGGTCATGCTGCTCCCGTTGCGGTAGCGACACTCGTTCCCCACATCTTCGCAGCTCGGCGTCCAAACGCACACTGGCAACTCATACTCCGAAATTTTTCTTCTTAGCTCGGGTCATGTGCCACGAGCCTTTCCCCGACCAACGACCAATCTCGTGCATCTACGTGGCTGGTGCCTGTACCCTCGGGTGACTCTTTTCTCCTCGCGCACAGTCCCTGCACTTCCACGTTCGGCACGCACCTTGTGCCTCTCCTTTACTGATCACATTGATAATATTGTTGTTTTAGACTTCATACTTTGAGCTTGAACTGTGGTTTTACTTTAGTGTCCCTTTAACTATATCTGTGTGAATATTGAAAGCTGCAGATACAAATAAGGCAAAAAACTCTCTTCAGATATGGAATACAGTCTAGCCCGCTTATAATGAACCTGGGCCTGATGCAGCATCTGTTCGCTGTATCTTGAAGTTTGTAGTAAATGAAACACAACTTTTAAAAAGTTGCGAGTGAAAACACAGAACTTCTTGCCTAAAAAAAGTCCCTAATGCACGTGTTTTGAAGAGCAGAAGTGGTAAGGGTGGTCTTGTGTTTATTTCAAATGGCAGCGTGCTCTTCGTCAAGGCCTGTGGCATAAGCTGCATCACGCACTGGCTCCAAAGTTTCATTGTTCTCGCAGTTCGATTCCTCCAAATCACTCTTGCTGCGTACTTCATTCGCAATGCCCTAATCCGTGCACGGTTCTGTGGTGTCGGCATCATCATCAGCTGTAATGAAACCATCGCAATAAATGTCCCACCTTCTCTCTCATGTCGTATTCGACAACGCGCTGTCACAAATCGCCGCTGGAGTGGTCCTGTTCGGAAGCTTCAGGCTCGGCATCGGGTCCGATGTTCACGAAGTCAGCCTCGCGAAAAGTTTCGTGCGCATGTAGCCATCACCACCGCCCACGAACTATTCACCATCTTTACAGCTGAATACCGGGATTCCCGAAGCGGCTAGTTGGCTGCAGGTGGTCAACAGCTATGAGCAAGCACTCCACATAGCGGCACCGAACGCGTGGATTACGCCCAAACCAAGCGGTCACACTTTTGACGTTTTGTTAAGTGGCAGGAAAAAGCGTGCAAGGCCTCCCGTCCGCCATCCTGGCCACACACACACACACACCGAAAGCAAGCAAGACATGCATACGCGACTCACATACCAGAACTCGTGGAACAGCTCTGGGCCCGTTTCTAGTCAGAAAACGAAACCTGAATTCGAGCCAGTGTGGCTAGTGTCGCGGAGCGATGGAGATGGGCGAAGGAGTTCTGATCTAGAGAGGAGAGCAGTTTTGCGAGAGAAGGGCAAGGAGTTACGATAGAGTGAAGGGAGAGGAGGATATGGTGGGAAGGCGACCTTGAAAACCAAAACATGCAAGAAGGAGGCAGGTTAAGTTGCTTGCTTGAAAGGCCTGCGAAATGTGCAACTCGCACGTAGAAAAACTTGAAAGAGTGCCTGCAGGCGCAGAGGTCAAAGCACGGCCGCCTGGATCGGCGTGTGCGGCTGTGCTCAAAGAATCGGCGGTCGTGGTCAAAGAATCAGTTTCACCGAAAGGGTCAATAGGTTTACAAATCAGTACATCTTAAACACTGAAGTTATTAAGAAAGAACACAAATACAAGTACTTGTGTGTCACATTTTCTGAGGATGGCAGATGGTCTGAACACATTGCCAGGGTTCTCAGTAGAGCTGGAAAAGCCCTAGGCTTTTTACAAAGAAATCTTAAACATGTAACCAAAGAGATTAAACAGGCCGCATGTTATGCCTATGTCAGACCAATACTGGATTACGCCTGTCCTGTGTGGGATCCACTTCACAAAGTACACATTCAAGCACTAGAGCGCATTCAGTCGATAGCAGCAAGATTTGTTCTGGGAAAATATGACCTAACTGAAAGGTCTTAAGGTATGAAAAGAGAACTTAATTGGCAATACTTACAAGATCGAAGACGTAATCTAAGATTGAAACTATTTTATTCAGTCTATAACAAGAAAACAGGCATTAATCCTTCAGAATATTTAAAACTAGCGCATTATCATTCCTCTCGTCATGATCACAAATTTAAAGTACGGCCATACAACCCTAGAACGGATATTTTTAAGCATTCTTTTTTTCCGCAAGCTATTGTCGAATGGAATATGTTATCAGCTGATTTAATAGGCTGCAAGACTGCGGATTTATTTTATGAGGCACTGTGCCGTCGCAATAATTCTTAAGATGGTGCTGCGGGTAATCTTCCTAATAAAAAAAAAATTGTTTTGTTGCGCCGGCAGGTTTGCATGGTCTCATCTACTTTGATATTTAGCGATTCGTTTCGCTCAAATTGACAGCTGTTTTTACGCTTCCGCATGCGTGCAGAGTGCAAAGCAGAGTGCAAAGTGAACGAAAACAGGTCCTAAACACGAAACAGATCATGAATTACCAGAATCGGCTGGGTAGCGTACGCGCGTGCACTAGAACAATACGATAAGACAAGACGCAGACGATCGGATACAGTCAGTGGCCAACGATGTTGGCAAATGGTCTGGCCACTCTAGGCCGGCGACGCCAACAACAGTACCAGTGATCGAAAACTGAGGGGAGATGGCGGACCGGTCTTCGAAAGATCGGTGGCACTGTGAAATCACGGGTCTCGTCTGGCAATGTGGGGTGCTCAGAGTAGCGGGGAGACGAAAGACGGAGGGGTGCGTAACAAGAAGCAATCGGGGAGAGTGGCAACTAGAGGGGTGTTGAGGCAGAGTCAGCGTTCAACAATAAGAATCTATGGGCACCTTGCCGGTGCCTGATCGGTGGTCGAAAGTGGTTTCGCGGGAAATCTGCAGAGCGCCGACTCCGTTCTGTGTAACCGATCAGCGTCGCACAGAGACGTTGGTTTTAAGTGTGGTTTTGTGTGATTAAAACAATGTATATTTTCGTGGTGGAAACCAGCCTTAGGATTGACGCAATGAATAATAATCTAATGAGTATCATTACGGAATGTGCAGTGGAAGTTGGAGGTACGGTTGTTAGACAATACACAGGCAAGCTGTCCCTGGAAACAAAGAATCTCATTAAGCGTCAAAGCATGAAAGCCTGGAGTACAACAGACAAAATAGAGGTGGTAGAGCTTTTGAAGTTGATTAATAGGCGTAAGGTATGCGATGTAAGAAGGTATAACATGGAGAGAATTGAACATGCTCAGAAGAACGGAGGATGCGTCAAAGCAGTGAGGAGAAAACTTGGGATAGGTAAAAACCAGATGCATGCACTAAGGGACAAGGAAGGCAAAATAACTACCAATGTGGATAGGATAGTTAAATTAGGGGAGGAGTTTACAAAGATCTGTACAGTAGCCCGAACAACCACGACCTTAATATAAGAACTAGCAGTAGCCCAGACGACACCCCACCAGTAATGATAGAAAAGCCTTAGCGAGCATGCAAAGAGGCAAACTGCTGGTCAGGATCAGGTCGCATACGATCAGCTGAAAGATGGAGGACAGATTGTGCTAGAAAAACTAGCGACCCTGTTTATGAGCTGTCTCCTGACTGGAAGAGTACCAGAATCTTGGAAGAATGCTAACATAATCTTCGTACATAAGAAAGGAGATGACAAGGACTTGAAGAATTACAGGCCGATTAGCTTCCTCTCCGTAGTATACAAGCAATTTACAAAGGTAATTGCTAACAGAATTAAGACATTAGAATTCAATCAACCAAGGGAACAAGCAGGAATTTGGAAAGGCTACTCAATAATCGACCACATTCATACTATCATTCAGATAATAGAGAAATACTCAGAATATAGCCAACCACTATACATAACTTTCATAGATTACGAGAAGGAGTTTGATTCAGTAGAAATATCAGCAGTCATGCAGACACTGCGGAATCAGGGCGTAGACGAAGCATATATAAACATCCTCGAAGAAATCTATAGGGGATCAACTGCCACCATAGTGCTTCATAAAGAAAGCAACAGAATACCAATAAAAAAGGGTGTAAAGCAGGGGGATACAATCTCCCCAATGCTATTTACCGCATGCTTACAGGAGGTTTTCAGAGGTCTAGAATGGGAACAGATAGGTATAAGAATGAATAGAGACTACCTTAGCACCTTGCGTTTCGCCGATGACATTGCATTGCTGAATAACTCGGGGGACGAATCGCAACTCATGATTACGGAGTTAGACAAGGAGAGTAGGAAAGTAGGTCTTGAAATTAATCTGCAGAAAACGGAAGTAATGTACAACAACCGCGGAAGAGAGCAGCGCTACGAGATAGGTAATAGTGCACTTCAAGTTGTAAAAGACTATGTCTACTTAGGGCAGGTAATAACCGTGGAGCCGAACCACGAGATTAAAGTAACTATAAGAATAAGAATGGGGTGGAGCACATTTGGCAAGCACTCTCAAATTATGACAGGTAGATTGCCACTATCTCTCAAGAAGAAGGTATATAACAGCTGTATCTTGCCGGTACTTAGCTACGGAGCAGAAACGTGGGAACTTACAAAGAGGGTTCAGCTTAAATTGAGGACGACGCAGCGAGCAATGGAAAGAAAAATGGTAGGTGTAACCTTAAGAGACATAAAGAGAGCAGAGTGGATTAGGGAACAAACCGGTGTTAAGGATATCGTAGCTGAAATCAAGAAAAAGAAATGTACATGGGCCGGACACGTAGCACGTAGGCAGGATAACCAGTGGTCATTAAGGGTAACTAACTGGATTCCCAGAGAAGGCAAGTGGGTTAGGGGGAGACAGAAAGTTAGGTGGGTAGATGAGATTAAGAAGTTTGCGGGTATAAACTGGCAGTAGCAAGCGCAGGACCGAGTTGGCTTGCAGAACATGGGAGAGGTTTTTGTCCTGCTGTGGACGTAGTCAGGCTGATGATGACGATTATGATGATATTTTCTTGGTCACGGAGATACTGTTCGTTTTAAGCGCAAGTTCGTTTCAAGTGGGGCCGTTATATGTGGTCTCGACTGTATATCTGCGTGCACTAGTTTTTTTCTTTTTTCTATGTAAGTGGCCCATGACGCATGTTATTGCTGCCTTGGGTGAAACGCACCCGAATGACTGAAGTTTCTAGAATATTTTATTAGAACCTTCCTATAGGAAACTTTACGCCAGAGATGGCCCATGTTCGTGGCAGATTACTCGAGAGACTGCTCTCGGCATGAATTGCTTGTACCTGGGCCTTTCATTTTCCCGGCACAAAGAGTTTCGTCTCCGACTTGCATCTTGTCACAGCCACGGGACATTATGTATGTATTGTTAAAAAGGTTCAATACAGAAAGCTTCTATTAGTCAAAAAACTAATGGAACTGTGTTTTATTTGATGGTAGTCTATAGAAACAGCTTCTCGGAACTCGCATATTGCCAATTATTATCTGGAAAAAAATTTGTACATTTACTAGATAAAGGATCTCTAAATGTTGTAACAACAATTCTAAAACCCTCCCTCTTGTGCTTGAGTTGGCCTGATGTAATGTAAGTCTGATACGTAGCCTTTTATTTTTTCAAGCATTAAACGATTGCTTAGGTAATGAACATTATTGTATGGCTGGGTGTGTTCAGTTAAGAATGTGAATGCTATCTGGTGACCCCCTTTAATTTAGCTAAAAAATAAAATAAAGTTCCCACGGCTGGGAAGCCTATCTTAGTTTCGCAAAAAAAAAGTGTTCATCAAAGGAGTTTGAAAGTGTCGATTGAGTCAGAACCAAATTTCGCAAATAGCTTGAGAAAGGTATTTTGACAAGACCCCATAAAAAAAAAAAAACGTTCGGGGTTGTGGATCCCAAAATTTTTATTGACGTACTATTTATAGCACAAGTTTACTAAGTGTTGCTTGTGGCCCCTATCTTGAGGTTAAAAAAAAATACGGAATTTGGCACATTGTTCAGTAATACCCTAATTGCAGATTTTTTTGCTCCACTGGTAGAGAGACAGTACTTTCAATATTTTACGGAGTGGTGCCACACATTACGTTTACACAGTCCTCCAGCAATACATTGCAGCAAAAATAGCACGCGGCCAAAAGTAGCCCTTCAATATAAATAAAGCAATAATATTTCAATAGTAACAAAAAAGTGTTGAACCGCATTTAGTAATCACAAGTCATGTGGCCGGGTACATCGGTGTCATGGATTCGGGTTGCTGCGGGCGATGGACTGAGACAAGACTCCATTAACAACATAACCCATTTATGAACGCACGCACGGTACACCCTCTTTATAAAAATATACAAAAACTAATATTAATAGCTTCAGATTCAAACTAAGCTTACATGCCAACCCCGTCCTAGTCAACATCAGGCATCTCAGCTTCGTTCATGATTTGGGTCGATCTTGCTTTTCACCGCTGATGATCTTCCCTCCAATGTTCTGCTTGGTCGGTCCTTGTCGAGGTTCTCGGCCTTCTCTACGAACCTCACCGTCTGTGCCGCTGCTGGCGTGGTCGCCTGATGTCGGTGCTGACGTGGTGGAGGCTTCTGAGGCTAGGCCTAGTCGTGGGAGGTGATACCCAGTGCTGCACACTGATGTGGCCACCTGGGGGCTGTCTTCGGCGGCTTGCTTCAAAGAGGGCTTGCACCAGGAACGTCGGCGCTTGCCGTGCACTGCTGCTGCATCCCGAGCAGCCTCCCTCGAAGCAGGTCGATGCCTTCATCTACTTCTCAGGACGCCAGCGTTACAGGTTGCCGAGTTGCTGTCGTGAAGCTCCTGTCGCCAGTGCGCTTGCTGGAAATGCAACCTTCTTCTTGCAAGTCCACGTCGACAATGGCAGTGCATTGCTGCTCGCGCGCTGTTTCCAGCACGGGTCACACGCCTCAGGCCTAGCAGTACAGTGCGCGTGCTCGCGTCATTTTTAATCTTGCCTGCTTCTCATTGTCTTCTTCCTTTCTATGAGCTCCTGCTCGGGACATGCACCCTTTTTTCAAGAGCTTTTTCTTAAAAAACTGCTTCTTGCAAGTGTCTTTTTGATACCATAATCTTGATCTCTATCTTTCTTGTATTCAACTTTTTTGTGTTGTATTCGCTTGTCTTCTATTCTCTCTTGCGTTCAACTCGCGCTAGTCATCACAACACACTTTAGGAACCCACATCATGACACACCACACTAAACTGCTTGGTGTCCAAGACTTTATAACCTGTAACTCTCTACATGACTACACTCGCAAAAAGAATGACTACAAGGAACACACAGCACTCACTGTTGAAGAATGTTCACAAGCTCTGTCTAGACAAGCTCTGTCTGAGTCAGTGCAACGAACAATCTTTACATCAGTGGAGTCATTTTATGTTCTGGGCAGTTGTTGGTTCTTTTAAAGTAGTGAAATGCAGCACTGAGGCATTGCCAGAATAGTTGAGGCTGACTTTCCAGATATTGAGAGGGAATCTTGCTTGTGGCAAAGCTGGGGCATCATATCTATGAGGTTGCTATCAGTTGATAGAATTGAAAAATAATTTATTGTGTAGGGATTTTAATATATTCATCTCGAGTTTGGACAGGGATCTCAAATTGTTTTAGATATATGCAACTCTTCTCTTCTGTTTTCTTTTGAATGCTTACTATTCAAACAAGGTTATTTCTTTAGTTTTTTTAACATGCTGGCTGGAGAATGGCAGCATTGAACAATATGGTGTCAGCCTGTCTTGAAACCAGGTCCTGTATCGCTCTTCAAAGCTTGCAAAAACACTTGGGGAAAACTGTGAATTTGAAAATGTCGATTTGGTAAACACTCTGGATGAGCATCTTCTCTAGATACAAGTCCATCGCCTGCACAAGTCTTTTCTTGTCATTATAAAAAGATTTAGCTTTGTAGGCCTTTTAACTCTCTCTTCTGTTGCATTGACGACAAGTAACATAGTGTTTTGGGCATGTTGGTATGTGATACTGTAGGTTTTTAGCGCACGAAAAACCAGGGACAGCAAAAGGCGAGACTTACACAGGCGCTTATTGCTTTACAATCATCTTGATTGCACGCACTTTGCAAATTCACATATCTCTACATAGATAGGCTAACTCCTCACAGGAGAGGGCAATCGACAGTTTAGAAATACAGCTATTTGCCAGTCGATCAATAATTTCAGCCTCAATTATTTTGCAGGTCAGCTGATTTCTGCTAGCATAGTAGTAGTAGTAGTAGAAAACTTTATTATATACATAATCCAGACAGGCTTGAACTCCAGTGCCCCGAAGAATATACGGGGTGGAGAGCGAAGTCTGTCCGGCAGGGTGGTGCCCCTATTCCAGGGCCCCACTGGCGCGAGCCATCCGTTCAGCTCTTTGGATTAGTCGCAGCTGATCCACTAGGGCTGGGCTAGACAGCAGCGCCTCCCATTCCTCCCATGTGCCAGCGGTGTCGTGTTCTTCGTCGTGCTCTGCACACTCCCACGTGATGTGAAAGAGTGTTGGGGTGGCTCCACACCACGGGCACATATCTGTGTACGCCGTGGGGTAGATCAGGTGAAGAGTGTGCAGATCTGCCTCGGTAGCGCAGTAGGCAGTGCTAGCATAAAAATAGGTTTATAGAGTGCAATGACACAGTTGTGTACAAGTTTCCGCTGACATGTGACAAGAAATATGTGGGTCATAGTTGGCGGTGCGTAAATGAATGTTTGAAGTAACACCATTACAATGCCAAGGAAAAAAAGGGGTGGGTTCCTCGTTGCCCACTGCAGGCATTGCAGTAATTCAAGTGCCAGTGTAAGTGACGATGACCATACCATGTGCCTGCCGATTTGTTTAAAGGTCGGTACCAGCAGAAGTTGGCTGACCCACGAAATAACCGAGGCTGAAATGATTGATAGGCTGGCAGATAACTGTATTTCTATACCGTTGATTGCCCTTTCCCCTAGGGAGTTAGCCTATTTATGCAAAGATATGTGAATTTGCAAAGTGCGTGCAATCATCATGATGGTAAAGTGATGTCGCCTATATATGTGGTTACTTTATTTATTTATTTATTTATTTATTTATTTATTTATTTATTTATTTATTTATAATACCTCAAGGGCCCCATTCAAGGGGTATTACATGAGGGGGTAGACAGTTCACAAACAGATGATTTGTTCGATGACTTCTTTGAAATGGACGATGCTGGAGTGGAGCACGGCGTCAGCAGGAAGATCGTTCTATTCTATTGATGTTTGCATAAAAAATGAAGAGTGATGGGCAGTGGTATGCACACAGGGTGGATAAACCGCTTTCGAATGGCTGATACGGCATGAAAGACGATGAGCTGGAACGATGCAATGCATGATAAAATTTATGATACAAACACAGTCTTGAAACTTTGCAGCACGAAGATAAGTTAACCATGTTAGCACGAGACTTTAGCTCGGTGATGCTACTGTGATAGGAGTAGTCCGAATAAATTAATTTGGTTGCGCGATTTTGGATGGATTCAAATGTTTTAATAAGGGTTATTTGATGGGGATCCCAGATAGCACATGCGTATTCTAGCTTCGGGCGAACTAGTGTTAGATAGGTTAAAAGTTTAACAGAAGACGGGGCTAGACCTAAGTTTCTTCGGAGATAGTCAAGAACGCGGTTTGAGTCATTACTGATGTTCATTATGTGGGATGACTAGGTGAGATCTGAAGTTAGAGCGATAGCGAGGTATTTACATGAATGAGCTGCTGTAATTTCAGGATCAGACAGGAAGTATTTTTTGGAGGAATAAGATTGTCGGCGATGGAAAGAAATGGCACAGGTTTTCTTTGTGTTAAGGGACGTCAGCCAGTTTTCGCAGCATGATTGAATCAAACAAAGATCAGATCGTAGGATGGCAGTGTCGCTCTCATTGTAAACAGGACGATAAATGACACAGTCGTTTGCGAATAGACGAATGTTGGAAGCTAAGTTATTAGGGAGGTCGTTAATATAGATTAGGAATAGCAGAGGACCAAGGACGGTGCCTTGAGGTACACCGGAGGTTACAGCGGATAGGGAGGAGGGATGGTTGTTAGTACAAACGAACTGCTTACGGTTAGTCAAGAAGTCACATATCCGATTAAAAAAGACAATTAAGGTTAAGACATGAAAGCTTCAAAAATGATCTATTATGGAGAACTTTGTCGAAGGCTTTTTCGAAATCAATGAAAATGGCATCTACAGGTTTGTTAATATCCAGGCTAGAACTTAAGGTCGTTAACGAACAGGGCGAGTTGAGTGTCACATGAAAGTCTTTTTTGAAAACCGGGTTGGTTAGGGTAAAAGAAATGTACTGAACGTAAGAAATGTACTATGTGGGAATAAATTATGTGTTTCATTAACTTGGAGCATACGCTTGTGATCGAAATGGGGCGATAATTACTCGGTGAAGATGAAGGACCTTTTTTCGGGACGGGAACGATCTTACCAAGTTCCCAGTCCTCCGGCACCACTCCGCATGAAATGGACTGCTGAAATATATACGAAAGATTAATGCTTGTTATAGGCTTAGTGTTTTTCAGTATTTTGGAATTAATGCCGTCAATTCCCGCGGATGACGTCAGTTTCAATTCGTCGATTAGTTTTGCAATTCTGTATGAATCGAATGTAATGACTGGCATGACAGGATAATCAAGGAAGGGGGAATCTGGAAGTGGGCTGCTAGATTCAGGGGTAAATACAGAAGAGGAGACAGAAATTAATACTTAAGGGATAATATGATCTGGAATCGGATTACCGTGTTCATCGAGTAATGATAATGGTTTTGTAGGATTAGGGCTTATGGCTTTCCAAAATTGTTTAGGGTTAGCCTTCGCAGCAAGTGATTCAAATTCCTTAAATTTGCTGTTCTGCGGTACCTATTCCAAGCGCTCGCGGTGTTGGATAGTTTAGCCGAGCGATATATTCGCTTTTTCTTTTTGTTAAGACGCTTAAGAGATGTGTTAAACCAAGGAGAAGATGCCCGTTCCATAATTGTGATTAGGGGTATAAACCCATTGATCAAATCATGAATTTTGCACTTGAACAAAGACCACTTAGTTTCAAGAGGGCATTGGAAGAAGTTGTTTATATACCAGTCGTAAAATATGGATAGTTCGTTGTTAAAGGCGGCATAGTTACCCTTATCGTAGAGTGTGTTGGTTTTCTTGGAATGTCTTGGGCCTGGTAGTTGATTAGAAAACGAAGCTTAAAGTACAGCGTGATCACTTTCTCAGGGAGAGGAACTAGCGATACAAGATTGCCAGGGTGTGACATGAGAATGAGGTCAAGAATATTTGAAGAGTGCTCAGTAACTCGCGTTGGGAAGGAAACAAGGTACTTGTTTCCACAATAAACATTGTTGCAAGTTAGCGCCTCTGTGTGTCATGTCTTTTTCTGTGCATGTTTTTTGTGCGCTAAAAAACTACAGAGCTGATAACAATCTTTGGGCAATTTTATAATTATTGTCTACTTGAAATTAGGTAGACCTTTCAGCTTAATTCCACCTTTTCTTTAAATACTTTAGCGACTTTTGTTCAACCTTTGGCATGGCTCAGCTGAACATGAAGAATTGAATACTAAAAAGCTGCTTTTTCTTTCTTCTTTTATCAACATCAGTAAAAAAAACTAAGAAATTCTGCACATGAAGCACATTGTCATATGCTGCATGTTGGTCTTGCATGTAGTCGTTTAGCTGCATGCTTAGTGGCTTTTATGTTCACCATATAGGTGGCATCCAAACTTCTAACCTTGCAGGTTTGTGGCTTTCCTGTAACAGCCACAAACCTCAAAGACCATGCTTCTGTGAGGGCTGGTGCAGCATCATCATCATCATCATCATTAGCCTGACTATGTCCACTGCAGGACAAAGACCTCTCCCATGTTCCGCCAGTTGACTCGGTCCTGTGCTTGCTGCTGCCAATTTATACCCACAAACTTCTTAATCTTATCTGCCCACTTAACCTTCTGTCTCCCCCTAACCCGCTTGCCTTCTTTAGGAATCCAGTTAGTTACCCTTAATGACCAGCGGTTATACTGTCTACGCGCTACATGCCCAGCCCATGTCCATTTCTTCTTCTTCATTTCAACTACGATATACTTAACTCCAGTTTCTTCCCTAATCCACTCTACTCTCTTCTTGTCTCTTAAGGTTACACCTACCGTTTTTCTTTCCATTGCTCCCTGCGTCGTCCTCAATTTAAGCTGAACCCTCTTTGTAAGTGTCCAGGTTTCTGCTCCGTAGCCAAGTACCGGCAAGATACAGCTGTTATATACCTTCCTCTTGAGGGATAGTGGCAATCTACCTGTCATAATATGAGAGTGCTTGCTAAATATGCTCCACCCCATTCTTATTCTTCTAGCAACTTCAATCTTGTGGTTCGGCTCCGCGGTTATTACCTGCCCTAAGTAGACATAGTCTTTTACAACTTCAAGTGCATTATTACCTATCTCGAAGCGCTGCTCTCTTCCGAGGTTGTTGTACATTACTTTCGTTTTCCGCAGATTAATTTTAAGACCCACCTTTCTGCTCTTCTTGTCTAACTCCGTAATCATGAGTTGCAATTCGTCCCCTGAGTTACTCAGCAATGCAATGTTATCGGCGAAGCGCAGGTTACTTAAGTATTTTCCATTAACTCTTATCCCCAACTGTTCCCATTCTAGGCCTCTGAAAACCTCCTGTAAGCACGTGATAAATAGCATTGGGGAGATTGTATCCCCCTGCCCCACACCTTTCTTGATTGGTATTCTGTTGCTTTCTTTATGGAGCACTGTGGTAGCATAGTAGCATTAGGTAGCATTTTAGGGTAAATGCATTTGGAAAGGGCACGAAATAGTTGGTGGAGTACGCCATGTTACTGCAAGGACCAGTGCCTGTGCTTTGTGCTTCCCCTGTGCATGGTGGCGCTAAGTGTTGCTTTCAGTGCATTTTTTTCATGTACCATGGTGGCAACTTTGAATTATTGGCCATGTTGTATTGACGATTTTTAAATTATTGTACCCTCTTTTGAGGTTTTAACCTTTTACGGAGGTGTGATTTACTGAGATAAAAGAAATTTTTTTGTAGTGTAATTTTTTGTGCAGTGTGGTTAGAAAACATCTCTGTGTTCCAATCTGCATTTCAGAGTAAATTTATAAGCCATTTGGCAGCATAAGGGGAACATGTAAACTCAAACTAGCCGCTTACAACTGATTTGTTAAGAAACTGATTTGTTAAGTGTGCCTCATGTATGACATGCTCTCTTGGTGGGGGATAAGCCTTTGATCTTTTGTGATGGTGAGACAGCCCCTTATGTCCTGTGTTTAAAATGAAGGAACCGTTTCTTGGTGTAAAATAAATTTTTGACCATGGTAAGTTTTAATAGCCTTAAAAGTATCTTTCTGTGCCTTTCATCTACCTTGATAGGCTGTGACAGCTGATGCTGTTACTGGCTGGTTTCGTGCTGACTCGAACAAGCTCTGCATCATTGACATAAGTGTTAGATCTGTCAGTATTATTGGTAAATATCATGGGAAGTTAGCAGATAATTAAGGGAAGCATGTGCCAATTGTGGAATTTGGGAAGCTGAGTCCACTTCTTTGCTTGCAGCACCGACAAAGAAGACACCTTTGGCCAAGGGTGAGTGTATTGACTGCAACTTGGGCAGGTTCAATTCATGGTAAGACTTTTTTTTAGGAGCGAAGCTCATTGAGCTGTGGGTCATATGTCCCGTGTCGTCGTAGTAGCTAGTTGCATGTCAATAAAAGCGGTGTCACAGAATAGCCATGGAGTGAATGAGGATGACTGGGGCGATGCGTCCGTCAATTCGTCCATACTTTAGTGCGTCTGTTTGTCCGTGCCTATGTCTGTCCGTGCATTGGTCTGTCCGTCTGCTTCGCCCCACTCATCATCATTCACCTCATGGATATGCTGTGATTTCTTTTTTTTTTGTCAACATAAATGCCCAGGGATGTGCTAGATATGTTAATATTAAATGCGTAAGCACTGCTATGCTGGCTCAATGTGAAAAACAAGAAAAAGGTCCCTCCCTTTATATCGTAAGGAAGTCTTGAAAGGTAGTCGCTGCAAAACGCTAGCCTTGGGCTCAAAATACTGTTTTAAGCCAAACCTCAAACCAATAGACTCGTTAAGTTGCAGCATACTATCACTGGACTAGTCATTCCTGAGGAAGAGCACTCGCACTGATAGTATATCAAAGAATCGAATATGCATCTCAAATGTCCTGATTATATTTGGTTAATTATTATGTAGAAAAGAAACTCGGGTGAGTAATTTCAGATAAGGAAGAGTATTTTGTAATTAAACCATACAGTAAGTTCTCAGAAAAAGCATCAACAGCCGTAAAAAAAGAATTTTAGGACGTAAAACTCAAATGATCAGTAGTTAGGCGATGTGCTGTCTACCTTTTATTAAGACATAACCTTAAGAATATAGCTTGTATTGTCAAGAAGGCAAAATCACTTACTTGCGAATAGTTTTTTTTTCCAGGGAAAACATATAAGCTACGAGATTTCCCTTGGGGCAATTGTTTCAGGAAAAGGCACCTGGCAAGTCGCTGGATCTAGTTATTTGCAGAACTGCTTAACCTTCTGAGTTTTTCAAACCGCTTTTGTATGCGTAATTCTCAAACACTAGTTCAGTTTTTCTCGGAGAAAAATCTCTGTGTATTTAGACCTTTTAGTGTAGATGTTAAAGAGCTTTATTTCTCTTTGCTGTATGAAGACCTATTGAAGTGCGTTAATGTAAAGCCTAGCATCACAGGCAGAGAGAGTATCAGCTCATTGGAGCATGGTGTGCTTGGTCGTTACTGGGGCTGCTGCAGGCGGCCCCAACTTGTCCACGTGTGCATACGTGATAGGACTGAAAGCGCATCCGAAGAAAAAAAAAGAAATGCTCAAGGTCACAGGTGCACATGATGTATTTTTTCCCCTGTGCCATCCCTCCTTGTTTAGCTTCCAGTGCTTTCGTCGGGACGAGAGAAGAGGGAATGCACTGGCAGAGTGTGCAAATCTTTGCAGCTCCGTGCGTACTGGAAAGTTTCTAAAAATTTTTGCGGCGGTGAATTCATGAGGCAATTGGCTTTTTAGAGAATTTATTCGGTTGCTACTTGAAAAAGTGTCACGCGGCCCCTTTAAATGAAAATGTTACCCTCAAATCAATTCATTTTCTTAAGCCTAAAAGCTTGTTATGATGACTTGTATATTCTAAATATAATAAATTATAAAATGTTACATAATTTAAGGGTAATGACTCGCATCCGGCCGAAAGTCGAATCCTGCTGCTACTCAAAGTTGTTTCGACTTCCTTTGAACGAAAAACTAAATGGCATTTGCATAGCGGCCCTATTCCAATTTTCAAAAAATATTCTGCAGTTTAGTTAGGTTATAATAAATATGCCCATTTTTCTTCATATGCCATATATAATATTTGAATTCGATTCAAAATTATTCAACCAAAACCACTATTCGCTTTGAATTTGCTTCGAGCCTAAAATTCACTATTTGCACAAGCCTATTGATGAAGTGAACATATCTGAATTGTATGTTTTACCTGTAAAGGAACACTAATGAAGGAAAAAAAGTCCTTTTGACCTTGCGATTTGTGGCCAAACAAACATCTGGGGTCACGTCTTTTGATGAGCTGATGAAAGGTGTTCAAGGGAGGGCTGAAAGGACGCTGCATCCCAAAGGATACTTGCTATGGATTTTTCACAGCCTATATCAAACGAGAATCTACCTTTCCTAGGTGCCAGGAGCTGTTCACCCTTAAGCTTGTCTGATTGAGGGGGGGGGGGATAGCACGGGGTGGCGACACGGATGAACGTTTCGAAACTGCTGTGAGATCTGGGCTATGCAGCGTGGTAAAGTAACAGAACGAACGCAATCGGCTGTCCATGATACAGTTGTTCCACGGTCTGTTTCTAAGCGAAAACTGGCGCAGTTTTCTTTTTTAAAACATGGTTTTATTTTTTAAACGAGCCAAGCCTTTTACTGTGTGGCTAGTTGCGTGCAGCGCTTCGCTCACTCTGCGCACACCGTGACTGCCAATGTGCTTGCCCTCTCCTCTTCTGGCTTGCCCTCTACACCCTTTCTGCTTTAGGCCACGCACAGATTTGGTGAGTAGCCCGCTGGGTTAACGTGGCGACGAAGAGCTTTCCGCCTGCTCTCCGCGGTGCTCGCGGAGAGCACATGATCAATGTGCTCTCCGCGATGCTCCAAAAGTCCTGGCAGCGGACGGAGGCGCATTTGAGATGTCGCTAAATAAAAGCACGCAGCATGGTAGCAACAGAGCTATGCTAGCTGTATGGTGCGTGTGTTGGCATAATACAGCAACGTTTCTCGGTGCTTGCGATTCGCGATGCTGAACTCCGCGGCAGTGAGTGGCTTGCGTGTCTGTAAAATAGTGTGCGCTTGAACACGGTCTCGCAAAATGAAGCGGCAGCGATCGGCAGCCCATTGTGTTCAGGTAGTCGCCTACTAAAAGCGTGCAGCCCCGCCGCGGTGGTCTAGTGGCTAAGGTACTCGGCTGCTGACCCGCAGGGCGCGGGTTTGAATCCCGGCTGTGGCGGCTGCATTTCCGATGGAGGCGGAAATGTTGTAGGCCCGTGTGCTCAGATTTGGGTGCACGTTAAAGAACCCCAGGTGGTCTAAATTTCCAGAGCCCTCCACTACGGCGTCTCTCATAATCATATAGTGGTTTTGGGACGTTAAACCCCACATATCAAGCAATCAATCAAAGCGTGCAGTAGGCCTAAAGTGACGGTACACCAAATGCGTGCCTGAGCAGATAAACTGGGGATGTTTACTGTGATAAGGCTTTTTGCCGGCCATAAGTCATACCGGTGCCTTTGTTGGTAGTTGCCACCTCGCCTTCGTTTTTTCCCGATGGTTACACGCTAGACCATAATGCTAAAACTTTTGATGGCAAGTGTATAAATGCCAACACGTTTCGCCGCTTGTCAGTTGATCGACGGTCGACGCTCTGCCTGCCGCTATCAGTGCCAGTGCCTTGCTGTAATCTTGCTTTTCATTTGCTGGCCACAAGTTTCGCCCGAATAAACAGTTTAATCTTCTACCTACTGTCTGCTCCCTTCGTCGTTGTCACGTCCCTGTAAAATCTGGTGGAGGCGCTTCCTGATCCATGTATCGCACGCCCCCTTCCAGCCGGGAACCAAGTCCACGTTGTAGCGAAGACACCGACGCCAACCATGACCAGCGAGTCAGTCGTAGGCAACAAGGTCTACCACCGGAGTACGGGCATTTACCCAACACGACTCGCAAATCCATCATGACGACCACTTCCCAAGTGACCACTTCCCAAGCGGTCCTAACTTTCTTCAACTTCGCGGCTAAAAAAGTCCCACTGATGATGGAATAGTCGGCTCCGGTGTCGATGAGAACTATGACGCTGTAGCCGTTGATGAGAATGTCGAGGTCGCTAGTTCGTCGCCTGGTGTTGTGGTTGGGTCGCGGCGTCGGATCGCGGCTACGACGGTTGACCTGCCGCTATCAGTATTAGTGCCTCGCTGTAATCTTACTTTTCATTTGTTGGCCACAAGTTTGACCTGAATAAACAGTTTAATTTTCGACCTACATTCTGCTCCCTTCGTCGTCACGACCCCGTGACAATGTGAAGTCTTAATAACTTTGCTATGATTACCTAAAGCGTACTAGAATAAGGGCTTAAATTCTGAATATGTATGTTATTGCTAATTTTTGTTTGTTTCTATGTGCCTTACAAGGTAAAGGAAGTTGAGCATGGAAACAGACGCTGCTTTTGTGGCCTCTGCAGGGAAACAAGTGCAGTTGTGCACACGCCCCACGGCGTGGCGTTTCCAGAGTAGCTTGATTTCTGTTGCGTTGTAAGAAGCACGTGAGCTTGTGAATTGATCACTGCGGCACACGAAACACCATCGACCTACTGCTCTATCGTATCACTCATGTGTGCTGCTGGTAGTGGCGGTCCGTTGGATTCGTTGCAACTGCTGTCATCCGTCGAAGCATGTCGCACTGGTGCTACTTGATAGGGGTCTGAATTTCGCGCAGGCATGCGAGCCAAAATTTGTTCCTTCAACCCGCTCAAGTTATCAAGCGATGACCTATTAAAGCCGTCCAACTACGGCAGCACGTGAAGTACCATGCATGAATTGTCGATCACGTGTAAACGGGTTGTTTTGTTTTGAAAGGCTCGGCTTAGCTCGACTTGGCTTAAGTCGGAAAAGCTACCTGTGCATGGCCAAAAGTACTTGCTTAAGAAGCCCCAAGAAAGTGTTCTAATTTCTGTAAAATAATTTAGCATCCTAGAAAGCAGTGGTCGCGGAACTGCAAGCTTGAAAAATACAACATTACGTGTCTGTACTTAGGGTTTCAGTTTTCATCACTGCTGGCATTATACTGGCATATAATCGCTATCACGATCACATCCACTGTTTGCAGCATGTCTCTTTGAGACTGCTTAATCGCCGCGAATCGAAAAATTCTGATTATAAATGTTCTACGGCATTTTCTGCGTTACCATTCCGTGATTACAAGCACAGACCGGTAAGTTTACCGTTGTACTAAAAACAAACAGGTGCCATAAATATTGGTTGTGGGTCCCTTTAAGCGATCCGCGAACGCATTGGTCTGTATGAGACTCGATCGGGGATTCGTTGCAACTATGTTTTAACCATTAGTATTTTAACCATTAACTCTTTCGTTACTGTGCCTATTCAAATTGATCACCGGTGATCAATGCTTCGGATCGTCGATTTTATCATGTTAACTTTGTTTTTCATGCATCCAGCGCTCTTAAGTAGTTATTCCAAACCCCTCAACTTTCAGAATAAATTTAAATTTGCCCATTTCGGCAACATAGTGATTTTCGACAGACCTTTGCGCGAACCAATGCACGTGTATTGTTGAAAAAGCGCACTGGGCTGGCGAACTTGACAGAAGTCCATGCCTCTCAATATTATTGTGCCGTAACATCAAAGTTCTGTAATGAAAGGAATCTTCGCAAGACAAATATTGAATGAAAGTGTCAACTTCGCAATTTGATGGTGTTGAGCAGTAGTAATATCCAGAAATTTTGGCCAGCTATTTAATTAACAGCTATCGCTAGGAGTCGGGGAAAATTTATTCTACAAAAAATATTTCCGTTGGTCCGCCGCATGTCTAAAATGTCGAGATGGCCTTCTCAGCCAGTTTTCAGCAGCATTGGTTTTGTGTGTATCATTATATCAGACACAGGGTCGCATATAGTGTCACTAGTTGCTCTTATGGCATAGTTGTCGTGCGTGCATGGGTGCTCACCAGCGCTGCAAAGCACTTGCGCCACTCGAAACTGTCTTTCAACCCCACCTGAATTGAGTGAAGGCGAGCTTAGAGTTTGAAGACAACTGCAGCTCAGCTTCAAGTATTATGATGACGATGTTTTGTGTCAGCCTGAGACTTATTGTGACGACGCGAAATTGACGAGCACACAAAGCGCCTCAAACAAATACGATTTATCGATCGCAGGAAACAGACTGCAACGAATTCTTCGTCTTTTGCCCTCAGCCAAGGACACTCGCGCTGCTTCGTTGTCCTCACCACTGGCACATACGCGCGGCATTATTCCCCCTTTAACAAAAAAAACATTGTCCCGATGTTAAACGTTTGAGAAGCAAGGTGAAACCAAAACTGCACAGTTAGTCACTGAAAGTAAGGCTTCATCTCAAGCACGTGGACAATTTCTGGTAAATGTCTGTGCCGCTTTGTACACTGCATGCCGTCCCGAACAACCTCGTAGTTGACGTCACTGATGCGTCACAGAACCTTGTAGGGTCCGAAGTATCTTCGCAACAGCTTTTCGGAGAGCCCACGGTGACGAATAGGTGTTCAGACCCATACTTTGTCGTCCACGTTGTATATGACGGGTCTGTGCCGGAGGTTGTAATGTTTGGCATCGTCGTCTTGCTGTTTGGTGATTCGCAACCTGGCAAGTTGTCTGGCTTTTTTTGCTAGCTGGGTAAACTCTTCGGCGTTCGTCTCATTGCCATCATTTTCATGAGGGAGCATTGTGTCTAACATTGTCGTAACCTCGCGTCTGTAAAGCAGACTAAAGGGTGTCTTCCGAGTGGTCTCCTGACGAGCCGTGTTGTACGCGAACGTGACGTAGGGCAAAATGATGTCCCAGCTCTTGTGCTCTACATCTACGTACATGCTTATCATGTCAGCCAGGGTCTTGTTGAGGCGTTCGGTGAGCCCGTCGGTCTGGGGATGATACGCCGTTGTCTTCCTGTGAGCTGTACCACTTAGTCGGAAAATGGTGTCCAAAAGCTCGGCCATGAACGCAGTACCTCTGTCGGTGATGACTATTGCGGGAGCACCGTGTCTTAAGACGATGGCTTCGATGAAAAATTGCGCCGCTTCAGCTGTCGTTGCCCGTGGCAAAGCGCCTGTCTCCGCGTATCGGGTCAGGTAATCCGTGGCGACGATTATCCACCTGTTTCCAGTGGCAGACTTTGGGAAGGGGCCCAGAAAATCCATGCCAATTTGTGCAAACGGTGTCGCCGGCACTCGGACAGGCTGCAGCAGGCCAGCTGGTTTGATGGATGGTGGCTTGCGGCGCTGGCAATCTAGACATGCCTGCACGTAAGTTTTGACTACTTCGGCAAGTCTTGGCCAGTAATAGTTCTGCCTTATCCTCGCCAATGTTCTTGCGTAATCCAAGTGACCAGCAGTAGGTTCGTCGTGACAGGCTTGCAGTACCTCATGGCAAAGTGAAGAAGGAACGATGAGCAAGTAGCTGCTGCCGGTGGGTGAAAAGTTCCGCTTATAGAGAACGTCATTTTGTAAGCAGTACGACGGCAGCCCTCTCGCAAATAACTTCGGAACGCTATTCGTTCGCCCTTGTAGGTAATCTATAAGTGGTAGCAGCTCAGCATCACCACGCTGCTGTTGAGAAAAGGCGGCAGTGTCCACAATTCCGAGAAAGCCCGTGTCGTCATCGTCGTTGTCCAGGGATGCCGTCTCAACAGGAGACCGAGAAAGACAGTCGGCATCGGTGTGTCGTTTTCCCGACTTGTAGGCAACAGTGAAGTCAAATTCTTGGAGCCGAAGACTCCATCGTGCAAGGCGGCCAAACGGATCTTTCAAGTTGACTAACTGAGAAAGTGGTGATCACTGATAACGGTGAATGGGCGGCCGTACAAATAAGGACGACACTTCAGGACTGCCCATACCATTGGAAGACATTCTTTTTCTGTCGTAGTGTAATTAGCTTCAGCTCGGGACAGCGTCCTGCTGGCGTAGGCGATCACGTTTTCGTTGTTGTCCTTCGACTGTACGAGCACTGCTCCAAGACCCACATTACTAGCGTCTGTATGAAGTATTGTCGGTGCGTCTTCATCGAAGTGGGCCAGGACGGGGGGTGTTTGCATTCGCTGACGAAGCTCGTGAAATGCCTGCTGTTGGTCTTCGCCCCATCTGAAGGGGGTATCTTCCCGAGTAAGCTGTGTCAATGGCCATGCGATGCGCGAAAAATTAGCAATAAACCGCCGGTAGTAGGCACAGAGACCTAAAAAACGTCGCACTGATTTTTTGTCTGATGGTGTCGGGAAGTTTGCCACGGCGGCAATTTTATCCGGGTCGGGTCGGATCCCTTGGCTGCTCACGACGTGACCGAGGAATCGAAGTTCGTGGAAGCCGAAGTGGCACTTTTCTGGTTTTAGAGTAAGACCGGCCAAGCGTATTGCTTCAAAAACTGCTTCGAGTCTTCGTAAGTGTTCCTCGAAAGTCGCCGAAAAGACAATCACGTCACCGAGGTACACCAAGCAGGTTTGCCACTTAAGTCCCAACAGAACCGTGTTCATGAGACGCTGGAATGTTGCTGGCGCCGAACACAAACCGAAAGGAAGAACCTGAAATTCATAAAGTCCATCGGGCGTAACAAAGGCGGTCTTCTCACGATCTCTCTCATCCACTTCAATTTGCCAGTAGCCGCTTTTTAAGTCCATAGACGAAAAGTAGCGTGCGTTTCGTAGTCTATCCAATGAATCATCAATACACGGCAGAGGGTAGACGTCCTTCATTGTGATCTGATTAAGCTTACGGTAGTCGACGCAGAAACGCAAGCTACCGTCCTTCTTTTTGACGAGTACTACAGGTGATGCCCGAGCACTGTTAGATGGCCGAATAACACCATCTTCTAGCATCGTTTTCACCTGTTTTTTGATTGCCTCACGCTCCTTTGGGGCGACTCGATAAGGATTTTGCCGGATGGGTCTGGCGTCGGAATCCGTGATGATGCGGTGTTTCGTCAGTGCCGTTTGACTAACTCTTGATGTGGATGAGAAGCAGCCGTGGAACTTGTTGATCAGCGTGAGAAGGCGGTCTCGCTCAATGGGAGATAACATTGGAACAACGTCGTGAGATGTCGGTGTAGTGATTGTAGACGCTGCTGCTTCCTCCACTAAATGACAATCTTCTGTTTGCGAGAGTTCGTCAAAATAGGCAATAGCCGTGCCTTTAACTATGTGTCGGCGTTCTCTGCTGAAATTTGTCAATAATAGTTCAGCGCATCCGTCAATAACAGTGATGACAGCCCTGGCAACAGAAATGCCGCTAGTGAATGCGAGCTCCTTGATGTGTTCAGCAATGCCAGTACCGTTTTGTAACTTGTCACAGTGCACGGATACGAGGGAACAACTTCCTGGCGGCAGTATGACGTCGTCATCGGCAATACGGAAGCGAGGTGGCTGGTGTTCCTCATCTGTAGCAGTCTCCGAGCTTACAGTGAACGCTACGCTTCTGTCACGGATGTCAATCACAGCCCCTTATTCGCGCAAGAAATCCATTCCCAATATGAGCTGTTTACAGCACTCGTGAAGAATGACGAGGGTGGCGACAAAGGTGGAACCAGCGATGAAGAGTCGGGCCGTGCACTTTCCAACCGGTGTCATCAACCGACCTCCTGCAGTTCTTATGTTGGGTCCCTGCCATGGCATCTTGACCTTCCTTAGTCTGTCGGCTAGCTGCAGGCTTATTATAAAAAAGTGGGAGCCGGAGTCCACAAGAGCTGTCACTTGGTGGCCGTCAATGTGAACGACGAGGTCAGCGCTGATAACGTCGGTTACGTCGGCAGTTGTTCCATTCATCGGATTAGTCGTTGCTGTCGTTGTCTTCGGCATCGGTGGCTTCGAGCTGTTATATGTCTGCAATGGGGGCTGTTCGGAAGTTCGATTAATGGCAACCCCACCCCCCGAGGTCGCTGCGTCTAATTTCCCCGTCGCGGGCTAGGGGACCTGCCCCTGGTGACGTTGGCAAAACTGCGACGATTAGGTGAAGTGCCCCACGCAGGAGATGGAGAACGTGACCCGCGCCTCATTGGATTCTGCGGCGGTGTGTTCATAGGAGCGTCATTGTTCGTGCATTGATCGTCGTACGTAGCGTAATCATGGTAGCGAGGAAATATCGAGTACTGAGCGTCGCGATAACGGCAAACTCTGTAAACGTGCTCGGCTTCGCCACAATGAAAGCATACCGGTCGACGGTCAGCGGTACGGCACAAATCGGTTTTCCGACGCTGGTAGGTAAATGGGGACTCACTATTGAACCACGTTGTGGGCTTCACATTTTGGCTAAATGGCATTCATCTTGTCGGCGAGATTGGTGCGGTTGGGAAAGTCGTCGGCGGTGACAGCGGCTGTGTTTGCAGGGTTGGTGGTGGTCCAGTCATTGGAGTCTGCTGTGCTGAAGGCGCGACGACGGGGCGTCGGATTGCATCAGCATAAGTAAAATGTCGTCGCACACCATTATAGCCGGATGAAGAGAGAGCATGGCGGACCTCATCTTGGACAACATCAGCGACAAAAGACAATGCCGGCGTCGGTTCAGTTGCTGGAATTAAACCAAGCTGCCGAAGCTCCTTCCTCAAAATCTCCCGGATGACTTCCCGCAGAGGCCTGTCGTCGCAGAGGCTCGCCGCAGTCGTAGTAGGGCTACTCGCTCGAACGTTGATCGGGTTGTGCTGGCGGTACCGTTTCTGTAGGGCCCGTTCAATAGCTGTGGCTTCGTTCGTGAACTCAGCTACTGTTGTTGGCGGATTTGTCACAAGCCCAGCAAACAGTTGCTCCTCCACGCCTCGCATTAGATACCGCAGCTTCCGGTCTTCCGGCATGTCGGGATCCGCCCTGCCGAAAAGACGGGTCATGTCCTCGGCAAACATAGCGACGCTCTCATTTGGTTTTTTTTGAATTCGAGCTTTCAAGAGACGTTGCGCATTCTCCTTTCTGTCAAGACTACTAAAGGTGTCGATCAGCTGGTTGCGGAAGTCGTCCCACGTAGCCATGCTTCTTTCCCTGTTTATGTACCACGTCTGGGCGTTGTCTTTCAGGTAGAAGTACACATTCGCGAGCTTGTCTTCTGGGGTGGCCCACTGGTTGTACTTTGCGCAGCGTTCGAACTGGTCCAGCCAGTCTTGTGCATCTTCATAGGTCTCACCATGAAAGCAGTCAGGAATCATGGGATTCTGAAGTGTAATGTGCGATGTAGCTGCAGTGGCCATGGTGGTTGAAGGAGGCAAGCGATTGCTAGCAGTTTCTGGCAAGGGATTGAGCTCGGAAGCTAGGCCTCGCAGACGGCGGCTGGAACGATGGACCTGTGTGTCAACAGGTGATAGTGATTCCGGGCTCGAATGTCGTGTCCGCGAAGGGGTCCCAAGCATGAAGACGTACCCAGCAACTCCACCAGTGTGACGACGCGAGATTGACGAGCACACAAAGCACCTCAAACAAATACGATTTATCGATCGCTGGAAACAGACTGCAACGACTTCTTCGTCTTTTGCCCTCGGCCGAGGACACTCGCGCTGCTTCGTTGTCCTCACCACTGGCACATACGCGCGGCAATATACAGCCGTTCATGGGTTTGTTTTGCTTATGGCCCAAGTTGTCTCCTCCACTGCAAGTGCATAGCTGATGACCTTTGTGCACAATGTTACAGCTACTCTGATTACATGTGAGGTCCACAATTCGCTGAGGTGCGATGTGCTGGCGCATGCTGCAGGGTTTCTTCTAACGACGAGAAGGTTCTAAAAGCACATCTTGGCCCTGAATACGGAGCAGCGCGAACTGTTTTAGAACAGTGTGCGATATTGTTCTTTTCGTAATACTATGTGCAAAATGCTAAGAAATATGCTTGGATGCATATTCAACCTATGGATGCATATAGCAACCTACGCGAAGTGAGCTGGCTCATGGAAAGAGGTGATGCCAGACGTAATAGTGAAGTTAATTAGACATCTGATTTATAGAAGCATTATTAACATTAGGGGCATCCATCTATATGGGAACACCTGGAGGCTTTTATGCCGAGCAAACAAAAATTTACCCAGAAATGGGAACGATCTCACTTGTGTCTCATGGAAAACCAGGCAATGCTTCACTGCATGGCTTGAGCAACGAAGCAGCACCTCGGTTGTGATTTTCTTTGTCTGTGTGAATAGAAACTTTTTGTGCAACATTTAATATTTTTTATACTGTTCCTAAGTTTTTTTTTTTTCAAAATGTATATTCAAAATTTTCTTTGTTTTAAATATTTTTTCATAAATAGGGCTTTTATTGCACTGTTTACTAGCTGGCAACTGAAAATTACACACTTTTTGCATTTTTATTTATTCCAAGATGCTTTTGTTGCTCTATAAATTATATTTTTTGGAAAGAGCATTTCATTGTGCAATGCTGCAATGCTGCAATGCGTGCTGGAATACTTTTCGAACCGGCTAATACGATTTTACCGAGATATAGGGAAAATAACCATTTTTGTGTGGTAACGAAACATTTAAAGCAGGTACATACTAATGTGGTTAGACTGTATTAGCAACACTGTCTGTGTGACGTCAGATTTATTGCAGTCACCTGTGCGAAAGTGACACGCCTGATGGCATCGCTAACTTTGGCCATTGCAGCATTTACTGTGCTGGCCACAAGGCGGCGGTGGTGTTTAGCACAGAAGAGCTTCCTTCCTCCGTAGTGTTTGGCCGGTGCTTCACTGGTTTGGCACGTGATGCCTTGTACGACTTCCGGTTCTTACTAACTTTTACGTCACACATAGACCTTGCGCTCAGTTGGGTTTTGGTTTCGGTATTGCGCCTTTTTGCTCATTAAAAATTATTTTCAAATTTGTTGAGAATTTTAGCTATTGGGTGCGTGCATGACGCGTATGTTAGAAACACAAACTTCATTACTCTGACATAGTAAAAAAATCGCCGGAGTTAGCCTTTCAGTCTCAATGCATCCTTGGGAACTCGAATTGGCGACACCTTTGTTAGACTCTACTTGTACCCACATTTACAGCCAGGCAAACAACTTGTGCCTGCTTAAAGCTGGCATGGTCATAGTGCATCGTTATTTGGAATCATTCACATAGTTCGCATCCAGAGGTTACACAAACACAGTTGCACATGTGCCAGCTTGTGGACAAGGTCAAATACATGTGGCTGTTGTTGTGAAGACAGAGATCGGTGAGGATCTTCCTATCCTGAGTACTCCCACGGAGGAAGGAATATCGCACGTCTGATGACAGCTGTGCCCCCACAGTGTGTAAAAAATGTTGCGTTTTATGTGTGCCTCTTCTATGGCGGGCATATGGCGTTCATCACACTGCTCCTTCTAGCCACCATAGTACCGTAAAAACCTGTGTATAGGTCAGACCTGCATATAGTCTGAGGTGCGTTTCGGGTATAGCAAATGTGAGAAAAAAGTTTTCATCTGACTATAGATGAAGGAAAGCAGAAAAAAATACATTTATTTATATTCAATTACTCAGTCATCTGACCAGCTCTTATCTGAAGCTCCCTTGTCAGACATGTCCTCCCACAGTGCCTTGTCATCACATCAGTGCCATCGAGGGCATTTGAAATAGAACACTTTTTGAAAGAATGGCAAACGAGCTCCTCGGGAATGCAGGCTCAAGCCTCGGCGATCCATGAGCACAGCATCACTGGCGAGGACCATTTCAGTCGTCTGGCAGGGGTCACTTCTGGCTCTCTGGACGTCATCCACTTCATATACAGGTGCTTGATGTGGTCCTTAAATGGCTTATTGAGGCACATATCTAGTGGCTGCAGCTGTGATGTCGTCCTTCCCGGGATGACGATGAGCTCGGTGCGGGAGTCGCGCAGGAATCGCTTCACAGAGTACGCCAGATGACACCGAAATGCGTCGAGACAAGCATCGATGGGAACCCTAGCAGTGCTCCGAGCTGTCGACACCACACGGACTTGATCCAGTCAAATACAAACGATTCATCCATCCACCTCTTGTCCTGGCAACGAACGGACAACATTTCTTGGAAACTTCTTCCCCTTCGGCAGCGCCTTTCGTTTGAATACGGTATAGGTTGGCAGCTTGCGCCCATCTGCCGTGCAGGCCAGCATTACAGTCACCTGCATTTTCTCATTCCCGGTTGATCACACGGTAACTTGCCTGGAGCCTTTTTTTTTTTAATTGTCAGAGCCGAGGGCATATCAAAGTACAGAGGCGTCTGATCAGCATTTTCTATCTGGCCCAGATGAAAGGAGGCTGCTTTTCACAAGGAAATCACATGCTTTTGGAAGCTCGCAAACAGCTCTTTGTAGTTTTTTTAGCAGCTTCTGTGATATCAACGTACACCAACGTAGGGAGAATCCAGCGCGGTGCTAGGGAGAATCCAGCGCGGTGCATGAAGCGGGACACCCAGTGCTTGCCTGCCTTGAATACTGCCTGCTCAATGCCTTGATGTCACATGAGCTCCCTTGCCTTTGCTTGAAGCAGCTCGATGTTGACAGTGAGCTGTGCTTCTGAATAAAGTTTGCCAGTTCTTGTTCAACATCAGGAAAAGCTCCATGGCTGCAGCTGGGATGACATCCCAGCTGCAGCCGCTTGATGCCACAAAAGCTTCTTTGCTGGCTGCGGCATATAAAGAGGACTTCTTTTTGCTTCCTCCAGCTGTGAATGCACCGCTCGTCCATGCCAAACTGTCGCCCCTCAATACAGTAACCGATGATTTCAGCAGCTAAGGAAGCCTTTATTTTAAAGGCAGCTGAATACTGCTTTTGCGGAGCTGGCATGGCGTAAAGTCACAGACGTAAATCATGGTTGTTGTTACATGTGTCAAGTTGTTGCAATGGCCACTGTTGCACGCCTGTAGGCCTAACGTCACTAATGCTACAATGCTACCTACCGCAGAAGCCTATAGAGACCTGATGATAATGATAGCACTGCGTATCGCCAAAACAAAAACTACGAATTGGGTTGCAAATTCTTGGGATTTATATATAGTCCGGTGCAGAAATCTTGCAGAGTAAAATTTAGAAAAAAAAAAAACCTGGCTATACACCAGTTTTTATGGTAATACAATCAAGCCCACATATAATGGCCCCAGTTACTACGAAGTTTCTTTAAAGGGCCAGTAAACAGGCTCCGACTTTTTTTCATCACCTCCCATACAAGCTCAGCAATTCCTAGATTAGACTGCAGTGATCACGTTTTGATCACGCAGTGATCAAAACGCAGTGATCACGCTGTGCAGAGCCCCTATTTAAAAAAACAATTCCCGCGCATCTTTCTTACGCCTGACCGACCCCCTTGCACGTGCAGTGACGTCAACTCGGCGATCAGCGACGTGACGTAGCATGCAGCTCGCCGATTGGTCTAAATCAGGTGTGAAAAAACAGTAGTGAAGTCAAGGTCAGTTCCTGTTCCCACCCACAGCACTGCAGTGAAAGAACCAGCCTCGCAGTTATCGCATGCACGTGTACACTCCTCGCTCAAGTACAGCGCCTGAGAGCACATACGAACGTACTTTGCCCTTGACATGAGCAACACGGATAAAAAGCATTGTTCTGTCGTCGGCTGTAAATCGAGCGACTGGGCAGCGGAGAAGCATCGGCACCGGGTGCCTCACGATGGGGCCTTGCGCGCTGCATGGCTGAAGCGAATCGGCCACCCAGCGACGTACGTCAGGGACCTGATCGTTTGTGGTTGACACTTCGCACCTGACGTTTAGACGGTTGACCTGCAGCTAGTGCGGCAAACAGTAAACAAACAACCACGCTTCGCAGTAAGCGTAAGTGCATTGCACTGATCGAGTTCGCCGATGACGTCAATCGCTGCGTGGTGTTACGTTGCCGAAGTGCGCGGAGTCACGTCGATGGGCTACGCCTTCCCCTTAATGGACGGAAAAAGGGGGGGCGAGGCAACGCGAAAATTTTAAACCAGCTTAGACGAATGTTCTAACCCCTGTAAGTTCCTTAATTAACATGTATTTACAAAATTCTTGCGGCAGCGTGTCGCAAAGAAAAACTGCACATATATCTTTTTAAAAAAATTTTTTTAACTCACGGCTGTTTACTGGCCCTTTGAAATCAACGATACTCACGTGATTGTGGAAATATACCGGGTGTTCAAAGTTAAGCTTTCTGATTTTTTAAAAATTAGGTGCTCGAAGGCACGTGAGAACCACTTGTGCAACCAGAGGGATAAAAAGTTAGATGATAGTTATCACTGTCAGCAGCCCAATTAACTAAAATTTAATAACTTTTATTGGCTGTGGTAAGTTGGCATGTTTATATTGAAAAAATGTTGGCAGTGGTGTTTGTACACAGTTTCAGTTGACCCCTGTAGGGGCGCCTGCGAGAGCAGGCGTTTGGTGCATAGCGTCACCACGGACCCGAGCTAACAGGGGGGGTTTCGACTCCCTCCCACGCCTCGCCATGCGTGGCTCTGCCATGTCCGGGGAAAAGGGGATCCTGGGGGTTGAGCCGACGGCGGGTGATTGGACCTTTAAGGCCCCCTGGTGGATGCAACCCACCCCTTTAGCCTCCGCTTCATGTAGATGGCACCTCTGGGTGGGTCATCGGCAGTCGCCTTTTCCTGTCTCTCTCTTCTTACATCTTCGTCTTTTTCTCTTCTTTAAATCTGTCCTGTCTTCTTCTCATTTCTATTTATTTCATTGTTTCCTGGCGGCTAGGGTTAACCTTGTGTGGCTATCCTACCTAGGGTAAGCCGTATTTGGTTATAGCAATGGCGTACCCCTGACGTAGGGCAGACTTGTTCACATGATCTGCATCGTCCCCTTGTTGGGCTCCATGGTGGGTGGTAGGTGCCGCTGCCAAAGAAGCCGTTTTTCATGGGACCTTAGAACCCTCTTGTAACCGATCGTGCCTTGAAAAGGGTACGCAGCGGTTCATCCTCTTCCCCCCCCCCCCCCCCCCCAAAACATTGAAACTTTCCCAAGATACCATGTTCTTTACTGCGAAGAAATATCAACTAAAGCCAGAGCAATATCACCTTTTCTCATGGCCAAGTGTTTAAAAGACACCATTGGGACCGGCTATAAGGCCACAAAGATGGCAAGTGGAGACATTCTCCTCGAATTAAAAGACAAAGAACAGTACAACAGACTTTCACACCTCGTAGCGTTTGGTAATACCCCTGTATCAGTTACTGCACATCGTACTCTGAACATTGTGAAGGGCGTAGTGTCCGATCAAGACCTTATGACACTAAGCGAAGAGGAACTCCTTGACGGATGGAAGGACTAAGGCATAACACATGTGCAGCGCATAAAAATCAGACGCAACAACACTGAAACTGCAACAAAGCACCGAATACTTACTTTCAATTCAAGCATTTTACCCCAGACACTCAAAATCGGCTAAGTAAAACTTCGTGTGCGTCCGTACGTTCCTAACCCGAGATGTTGCTTTAAATGCCAGCGATTTGAACACGGATCTCAGACCTGCCGAGGTCAGCTTACTTGTAGTAAATGCGGCATAACTGGTCACGGTACTGATGAGTGCGAATATGAAGAGGTTCACTGTGCAAACTGCAAAGGCAGCCATGCGGCATACTCCAGAGCGTGCCCAGCCTGGAAAAGAGAAAAAGAAATTATCACCGTAAAAGTTAACGAAAATATAACGTTCCGTGAAGCATGACAGCGAGTCTCACCTTCTTTCGCACTAAGAATTTTTTTCGCTGAAGTGGTGCAACGAGGGGTAGCACCACAATGGCCCTTGGTGGCTACTTGGACCACGCCTAGCGTGCCCAGGTCAAAGCCATTTGCCCCTCTGGTGGGAGCAGTCAGCGCGGCCCGACCGCAGGTAACCAGTCCACACCAGTAGCCTCTACAAGCCTTGGCAGTAGTCAGAGCAATGAGGAGACTAAGGAGGCCCCAACAACCTCCTGCCCGGTGGGGGCAAAGACTTCGTCGACTGAGGCGAAGTCTAAGCAACACACAGATAGCTCTTTGGAGCGGGTGTCCAGTGCCTCACAGGATGCTATGGACACAATTTCTAGCCAAACGGCGCTGGTAGCGTCAAAGGAGCGGCGACCTCTTGTCGACCACTTCAAAAAAGGCAAAACACCAATTACAGGGCCTCACAAAGGCCCTGTAAAATGAACGAATCTCAATCTTGTCTACGCTCAGCACTTTTTTTTTAAATTCATAATGGATAAAATCATTCAGAGGAATGTTAGAGGGCTACCCAGAAATCTAGATGATGTTCAAAAACTTCTCAGTAAGTTCAAATCAAAAGTGCTGTGTGTGCAAGAAACGCACCTAACTCCTAAATACGGCAACTTTCTCCATCAACTTTCCGGAAGGACCATGAAGATGCTGCCGTATCATTCGGCAGAGTAGCCGTTATAGCTGATCGAAGTGAGGCATGCCAGCAGATGAAGCTCTGGACAGCCCTTGAGGCAGTGATCATTTGAGCTGCACTTTTTAACAAACTCACCACCTTATGCTCTCTGTATATACCACTTCACCATCAGCTTAAGAGGTGCGACTTGGAATCATTAATATATGAACTCCCAGAACCCTTTTTGATTTTAGGCGACTTTAACGCACACAATGTCTTTTGGGGTGATTCTCGCTGTGACGCTCGAGGACGTCTCATTGAGCATTTTCTTTATTCGTCTAGGTTATGTCTCTTAAATACAAAGGAGCCTACGTATTTTAGCCTCATAAACAATTCATACTCCTCGATAGATCTTAGCATTTCATCACCATCACTTTTAGCCAATTTTAAATGGAATGTTCTTAAAAACCCTTATGGGAGTGACCACTTCCCGATCATCCTCAGCGTGCCAAACAAAGGCCAACTATCTTCGCAGGTTCCGAGGTGGAAGCTTGACTCAGCTGATTGGGAACAGTACCAAACTCTTACCCATATGACATGGACTGAGTTGTCTGCTCTGACCATAGATGACGTTGTCACATATTTCACAGCTTTTATTCTTGATGCCCCATTTAAGTGCATTATTCAAAGGAGCAGAATGAGTTCTAAACGGCGATACCCATGGTGGAATGATGCCTGTAGGAAAGCTCGGATGATTCAAAACAAAGCGTGGGCATTGCTCCGTAATTTTTGAACAGTAGGAAACCTGGAAAATTTTAAGCAGGTCAAATCGCAGGCAAGGAGAACACGCAGACAAGCCAGACGAGAGAGCTGGACTAAGTTCATTACGAGCATCAACTCGTACACAGATGAAAGAAAAGTGTGGAACAAAGTTTAAAAAATTAAAGGCCAACAAACATATTCTCTCCCATTAGTAAATACCCTCGGAGAAAGCTTGGAGGACCAAGCCAACTTTCTAGGTGCAGATTTTGAAAATATATCGAGCTCCTCACACTACTCTGACGCATTCCAAAAATACAAAGCACAGTTGGAACAATAAAATCTAGAAAGGAAATCTAAAAAAATCGAGGCTTATAATGAGCCCTTCTGCTTAGCAGAATTGCAAAGAGCACTGAACTGTTGCAACAGCAACACATCTTGTCCAGGTGGTTCAGTGCTGTTAGGTTAAAGCGATTTTAAGTATGTTTCGACTGTCACGCATATTTTGCAAGTAGGTGGGATCATTTTTTAAATGTTTTTTTCTTCAGTGTTTAGGCATGTGTTGATTTTTTTTCGTGATCAGATTCTTCTTGTACCCTGTTTTCTCTGCTGCGCAGTCGCCATGGTGTGCCATGTGACTAGGTCCTCTGTCTCATATATGTGTGTGTTCCTTCTAATAAAATTTAGTTGCGAGTTCAGCACCTTGTGGTCTCTTCTTCCGTCTTTGTGTTTGTGCACTATTTTACAACCTAGTATATTAAGGAAGCTGCTGTGGCTAGAACATTCATTTCAGCTGATTTCAAATTTTTTGCACGGGCTCGCCACATAGCCTGTTGTTTTGACTCCTACTACTTCGACAATGTGACCTGATAGCAGTGATACTTCATCAGCGCACAGCCAACAACCGAGGAAGGCTTGCCGCACATGAGCACGGGTTTTTGCGGCATGAGGTGGGGGCGCAGTGCGAGGAGAACCCTTCTCTTCGCGCTCGGAGGATTTCGTTCTGACAATACCGCTTCTCCTGGTAATCTCGGGCTATACTAAATGGCAGAGGGCAGCACTGGAAACTGAAAATGCACACTGTGCGGCCGCAACTGCATCACCGCAGGGCCAAGGCACTGTCTTGTAGGGCAAAGGACCAATCGACAAGTGTAGTGGTACGTCAAGTTGTCCACGAGCAAGTTCACGTTACTGAGCGTACGAGGTGATTGGTCAGAACAAAAAAGGCGCGGAAATTATTTTTCCAAATAAAGGGTCGGCATGGCGCGAGGCGTTATAATATTTAGAAAATGAGATCACTGTGGTCTGCTCTACGAATTGGCAAGCTTGTTGTTTGAGGGTTGTAAAAAAAAAGACTAAGCTTGTTTACTGGTCCTTGAATGGGACCAACAACTGCCCAGAACATGAAATGATAAGACTCCACTGATGGAAAGATTGTCTGTGACAGCGACTCAAACCAACCCCCCCCCTTTTTTTGTGAGAGGTGGATTTATATTTTTTTCTTCATTGAAAGTCGTGAAAAATGAACTGTAATGCCTCTGATGGCAAAAACATGGATGCTTCAATGTACCTGACCCTGTGACAATCGATTGCTGTATGTGGTCAAGGTTTTGTTTTGTTAGTATTGAAATCTTTCATAAAGATGTACCTATAGGCCTGCGTTACTAGTATGCAATAAAGTGGCACTGCCTTCATGTGACATGATGATCCCATGCTCATCAGCGCATCTTAGCAACTTTTCAGTGTGCTCATGCAACATTATTGTGCATGCATTTTGCAGGTTGCTGAGCTTTTGAAGTGACATAATTTTTATACCTATCCTTCGTCTCAGAATGACGAGCATTGCTACTCGGCACGGCCGTGCATATGCATAGTGACATTTTCGGTGACTTGGCTTGACTCATGTATATGGAGAGAAACGGCGCTGGGACAAGCCACCCATGACACAGGCACAGGCAACCATGTGCACGCAATGTGGTACAGATGCAGGGAATGTGTATAATGCCACATCGTCTCATTATACGAGCTTGTTCTTTTCCAAAAACGTTGAAAAGCTCAAAATGAACGTGGCTATTCATAGTTACAGTAACTCTTGCAAACGCAGAATGATGACAGCTTTCACAAATTGCGAGGACTGGTGGCATTGCTATTAATTCTCTGTATTGCTGGAGGAATGGTACATTTATTCTTCGTACCTTTCAGATATAAAAATACTGCTTTGTAAAATAACTATGTGCTTTTGGCATTAACTACTGCAGCTACAAATCCTACGAAGGATGAGCTTTCTGTTGTGCCGTAAAAAAGTGGGTTGAGAAAAATGAGTTGATCCCTTCAATACTTTGAAATTCATAATGGCAGGGATATTTTGTGCATGCGAATTATATACTTTATTTCCAACTAACATCCCTAGCTTAAAACCTCTCATCTGCTCGAAGAAATTATTTAGAGATGATGTTATAGTTGGTGTAAAAATCTGAAGTAGGAACTGAAATATGTATGAAAAGCCTTACTCTTGCTGTTTTCACTGGGGCTAAAGTGTTCGACTGTAAGGGAATGGACAATAGAGAAAATGCATAAAGTGGGGGTGCTTTAAAGAAGCAGTGCAGGTACACCGTTTTGTAGAATACTGGTATCAGACTAACATCAAATCACACCAGCTTTTCTTATTGAGAAGCACAAATGAGTGGCTACATGTTGTGCTGGGTGGGGCAGGGTGCTGTGCATCCAGGAAGAAGGCCGTGCTGAGGCTCTCTCAGCCACGGAGTTGGAGGTAGCCTACCGTGAAGCTGGTGGGGCTGCAGCGGGTGGCTGGCTGGATGGCTTGCTAGGCTGCCTTCGCCCGGTCTGGAGCATCCTGCACAAGACTGATGACAGCCAGGGGCCAGGTGAGGGGTTTCTGCTCCTGCATCCGCTTTCTCACAATAGTTAACATCAATTCATTCTTTCATCTGAAACACGTGCTTAAACAAAGCCACAAGTGCTTTCGAACCCTCAAGCCCAAAGATCCATATACTACCTATCATTCCCATGGTGGCTGAATGATTGCAGTGCCAGAGTTCCCTCCAGTAAATATTGTAAAAAAACGGTAAGTGTGGGACCAATATTCTCTCAGTTTAATGTCAACTGTGTGATTATGCACTGCTGATTTTCATCATCCAAAGTGAAACAAATGTGCCATCCCATGTTGATGCTCAGCTTAAAGGGGTGCTGACACTAAAAGGGCGTGGAATCAATTTTGTGGGTTTCAATAACGCGAAAATACGCAAACTTAAAAATTAATGCAAAATGTTTTCCAAGCTATAGGGCCAATTTTGCCTGGTGTGCTTTATTGATGGTGATTTCAATGTGCTGGTTATTTGCATGAGAGAAGAAAATGAAAGCCTATTCCAACAAATGTTGGCTGTGCACGCAAACCACTTCGGTGTAGTTATGCAGTGTTTTCAGTTAAGGGCACAGAGTAGAGTGAAATTTTTTCTTTAAATTGGAATTTGATTGTTTGCTTGTCTGAAATGATAAGGCCAGTGGTGGTCCAACTACGCCAATGAGCCATTTTTTTTTAATATATATAAAAAGAAAAACCTCTTCATAAAGAGGACATATGCCACGAATAAAACCATAGCCGTTGAATGAAGAAAACGATTGAAGGAAGAAGAAGAAGAAGAAAATCAGCCAGGGTTTCGAAGCAGCGCGAGACAGAAGGAGTGGTGTCGGGGAACGGAAGAGTAGGCTTGGCTGACGTTTGAGGGGAACAGGGCTTTCCAGCAACGGCCTGGAGATGTCTAGGCTGATTGTGGAGGCCTGGACCGAGTGTTGGCAATGAAGCTGAAGATGGGCAAGGAAGGCCAACAGTCATGACACCATTCCTCAAGTCTGGACCAGACCACTCAGCCATCACCTCTCGGCACCCACATCCACGGGGACAACCACCTACTCGTGCCGCTTGCATGTTGTGCAGGAGACCACGTCCAGTGTCATGCTGGTGCTTTAGAGAAGCTCCGTCATCGTCGCAGAAGCAGATACTATCTACACTGCATTAATATGCTGGTGACCGTCTTATGTGAGGTTGCGGGAACAGCCAGTGCAACACTTGTGGACGTTTAGAACATTACTTTTTTTCTGGTTTGCTGCTAAGTGTTAGCATGAAAGTAGAAATGGGTATATTTCATTTCTAGCTATCTCAACGTGTGTAAATTTTAGGTTTGCTATGCTTCGGTGATAAGTTTGTTACTTCTTTGAATTACCGTTAACTTTCATTCATAAAAGACTTTCGTTATGTTAACAAAGTGGTGTATTTGTCCCTAGACAGTGAAAATTTATGACAGTACTCTACCATATCAGTAGTTGAAAAAGGGACAACAAAATTGAAAAAGTTTGGTCTTTGGGTGTGGCGAAGCAAGTTTTACCACGGCCCTATGAAAGCTTGTGAGGGGAATGCGCGGTTGGAAATGATGTGTGGACAGCATCACTTGCTTCTCTGTGCCACTTGTTACAACGACCATTACTCGGTAATGTGATCACATAGTGGTACCTTCACGAGTCAGTGTTCCACTTGTTCCTTAACAAGTACTGGCTTGATTTTTATGAAACTTGTTTTATACTATTTCTTTGTGGCTTATATATATATATGCTACATCTGTTTTTTATAACATCGTGCCAAGAATAAAGACGAATCTACAACTTTTGATATTTAGACAGGGCCATTGTTTCGTAAAGGAAGTGCAAGAGCACAAGCATGTTGTGAGTGTGAAATGGTCAGGAGACAACGTGCATTACATCTTGTCTACAGGGGACAGTTGGGAGATTCCATTTGAGGCCATTGGTCAGCTCCAGTTTGTGGGAAGTGGAGCCCAGGGTGCGGTGTTTGTGGGCCAGCTGCGCGATGAAACAGTGGCTGTTAAAAAGGTCACCAGCTTAGCCGAGACTGACATCCGGCACCTACGAAAGCTCAACCACCCCAACATTGTGGCCTTCAAGTGAGTGATCATTCCTGTATTCCATGTGTGGATTGTGCTTTGTCTAGTCTCTTCTGTGTTCACACAGAAGGGAATAATTAAAAAAAAATTATCTCTGAGCGAAGGTTTACAAGGTTCAACAACGTCAATGTATAAATTGAGCAGTTGAGCCTATATTTTGGGCTTGCAAAGCACACTGAATGCACTTAGATTCAAAGGGTTGCTCATGGTTCAACATGACATCGCCTTTTACTTTAGGTAGAGACGCTACTTTCATCACAACGAAGTGCATGCAACAGTGTGATGGTGCGCTTCTTATATGAGTAACGGTTATCTGTGTATTCGACCAATGCTTGACTACAGCTTCTGAAGGTATATACATATGCTCACTACTTCGTTATAAAAGCGAATAATCACAAATTGAAACATAATTGGTGTTGCACCAACATGAAACTTGCAAAAGTCTTTGTCCCAAGCACTTTGAAGCTTTAGCATGAATAGTTTAAGATCCCATCCAGTAGGCTCCATACCAGTTTGAGGCCTGATTTTTATTTTTTCCTTCTTTTGCTCATAGACAATGCTGCTGGCACTGCATTATCAACAACACTGGCACCTCTAAGATAGACAAGGTGCATTCTCGCTGGTCCTGGGTTGATGTAGGTCCTATGGCACATACCCATATACTGTGGGTGTTAGCCACAGGCCCTGTGTGGGTATTGTGGCTGGTGGAAAGGGTTTTATGATATACGTGACGAGTAAGTCACATTATTCATGTAATATTCCGCGAATCATGTTTGTCGTAAAGTTACGTCCTCCAATACCAATGTTGAAGTTTGCCAAGCTCAGGAGATGACCGGAAGAGCATCCTGACACACTGACGGGGGTGGGTGGCCAGGTCGAGTTGGGACGGGATAGGCGGTTTTGGGCTTATGATTGTTGAAAATGTAGGGGGTAAGTGTTTTGTTGATAAAGGTTCATACCTGTGGGGGACATTTCTGTGGCAATTTGCTTTAAATATATAGAAGTTTGTGTGTGCAATGAGATGTATTGGGCTGACAACCACACTTTTTACAATGGTCCGCCAAGTGGTTGAGAACGGTGCCTTTTAGAGAGTAAGCGTGCTCCCTCTACCGATTATTAATGCATCGGCCTGTTTGGCCAATGTAACAGAGCCCGCATGTAAACAATACCTTGTATACAATCACTAAAACACATTCAACATAGCACGTAGCGTGTTTCTTAGCGCATGCATCTTTCTTAGGTCCTTCGCTGTAAATCCTGCGACATAGCCCAGCAAGCTTGTCGTGTGCGCAGCTTGTCGTGTGCACTCTTACACCTATTTTGCCAGCGACCTTCTTTAGTCTATGGGAAACCTCGTGTACATAGGGAATGAAAGCTGTGCCAGATTGGGGCTTGTTGCCCCACCGCAGTGGTCTAGTGGCTAAGGTACTCGGCTGCTGACCTGCAGGTCCTGGGATCGAATCCTAGCTGAGGCGGCTGCATTTCTGATGGAGGCGGAAATGTTGTAGGCTCGTGTCCTCAGATTTGGGTGCACGTTAAAAAACCCGAGGTGGTCGGAAATTTCCGGAACCCTTCACTACGGCGTCTCTCATAATCATATGGTGGTTTTGGGACGTTAAACACCACATATCAGTCAATCAATCAAGAATGAGGCTTGTTGAGTAGGCTGCTGCTTTGTCTTTTATCAGGCACTCTTAGTGGCGTTAAGAGAGTATCGGCGATGGAAGTTAGCAGGGGATTATGAAAACCTGCTTGTTGATGGCGGTGAACTTAATGTGAAAAACTGCATTCTATCTGGTGGTGACAAGAGCGAGTTAGAGCTGCCTTTAGGCAGGAAAAAGCGGTGATACGCTTGACTAGCTTAGAATGGTCGGACGTAAAAGGAATAAGGCTTTATTTTGAGCGTGGCTCGTACCACCAGATAGAATGTCACCATCAGATAGAATGCAGTTTTTCACATCAAGTTCACTGCCTTCAATAAGCAGGTTTTTCTAATCCCCTGCTAACTGCCGTCGATGAGACTTTCCTTACGTCACTAAGAGTGCCTGATAAGAGACAAAGCAACAGCGTACTGAACAAGCCTCATTCTAGCATGGCTGTCATTTTCTACGTACACAAGGTTTCCCCATAGGCTAAAGAAAGTCGCTGGCAAAATAGGTGTAAGAGTTGTGTTCTGTGCACACGACAAGCTCGCCGGGCTGTGTCGCAGGGTGAACAGCGAAGGACCTAAGAAAGAAGCATGCACTTAGAAACACGCCTTGCACTATGTTGAATGTGTTTTAGCGATTGTATACAAGATATTGTTTATATTCGGGCTCTATTACATTGGCCAAACAGGCCGATGCATTAATGATCAGTTGAGGGAGCACGCTTACTCTGTAAAGGGCTTCGTTACCAGCCACTTGGCGAACGATTGTAAAAATTGTGGTTGTCAGCCAATTTTTTACAAGTGTGTGATTATGGGACGATATAAAAATCAGTGCAAACGCAAGATTAGCGAAGCCTTCCTCATTAAACAATTTGGTGCTTCCTGTGTTAGCGTACATTTGGTTTTTCTTCACGGCTGTGAAATCAGTTATCTAGGGTCCACTGATATGACTGGCTCTTTATAAGGTAGGCCGTTTGGCACATGTATGTGCGATACTGCTGATGTTGCGTGGTTATGCGCAGATTCTGTTTTCTTATATATTGCAGTTGGTTTGCAATGAACTTTGGTTGTTCAGCTCTCTGTTATTGTCTCTTCTATCCCCTCCTGTCGTTTGCGCTGTTAAGCACTTTCTTCGTCTACCATGCAACACCGACCAGCCCAATCAAGTACTTTGTTAATACACTGTGACTCTGCTGTAACAAAATTGATTTCCTAGTTTTATATGCAGCTTATTTGCTAACGCTGTTTTTGTCATATAAATGCTCCGACAGCAGCAAGTGTTGGCCTGGAGAGCGATCACATTTTGACGCAACAGCACTAAAAAGAGTCTTTCGCTGAAATTTTGGTGTCGGCGTGTGCAGTGTCGGCATCTTTGGTTTAGAACAAAAAGCAGCATCGTATGTGAAAGAAAATTTTAGGTGTTTGCGAAACGCATACCAGCCCGAGGACAAAGGCAGGCTAGCTAATAGGAAAGTGATGGTCTGCGTACGTTTGTGCATGTATGTGAGTACATGTGTGCCTGCATGTGTGTGTGTGTGTGTGCACACGCACAGATATCGCTGTTGCGTTCTGTTTGCACAGCAAAATGAATGAAAAACTTCTGTCAGAAAATTTTCACTGAATCTATCACAACACTTACACGCGTTTTATTAGGAACTGAAATCGACGCACTACCCTTGCCAGTCTTGCTCATGCGTCACATGCATGATGACTGCATTTCGGCCTCTGGCAGTGTAAGCAGCATAGTATGGCAGGATAAAGTTTATTGGGTTCCAAAGGTCGACCCTGGGTTAACCTGTACCACATCCATGTCGGGATTGTCGGAGAGTGACCTCAGCCATACAGAACAAGAATCAGATTTGGTTAGTAGTCTCGCGGCTCCTTTTTTCTGGCGGCGCTACACCTATCGAAGGCCGGTGTTCCGCGAGAAATGGACCAGTTCTTTGAAGCTCAAGGGCTGAAGAATTCAGGGAAAGAGGGCAAAGAAAACACTGAGGGAGAAAAGTGCATAAGTGAGGCTCCAAGGCAAGGGCACAGCAGTGGTGTTTCCTCTCTAATCGAGTAGGACATGCAGTGATGAATTGTCGAACGGGCAGTAGTCTACAGGAATTACGAGTAATCTGCTAGCTATGCCTAAAAAAGGGCACGAAGGTAGCGAGTGCACGGATACCCCCCACCCTAAAGAGTAGTGCATGTGCAATCAGGTCTGAAGAGAAAGTAGAGGTAGTTAGCACTGTGAGGGACATGTCAATGGGAAACGATGTGGCCTTAGCAGACAGAAAAATGAATGGCAGACGAGTAGGCATACTAAGAGACTTCGGTGCTGATATGGTTTTAGTGAGGAGGAGTTTTGTAAATGAGAGAGATTCTACAGGTAGAAGTGGGACAGTAATCTTTGCAGATGATTCGAAGATGAGATTACCAGAGGCTAAGATAAGTCTAGATGCACCCTTTTTTGTAGGAAAGATTATGGCCAAGTGTATGGAAGATACTATATACGATGATATTTTGTAAAATAGGCCATGACTGTGAAGAGTTGATGGCCCAATGCGGAGGGCTGACTATGCCAAGCGAGGAGAACAAGGCATAAGAAAAGAGGACACACAAAAAAGTCCTGATAACTCGGATGGCAGAGAGAGTAGTGGTAGCAGTAAAGGGCACACAGAAAGGAAAGTGCCAATTCTTGACCATTTAGGTGTACTTGCACAGGAACTTGCAAAAGAGTAGAGGGAAGACAGAACCCTGTGGTACACAATGAACAGGATTGGGTGTTAGCCAAGGAGAAAAGGGTTTAGAAGTGGAGTATCCTTTGAATGGAACAAGGATTTCATATTTCAGAAGTTCTGGGAAAATGGAAATATAATTATACAGGCAGGCCATTTAGAACATCGTTATGCGAATGGCTGACGGATACTGAGAGCCTATTTAGAGAAGTGACAAGACGGGGTTTTTTTTTTTTGCTGGGAGTACAAAAGGAGATAAATAAGTTTGTGAAAGTATGTTCTGCAAGATGCTGCCAGTGAAGTGTGTTGTAATCTTGTGAAATAGTGCAGAGATGATGGACCAGTGTATAGTGGACAATGTATGTGAACCAGTGTATGTGAACAGTGAGAGTGTACCTATGGTGTTGGCACAGTGGATTGTGTGATAGTGTGGTGGTGTGATGAGTAAAAGCATGCGGCGGTGGAAGGTGAGATGCCAGCTCCCGCCCGAGTAATCACTGAGGTCATCAGCCGAACACAAAACTGCTGAGCAAGAGATGAGCAGTTTTTTGGAAAAACTATTAAAAGGGGGGCCAATGTTATGAGGAAAAAGGCACGAAGCACGTTCATAATGCTGAAATTGAAGGCATGCTTATTGAAAGTGAAATCGAAGGCATGCTTATGCACTTTATTTATTTAATTATTTATTTATTACAAGTACCTACATCGCCCATTGGGCATTGTTGTAGGGGGGTTACAGTAGAAGATAGAATACAAAACAGCAAAATTAAAAGCAAATAAGTCGTGCATTACAGTATACAGGAGAAATCAACACTTGTAGTACAGCATTAGAACAAAAGTACAAAACACAGGATTATACAACGAAAGCAGTAATTATACATATAAAAAATCAACAACCAATAGAAGTACAAAGCCAACGTTAAATATATGGGTTATTTCAGCAGCTCAAAATGCTCTTTCAATGGCTGTTAGGAAATTAGAATCAGAGAATATTGGTATTTTTAGCGCATTCCAGTCACTAATAGAATTTGGAAAGAAAGAGTATTTAAGGACATTCAATCGACAGGTATATTCTCTAATTTCATATAAGTGATCTTTCCGTTCGGACATATAACTAGGCGTCTTTAAATACCGCTCTTTATTTAGCCCAGTCTTACCGTGATATATATATTATAGAGAAATTTAAGTCTTTGAACTTTCCGTCGTCCACAAAGGGGTTTCCATCCCAAGGATTGAAGAATTCCAGAAGACCTTATTCTAAAATCGTAGTTTCCTGTAACAAACCTAGCAACCCTTTTTTGCACCCTCTCCAACTTTTCTTTCAGTACATTCGTGAAAGGGTCCCAAGAAACACAAGCATACTCTAAAATTGGGCGCACATTTGTAATATACAGGGTTTCCTTGAGTGTTTGCGGCACGTCGCTGAAATTTCTTTGGAAAAAATGAATTAAGCACGAAGCCTTGGCTGTGATTAGATCTACGTGACTGGTCCAATCTAGTGTTGCCGTGAATGTTACGCCGAGATACTTCACTTGATCTACCTTTTGTACTGCGCAGGAATTTAAGTAATAAGACCTGGATACTACCTTTTTTTATTATTATTATATTATAATATTATATTATTATTATAATTATTATATTATTATATTGCCTTCAATTTCACTTTCGGACAGGGAAATGGTCTTCCTACATGGTCACGTGTAATGTTGTGGCTAACGCCTTGCATTGTGTTCTCTTCCATTTCTCCTGTTTTGTTTTGTTTATGAGTGTTCTTGTTTTATTTCCCATGTGATGCAACGTAATGTTTTGTAAAGTTTCATGTTATTATAGTTTTTGACTCTCTCGGCGTACTGCTGCTTCTTCGGGTTGCTCAATTGGGGCTGCTTGGAGTGAATATAAAATTATTTTAATGTTTTATTCGGTGCTGAGCGCTCTTTTTAGTGTTTTTTAAACAAAAGTCTCTAGAGTACGTTTTCATTTTTTCACGCCTTTGTTGATGCTTGGTGCAATAAGTAATAAAAGATAAATTTTAAAAAAGATGAGTGCACACCTTGGGAATACGCAGTTTAGATTGTGGTGGGTATCACTTTTGTATTTTGCCATTTTTCACTTTTGTCATTGTGATGGCAGTCAATTTAGATTTGATTTGTTTTGGGTCGGCTTTGTTTGCGGCATCTTTGGTTTTTGTGCGCATCGTGGAAGCGCAGCGTAGCATGCGTATATATTCGCTTCAAGAAACGACAATAAACAGTTGGTAGTCTGCGCTCTTTCCTGTCTTCCTTGTTTTCCTTCAAGTTTGTGCAGCGATTCAATTTTTTTAGTTTTAGACATTTGACATTTGATGTGCCTTTTTCAAAAGATGATTTTGTCAAAACTGTTAAAAGCATGTCTCTTTGAATGAAAATGTATGTCAAGTGACATCAAAGGCTGCTCTACTTGTGACCTTGGTTTTTTTTGGAAAGTGCTCTGTAGCCATTATCACTCGCTCGGTGTGCATCGTCATCCTGTGCTGCATTGTTTCACACTGTTAAGACGGGGCATCAGACGTCGCTTTCTGTGTCAAGGCACACACAAGCCACGGGTGAATGACATCATCTGTATGCGGCTATTTGTTGGAACACACTATAAACCTTTTGTTCTGTTTCTGAGCATCACGTCAGTTACAGTTGACGATGATGACAGGCAGTGGACCAGCGCAGGCCCGAAGAAGATGCAGTGCAATGCCAGTCAACGGCATCGGGGAGGTATCGTCATGGTACAAGTGCATCATGAGATGAAGTATGTGGAGTCACTTGAAATGCACTGCAAAGCCAACAAGACTGTTTTATCTTCCACGTGAGCAATGAGGCGGTGCAGCAACGTCTACCGACACGGGTTGTGTTGTTCAGACGTTTTGACAAGTAGACTTGTCTTCGTCAAGACTAGAACAAGGCTGATTTCTGTAGCGCTAGTGTGTCTACGCTTCGTATCCTCTCCTCCATCCTAACAAAGGAGGGCGACAGGGCAACATTGGTTACAGGGGTGTGCGAGAGAGTGGAAGGGGGGGGGGGGCGCTGGGACGTGCGAGTGTAAGTGAAGGGGAAACAGGTGCTCCGTGAATAAAAAATAAATGAAGGAAAAGGCGGGGAGGCGAGGATGTACATGTCTTGCTGATTCACGGTTGTCAGAAGTTAACGATTGTAGGTTTGAAATTTCTAGATGGGGGGCTTAACTCACATTGCTTTTCTTTGTATATGTACTATACTGAATGAATTTAAGAGTCCCTTTAGAAATGCTAAATACCTACTGGCTGGAGTGCATCAAACTTTGAATAATGTACGACTCTGTATATTTTATATCTCTTGCTGACCGAAAGTTTGACTGCAGTTTGATATTGTCGAAGTTCTGTGCTGCTACATAAAAATGTTATGCCACTGCTTTTGAAAAAATTTTTTTTTCGTGTCCGCGCGATGGCTGTTTAATCTAACAGGCAGTCCTGTTTCGCCAATGTGCCCCGCCGTGGTGGTCTAGTGGTTAAGGTGCTTGGGTGACCCGCAAGTTGCGGGATCAAATCCCATCTGCGGTGGCTGCATTTTCGATTGAAGTGAGAATGCTGTAGGCTCGTTTGTTCAGATTTGGGTGCGCGTTAAAGAATCCCAGGTGGTCGATATTTCCGGAGCCTTACACTACGGCATCTCTCATAATCATATGGTGGTTTTGGGATGTTAAACCCCACATATCAATCATGTTTCACAAATGTACTGTTTGTTACTATATGAGCATTCAATCATGTTGATCACATTTTCACTAGTGCAGGTAAAACTAGCTTTTATATGATGGACGTAATCACTTATGGTGCTTTTAACAGTCATCTTAAAAGTTTTTGCCAGCCTTGCATCTTGGATGGGAGCAAGGTGTTATATGGGCTGTAAAATGAGAGTTTTCTTTTGCATGCACTAACCAAAGGTCGTGCATTGCCATAATAGGAGTTTCAAGGACATGTTAGTGCATGCAAAAGTAAACTCTCATTCTAATACTTCCAAGTAACACATTGCTTCCGTCGAAGATGCAAGACTGGCAAACACTTTCAAGATGACATGATAATTAAAAGCACCGGGAGTGATAATATCCGTCGCATAAAATCTAGTTATACCAGCACTAGTGAAAAGTGATCTACATGATCGAATATTCATATTGTCACAAATAGTATATTGGAGAAATCGGACTGCCTGCTAATGTCAGATTAAACGGCCATCACATGGACACGGCAAAGAAATTACCGAAAGCAATGACCCAGCGTTTTAATAGAGCACGACACAACTTCGACGATCTCAAACTCTACATACTTCTATCAAACTTCCGCTCCGCAAGAGACGGAAAATTCATACCTTATTCACAAGTTCAATACGCTCCAGCCAATAGATATAAATGTTTTTAAAGGGCTCTTGAATCCATGTGGTATGGGGCATTCACTAAAAAAACTAAAGCGAGTTAATCGCTCAGTCTAGGAATTTCAAACATATCATTAACTTGTGACAACCTTGATTCAGTGAAACGTGTACATTCTCACCTCCCCACCGCTTCCTTCTTTTTATTTACGAAATGCCTTTTCCCTCTTCATTCACACAATTTGTCACAATGCTACCACCCCAACCCCCGTAATCAGTGTAGGCCTCCCCCTTCCTTTGTTAAGATGGCAGAGAGGGTACAAAGCGTAGACACTCTAGTAGTAAACAAATCAATTCTCTTTTAGCCTTGAAAAGGTCCAGTTGACGAAGCGCCAGCTCGGCGTTTATGGATTTTTTCATCACAAGCTTCCATCTCCCCCTTCATGCCGTTTTTTGGATTACTACTGGCAGAAAGGAGCCTGACGTTAACAGTGGCATACGACCCGGCTGTGGCAATGGAAGCAACTCAATGACAGCAGCAAGAAATCGGGACACCCAGTCTCAGAGGTGCAAACTGTGCTGGCCTCTTGGTCATTTACGAAACATGCCCAAGGAAGCGGGCCGCATCTGGAGATGGCGTGTGCTTCTACTGTGCAGCTCTAAAACTTGCAAATTTGGTTATAAAGCTTGTCAATATTATTGCAAAAAAGGAGGCCATATCGCTGGAGCTTGTCTATTCAAAAAAGAAAGGCCTTGAAGTCATTACTTGAGTTCAGAATCACTCTTAAGCCACTACTTGACTACCACTGCCAGCTTCAGCCGGTACAAGCACCTGTCAACGTGGTGCCTGGTGTCATCAGCCCAAGTCCTGCATCCGAGGAATTCAAGCTGAGAAGATCTACCTAGAGACAGTGAGCTTTATCGAAACTTGAAAGGAAGGAATGGGAGAACGCGACATCAGATGCCGCTGTCTTTGTTAAGATACATGCAAGCCATGTGCCGATTAAGTCATTTCTATGCCACTATTTATCGAAACACACAATATACCGTTTGTTCTGTTGCTGAGCATCTGCTTCCGAATAACGTCCATTACATGCGCAAAGCTTTTGCAACGTCAAGTTTCACTTGCTGGGGGGCAAGAAAAGGCAGTATAAAAATCTTTCCTTCAAGATATGGCTGCATAATCGGTGATGTATTACACTGAAGAAATGTTGCTTTGCAGTTGATATCACAGCGATCATTGTTCGATTGATTGTACGTCATAGTGTACCACCACACATGGTATGAGGCATAATACAAAAAGCATTTTGGTGTGTTCACAATTTTCTGTCGTCCTTATCGTCTGCGCAGGGGGGTGTGCACTCAAGAGCCGTGCTTCTGTATTGTGATGGAATACTGTCCCTATGGGCAATTGTACGATGCACTCAAGAATGGCCGCATCATCCCACCTGCCACTGTAGTGGAATGGAGCAAGCACATAGCCTCTGGAATGAACTACCTCCACTCTCGGAGCATTATTCACAGGGACCTCAAGTCACCCAAGTAAGTGGTACAAGCTTTTCATCAGCTACACCATGCACAGTATTCGTGGCCTAATGTTAGCTTGTATGTTTGCTGTGGAACTAGCATCATCATCATCATCATTATCATCATCAGCCTGTCTACATTCACTGCAGGACAAAGGCCTCGCCCATGTTCCGCCAGTTAACTCGGTCCTGTGCTTGCTGCTGCACATTTATACCCGAGACTTCTTAATCTCATCTGCCCACCTAACCTTCTGTCTCCCCTCTGTAACCCGCTTGCCTTCTCTGGGAATCCAGTTAGTTACCCTTAATGACCACTGGTTATCCTGCCTAGGTGCTACGTGTCCGGCCCATGTACATTTCTTTTTCTTGATTTCAGCTATGATATCCTTAACACCGGTTTGTTCCCTAATCCACTCTGCTCTCTTTTTGTCTCTTAAGGTTACACCTATAATTTTTCTTTCCATTGCTGGCTGCGTCGTCCTCAATTTAAGCTGACTCCGCTTTGTAAGTCTCCAGGTTTCTGCTCTGTAGCTAAGTACCGGCAAGATACAGCTGTCATATACCTTCCTGTTGAGCGATAGTGGCAATCTGAAAGTCGTGATGTCAGAGTGCTTGCCGAATGTGCTCCACCCCATCCTTATTCTTCTAGTTACTTCAATCTTGTGGTTCAGCTCGGCGGTTATTATCTGTCCTAAATAGACGTAGTCTTTTGCAACTTCAAGTGCACTATTACCTATCTTGAAGCGCTGCTCTCTTCCGAGGTTGTTGTACATTACTTTCGTTTTCTGTAGATTAATTTAAAACCGGCAGATCAGCGGCCGGGCCTAGGCCACCTAGGTGGTCATGGTAACATTTAGCCTTATCGCTGCTTCCCGGGCCTGCTGGATGGCCCAAATTTGGTCTTCGAATTCTGAGCTAAACAGAGGGTCAAGCCAACGCGTCTCAAAGAGGTCTGGGCTTTCGTGATCGAAAAGCCGTGTAGTGTGTGGGCATTTCCATAGAATGTGCTCCATGTCCGCGCATTCCTGTTCACTCACTAATTTCGGTTTCATTCTTCGGTCGGTTCTCGTTGTATCTGCAAAGCTGATGGCTTTCTAGTTTGGAATCTTTCAAAAGTTGACACGCTTGTTACTCTCTTGTTTATTGTGCCCTTGTACATGATTACACGTGTTTCTATGTAAGCGCTGAATGACAAACAATGCCAGTGTGGTTGTGTTTCTATTTTCGGGGACTCAAAAAAAAAAAAAAAACGCTTTTGTCTAGTTGGCGATAAGATGGATTATTTCGGGTTTTGGACTTGTTTTTGCTTTCTAGATGCACTCAACTCTGCACAGTCTGCTCACCCACACAGTTTGCTTACCCACACAGTTTGCTTGTGCTATGGAAGTGCGCACCCATTTCTTGGCTGCAAGCGAGTCTAGCGGCGAGTGACTGCCAAATCAGAATCTGATTCAGTAAATATCAGCCCATCATACCAAGTGTCACTTATGATTAAAGATTCAGAGGATGAGTGAGTCACATTTTAATAGTGTGCACGAGAAGATGATGCTGACTAGATCAAAAGCGGCTTTTCTTCCCCTTAGTTTCTTAGTTTTCTCTAAACGCCACTATGTGCACTTATTTTTGTATGTGTGAACTACACTGATATTACCATATTTTCTTGCTTAATTTGTGCCATTGCATAATTTGTGCACACCTAATATTTTTTCAGCTTAAGAAAAAATAATATTCACTCGCATATTTCGTGCTCCCTGACTTGGCTGAGCCAGCTTGCTGGCGTGCGGAATAAAGACTAGAGTTTTGGATTATGTGGATAGGCGGGCCGGGCGTGCGGCCCGCCGATCAGGCGAGCGTGGTCAAACGAGCTGCGAGTGCGAAGTCACTTCTTTCGAAGACTTCCTGAACTAGGGTTTCTACAATACCGTGCACAAACACTCAAACCTGTTGATGGATTGCCGAAACTGCTCGAGTGTTTGTCCTCCTCTAATCTCTCCATCTCTACCACCATGTGAATGCACGCTCGCATTACGGCACGGACCACTTTCGGCACCGGAGGTGTACGAGGGCATATTGGGCCTGTTGCGCCAGCTGTTTCTCTTGTTTTCTGCGTCCACGCTGCAACGTATGCTTGGTTGATTTCGGAAGTTTATGTTTCACTATCAGTCCTTCGTGTTTTTACTGTTCTCTTGCGGTGAGCTACAGTAATTATATATACGGCAAAATTAAAGCTCGCTTTTGTGAAGTTTACTGAAGAAAACGGGAATCGTGCCAAAACCAAGCTTCCTGCTTGAAGTTTAACCTGTGGCAATTGGTGTGATCAGCGTGGAAGGAAGAGTCTGTGGTTGCTGATACAAGTTTCCTGCCGTTGAAGAAGAGCTGTTCAGTTATGTGTGAACCCTTAGGTCTTCTGGTATTGCCATGTCATTGGACCTAGTTTCTCCCAGCTTTGTCGAGAAGAGATTCCAGAAAATGGGACATAGGAACGTGTTGGACAGTACCGAGGTCGATGCATTTGGGAGGGCGGTGGCATCGGCTGCGACACTGATTCTCAGTTGGACCTGTCCATCACCGATTCTGACTGCACCGCGCGGCACCGGATTTGACAGGTTAAAGTACGTGCTAATGCTATTAAACAAGCAAGTACACTTTCTTCGTGCTCCAATTTATTTTATTTTCTTCAATGTGTATACTTCGTGTGTTAGAACTAATGCTCATTATTTCGTATGCATTCGCCAAATCCCCATGTACTTTGTGCACCCCCTTTTCAGGGCCCCCGAATCGTAAAAAAAAAAAAATGGTGTTGTTCTTTTCTTTAGAATTTATCTTGATGTTACTAACCAATAAATTGTGTGTATGTAACAATACAACAGATTTTTTTCAAACAAATATATCGGGCCATTTCGTATGAATCCATCTTGCTAGGAAGCGCTCAACTTTTACACAGCAACTCAAGACGCAAGTTCTCATGTCTCGTGTTCCTGTGTAAAAGTTGTGCGCTTCCTACCAAAATGATTTTTTTTTGTCACTTCATACAGTCACCCCCCAAAAAATTAAAACAAAAATGTTTTTCTTAAATAAGTTTTTTTGAAGAATTCAGTTCAGAAATTTTAAAAAATTAGACATTTTCAGTAGCCATTTCAGGAAAAATTCGACCTTCAAAGGGTTAATCTCTTTCTGTCAACTCGTGGGCAATGCCTCGTATATTTGAAAATTTAACTGAGTAAATACTTAAAAAAAATAGAAGTTGACAATCTTTGCTGGCCTATTGTTTGCGTTTAAACAGTCCGGGTGTCTAGCAACCCAGAAAATTTGGAATAGTCAGGGAATTTGCACATGACTGCTGAAGTCGGGTAATTGTTGTGGAGTTTGCAAAAAACCTGTCTTGGTCATGGAAACTGAGTGACAGCAGTCTGCCATCACAATCATGGAAACGATCTTGTCCCTTGGTCAAAGCTTATAAAGCCTTCAACAACGGTAAAGAGCTGAACTGAGGACAGTGGCTTCTACAGATCTCCATTCCCCAGCATGGTGTCACTCATTTGGGCTTGATTGTCTTGGCTTTGACCTTGGGTTGAAGGCATTTAGCCAGAAGCACTTTGGGGTGCCTGTTCAGTGGCCTTGCAGCTCTGTACTCGGCCTAATATCTCTATCCTTTTCTTTCTTTTTTTTTTCACCGCTCAGGGGCTAGTTTTAGTACACAGGCTGTTTGTTTTCCCAGCAGGCTTACCAGTTGGAGATTATGTCCAGAATCACCATGGTAAAGTCGGCAATTAGAAAAATTTAATTGTAAGACCTTTTGGAAGGTGGCGCTGTGCATATGCTAGGCTAATTAAACTAGGCATCTATGTTGCACTGCAATTGCAGCAAGCACGTCTAAACTATTCAAGTCTGATTTGATGGTACAAGTAAGTGCTTGTATTAGCTTCTGTTGTATGCTTACACTGATTCTCATTCAACAGCATCCTAATCAGCTACAATGATGTGCTCAAGATTTCCGACTTTGGAACCTGCCGACAGTGGAGTGAGCGCAGCACTAAGATGTCCTTTGCGGGCACCGTGGCCTGGATGGCCCCCGAGGTGATCCGCAATGAGCCCTGCTCTGAGAAGGTGGATATATGGTAGGTGTTCAACACTTGCCTTGTGGGATGCCTATTCAAGTGTTATTTGGAACGCAGGTCATATGGGGTGGTTATGTGGGAGCTACTCAACTGTGAGACACCCTACAAGGACGTTGATTCCAATGCCATTATCTGGGGAGTAGGCAACAACAGCCTGCACCTGCCTGTGCCTGCCACCTGCCCAGATGGATTTCGGCTGCTCATGCGCCAGTGCTGGTGAGAATCGCCTCCGGTGTGTCCTATTGTGACCCCACCGAGGCTCTTGTTTTGTGTGGCGCTCTTACAGCCAGTCAAGTGATGGGTCATGAGCCGCTGAGGCCACTGACGGACTCCAAGAAAGCTATCCTGCTTTTTTCTATTCGTTCTCCCAGCTTCGCCTGTCTCTTCAATTAAGCTTGAGTAAGCAGCTGGTGTTGGCAAGCCTTGCCTTGTCCCCCTATTGGGCTCCCTAGTGGGCAGCTACCAAAGTGAGGGTTTCATCATGTCCCCATTACAAGATCAAACCACTGAAAGAAAAAAACCACTGAGTTGAGCAGTTTTGCGAGGACCATTTTACATTGCAATGCCATTCATTTCTGAAGTTTCTAAAATCATCTTTTGTCTTTTGTTGTGGCCAAATCTTTTACTGGATTCCTTACTGATTCATGGTGAGTGCCATCACAAAAGCTATCTAACTTGTGATCTCTGTAAGCTCTCTAGCAGACACTGAACAGCTTGCAAAAACTAGTATGGGAAAAGCCTAACTGGACTTGAGTGAAACAAATCTCCTGAAAGGCTGGTAACAGATGGCCAATCAACTGGTAAAGGCGCTGTCTCCTTAACTTCATCAAAGTGACTCTTTTGTGCTCGTCACGATTATCTCGGGAGCACTTGCAATATATTAGGTTGAGAGAGACAGGAGACGGGTGTAGCAAAACAAACACCCTTTATACAAAGGTCAGACGAAGCAATGCACAAAATTTGCATTAAAGCACTCAGAATTCACAAACACTATATGTGCACACCAGTCTACAACGGACTGAAAACATACCTAATGACAATAGGCGTTAGAGCCAACTCTAGTCCTTGGTGGTAGCTTTCTAAGATGGCCTTTCAGTACTGAAACTATGGCGGCTAGAAAGGGAGGTGGGAGCAACAGCGGCCGCAGGGTACGCCAGCATATCATGTCAGCAGCGGCGGCGCTGCTGTCACAGCTTAGATTGGCTGGCAGTGGCGGATATCCTGCTATCAAGCTTTCGGGCGTGCGGTGATTGAGATGGTAGGAACCTTGAGAGCTTTCAAACAATGAATTTCAACGTGATAGCGTTGAAGAGCTCATTTCGTAGAAATTCTGACGTCGGTGTTGGCGTTGGGAGTCATTGTCGGCGCTTGTCAGCGAAAAATAATCTTGTGCAGGACAAAAAAATCGAGAAAGATGCAAATAAAATTATTCATAATAATTTCCGGGTTCTAGTGAGGGTTGAACCGGGTTGTTTGCATGGCAAGTAAGTGTCTCACCACACTGCCATGCGTCTGCTTGGGAATGCAGTGAAAATAGCGCTCACGCTTTACGAACACACACATCCTATACACATCAGGTTTCACAATGCAACATGTAATGTCATGATAATATTGCGTGGTATAAGCGTGCATTGCCATCGGGCATCAGAACATGTGATTATCATAAGAATTTGTGACTTGAAGCTGGCTATCTATTACAAAAGGCGTTACTGCGCGAATAGGTGCATGGCAAGTTGGAAATGATTTTATGCGCATAATGGCTCGTTGTTTAAAGCATTCACATTACACAGAATGCAGCCATATGTGAAAGCTTCACTGACGCAAATCACTTTCAACTTTAAAGATTACATTTTAGTAATCTACAACTTAAACTTCCTGTATAAGATCATACAATAAAAATTTTCACTAAGCATTTGAAGTACGCACTAGGGACAAGATATTACTATTGCATTCAACTCTTAAGGCGAACCTTAAGGATCCCTCATTTTTTATGTGAAATGTGGCTGCGCATTTTAATAGGTGCGGTAAACTTGTTACATAACTCAGCAAGGCCAAAACAATGAGCTGTTTATACTGCCACGCAAACGTAGGAGGAAGCATACTTTGTGATTACAGTGTGTGTTAATTTATATGTGTTATCTCAAACATAGGTGCAGGTGTCAGTAAAGGCTCTTAATTACAAAAGGATATGGTCTACATGAACCATTTAACCATCTAAAAACTATGCTGCATTTAGGGATAGTATTTCATTCTGCTAACTGTGTGGTTGTTTACTTTTCGTTTGTCCAATGAAAGTTTCATGTATGGTGCATTTTTTTCGTTTTGAGTTCCACAGTGCAAAGGCTTTAAAACTGCATGTTTAGTCTTGTATATCAAAATTGTCATGCAAGAGACAGTTCTGAAACAAGCAAAGAGTCCAATCATGCAGTGAAACTTAAGTAATGCGACGAAGCTTGAAATAGCGCATTCACTGGCGCCGCTTGCTTTCTCGTGCCACGTTTTCCATCTTTACTATAAAATGCAGTCTTGTCATTACATAAAACTTGCTCAGGCTATCAGTTAAATTTGTAGAATATTGTTTGTATCCAACATAGGTCAGTTTATTTTTGGCTAGCATTGAAATCAAGTTTATTACGCTATTTGCTCTCAGCTTGTTGAAACTGAAGCAGTGTGTGAACGAGTCTTCCATCTTTGTAGGTTTGCTTTTCACAGTCTTCATAGGCTTTCTCATCGTTATTAACGCTTTGGCAATGCTTTAAAATTTCACCAACGACAGCGCAAACGTAGCAATGGAGGTGCACACGGTACACGTGCCATACACTTCTGACCAGAGAGAACGATCTATGAAGCTACGCATGCTCCATCTCTCGTTCACATCAACAACTGCTACACCCTCCGCTATGCCCTGCTGGCTGCGCTGCTCCCACCTTCCCTTCTAGCCACCATACTGAAATGTTCAAACAGTTTGTCAGGTTGCCACGTCGATTGAGTGCCCTAGCGGTGTCTACGATCTGTCAATTCGGTCATTGGCGTCCTCCTCACGTTCCTATCATTGTGGAACCCTTTCCACCAAACGAGCCGCTTGACCTCATTGCCGGTGTTTTGGTCTTCGTCGTTGTCTCCGGCTCAGTTACACCTAACTCATCAATGGCGTCTTGATTTGTCCGGGCCGCTTTCATTCTGGCTCGAAGCAGAGGAGCTGTAGTCCACCCGGGGACTGCTGTGACAGGTTGCGGCAAGTCCAGGCAGCCTCACTCAAGCCTTCAGAGATTGGCGGCCACTTCCCGGGCCTCTTCGCTGACAATCTCAGAACCGGCCGGCTCTACTGCTTCTGTCGCGGCATTGACGCTGACCTTCCTGATCTTCGCATTCGCAGCCCCACTGCACAGTGACAGCCCATCCTTCGAGATTTTCTATTACGGCTCGGGTCACATGCCACGAGCCTCTCTGTCCAATCTCGTATGTGAACGTGGAACGTGGAGCGTATGCGCACTATCGGGCGTCTCGCGCATTGGCGCCACATCCCAACGCCCGGCACGTGCCTCATACCCTCTCACTCATCACAGAGTCTTACCTCCATTAATGGCTTGTCTAAAACAGTAACATATTTTTGAAATTTTGGCTGTGTTTTTCTTTAAAGGGGCCCTGCAACACCTTTACAAGTAGCCATGGAATAGATTTTCAAAATGAGCTTATTGTCCTCTCACAAATTCACTAGTGCAAAAAATTTTAGAATCTGTCCAGTGTGTGCAGAGTTACAAATATTTTTCAAGCACTGCAATTGCTTCCTCTCTTCACTCGTCCCGATGAAAATGCTGGAATCTAAGCAAAGAGAAATGGCAGGGAGAAGAGAGTACGTCCCGCACACCTCTTGACTTTGAGCATCGTTTCTCTTTGTTTATGTTTTTCTTCAAAGGGTCAGATCCGAATCCTTGGAATGGTAGAGGAATAATCATGAAAACGTGCCTATCATGCAGTAAAGCAGATTCGTGTTGTTGGGTGACAGGACAACTTGCTGGTATCACATGTCACTGAAGATAGCGGTACATTACTGAAGTGAATCCATGCTGTAAGTTGGACAACAAAGCATAAGAGATTAGGGAACCGCACCAGACTGCTGTTCACCTGCCCACCTAATATGGTACAGATAGCTATGCCGTATGGGGTTCTGCCAGCGTTAGGCCAAGCTACATGAGACAACGACAGCATATTGTCATTGGGTAATGATGTCAATAAACAGAGCAGACTATAAAATGGAACTCTTTATTTGGTCGGACTTGTGTTTGGTAAAGGGAAAGCCAGATTACAGTGATACACACTGGCACTGATAGCGGCGAACAGAGCATCAGCTGTCGATAAGCAGACAGCATACATGTGCCGTTGAATATTCCACCATTATTGCTAGTGGCCATGTAAGTTTCAGAAGAATCTGTAATGTTCGCAGTGTGCTTGTAAGCTTGCCGAAAGGATCTACTACAATGGTGAAGTTTCTAGAATACTGAGCTGCGCTTTGCGCTGACAGTTGCTGACAATCGTTGTGGGCATAAACCGAATACAGCAAGAGCGAAAATAGGAAATCTGCATGGCACTATGTTGCTCAAAGTGCTCCACACTTGAAGGGATTGACAATCAATTTTTTTCAACCCATTTTTTACTGTACGACAGAAAGCTCACCCTTTGTGGTGGTATTTTAGAAGCAGTATTTTTCTATATGAAAGGCTATAAATACAGATGTATCTTTTATTCAAACTACTTTGATTAGATGGCGATGCCGCTAATCCTTCGCGGGATTTGTTAAAGCTGTTATCGCTCTGCTTTCACAGGAGTTCCTGTAACGATGCCTAAAGGGCCACTCACCAGGCCCCACACCGAACTTGAGTTAGACAGTGGTAGTTGTTGGGTGTCCGATGAGGAACATTTTGCCACAAAAATTTTTCGAATCGGTTCATCATGAGCGGAGAAAACAGGTTTTTTGACGTGGCGCGAAACGAGGATGAGAGGAGGCGAGCTCGAAACCCTTGCCGCTTTTCCGCGCTGCCTTCGCAAGCCAGATCTCTTCCCCACCCTCTCCAGCATCCGACCATGAGGTGACGTGTGCATGACGTGCCCAAACAATTCCAACCTCCGAGCACGCGAGCAGCGTTTTTTTTGTTAACCAGCGTTATTTTGTGGTCTTCTGCCTGTTTCTGCGGGATGGTTTGGAAACGCTGGCTTAGACGTGGTAGAGTAGATGAGCACAATGAGTGTGCGAACGCGTAGAAGTGTTCCACGGGGGTTGTCTGCTCAATGCGCTGACTGTGGGACGCTGGACCGTGGGACGCTGACCACTGACCGTGAAACGCTGGCACATTAGCCCCGCATCTCGTAGCATTTCACGGGGAAAAATGAAAGAAAAACGCGCACAATTTTTTATTGTCTCATTATTTATTTCAAGTTTTATTAATCTCTTAAAGCAACAAATACATAAACTATGCATGTTGTGTTAAATAATTTTTTCCATGTCACGTGGTATACTGTTGACAACGTCAGAGCAGAGTCGTCTACGTAGAAGACCATCGTCATTGCATTGCCTTGTACGTAGGGTCATTCCTACGCCCACGTCATCCCCTCAATATCTTAGCGTGCGCCGGCAGAGGGGAGGGGGAGCAGCCTTCATCTTGAAATTTAACCCATTTCTGTGGCGTGTAGCATTGCAAATTTTGGCAGACGTGATCATGAATGCCTCGTCTACGCATTGCGCTTGTCAGCTCAAAATTGTCAAACCTGGTGAGTGGCCCTTTAAGCGCCTTTATTTTGAGCTTTTCAACAATTCTTTAAAATAGCAAGCTGTTACAATGAGATGGCGTGGCATTATGCACTTTCCCTGTATTTGTGCCGCGTTGTGTGCACCTACGCCCAAGGTTGCCTGCACCTGTATCATGAGTGGCTTGTCCCGGTTTGCTTGCTCTCCCGACACACAAGCCAAGCCAAGTCATCGAAAATGTCACTACGCCTATGCACGGCTGCACTGAGTAGCAGTGCACGTTGTTTCTGAGATGAACTGTCAGTAGAAAAGCTACGTTACTCCAAAGTCTCTGACTAAAGGAATAACCCTGAAGCCACAGGCCTTTACCTTCTCAAGCACAAAAATCAACAACATGGGAAGCTGTAAGCCTGTTAACCCCGTGGTAAAATAGTAGGCCACTGGTATGAGATACGTTGTCGAGAGTCCAGTGACCACAAAGCACAGGAGAGGGTTCGCTAAGGTGAGATAATCACCCTGTTGTTCCAAGGAGACATCTGTGTGTCCCACAAAGCATTCCTGCTCTTTATTGTACGGCAGCTTTTCTTTTATCTTCATTTCATCAACGATGAGTGAGCATGCCCTTGGCTGCGGTAGACTCAAGTTCTCGACTTCCACTCTAAGGCGAGCTTCGACGGGTTCGCTGAAGCCTGTTTCTCCACGTCTGCTTCAAGTAGTTGCTTAAAGTCTTCCTACTACGAAGCTTCAAAACAGTTTCCCCATGGATGTGTTCATAAGCCCTTGAAGATAGGTGCCTCAAAACTACACAACGTCGGGTTGTGTCCTCAGACCAACTGGGTCTTTTCTTCCTGAAGTTCTGTATTTAATAAATTAGAAGCAGAGCTGCAGGTTCCTTTTTTTCTACCCTTTTCTTGACGTAAGAAACATCCACCACCATGGCATCCTCGTGTAGCTTTTTCAATTTTGTCTTATACTTGTCGACGGTCTGCTGCAGTCGAAGCAACTGGCTCCTCAAACTCTTTTTTTTTTACCATTTCGCTCTTTCAGTAACAAGCTCACTTGAAGTGAACGAGCTGCTTACTTCGACGCCTTGATCGCGCGAGTTGGCTGCTGTTGATGTGTCTATGGAGCAGCAATCGGACATATCCTCCACTGATGAAGTAGAAGCTGCTGCTGGCACCAATTCTTGCATCGCTGTGCCGCTCGTGGAGTCATTTTGCGCCACCGTAGCACTCGCTCTTTTGATGATGCTTGCTGTATCTTGTGCTGGCGTTGACTTTGGCTGAAGATGCAACGGGTACTGTTCAAAAACTGATGGCACAGCCCCTTTCTTCAGGCGTCGGCACTTGCCTTCTATGAAGTTTTCTTTGAAATGCCTTCTGCACACTTCGGTGTAGCATGAGGTGGTGTTTGGCGACCACTTGTCACGTCATATTGCAGCAAACCACCGTGATCATGCGTCTGCATCAGCTGGTATTTCATGAAAAGAAAGCCCTGTTGTCTTCTTTTTTCATTGGATTTACATAACGGCACACAACAGTAGGCTATCGTGAGGCTAGCTACACACTTGTCGCCAACTATCTCACAAAGTGAAGATGAACATTTAACAGGTTGAATGCAACAGCGGCTCGCGACTAATGTGCACTGAAACAGAATGGTGAATGGCGGTTGGGGCAGCCGAGAACGCTGATACTCTGTTTGCCTAGCCCACTAGCGGCGGCGGCGAGAACGAGCTTAAGCCGCCACAGGTGGTGTGCCCTGCACAGATTTTTATAAAGGAGACAATGATACAACTTGAAAACACTGATAACTCAAACATTGATTACAAAGAAAACATCGTCACCATTTCAATGCACATAAAAAATTGCTATGAAATGATGCTAGGTGTAGTGAGAGTGCAGTTGTTCTCGGAACACCTTGCTATTTTTGTTGCTGGAACTATCGCATCAGGAAGATCATTCCACAGTGAGATGGCCTGTGATACAGGAGATTGGTTGTACGCGCGCTTTGCCAAAAAGATGTTTGAAGCTGCACTAATTTCGAGTACGTGCTGACCTGCGAACCTGCACGTGCAGAGGGAAAGATCTCTGTACGCAATGGATGTACTTGTCAAACAACGCAAGAAGTGCTATCTTATGACAGATTACTAATCACTCTAAATCGATATCACCTTATAATCATGAAATACTGCTATGATGTTGGTAGTTCTGAATGATGAAGCAGGGGGCTTTGTTTTTGAATGACTTCGATCATTTGCGATTGTATGTATAAATAAAATAACCGGGCGATATTGGCACGCTTAAAGCTGATGTACCAACTGTTACATGGTCACCTAAACATAGACAAGTCCCGCTACATAAAGCTATCCGCAGCTAGAACTACCCGCCACAAATACTCTTATACCCTTGCCCCTTACAGATTTCACACAGATGCTTTCAAATTCTCGTTCTTCCTGCTTGCGATCAGAGAATGGAATAACCTGTCCCCCTCCATTACCAGTAGCACATCCTTAACCACTTTCTCAAAACTAGTAGAAAGCGACTTCATAGCCTCACAAACATAATATGGTGCTATGTGATCTTTCTTGTTATTTAAGTAAAGTGTCAATATGATTGTACTTTGACAAATGTGCTTATATTTTTTTTTGTTAATTTTTTCTTCTTATTTTTTTCCCCTTTTTATTGACTGTACTTAATCACTGCCTTAGATTGTCCACCTGTTATAATCCCTCTGGGATTGACAGTATGTATAAATAAAATAAATAAAGTAAGATAGAGTTGAAGGGGGGACCAAACTGGGGAGGCATATTATAACTGTGGACATAGAAATGTTAAGTTAGCTAGTTTATGAATGCTCATTATGGAGTAATGAAGATTTCAATCCAAGTAACCTAGTCTTTTAGATGCCTTAGAACAAATGGAAGTCATGTGGGAGGACCATGAAAGCTTAGAGTAAAAAATAACCCCTATATATTTGTAAGAGGTGGTTCAAGAGACCTCGATATTGTTAATTTTGTATGAAAAAGCGGAAAGCGAGTTTTTTCGAGAAATAGACATCGTTCTACATTTTATAGTATTCAAACTCATTAACCACTTACTACACCAACTGCTAATGAGGTCTAGGTTACTTTGAAGGGCGACATGATCAACGGAAGATGTTATAGTTCGATAAATGGAGCAATCATCTGCGAAAAGGTATATGCAAGATGAAGTGTTAGCCGGTAGGTCATTAATGAAGATCAGGAAAAGACTCGCTACCCTGGGGTACTCTTGAACTGACTTCTAAAATAGTGGAATGAAAACCATTTGCAAATGTGAGCTGTTCATGAAATGAAAGAAAATTTTGGAGCGATGATAGCGCTAAAGAGTCTAATTTAAGGGCAGAGAGTTTGGAAATCAGACGACAATGGGTGACACGGTCAAAGGCCTTCGAAAAATTTATGAAAACATAATCTGTCTGTGTGTTCGTGTCCAAGTTAGTGCATAGGTCTATCCTGAATTCTAAAGGTTGTGTATTGCAAGAGAAACCTTTTCTGAAGCCATGTTATGTGGGGCTAAAAAAATTGTTTGATTTAAGATGATGGTAAATGTGAGAAGCAATATGTTCAAGCAATTTATATCTGATTGAGGTTAACAAAATAGGACAATAATGTTCAACTTGATCTTTACACTGTGCTTTAAATACAGGAATAACTTTTCTAATTTTCCAGTCCATGAGAAGCTAAACAGTACACAAAGACTGTCTGAAGGTGTGAAGCAATATTTGGGAGTACATGGAAATCTTATTTCTAGTATTTTTTATTGATATTATCAAGACCACTAGAAGCAGGAGCTGTAAGGTTGTTCATTAGTTTGGTAATGCCCTCATGTTAATATCTACAGGTGCTATCAAGGGGTACTAATCAGGTTCTGGAAAATTGGGAATGGTAGAATGATCTTCCCACGTGACAGAAGAAAAACCTTTTTAAATGGTTTTGCACACTGATATCTTGGTAGAAGTAATTGATTCTGCGTGGCAATCAAGCATTTTACCACAGAGCCATCTCTGGTCTCAGAACTACTTTTCAAATAGATGCTAATGTTCATGATACATGAAATAATTTAGAAAGTTAGATGAAAACGAATCTGTTCGTTACTAAACATGATAAATGAAAGTGAACACCAACCAAATAAACTTTGTTTTTTTCTCTTTTTAAAAACGTGTATTTGGTCAGTGTTCGCTTTTATTTATCATGAAACGTCAATTACACTTGCAGTGCTGGCTATCCAATTTTATGAACATCACATATGTACTCCTATGATACAGCTGCCACATTGGGTTAACGTCATAATTGGAATTTTGTTGAAGTGCACTGAAAACACATGGACAGAAGAGGCTTACTCTGACAACCGAAGCTTATTAATCAGAAAAATGTATTTAAAGCGAATACATGCTTCTTTACACATGTGCAACAGACCAGGGAGCAACAAAAAAGGCTCTGGTATAGGGATTATAATATTTTTGGTGTTACTTGGGGTCAATTGGGGTAAGGTGCCATGAGCTGAAATTGATATATATAGCACTGTCCAGGGCTACCATTCTCACGAGCACCAGCGCTTCGTATCAGCTTATCGTTTGTGGTATTACTAATACTCATGTCTCTGTTGGTATTGTTGCACAAGTGCAAACAACTGGTTTTATATATTGTCATAACGCAGAAACAGCAGCAGTTGAATACAGGACAACTCACTTTAATTATACCAGAACACTGGCAAACTGATCAGATGAGAACCTCGTCTTTCTCTTTCGCTGTGCGTGCTCTTGGTTGTTCTCTTGGTGCTGCATATCCAGAGAGCAGCGTCCCGATGCTCTACTACGAAGGACGGTGCTGTAGATGTATGGTACAAATCAATCCCAACAATAGGGCTTCATTCGCGCAACGTGTACAATTTCTGGTTTTTGCTGACGAGTTCTCGAGGGGCTGTCAGGAACGATCACATAGTTAACGTCACTCAGGCGTTGTACAACGTTGTAGGGGCCAAAATATCTCTTCAGCAATTTTTCAGACAGTCCTCGACAAGGGATAGGACTCCATACCCACACTTTCTCGCCGGGCTGATAGACGGCATGTCGGTGTCACGGAGTATATGGTTGGGCGTCATAATTTTGGTGCTGGGTGATTCGGACGCGCGTAAGCTGCTTCGCTTCTTCTGCTTGTTTGGTAAAAGCTGCAGTGTCTGAATTGGTATTATTGCAGACGTGGGGTAACATGGTGTCAAGCATCGTCGTCAGTTCACGGCCATGAAGGAGGCTAAACGGCGTTTTTCATGTAGTTTCTTACTGGGCTGTATTATAGGTGAACGTGATGTATAATAGAATGTGGTCCTGGTTATTGTGATCCACATCTACGTACATACTCAACATGTCAGCAATAGTCTTGTTTAAGCATTCTGTTAAGCCGTTCTTTGCGGGTGGTAAGCGGTGGTTTTCCAATGGGCTGCTCTACTGAGCTCAAGCACTATCTTCAGGAGTGCGGCCGTGGAAGCGGTACCTCGATCCATTATTATGATTATTGGAGCACTGTGCCTCACGACGATATTTTCTATGAAGAACCGTGCGGTTTCAACGGCGATGCCACTTGACAAAGCCTTTATTTTCACGTAGCACGTAAGCTAATCAGTGGCGACTATTACCCACTTGTTGCCAGCATGGGAAGTTGGAAATGGTCCTAGGATATCCATTCAGATTTTGGCAAAAGGTACCGTGGGCGCTTGAACTGGTTGTAATAGTCCAGTTGGTTTTAACGGTGGTGATTTTCGTTGTTGACAATCGAGGCACGTGTACACGAAATTTTTTACAATAGCTGGAAATCCTGGCCAGTAGTATTCCTGTTGGATTCTGGCCAATGTGCGTGTGTATCCGAGATGACCAGACGTTGGCTCATCGTGGCAAGCACTAAGTATATCCTCACGGATTGACGTCAGGACGACAAGTAGATGGGTGCTTCCTCCGACAGAAAAGTTCTTTTTATAGGGAACACCGCTGTGTAAGCAGGATGGTGGCAGGCTTCTTGCAAATTTTCTAGGGACAGTTGTTGTGTGGCCATTCAAAAATTTAATAAGGGGAAGCAACTCGCGGTCTTCCTTCTAATTGCATGAAATCATAGTGGTGTCGACGACTGCTACAAATACCATGTCATCATCTTCTGTGCCATCGTCGCTCTTTATCGGTGACGTTGTTAAGTAATCGGCGTCTGCGTGCTGCTGTCTGGACTTATAGACAGCCGTCATATCAAATTCTTGAAGGCGTAAGCACCATCGTGCAAGTTGACCAGAGGGGTCTTTCAAGTTGGTCAGCCAGTAGACGGAATGATGGTTGCTGACTATGTGGAATGAACGACCGTAGAGGTACGGACGAAACTTCATAACCGCCCATACGACTGCAAGACACTCTTTTTCTGTTGTGGAGTAGTTGGACTCTGCGCGGGAAAGCGTCCTACTAGCATATGCGATCACCCGCTCAGCTGAGTGTTGCCATTGGACGAGTACAGCGCCTAAACCTACGTTGCTGGCATCTGTGTGGACCATGATAGGAATGTCCTCATCAAAGTGAGCAAGCACAGGCGGTGTCTGCAGGCTTCGATGGAGATCGTCAAATGCTGCTTGTTGATCATTGCCCCATGTGAACAAAACGTCTTCTCTCGTGAGTCGTGTCAACGGCGAGGATATGTGTGAGAAATCGGCAATAAACTTTCGGTAGTATGCACAGAGGCCAAGGAAACGCCTGACTGCTTTCTTATCTGTTGGCACTGGAAGTTTTCTGACGGCTGCGATCTTATCGAGATCAGGTCGAAAACCTTCATGGCTCATCACATGGCGTAAGAATTGGAGCTCCTTGAAGCTGAAATGACCCTTCTCGGGTTTCAGTGTCAGGCCAGCAGACTGTATTGCCCTGAATACTGATAGCAGCCTTCTCAGGTGTTCCTCAAAAGTTTCTGAAAAAACAATGACGTCATACAGATAGACCAGACACGTCTGCCACTTAAGGTCTGACAGAACAGTATCCATTAGTCCCTGAAGTGTTGCGGGGGCTGAGCAAAATCCGAAGGGCGAGACTTAAAATTCATAAAGTCTGTCAGGCGTTACAAAAGCCGTTCTTTCTCTATCTGGCTCGTCGACCTCAATTTGCCACTACTCACTTTTGAGGTCCATTGACAAGAAGTAGCACGCATACCTCAGCCTGTCGAGTTAATCATCGATACGCGGTAATGGGTATACGTCTTTCTTTGTCACATGGTTCAGCTAGTGGTAGTCAACACAAAATCGCTAGCTTCCGTCTTTCTTTTTAACCAGCACTACTGGCGATGCCCAAGAGGGCTTCTTGAGGGCTGGATGATGTCATCATCAAGCATTTTCTTCACTTGTTCCTGGATTGCTTCACACTCTTTTGGTGCTACGCAGTATGGGTTCTGTCGTACTGGCCTCCTCCGTTATTATCTGGTGCTTCGTCAGTGGCATTTGATTGACCCTTGAGGTCGATGAAAAACAGTCTTTGAACTGGTGAAGAAGATCTACTTGATGCTTTCTGTGCACTGGTGACAAATTTGGGCTCACGTCAATAGGTGGTGGCGCTGACATGGCTTGCGGTTCGTCCTGTTGCACTGCACAGCACTCGTGGATTTCGATGACCTTGTCGAAGTAGGCAATTGTAGTGCCTTGTGTCATGTATGGTCACTTGTTGGTAAAATTCGTTAAAAGAACCTCCGCTTGACCGCACACAACGTTGACAATACCTCTGGCAATTGCAGCACCGGGAGAGAGTAGAAGCGTCAATACTTCAGCGATTGTTTCTCCAGTATGTTGTGCATTGCACCTGACCGAAACAAGACAGCAGGATAACAAAGGAACGGTCACGTGGTCAATGACATGCAGGGATTTTTGGTGTAGTGCTGCACTTTGATCTGCTGAAAAGGTCAGTACACCATCTGGTGTATTGATGATGGCACCATATTCACGCAACATATCCATTCCTAAGATTGCCTGTTTGCAACACTCGGAATAAATAACGAAAGTTGTGACGAAGAATGCATCCCCTATCTTGATCCTTGCAGTGCACATTCCGGGAGGTGTGAGTAGCTGCCCTCTAGCTCCTCTAATGTGCGGTCCCATCCATGCTATTCTAACCTTCCTGAGCTTGTCTGCGAGACTCCCACTCATTATTAAAAAGTCCGCGCCAGTATCGACCAATGCTGTCCTGTTGTGTCTGTCAATCGCGGCAGTAACAACCTCATCTTTTTTCGAATAATTGAAAATTTTTGTCTCTTCACTCGGCAGTATTGGGGAATTTTCATTCCTTCGACGATTCGCAACCTTCCCCCTCTGAGGTCGCTGCTTTTAGTTTCCCCGGTATGGACTGGGATATCTTCCTCTGAGTATGTCAGTTGTGCTCCATTTAGAGGATGCAGAATGACGACTAGGAGAGGATGAGTGCGACCGAAACCCAGGAGGAACATCCCGCGAGGTCATTACACTGGTGTTGACCTAACTGTTTCATTACCGCGCGAAAATGATTGTTTTTCTTATGTCTCAGGATGCCCGTTTTGGCCAGTTGGAAAAGTACTCCAGCACGTATTGCAGCATTTCAAATTTGCACAATGAAATGCTCTTTCCGAAAAATGTATGTTGTGGAGCAACAAAGATATTATAGAATGAATAAAAATGAAAAAGTGTAGAATTTTGGTCACAAACTGTTAAACAGTGCAATTAAAAACACTATATATGCAACAATATTCAAAACAAAGAAATTTCAGAATATACATTTTATAGATATATGACCCAGGAACAGTATAAAAAATAATGAATGTTGTACAAAAATGTTTCTCTTCACATTTTTTCGTTGTTTTTGTTGTTGTCCTTTACCTGTGAAACTATATATGATGGAAATAATTGTCATTTGAAATTAATATCTGTATGTTGATGTAATCAGCTTTAAAGCATGCTTGAAATTTTGTCACATGCTTTACTACCTCACTGATCACCCTTCAACACGTAAATACAACAAGGTGGCTTTTGTTTAGAAGTGCACTTAAGCAGAGTTTCTGCCGTGCAAAGCAATAATAGGGCTCGAACACCGGCATCAAAACTCTCTGTTAGCTAGATCATGCAATTGGATGGTTGCGCTCTTCAGAACGAGCTCTTCAGAGCACCACTGTTTCTTTCGTAGCCGTGCACCGAAGCTAAACTACATAGGACAAGAAGCAGGAGTCTCAAGTTCGTCTATACTTGTGCCACTTATACTTCCGTGCGAGATTCCTCAGATGCACTAAGCCTTTGAAGAGCGCAGCCATCTGCACGCATGACCTAGCTAAGAGTGAACGACTGTGAGCATATAGTATCATGTGATCATTTCTTAAGGTTGAGCACACAAACGCGAACAACTGATTTGATTCTAGAACAAACCCGGCCACTAGTGTTAATGCTCGAATGTTCGAAACTGCACGTATAAATGACGACGTGCCTTGCTGCGGAACAGTTGATCGACGGCTGACGCTCTGTTTGCCAGTGTAAGTATCTCTGTGTGTCACTGTAATCTTTTGTTTACTGGCCTCAAGTTTGGCCAAATAAATAGTTTCATCTTGGGTATAGTTTGCTACCTTCATTAATATCATGACTACATGACAATATCACAAAAAAATCGTCAACATAACTGAATACCTGCATGATACTTCTCTCAAGAAGTCTTGCTTCAATGCGTTTGTCGCAACAAGCAAAAAAATAGGGGCTTTTAGCTTGTACGTGTACTTCTATGCGTTGTTAACATGTTACTGGATACCCGTTTTCGTTTACAGTCTTACCAAAACGCACGTTTTTCAATGTTATAGCTCCTCATATGTAAAGGTTATGTATGTTCGTACGTAAACCACGTACATAAACATAAACGTACGTACGTGGTTTACATTTCAGTAAACCATAAATAATGATGCTAAATGTTTTTTGCATTTAAACTATATTTAACATAGATAGGATCGAATCATCGCTGCAGCGAAATCATGAAACGTTTTTTATTGTATTGTGTACAATATCTTCATATGCGCAAAAAGGTGAAAAAAATCTAAGATTACCGATACGATGGTGTCGATATCTTGGGATCGTGCAACCACAGTCGTGAACACGTTGGCTTATGCATGATGTTTTTGGGGTGAAAATGACTAAAAAGGTGACTCATTCATGATAACGCTGCTGTGCAGTTTATACACCAGACTCACAGTGCACAATCTTTCTGCAATAACAATTTTGTCATTGCTAAGTTCGCTTTGGCCCCTCTAGATGGCACCCAGACGACATCCCATGAGAAATGACAGAAGAAATGAGAAAAAGCTTTTGAGGGAATGCGAAGAGGGAGGATCGGGTAACATCAAATCTCCTGAAAGACGGAGGACAGATTGTAAGTGTCTCATGACGGGGAGAGTACCAGAATCTTGGAAGGATGCTAACATCATCTTAATACATAAGAAAGGAGATGACAAGGACTTGAAGAATTACAGGACGATCAGCTTGTTCTTCATTGTGTGCAAGCTATTTACAAAAGTAATTGCTAACAGAAGTAAGACAACATTACAATTCAATCAACCGAAGGAACAAGCAGGATTTCGAACATGCTACTCAATAATCGATCACATTCATACTATAAATCAGGCAATAGAGAAATGCTCAGAATACAGCCAACCACTATACGTAACCTTCATAGATTACGAGAAGGCGTTAGATTCAGTAGAAATATGAACAGTCATGCAGACACTGTGGAATCAGAGCATTGACGAAGCATATGTAAACATCCAAGAAAAAATCTACAGAGGATCAACTGCCACCATAGTGCTCCATAAAGAAAGTGACATAATACCAATCAAGAAGGGTGTAAGACAAGGGAATACAATCTCCCCAATGATATTCACAGCAGGCTTGCAGAAGGTTCTCAGAGGCCTACAGGAAGACAAGACAGGAAGTGTCAGCAGATTTAAAGACAGGCACTATTTTTGCAGTTTTCCATTCAGCTGGTAGGCATTGATCTGAAACTGATTTGTTGTTAAGAAGACACAAGTATTTCCTTAAAGGTTTGATGTAGCGTTTCGGGAAGCAGTTCTGGATTTCGTCTGATCCGCTGGACTTATCATCTAAATGCAGTAAGAGTGAAAGCAGACTTGCTTCGATTATGACTAGGGCAGTCAACGTATCGTTTCCCTCTATATTTTCTGGCCTGTAGGCTCGCGCAATGCCATTGTCAGGAGCATATACGAAGTGGGAAAAACCATTAAACGCTTCGGCCTGTTGTTTTTATTCATTGGGTGACATTGGTTTAGCACTGTTTTCTTTACGCCTAATATAACGCCAGAATTTCTGGGGTGAATGTTGAATAAAGTTGCCAAGTATTGTATTGCAGAAGCTGACTTTGTTTCTTCTCTTAGAAGCCTGTTTAGCGAATAAATTTTTTGGAAGGTGAACCCTATTAGATTTTCTCAGTCTTTGTATTCCTCTCTTTAAGTGGATTACATCGCGTGTGATCCATGGGTTACGTTTGTTAATGTTCTTGTGAATTTGTGGGACATATTGTTTCAAGCAGTGCATAACATGTGCTTTGAATAGCAGCCAGATCTTGTCAATGATAGCCGAGCTGTTTGAGACCACTTCGTGCAATATGTAGTACTCATAGGCCAGATGGTCATAATGGAAGCATCATCTGCTTTGTTAAAAATTTACACGGACTTCCTAGTTTTATGTTGAGCAATTTTTTTTGGAATAGTTAGGGTACATAAAACCGTGTTATAGTCAAATATTCCTTCAAGGATTTCGACGTTGTACTTTCCTTAAAAAAATCACTCAAGAAAACGAGGTCTAAGATAGAGCTTGAAGTACCCTGCACATAAGTAGGCTGGGAAACAACTTGGGTAAGGTTGAAAGTAAACATAAGACTTAGCAATATATTATTTTTCATACTTGGTAGGCATAAAAAGTTCCAAATAATATCTGGGAGATTGAACTCTCCTCCCATTATTATGTAGCTCCCTGTCATGTCTTCTTGCATATACTCTAGAAGCTCATCAAGGTAGGATGCTTCGGCTTGCGGGGGTCTGTACACTGCACTTTCCAAGCGTGGTTTCCAATCAACCAAAGGAACAAGCAGGATTTTGAAGAGGCTACTCAGCAATCAATCACATTCATACTATCAATCAGGTAATAGAAAAATGCTCAGAATACAGCCAGCCAATACACATAGCCTTCATAGATTATGAGAAGGCCTTTGATTCAGTAGAAATATCTGCAGTCATGCAGACACTGTGGAAGCATATGTGAACATTCTGGAAGAAATCTACAGGGGACCAACTGCCACAATAGTGCTCCATAAGGAAAGCGACAGAATAGCAATCAAGAAGGGTGTAAGGCAGGAGGATACAATCTCCCCAATGCTATTTACCGCGTGCTGACAGGAGGTTTTCAGAGGCCTAGACTGGGAAGAGTTAGGGATAAGAGTTAATGGAGAGTACCTTAGTAACCTGCGCTTCGCCGATGACATCGCATTGCTGTGTAACTCAAGGGACGAATTGCAACTCATGATTACGGAGTTAAGCAAGGAGAGCAGAAAAGTGGGTCTTAAAATTAATCTGCAGAAAACAAAAGTAATTACAACAACCTCGAAAGAGAACAGGACTTCGAGATAGATAATATTGCACTTGAAGTTGTAAAAAACTGCGTCTATTTAGGACAGGTAATAACTGTGGAACCGAACTACGAGATTGAAGTAACTAGAAGAATAAGAATGGGATGGAGCACATTTGGCAAGCACTCTCAAATCATGACTGCTAGATTGCCACTATCCCTCAAGAGGAAGGTATACAACAGCTACAACTTGCCGGTACTTACCTACGGAGCAGAAACCTGGAGGCTTACAAAGAAGGTTCAGCTTAAATTTAGGACGACGCAGTGAGCGATGTAAAGGAAAAATAATAGGTGTAACCTTAAGAGACAAAAGAGCAGAGTGGATCAGGAAACAAGCCGGGGTTAAGGATATCATAGTTGAAATCAAGAAGAAATGGACATGGGCCGGGCATGTAGCGTGTAGGCAGGATATCCGCTGGTCATTAAGGGTAATAGGCTGGATTCTCGAAAAGGCAAGCTGGTTAGGGGGGAAAGAAAATTAAAGGGGCAGGTGAGATTAGGAAGATTGCGGGTGTAAAGTGGCAGCAGCAAGCACTGGACCTAGTTGACTGGCCGAACATTGGAGAGGTCTGTGTCCTGCAGTAGACGTAGTCAGGCTGATGGTGATAATGAGATGGCACCACCTGGTATTTTTTCTTCTTTTTTTCGAGGACCAACTTGGGGGTGGGTTCATTATGCGAGTGGGTTCGTTATGCAAGTAAATATGATATTGACAAGAGGAAAATAACATGGAAAGAAACTCTCATTAAAGCTTTTTCAAGGTTACTATTAGTTATATGCAAAAGCATATTTTTATAGAAAACCAGTGCTGGAGTTTCCATGGGCATAGAGCGCGGCCAGAAGCATTAGGGCGTAAAAACAAATACCAACGTGAACTATGCCGCGGTGGGCAATGACCAGACTAGGAAAAAGAAGCTTCGAGAGCGGCGTTATTGTTGTATTCACAAATGCCACGACAAAAAAAGATTTTATCAGGAAATATAATTCGGAGCATGCATGTTGACTCCCTCTGGCATCAATTTTTAGCAATGCATAGGGGTTGGGGCTCTGGAAATCATCTGAAGTCGTTTAATTAAAAATTGCCTTGAAAACGTTCAAGACAGCACATGACAACTTAGGGTGAGTAAGCATCGCACCGTATATTACACACATTGTATTTATTCGATTGTAACACAACCGCGATCGTAACGCGAGGGGTGAAATTTCATTGCGTTTAGGAAGAAAAAAAAGTTAGAATCTCGGTACTTGGTACGTGAGGGTCGACTTCAGTAGCAAAAATCTGAAATAAGAAAAAAAAACTCGCGTCACATTCTAGTAAATACGGTATGATATCTGACTGTCACGTGCACAGTTCGAGACCGGTGACAAGACGATGACTGCTAGAAAAACCGCGATCTATGCATGTTGCATAATTGACCACACAGTGCATGTCAATTATGGAACCACCACAAAGTCAATTACCACCAGGTTATTGAAAGGCATTCTGTCTTTTTGTTTTTTTAAGTATCAGGCTTAGAGGACGGCCGACCGCAAGTTTGCGAACCGTCTTCAGACGACGGCGAGTCGTCTTCGTTGAAGCACGACCGCTGCGGTATGTTTGCATTTCCGCTAGCACGTCTAATCTCCGTTTTACACTGTCCTTTCATGTGAAGGTTGCCTTAGACATTAACTTCACAATTCACCTTCATCTTCAAAAGCTTATTTTGAAGTATGCGATACGAGCATTTTGTGGGTTCACGCTAGCCTTTGAACAGATCATAAAGGAAAGCCATAGCGAAACTGCTTCTGTAATATATAGTGCAAGAGCTGTGACTACTAACTACGTAAGTGTCATGTTCTCGCTCAAAACAGCTGACTCTGGGCCGAATGCTATCTCAGAGCTGCGTGAGAAACTATTAATTTTACTTCAAAGCAGGCTTATAGCGAATAACCTGCGCACTACGTTGAGCTTTCCGAGCGCTATTTGAACACACTTCCTTGTAAGTTTATGCCGTACAATTCTTGGCACAATGTCGGAAGGTCACACTGTTTTTTTAGGTCACAGACATATGTACTACACATTGGATGGCGTCTGTTTTTTTGCCAACACAGCCTCACATTAATATCGGACCGCACAGACCACATCACTGAAACCGTTGCGGAGAATAATCGCTGGCATTGCTGCTCAATCACTGCGTCGCAGCTTTCAGCCAAGTGTCCAATGCTTTGCTGGTCTTGCGTGTTCCAAAGTACCTACAACATGATGCACATTGGACAAAGTTGGGGGTAGTTCCGCTTGGCGTTCACCACAAATTACGGTGTGCACGATGTGTACAGGGCACGTTAACACTTGCCTGTACACATCGCGCACAGTTCACCTCGCAGCGACTACACCTCGCAGTGACTCTGTCCTACTAGCTGGTTCTCAACCAGCTTGCCAGAGTGGCGCATCGTGTATATTTTAGGCGCGCATGTAGAAAGGGTAGGTGCGGCACCTGGGCAGTGCTGGCTTCCCATAGAGAAGACAGAGGGGTTCATTAAAAATGATTGATTAATATGTGGAGTTTGACGTCCCAAAACCACCATATGATTATGAGAGATGCTGTAGTGGAGGGCTCCGGAAATTTTGACCACCTGGGGTTCTTTAACACTCACCCAAATCTGAGCACACGGGCCTAAAGTATTTCTGTCTGCATCGGAAATGCAGCCGCCGCAGCCAGGATTTGATCTCGTGTTCATTAGAAATTAGCTTGTAATTGGGCACCAGAGGGGCTATTATGTAAGTGTCCTTTCACAGACCGGAGAAGGAATTGAGCAGAAGAATGGCAGGGAGCCACACGAAGTCTAGTCTAATGGTCAAGAGGTGAAAGTAGCCACAGTATGGGCATAGAATGGGTGGAGGTCGTGTCTTGTTGATGAAATAAATACAAATTGGCCTCAAGACGATGTAGATTGGATCTAAACGTAAGTGCTTAAGCCCAGAGAATTATATTAGCCGGTTTCGTGCCTGGCTTACTCGCATGCTGCACTGATAGTTTGGGAAAATTGCTGCCGAACGACTAGTCAGATTGCGTCTCTCCCTAGCATTCACTCGATACAAAAACAGAAATAAGTCATCTTCCCCCTCAATCTCAAGCTTTTAAAAACAAAACAATGCCTGCCATTATCGATGTGGAGCTGTAATAATAATTTTGAATTTCTTGATGCGTTCAAGGCATTGTTATTTTCCTCAGCTTACAAAACCCCCCACCCAGTTGTGTCGGGTATCACACAGTGGACCTCTATGGACATTTGTGCAGGAGCCCCAAGCCCCGTAACCGGCCTTCATTCCGGCACATTCTGATGCACTTGGACATAGCAGCTGTGGAGATTCTGAGCACACCCAAGGAGAGCTACTTTGCAGCCCAGGCTGGCTGGAAGGAGGAGATACGACGCTACATGCAGAGTATCCGTCAGGAGGGCCAACCCCAGGGGGAGCAGGAACTGATTCGGCGGCGGCGAGAAGAGCTTCGGCATGCGCAAGACATTCGGCTACACTACGAGCGCAAGTTGGAGCGCACCAATAACCTCTACATGGAGTTCACTGCTTGCCTGCTGCAGCTAGAGCAGCGTGAGCGGGAAATCATCAGGTGGGTCTTCCCTCGTTCATTTTTCTTCTTTTTCTTAGTAAGTGATGAGGAAAAAACCCCATCACACGCAAGACCATGAAAGATGGCAACAATGGTGAGGAAATTATTTTTATCAAATCGTAGTAAGACAGATAAGGTTCAGGGGAAGGTGAAAGCGATGGAAAATTCTGGAACACTGGGTGTAGCTGCAACAAGCATCTTTGCCTTCTGTTACATTGTTAGCACCAGGGACGAGGCAGCTGCACATATTGCACATTTTTTATATGTTTCTGTTTTCTTGCACCAAGCTGCTCCAATATCATAAAAATCCCGAAAATTGCACCGACCTTCTCCAAAACAGCATCAATTGCAAGAATTTTGATGCCAATCTTAGCTTCAAAGGGAAAAAAAGGCCGAGTTGACCACAAAATTTTCCGAGCAGCGCCAGGAATACCAAGCAATAAGATGTGCCCAAGCGTGTTTTTTTTTACTTTGCACCTTTCTGGTGCCGTCATAATCTCCTTGGCACTCTTGTAATATGCGTTACCGTGCAAAAATGTGATGCCTTGCATCGAGCATGCTGGGTATACTAGTTAGGCTGTGTGTTCTGGCGCCTCTGTCGCTTTGCGAAAACCACCGAGTAGGTATGCGTAGCGGGCTGGTTCTTTTTTGTGCGTAGCACTTTTCTCCGGTCAATGCGGTTTTCTTGTCAACGCTGCTACGTGCACGCGCTCGTTTGCCATGAGCGAGTACTTTGTTGCGTATACGTGTAGTCATCATCCCTGTGTATGCAACTCATCTCCTGGATGCTCTGGCACGTAGGTTCTCAAACTGTTCCGTGAGGGACGGAACATGTGCAACCCTCTCCCAGTTTACCCTCATTAACAACTAATGTATTTAAACAAGCCAGTTTTTATTGCATTTTGCATTTAAAAAAGCCATCACACTCCAAATCTGCTCATCGGTGTCTTCAGCTAGCAAGAGATCCGCTTAGTTGTTTGCGAACCTACGATGACAGAACGCGCGTTCAAACCAGTTCAAACATTATTAACGTTGGCACTTTATTTATGAGTCGTGATGCTTCGGCAATCGTGCGCCACCGTTTTCATACAGTGAAATCAAATCAAGATTTATTATTTCATAGTACAATGTACAAGAAAGATATATGTACCGGAGAAGGTCCTGTAGGATGCACTAAAATAGGATCTCCTATGAAATTTAAGCATAAGTATTTGATTGGCAACAATAGTGGAAAAAATAATAAATCACAAGGTTACAATGAATGAGATACAAAGACAATTAAATGACGATGCTAACATCAACTACTATATGTCATAGGAAATGTAAACTGTAAAAAAATATATCTATATCAATAGCATAAAAAAAGAGACTGGAGAGAGATTGCACATAGTGAGAGAGAAACTAGTTAGGCAGAAGAATGAATTTCGCATTAAAAAAATGTTTTAAATTGATGGCAAAATTTATGTGTTCTTTGAACTTTTATCAGAAATGCCAATGTATTTCATAATGACGATTAGTTTGCACTTTGGGCAGAATGAAGTTGTTATGGTATGTGAAACAAGTTGGGTTAGTATTAGTAAACATGATCAAGGCAGTGCTGTTCCGTACTATGCCAAAGAATTCGCATTCAGAGACATGAAAATTCCTATTTCGGGGATTTTATCCTGGAAACGTTGATGAAATTCCCAGCATATTTTCCTGCACTACAGTACTAATTTCCACCCCCATTCACAAACACACATACTATAATTACACGTGCCTGACATACTGGTGACTTTTGAAATTACGAGTTCATGACTAGCCCCTACACTGCCGCACAACGAAAGCATGACTTTACTAATTCATATACTGTTATTATACTGCACATTGTGGGCTTCAAGTCTAATACCAATGGTGTAAATATCAAAAACAAATCTCAAGTGCCATGCTTGCATTGTGCATGCATGCATCAGCACCGATTACAGCAGATGAAGGCGCACTGTGATCGCTAATTACCGGTTGTCATAGGAGAATTTAACATTCCTAAAATTCTCTGCAATATCACGAAGATTCCCTTTTTCCCTCTGGCTCAAAATGACAGGCGTAAATTCCCCCAAAAAGGGAAAATTCCTTTGCCGAACATTATTAGATGAAGGAATTAATGATAATGAGATTTGTTCATTAATCAGTTTAAAAAGAAAAGTGGCAAGATTGATTTTTACTAAGGAGGCAGCATTCAGAATTTTATTTTCTTCTAGCAACTGTATAGCATTGTAGGTGGGTGGACTGAACGTGATTAATCGAGTTGCCTGGTTCTGTATGCTTTGTAGTGGTTTTAGGTGAGTGGTGTACGTATTGAGGTTATGCAGTAATTGATGCGCGAGTGTACAAACGCGAAATGATGTGAGAGCAAAAGGTAAAAAAAATGGACGTGCATTGATGAGGATGCGTATTCCTAGAGATAACTTCTTTTTAAGGTGTGTTACATGGTTTTGAAATTTCAAGTTATGGTCATTATTATTGTCTAAGTAAATACTTTCTTCACTTACCAATAATGCATAGTTATCAATGAAAATGGGCTTAATGCACTGTGGGGATTTATTTTGTGATGAGAATAAAACAAATTTAGTTTTAGAGGGATTAATGGTAAGTTAATTAGTTTTATACCATTCTAACAAGTTGTGAAGCTCACTATGAAGCTGGGCTAATACTACTGATAGATCTTCATTAGAATTAATAATTATGGTTTCATCAACATATAATATGCATTTAAAGATGGTATGACAATTAGGCAGATCATTAATATAAAATAAAAATAGCAAGGTGCCCTAAATTGACTCTTGCGTTACAGCTAAATTAGTAATTTTAGATTTAGAGTGAGTGTTACATATACTAACAACCTGATACCTGTCTCGTAATTAGTCGTGTAGTAGCAGTAAAGGAAAACTAGTTATGCCAGTTCAGTCTAGTGTAATAATAAGAATGTAATCATCAATAGTGTAAAATGCCCGGGTGATGATTCCTGGATGCAGTTTCTTCGAATATAGAACCTGCAAATTTACCGTCATTGATGGCTTTCTTTAGTTGGTCATTAAGAGATATAACTACTGGGTCAGTAGGGTAACCTGATATAAATCCAAATTGGTCAATTGAAGGTATATTAAATTCGTTTAAATATTTTATCAATCATTTCTCAATTATTTTTTTATTGACCTTGCTGAAAAAAGGTAAAACACAGATTGGTCTATAATAAGATACTAATGAGCAATCTCCTTTCTTAAAAACTGGAGCTATTCTACCGCATTTCAGTTCTCGCAGAAAGATTCCTATTATAAACATGAGATTGATAACGTTAGACATCATAAATAGTACTGGTTTACAAATAATTTATTATGTCCCTGATGAATGTTATCGAGCCCAGCGCAGAAAATAGAACAGCCCAAGGTGGGCGGTAATAATAATGTGTGGTTGGGTGCTTCTAGAGTTGTTATGAGTACCATTTGCTTATCACTTATTATACAAACGAGCATTACGAGATAGTGGGTGCAGCAAGATTTCTTGGCTGCTGCGCTGTACTCTTGAAAGTGGTCCCGCACGAAGTGGCCGTGAACGGCGGTTGTCTTTTAAAAGCTTGCAGTACACTTTACACTATCATATCAGTTTTCTTAAGAGAAGGCTCATTGTTAAGTAACTATCGATCATAATTTTTTCCAATTCTGTATGAGTCTGATGTGTTTTTCTTTTTAAATGTTTCCAGCAAACCAAGTTTTCAAAACACTTTTTAAATATTATTTCATATGTTTGTTACAAGGGCTAGATAGGTCACTGGGTATGTAAAAAAGTAGTTCAGTTCATACCTGGCGATAATCGGTTCAAAGCTACCCGCAGGTCGCGGGATCGAATCTCGGCTGGGGCGGCTGCATTTTCAATAGAGCGAAAATGCTGTAGACCTGTGTGACCAGATTTGGATGCACGTTAGAGAATCTCAGGTGGTCAAAATTTCCAGAGCCCTCCACTACGGCGCCTCTCATAATCATATGGTGGTTTATGGACGTTGAAGCCCACATATCCATCTATCTAATTGGTTCAAAAGTTTTTTGAAAGGTTGTTTTGGGTGTTATGTCTATTATAAGCCAATTAATTTATGTGCTCACACTCCCAGGTTTTTAAAAATTTGTTTTTTAAGCTCCTAGGACAACATATTAAATGCCGCTAACTGCTTCAAAATTGAAATTTTGCTGCTCCAAAAACTGCTCCCAATTCAGTCTCAGCCATTTCACCCATATTAGCACTTTTATGCGCAGTGTCATAAAGTTAACATACAGATTCAAAGGACATGGTCCCCCTTTGAGCACATGCATTAAAACCTATAGCCACTCTGGTGCCGCCATGATGGAACGATACTCAGCTTTCGTGTGACGTTCACTCACTCTCTCCACTGTATGCTGCAATAACCCTTGGCATTTTTTCTGTTTCGTGGATCTCACAGTAAGAGACTCTTTACATTAAGTCAAGCTCTTGGCTGATGGCAACAAAAAATATGGACGAGGCACTATATACGGCTCTCCCGACGCGCAAGCAAGCTGGTGCAATCGTCTCAGCATTACAGGGATGGTGGCGCCATCTACTTAACAAAAATGCAAATGCTCCATTTTGCCGCAACACATTGCATAAATGGCTATTGGTATCTCTCCTAAAAGTAGTCGATATAAACGTCATGAAATTTTCCTTCAAATATAATACATAAATGCACTTGTTTACGATTTGTACTGCTAGATTTTCAGTGTTTTAAATGTCTAAATTTACCACTTCCTAAAGTATTGTCATGGCAACATTGACAACATTCCAAGATGTCGAAGCTTTGGTGGTTATGGCTTTTTCGGCCCAGCTTTTCTTCTAGAGTCAATATATTAATTCTATGCGCAATGCCATGTGCAATTACACTGACCAAAAAAAATGAAGGCATTAGTGGTGCCAAGCTTGAGACCAGGATGATGTGTCGTCGTCAGTACGACTCGGTTCCTGTGCTGCAGTCTTTTTTTGCAACTCAGAAAGCAGTGAAAGAGAGCTACAAGCTGTGCCCTGGGTAGTTTGGGGAATGCAGAAGAAAGCTCCATGAGCTTAGTGCTGACACCCAAAACGCAATAGTGTGGTGGAAAGACGCATCTCACTGCTTAAATCCACTAGAAATAGGCGTGCTCAAATGCGACCTTACATTCTGCCACAAGAGCAATGCAGTGAATGAGTACAAGCTACATGAAGACACAAGGGTGTTTGCGTGACATTTACGCATCAAGGAAGTATTTTTTCATAAGGCAGATACAGAAGGCAAAAGCTGTGACTATGTGTGACCACAAAGCTCGTGGGCACCAGATACCAAACAATGCCAAGAGTTGTATCAATACACGAAGCTACAGTGGAATCCCGCTTTTACATTGCCCGTTTTCACGAGGACCCCCATCTTACGACGAATTTCTCTCATTCCGGTGAAAGCCCCATGGATGCAATGCGTAGAAAATCTCAATAGTCTGACACAATTTTATGCCGAATTTGCATTTCACAACGATCCACGCGAAGTGAGGGGACCAAATAGCGAACAAAGGAGAAGTGCCACAGGTATCTTTTGCCGCACTAGCAGGAGCAACCCTTTGCATGCCGAGCGCTCGGAAAAGCAGTTCATTTTGGTTTTCAGTTGGCGTTCGTTCGTCTTCCTTTCATCATCTTAGTAGCTGTGAGAGCGGCGTAAAGGGGCGCGGTTGTGGTTTTTTTCATTCTTTTCACCCTTTTTGAACGACCATCTCTCTCCCACTTTCGTCGTGCAAAGGTGTCTGAAGAATTTCGTCTAGAGAAGGCTAACCTGTGTAGCATCTTAGTTGAGGGGGAGGGGGGCATTATTAGGATGTAATCTAATGTAATGTTATGTAATGCTGCATTATTAGGGCTTACACGAAAACACATCTCAAAACGATGTCGTGTACCTTCAGCAGTGCAGCTGCCATCTGCTATCAACGACCACCCTTGATAAATGAATGCATCGCTCACGTTATGGGAGCTTGTACAAGAATGCGCATAACGGTCTGAACTTGCAGTTGTGGATCCACAACCCGCTGACGCAGCTTCCACGTCATTTCCGCGTACAATATGGCGTACCCACTATCCAAGATGCACGCGCTTTTCTCGGACACAGAACCATCAGACATGCAATGCACTCCGAAAGGCAGCGGAGACTGGGGAAGGAGGCAGCGCCTGCCCGCCCGTGCCGACGGCGATTCTAAGTGCGACACCTCAACAGTGACTCACAAGAAAAGGGGATAAGGAGGTATTAAAAGGGATAGAGTGAGAAGTAAAGATAAAATAGAAAAAAATGGGGACACGGTTGAAGGAGTCCGAGGACTGGGTACCACTCAGCAAGAGCTTCACGGCGTCAGGAGATGGCGGAGGGCGAGCCTCTCGGCTAGTGCTGTGCTGTGGTCAGAGATCGCGGGGGCACAACCGTTCTGCACGGAATCCAGTGCACACTACGACAGGCAACAGAGACTGGAAGAAGAGGCGGCGCCGGCCCGTCCATGCGGACGGCGATCCACGGCGGCTTCCTTCCTTTGTACGCAGTTCGTACGCACACAGCGCATACGAACTCCACAGAGGACGCGCTTTTGGACATTTCTAAGCTTGAGGGGAAGCTTTTGCGGATGGGCTCAAAGAAAGTGCAGAAGAAGCTTATAAATTTTTTAAAAATGTGTGCCATGTTTCGCTACGGCTGTTGCGAATCGCACCAGCGGATTGTGGCGCACTAAAGATTCGTTTCAACGAATCATAACTAGTACCTGCGAGACAGTATTCTTTTCACTTTGTTTTAGAGTCCTGTAGAGTTTGTTTGTAGTTTGCGTTAAAGTTTCTCCCTAATCTGTATACTAGACGTTTTATTTTCATGTTTGGATTTTATGACGATTTTGCACAGTCTCAAGAAAGTCGTAAAATTGGGATTCCACTGTAGTAGTCTCAAAGGAAATTCTGACCACAGCTAGACAGAGTCAAAAAACTTAGCTTATGCAGAGCATGATGTCCTGAGAGAACCTGCAAGCAGAAGAGACTTTGACTGTGTTCCAATTCTAAGACAGAATCATAGACAGTTTACATGGACAGCTTAGAAGACAGAATCGAGCCCATGTCGTCTGAGAAATGGAACATGTCCGGACGGCTTGCTGTCTGAGCAGTCTGAGCAAACATATCCGAGCAGTTTGCTGAGCCGCCATCTTGTTTGTACAGCAAAGAAGCCTGCATCGTATTTGTCTAAGATGCGGTCTCCTCGAAGCTATTTATTTTGCTGGCTATATGAGAATCGGAATCGGACTTAAGATGGTTGCCGTCCACTTAGTTGTCTATTCAGCTGTCTATGGTGAGTATTGAAACATACCCATTGTTATAAGACCATAGTGATAGTATTGTAATCTGGCCTTAGGAAAACTCTTAAAAACAAGGCCATGAGGCAATTCAGAATTATAGTGAAAATATTAGGGGTGTCCAAATATTCGAAAGTTCTGAATATTCGTCGAATATTGTATTTGTAATATTCGTATTCGGTTCGATAACCACATATTCGAAAATTTTGAATATTCAAACTACTAACTCTAATACTCCTCGAGTATTCTATGTTCACGAATACTAGTTCGCATATGTCACTGTAAAGAAGTCATGATTTTGCGCATTTGAGATAAGAGCCTCAGTAGATCATGCAGCGATTGCTAAGACTTCCTTGCAAGTGCAGCGATGCCTGCCCAGAATTTCATGGGAGCGTGATGACGGCTACCGAAAAATGCGGCGGCACATCATCGTGACAAACCTACCAATGGTAAACATCTCAATCAATTTAAGTCATGCACTACCTGCACCGGAGTATGTGTGCGGCTTAGCGCTGGTACGGTTCATGTAAGCGTACCGATCGCACCGTCCGCTGCCGCACCCTTGTGCGCGGGATCGCAAGTGCGTATCGCTCCTTGAAATAAAGGCAGTTCGCCGCTGCCGCACTGGCTTGACAAAATAGTCTTTACACCTTTCCTCAGCTCCGTGCTAAGTGAGCACGAACAAAAAAAAAATTCTACGTAAGGGCAAATGCACGCTATTACAATACAAGGTGCGGCGTTGATAGAGTGAGCTTAGTAGGTGATGCACTGTACGCAACTAGCTAGGGGCACGCTCAGCTTGATGTGTGATGGTAACGCGTTTCATGTATAGCCATGCCAGTTTTCACTTGTGGAACGCCGTACAAATGTACGTACGCATTTCGAAGCCTGACGAGACGTTCGTCAGCTGCGCCGCTACTTCAGCTTGTATACTTTCTTCATGGTTCCGGAATGATTTCATGGTAGTGGATATGGTCATGCGAATGAGCTGAAGTGTTTTTTCGTGCAATGGCAAACATTGAAAAGGCTGTTAAAAACAGTGGACATCGGGTGCAAGAGAATAAGAGGAGGACGAGGGATGGTACGTGGCACGTGAGGTGGTTCTTGGATCTACGCCGCAATAAACAGACATCGAGATGTTCCGCTCTTCATCTCCACGCGTATTAGTCTTTTGAACCCGGTTTTCCACGAAAGAAGTCTTCGGATTTTACATTAATTTCTAGGAAATGCACCCGCAGCGATTCGGGGAAAAAAAACTGTGGACATAGGGTACAAGAGAGGAAGAGAAGGACGAGGGATGGCGCGTGGCACGTGAGGTGGTTCTTGGATCTACGCCGCAACAAACAGACATCGAAACGCTCTGCTCTTTATCTCCACACGTATGAATCCTTTGAACCCGGTTTTCCACGAAAAAAGTCTTTGGATTTTACAAAGGTCATGCACTTTTGGTAACGTTACAATGAAGCTAGCCGCTTTCCTGTCTTCTTCTTGGTTTCCTGTGTTCTTTGTTTTATTGGCTGAATCTTTTTTTCTGTTACAATGGTATTATCATATATACATACACTCAAACCTCGATATAATGAAATATCGGTTATAACAAAGTAAATGAAAAATAGTCTTGCAGTAGACATAGTGTTGGGAATAAATTTTCATAACAAATTTTTGGCTATAACGAACTTGAGTTCATTTAAGATGGAGCTTTGTTATAATGAGGTTTGAGTGCAGTTCTACATTGCTTACAGCGGTGCACGTAAGGCGACGAACAGATTAATGCGTAGTTCCACTGCGATCCCGACAGCGCCTTTTAAATTTTGTCGTAAGCGCAACACATGGCAACGTCACCTGCAATAAACCCTCTGTTACACCGTTTCTGCAATTTTAGTCTTTTCGACCTCAGTTTACTGCTGTTGGCAGCCAGTGCACTGATGGGGGTTGCGATGCGGCTAAGTAGTGTCCTCGTTCACGGGAGCTGTGGCTTCGTTAACACCGCATTGGCAGATCCCACGTACAGTGGGAATCGATGATATGTGAAGCACGAGTGTGGAAGGTTGATATGTCAGTTTAAAATCAGCACAATGTTATGAGGCGGATGTAAACTATGCCGTACATCACTTCCATGTCATGATTATTTTCTTTAGACGTGTCATTTACCTTCGTTGTCTATTAACGGCACGTGATACCAAATTTGGTATATGTGAAGCTAGCGAAACGGCGGTGAGAACGCTATGAGCGTGGCATGTATTCATGTTTTACATAACACGTATGTCATCATCAACATGTTTGGAAGTGTCGTTTAATTTTGTCGTCTATTCACGTCACGTGATACCACATTCGGTACATGAGGAGCTAGCAAAACAGCCGCAAGCGCGCTATGAGCGTAGCATGTAGTCATGTTTTTTATGACACTCATGTCAGGATTATCACGTTTGGATGTGTCATTTACCTTCGTAATCCATCCACGTCGCGTAATACCAAATTTGGCATGCCTAATGCTAGCAAAATGGTCGTGAGCGCATCATGAGCAAAGGATGTAGCCATGTTTTACATGACATGTATGTCATGGTTATCATGGTTGGGCGTGTCATTTACATTCGTCGTCAATTCACGTCAGGAATACCAAATTTGGTAAATGTGAAGCTAGCGAAACGAAAGCGAGCACGCTTTGAGCGTGGCATGTAGTCATGTTTTACGTGCCACGCATGTTATGATTATCATGTTTGTACGTGGCATTTACCTTCGTTGTCCATCCACATCACGTAATACGAAATTTGGTATACATGTTGCTAGCGAAATGGTCGCGAGGGCATCATGTACGTAGGATGTAGCCATGTTTTACATGACACGCATGTCATGATTATCATGGTTGGGCGTGTTATTTACATTCGTCGTCGATTCACGTCACGAATACCAAATTTGGTAAATGTGAAGCTAGTGAAGCGGAGGCGAGCAAGCTATGAGCGTAACATGTAGTCATGTTTTATATGCCACTCATGTCATGATTATTATGTTTGCACGTGGCATTTACCTTTGTTGTCCATCCACGTCACGTAATACCAAATTTGGTATACATGACGCTAGCGAAATGGTCGCGAGTGCATCATGAGCATAGGATGTAGTCATGTTTTACATGACACACATTTCATGATTGTCGTGTTTGGACGTGTCATTTTCAATTCACGTCACGTAATGCCAAATTTGGTACAGTCGAAGCTCGACAATTCAAACTCGTAGGGGCCCGAAAATTTGTTCGAATTAAAAGAAGTTCGAATAAATGAAAGCTAAATAAACGGAGGGCTCTCCATGCAGTAGCGCATGTGCATTGGGCTAACACACGAGGGGGAAGTTTAAGAATACTTACATTTATTAACAAATCACAGGACATCTGTTATTAATTGAAGTAATCGGTGATGCACGTCTGCACAGGTTTGCCTTGCAGCGAGTCAAAGCATTTCTACTTCGGCTTCAGCATTCTCCTGGCAAGAGAAGTTGCGCACGAAAATGTCCTGCGCCGACACTTTCTAAAGATGACGACAACGATGACTGCTGCGTAGCAGACGTTCCCTCTCTCCGCTATGCAGCCGCAGCATGGCCAGCACATGACGAGAAAGGAGGAGCGTCTCTACACGGAGAGAAGCAGATCGGTATTTCAGAGAAAACCAACACTCCATGGCAGCTTTTTTTTTTTTTTTTGCTCTCTTTGCGCTCGTCGTTGAATTGAAAGGAGAAGGATTACGTGGCAGGGAAGGGAAAGGGGGATGCGTGGCACCGGCACGTGAGAGACCCCAACCCTCCCCTCAAGGCGCAGAGCTGTGCTCCCGCAAGGGGCAAGGGCTGCAGAAGAAGTAGTGCTTTCTTTCTTTCCTTCAACCACACAATCATTAAACCCAGTGACGGCTTTCTTTTTTTTTTCCTCTCTCTCTCTGTGCGCGGCGTTGGAAGGAGGAGGGTCTTTATGTGGCAAAGACGGAAAAGGGAAAAGCGTGACACGGGCACGTCACAGATCGGCATTTGAGAGAGAGCAAACATTCCACTGCAGTCTTTTCTTTCCTTTTCATTTCCTTTGTGGGCAGCGTTGAGGTGTCGCAGGTGCCGCGTCGGGATTGGGCGGGGTGCTGAGAGCATTTTTGGAGCGCGGTATGTTCGAAATAATTGTCAGAAGTGCTTGGGCGTTCGAATTACCGGGTGTTTTGCCCATTGGAATACACATAGCTTTGATCGGACCTCATTGTGAGTACAAATTAACTGGAAGTTCGAATTAAGCGCGTTCGAAATAATAAGATTCGACTGTATATGTGATGCTAGCGAAACGGCGGTGAGCACGCTATGAGCATGGCATGTAGTCATGTTTTACATACCACGCATATCATGATTATCATGTTTGCATGTGGTCTTCGTTGTACATCCGCGTCATGTAATACCAAATTTGGTATACGTGACGCTAGCAAAACGGTCACGAGCGTATCATGAGCATAGGATGTGGTCATGTTTTACATGACACGCATGTCAGGATTAGAGACCGGATTATAGGCTAATGCCTATTTTGTTTCTTGCGTTCCTATCGTGCTATTTTGATATATGAGCATGAATTAGAGGCTAAGAAGAGGTTTTATAGTGTTTTTATAGGGCCTATAAATGCCTATTTTTTATGTTTGTGCTTAAATTCCTGAAACATCATTCGACCTGAAATTTTGTTTTCGAGTACTGTTGTAGACAGGTATTCATGTTACCAGGCAAAATTGAGTTTTCGGAACTCTGTGGGGCACAACTTATAATACTCCATCTCATAAGTTCCTTTCAGCACTGTCAAAGCTACAAGGCCTCTTGGACCATAGGAAGACCGATTAGGCTCTACACATTTATTCGTCTGCAATGTGTTGTCCACTCGGCATCTCCCTGGCATCTGCTCGTATGCGTAGATAACAGAAGGTGTTTCTGTGCAGCCGCAGGACGATGAAGAACGGATGCGAAACTATAGAGTGTCATCAGGGAAAAGCCAAGGGTCGATAAGAAAAATGTACAACATGGTTTTTGTTTGGTCATTTACGTCTCACATAGCGCTTTACTAGGTCACATGAGAGATTTTACTTAGGCACTACATGGACGTTGTTGCCTGCCCAATGAGAAGCTTTGTACCACTGGAATTTTTTATATTAGTTCATTACATTCCGCGAAACCAAGATGTGAGAAGGTGAGCGTGAAACCTTTGCCACTCGCTTGGTGCAGACTTCGCAAGTCAAACTTTCCCTGTCCCCTTCGGTATCTGAGCAACTCGGAGCAGGAAGATCACACAACGCAGACGCATGCCTCAACATGTCATATGCCTGCAAGGTTACATTCGCATGTCATTCCCATGCCAGTTTGTGCATGCCAGTGGCGTTATGTCGTGTCGATGTTTTGTTTAATGCACTGCCTGTTTCTGTAGAATAGATCCCTCTATGCACGCACATTTGCAAAGGCTGCCATTAATCATGTATGCTTGCAAATCTTGGTAGATGAGATGTGCATGCATTCCTTTTGCCTGTACGAAATTATCAAATCTGGTGAAGGGCCCTTTAGGTATTCACACAAAGAATAAGAATTGACCCTGTGTCGCAGGTTAGATTAAGTTAATACCAGTCAAAAAGGCCGTTCTGGCCTATAAGTGCTCTGGCTATTTGCTCTGTGTTGCCCTTCTCAGCCATGCCAAAAAGAAGAGACCAAGGAGTGTGTTTATTCGATGGTGAACACTTCATTCACCATGTTGGACTAGAAAAGGAGAGACCATATTCTGCAAACCCTGTGGAAACAAAACTGCATGGCTATGCTGAACCATTGGCGCTTTTGTACCAGCATAAACTAAAACATTTCTGTTTGTTTTCTTATTGTAAACACAGATCTCACATGTATATCTTCGAAAATTTGAATTTTGTCAAAGCTTACTGTGTTTTTATTTATAATTTTAGGGGCTTAAAACAGTCTTGGCACCTATTTATGGTGCCTGAAACCCGGTTCTGTAGTGCCTCTAAATCCGGCCTCTAGTCATGATTATCATGCTCGGACATGTCATTTACCTTCGTCGTCCATTCTTTTCATGTAATACCAAATTTCATATATGTCAAGCTAGCGAAACGACCGTGAGCTCTTCATGAGCATGGCGTGTAGTCATGACTTACACGACCTGTATGTCATGACTGCCCCGTTAGGGTCGATCACTTCCCCATGCAGTCATGTCATACCATACCAGTTTTACAATATGTCGTGTGAACAAAACCACTGCAAGAGTAGCAAGATTGAAATGTAAATCATGACATTCATGACACACTTCATGATTTTTATGTTATGACTATCAGTTATGCTGTCATACACTCATGTTATGGCATACCAATTTTGATACAGGTAGCATTATCTAAATGGCCAGGAGAGATAAAAAGTCCCAGGTAGGTAGATAGGCAGACAGGCGGGCGGGCGGGGCAAGGCGTGTCACCTCGGGGTCCCCTCCGATGGTGTCTATAGCGCTATAGAGTCGGTCGCTCACGCAAACTTCAAAATGGATTTAAAATACTTTCCAAGTTATATTCGCTGTTGATATCTTGCATATGATATACGAATGTTCATGAGAATCGACCCCGCAGGCTATCTCGGCCCCGAAATTTTGTGTCAGTACCCCTTTAATAATCGCTCAGATAAAAAAAACACAACAGTGTCTTCATGGTCACTAGCCATCATGGAAGGTACGAAAGGTTTTTTTTTAATAAAGTGTCACCACATAAAAAAAAAGATACAAAAGGTTTGTTCAACATGTGAATTGAGCACAGGGCATCACACTGTGACAAGCTCAACTATTACAGTCTATGCTTTCTGGCAAGTACAGATGGTGACACTTTTTTGTGGGCAAAAACTCACTATAATAACAATTATACTGTACCCAACACAATTGTACTGTTCCCAACATAAATAAGTATATGATTGAGTAAAATATTACTGGTGGAAAAAAAATTGTACTCCTTCATTATTTGATGTTCGATTTGTATTCGAGGCTATGTATTCGTATATGAAAATTTTGATATTTGTACACCCCTAAAGATATACAACATATGATGATGAATTTTCTAGCCAGGGAATTACAAGTACTGTTTCTTGATTTGTAGAGACAAGCAAGCAGCAGCCCACTTCTGCCTTCTTTATGTTGTTTTTGTAGATGAATTACTCATCGCATAAATTTCAGGTAGACCTATACCGTCAAACCCATTGATACAACAAGCTTGAAAGTTGTGCGAAAAGTGGTCTCTATATTAGCAGTTTGCTGGTATAAATAATGGCATTAATATCATCATTCTCAGCCTGTTTTAATTCACTGCTTGACATAGACCTCTCCCAAGGATCTCTACTCTAGCCTGTGCAAGCTGATTCCCATTTTATACCATGTGTCGTTGCTGCTCTGCTTTCCCTGAACGTATTATCTATCCCTTCTGTTGCTCTTACTGTCCACGCATTACGGGGCCAGTCCAGGGCCATTTCTTTGTGAAATATTGACGGCCGAAACTAATGGGATGCAAAAGAAGGAGACAAACGAGCTGCCAATATTTCAGCGTGGATCTATATCAACTCTTTTGCCATTTCTTTCACTTTTCCTATCTAACTCATTTTGTTGCCCTCTGATCTCTTAATGTTATTCCTATAATTTTACATTAAATTGTATGCTGCATTGCCTTCAACGTTTTCTCCATAGTTGGTGACAAGCAAAGAGAAAAAAGGGAAGTGTACTGTTGTTCGTTTCTGCTACATGCGTTCAACTGCGGCCGCTCATAACTATGAAATAACAGTTACGGTGAACCAATGAGAAATTCCACATGGCGTTGTTCACAATATGAGGTGATGTGCCGCTGCACTGAAATAGGCAGGTGTTCATTCACTTTACCTGTGGTATTTTCTTCATTAAGAAGAAGCTATTTCCTTCTGTTATTCACTTTCACTCAGCATCATCCTTGCCGGTTGTGATTTTATACAGATGTTTCTGACATTGCAGCTTTTGAAGTGCACCAAAGCAGCGGAGTTTTATCTCGTTTTATTGTTTTGGCAGTGTGAAGCAGACACACTGTATATTCCCTTCGTCGCTCGAATGCACCAAGCATATCGCCTGTGCATCACCATTCGACAATTGTCATTGTGGTCATTCATGTGCTGTAAGGTGAAAGTGAAGTTGGGATGTACAGGCGGTTGGTTAAAAAAATGGGTGGATGTGTGCGGCCATGTTTTGCAGAATGTGTGTATCTGTGATTTACTGCCTGCAAAAGCCATGGCATCAGTGTTGCCACATGTTTGTGTGTGCGTTACTTGGGTGTCACAACGTGGGAATATGCATCGGTGCACCTATGCACATCATTTCGAATTAACCGTAAGTTCAAATTAAGCGTGTTCGAAAAAATGAGATACGACTGTGTTTATTTTCCGTCGCACGCGCGGTCGCGTAGCGGTACATCGGGCCACGACGTGGTTTCCTTCTTTGCATGCTTATAGGTGTGCGCCCATCTGAGCATACATTGCCACAAACTGTTGTAATCGATATAATGAAATAATGGATATGATGATATAATGGATACGATGAAATAATTGTGGCTCCCCTTCAACTTCGTTATAACGAGGTTTGAGTGTAATAGCTTCATTTTGCGGAAAACAAGCAAAAGGCGCCGCAGCAGCCATTGCGAGTCTCGCCGCCGGCTGTGATTGGTCGAAGCTCCATGACATCTCGCGTGGGGCAGTGAGGACAGCATAGTGCGCTCGCCAGCAGGCAATGCCAAGTTTATCTGGTCAAATCTGGCTGTTAGTATCGCAAACTGTGGAAGTCGTAACGAGTTCACTGTACATGTGTACATGTTCGAGCCGGTCGCCACTGTAAAAGCGACGGTGCTGATGATGTCAGCGCTGATGATGCGGCACAGAAAAGCAAGTCTTTTCCAGCCTCCTTCAACCGCATTGGAAACATAAGCTGGTACATATAAGATGCATGTCAGTACTTAATTTCACTGTGATAAACTGATACAATTGATACGCTCAACTGTAGATATTACATCCGATTAGTAGCAGATGCATCGGCACTCCCTTTTAGCCGCATATTGGTACAGTCCACTCTACGCGCAGCATCGTGCCGAAACATCAGCTGTTTGTGGATTTCACTGCTCAGAGTGCAGTGTTGTCAATGCATTTACTATCACCCTTGGCAGCAGGTACAGACAGCATGTAGCAACTCGCATTGTGCATGACTGTACAGGGGTATGTAACATGGATGTGTTTAAAGAATGCAAAGTTACGTGGGGATTTCGGTTTTAAATCTCGTCGTTGTAGAAGACTTTTGTGATCGCTGGTCATTGTATTAACTACTGGTGAATTATTGTGTCTGCATGTCCAAGGCCATTAAAATGAACCAGCACTGCTTAGTTTTCTTCAATCAAATAAAGAAAAAGCTCGTTGCATTCATAACACTGATGCATTGTACAACCACATCTTATTCAGTTTGAAGGCGTACACTTGTCTCTTGTAGCAGCTACAAGCAACATACAAATGGCCTTGGTGCAGGCGATCATTTTTGAATGGTATACAGCAAATGGCACTCTTGCCTTGTGGTTTGCCAACACTGGTGATGGTCACACAGATTGGCCCAAGTAAAACCTGTCACAAACATGGAATTTTTTTTTTTTCAAGCGGAGTAAACAAATCTTTCAGTAGTTCATTGCCATGATAAAAAAAAATGTTGCTTTTAAATTGAACTTAGAACTTTATTAGACTTTATGACTAGCTTCACTGTTTCTTTATCTATGCAGCATTCCTTTGAAAAGAACACCCTCATGTTTTAACTAAGCTGGGACGAGTGCTGGCGTATCAAGCTTGCGTTCTTTGTAGATCATACTATACACCATTTACAGGTTGAAGTACAACATTATTTAGATAGTATGTCAAGTGATTGTGCATACCAGTTGTTGAACTAAAAGTTTTGATGCTGGATTTCAATTTGTAAGCACTGCACATCTTGATTCCTGAATACATACAGCGTAATTATTTGTTTATGACATTCTTGTTATACATTAAAATAATATAAACATTTATTCTTTTCTGACACTTTATTTGATATTTCCTTAAAGTATCAGAAGGCTTAAAAGAGTTCCCTGGTGGAGAGGATGTTATCAGGCCCTCTAGTGGTCATGGGCACCATTTAAGCATTGTATGAGCTTAGAATAACAGAAAGCTGAGCTATTTGCCAAGTATTCGTTCTAAAAGACAGTGCATGTTGGGTATTACAGTGTTGTGTTTGTGTGCTTTTGTGGTGTCATTGATTGATTCAACGACTTTGTCTGTTGCAGACGAGAACAAAGTTTGGAGATTGGTTCAGGCAATCGGCCCTACAAGAAGCACATTGTGCGGCCTCTCATTAAGGCCCAGGAGCGCTTTGGCAAGAAACGCTCTTATCGACTTCCCTCGGACCCTCCAAGGTGAATCTTGTGATGTTTCTCCATCTGTTATTTTCCTTGCTTGCTTTTGCCTTGCTGCCCTCTGTGACATAATTGGGGAAACTGTGAAAAGTTGAGCATATTTCACCAGTGTTGCATTGTATATGCACGTCCATCTTTGTTCATTTGTTAGATCTGTGCCAATGCGCATGACATTCACCACAAGTTCAAACGATGTTAATAGTAAACAAAGACGCATGGCAGCTGTGACTCCCAAGGGGTAGTACTCTTTCCAATTGACAGCGTAGACCGCGTGTAACTTAACTCGCGAAAGTCGTGAATATTCACGCTATAAGAAGTACCGTACAATAACCTAAACAACCTTTTTCAAGGGCCGCACTTACGCAAAGCGTGTTGAGCATATGCAGCCTCGTGGGTCTGAGAACCGAAGCATGCGATGCATCGAACTTACGACCATTTAAATTTCCAAATGTTATAAAAATTTAACGTTCGAATACCCCCGTTTTCATTGAAATGAACGCGAAAAAGAGGGGGGGGGGGGTCAAATAGAGGAAGCACCATCGCGAAAATTTGCCGACTGCTTCTCAGACTGCGTCGATTATGCACATTGCACGGAAACTACCGTATTTATTCGAATCTAGGCCAGCAGTTTTTTTTTTTCTAATTTTTTTGCATCAAACTCCAGAGTCAGCTTAGATTCATGGATTTCGAAAAACATGCCATTATTCATGGAAAAAAGTGGTGTACAAATGGCGCCACCTATATGGTGTTATAGCCATTAGTAGCCAAGTCAAAATATAGCCACCAATTTGACCTTTGTAGCAAGTGTTGAGGCGAGCCGCTGGTCATTTCGAGTCATGCTTCGAGTGGTCTGTGTGTGGGGTAGCTCAATGGCACCAAACACGCAGTGGTGCTTATAAAAGAAAAGTGGTCCTAGCTGCAGAGTCGTCGTCCAACGTTCCAGGCGAGACTTGAGCGGATGAAAAAAATGTGCACCACTCAAAGGGCTGCTGCATAGGACAACCCTGAAATTTTGATTGTGTGGTCTTTTAAGAAGTGCAGCATATCCAGTGCGCTTGATGGCACCAAGAATTGCACACTGTTTGAAGACAGCAACAAAGAAGTCGGAGACGAGGGAAGCAGCGACGACGACTCGGTATGTGCACGGCATCAGACTAGAAGCAGCGCGAAAAAAAAACGACATCAAATAAATACACACGACAGGACTAGAGGCGGTATGTTTCTCGAGTTAGTATTTGCATCATGAACCAACTGCTTTGTTTCATCTTCATGTCTGATAAATTTTTTCTCTTCGTGAATGCTGTCTTCGCTGTTTCGTTTGGCCTACGTTCGAGATACCGTATTTACTCGCGTAATGAACACACTTGCATAATTAATACATCCACAATTTCAGTCAGGATTTTTTTCCCTCCGCGTAATAAATGCATCCCCTGCATTCATCTGCTGCAGTCTCACTAATCGACTACTGGCGCCTTCTTACCCCTTGGATCTCTTCCATTTTTTATTGTTTTGCTGGCCCACCTCGGCTCGCTTCCTCCGCCACCCCCTCCTTTTGCTCGTTGCCGCATGCTGTATTGTTTTGCTTTCTATCTGTGTGCGGCACGTCCCGTCTTATCTGTGTGCCACAGCAGAGTTCACGAATGATGCGAGTATAGAGACATTGCAGCTGATAAAGCACACAACGAGCAAAGGTCACTAAACTGCCTGCGCCAACTGACGTGGGCAGTTTCAAAAAGCCCAACCACGTGCACGCGATTTTCGAGCGACGATGAGAGGATTCATCATCGCGAAGGTCAAGGCTCATTGGTCGTTATCGTGTCACAGGTTTCTGGAAAACCAGAAAAAATAGCTTGTTGCCGAGAAAAGATCGTGATGATTTCCACAACATGGTAGCACCCCCAATTCTCACTTTGCTTGCTCTCTGCGCGTACAGGAACTTCTTATGTGGAAGAAAGGCGGCGGCCGTATTTTGTTGTTAGTCTTGTTATCGGCGATTCGCTTTGATGCTTCGAGGGTAGCTTGCTGCAATGTTGATTACTTGCTACAATGCCAACAGCATCGTTGCAGTCATCGTGCGAGGTTACCAGGAAGTTGGCAAAGTGCATCGTAGTGCACGCTCCTGGGCGCTTCCTCGAGATCACAGCAGACACCACTGTTGTAGTCAAACAATTGTGAGAAAAAATATCCGCAAGACGCTTTTATGACGTGCACAGGCGACGCAGGGACAGCTTGCAGAAGATAGCGCCATCGACCACCGAAGATGAGTAAAGCGCAACAAAGAAGATGTTTCCAAACGATGTACGCGTATGTCAATTGTGAAAGGCTAAGTGACCTTAGCTTTTTTTTTTTTCATTACTGCATATTTTGCTTCTCCTAAAAAAGTTTTCATAAAATTTACCCCGTGTAATAAATGCACCCCCCAACTTTGCTCTGATTTTTCTAGCAAAAAAGTGTGTGTTCATTATGTGAGTAAATACGGTAAGTTTTTTTTACGGGCTTTCGACTTTAGGGAGTCGGCCTAGATTGCAGTAAATACGGTATGTCAAATCATGTGGGAAGTTAAACGCTCTGAAAAATACCAATTGTTCGATTTCACGGGCACGTACTCGATTTCCAAACATCGCAATCGAGCCGCGAAACATCATTAGAGTGCTATACGTGCCACTCTCAGAGATATTTATCTCTTACCTTCAATTGCAGCCACCATATAGAGTTTCGTTGATTCTGTACCAAACCGCAGCTTAGATTGCATGCAACCACTGCCAAAATGCAAGAAACGCTGATTAGGCCCATCCTGCGATCTGGCATATTGTCGGTGGAAGTTTGTGAAAGACCTGAAGATCGGGCGTCCAAGAACAGCGTCATTTATACAAGTTTGCGTTCGTGGCCTGGAGATCAGTGGCTCGCGTGATTGAGCCGTAAAAGTTATTGAATTTTCGGATGAGACACTAAACATATCTGTACCAAGCTCAATAATGATGATGCTTTGCCTGACAAAAAACGCTTAAGCGCAGTAATTGATAAGAACGAGATGGCATGGGCCATGATGCTTACAGCGCAAGTAATGACGACGGTGTAATATGTTTGCAAACAATCGCTACGTTAAACATTCGATCCTGTGCAGCCGCGACGGCACGCTACTCGCTAGTGGCCTACTACTGCGACAAATCTGGCAGACAGGCTCGGCACTAGCGATCTCGAAGTGCCGTTCAGTTCATACGTGAATTCTAGTTCGCGCAGTTTTCTGTACCATGCACAGGAATACGCAAAGCATTGTTGATACACGGTCGATCAGCTGACACCACCACCCTTTGCACTGCAACAAGAAATGAGGTAGCGAACATTCAGCAGTTCCTATCGGTTGGGAATGTACTTTGGTCCGATATGCATTCATTTGACGATCAAGAGTTCATCCGGTGAAAGCTGTACATGAAGTACGTTCGCGGGTCCTATCTTTTCTTATGCGAGTTCACGAGTTGATCATCCCTCCGTTGCATCTTGAATTGCACGGCGCGCCACCTATAGGCCGTGGGCATAGTGAATTACTTGTAGGAACAAAACCAACATGCAACAAGCATGACATATTGGTTCTTTTGTAAATTAAAAGGGCGATAGACCGCAAAAGGCCTCAGGTACTGGTTTTATAACCAGATTTTTGCTTTCCAAGGCTATCACGCTGTCGTTGAAGTTAGAATCCCATACAACAACGATATCCAGGCCATCTAATCATGTGCACACGCATGTGCACTTGATTTCATATTAGCAGCACCAGGGTTGAGCAGCGGTAAAGCCCACATTCATTTCTCGCACTGCTTCTTGTTAAGTGGAACCTCGTTATAATGAAGGTGGATATGATGAACTAATGAATATAACGAAGCAATTGTAACTCCACTTGAAATTCTTATAGAAGCCCATGTATTCAAAACCTCGTTTTAATCAAGTTAAAATTTTCTCACAATGGATATAACGAACCATCCTTTTTCAACAACGAGCATTTACTTATAATTTTGGTATACGTCAATTCAATATCTTATAGCGTGCTACGGTTTACGTATCATCATGACTGTGGTTATTCATAATTTGCGCCTTGCGCTCGCTGGGAGCCGCCTGCCAACACGCGCGTTGGTGTGTCTCCCTGCATCCCCTTTCCTCAGGAACTAATGAACTCGCCCGGACAGCAACTCGCACAGCGTGCGCGTCAGCCGACCTCCCTTCTCCTGTAGAACTCATTCACCCGCCTGTGCATCTGACTTTCTCCTCCCCTTCATCTCCGCTCTGGGACGGCGGAGATTGGGGCTATGTTCCTTGACGTTCACTGTGCATGAGCAACACCACCTCTATTAGTTTCGCCGCCTGACACGAGATCGACAACAGCAGCGGCAAACATGAGCTCAAAAATATAATAGTCAAGCAAAAGTCGGCCATGCTGAAACCATTGAGTACGGCGTTGACAAGAAAAAAAGTAGTCGAACATTTTGCGAAACCATCGCCAGTTAGGGTGCCAGGGGCAACCAGGCCTAGACGTCGTGGGCCACTCTCCTTGACGCCGGCACTGTGCTCAACTTTCTGCAGGTACGTCGGTGCTGATGCTGACGCGGTGGCAACGAAAGAGTTGTCAGATGAGGAAATCGTGCACGCGGTGACGGTGGTGCATGACGACAGTGACGAATGTGTCGACACCCCTGAGCCTAATGTTAGCGAACCAATTGTACCAACTCCTTCGCAAGCGCTGGATATGGCAGACATGCTGCGAGGCTTTGGTGCTTACGATGACCACAAGGACGGACTCGAAATAGCTGCTGAAGCTTAAAGAGCAGTCATCCGCGTGAAGAAGAGTCGGTAAAAGCCTATTATGAACTTTTTTCTTCGAAGTGATCTTCCAGCTGGTGTGCCGAGTTTAGTGGAAGTAAAGGTGCATTGTTCTTTATTATTTTGCTAGTTTTTTGCCTTCCGACAGCTGTTCTCTACGTGGTGGGCTGCTGTGATATTCGGTAGTGGGTACATTCTCTCTTGCTGGCTAATTGTTGGCAGAAATGGATAACGGCTATAACGAACTAATGGTTATCACAGAGTAATTATGACTCCCCTTCAACTTCGTTATAACGAGGTTTGACCCTGTACCTATGCCGAAGTGCTCCTAATAGTAAGACTACCTGCTCCAGAGCTAAATTTTTACTGCTGTAAAATGCTTCTAATAAAAAGATTACCTGCTCCAAAACGCTCCAGGACTATAATTTTACTGCTCCAAAATGTTCTTAATTGCTAGATTACCTGCTCCAAAATGCTTCAAAAGTAAAATTTTATTTATTTATTTATTTGAGCATACTGTTAACCCACATTTGTGGGTCATTACAGGGAGGGAGTACATAAAAGTAATAATTGGTATATAAAAACACTCAAGTAATGTCAACTATCAACAATAACAAAAAATATCATCAACATTGGCCTGACAAAAGGAAAGCAAAACATCAACATATGATCCAACGATTCTTAGGTAACATATAGTTGTCAAGCAAATGTTCAAAAGCCCTTGCATCCGTGGACTCAGCAATATGTGCAGGTAGCGCATTTCAGTTTTCGATAACATTGGGGAAAAACGAATACCGAAAGACGTTTGTGCGGGTGACATATGTTCTAATGGCTGCACTATGGTTTATTCTTCTGCTAATTCTACTAGGTTCCCGTATGTACATACTTTTATCAATATTTATTTGACCCTGGAGAATCTGAAATAATAATTTTATTTGGTTCCTCTGTCACCTAATTTCAAGCAGTTCCAATTTACATTATTTTAGCATCTCGGTAACTGAGTCTGTTTTTTTGTATCTCGAACATATGAACCTGGCTGCAAGTCTTTGGATTCTTTCCAGCTCATTTATTAGGCCTTTTTGGTGGGGACTCCAAGCTACAACAGCATACTCTAAAACAGGCCGAATAAAAGTTTTATATGCCCTCAGTTCGACGTCTTTGGTTGCGTTTCGTAGTTTTACTCGAAGAAAACACAGCTTTTTGTACGAGGAAGAACACACATTTTCAACGTTGCTGCGCCAGTTTAGGCCATTTGATATCACAACGCCTAGGTATTGAAAACTAGAAACATTTGTCAAAATTGCACTTCCCATACGATACTGGAAATCAAGAACGTTTTTCTTTCGGGTAATATTCGCAAAAGTGGTTTTGGCATAGTTAATTTCCATATCCCATTTTTCACACCAGGTATGGAGATCCTCAAGACATTGGTTAATTTTTTCCTGGTCATTTTCACAGTTAACTGGAGCATAAATTAAACAGTCATCTGCAAACAGTCTCAAGACCACTGGCAGCTGAACAACTGTGGCTACATCATTGATATAAACTAAAAACAATAAAGGGCCTAGCACCGAGCCCTGTGGTACCCCCAGAAAGTACATCCAAAAAGCTTGACACAGAATTATTAACACGCACTACTTGCCTCCGCCCTGTTAGATAAGCTTCAACCCATTTTAAAACATCATTACTGATACCAATTTGACGCAGCTTATAAAGCAGCTTACCACGTGAAACCTTGTCAAACGCTTTTTTTAAATCGATGCAAATTACATCAGTTTGTTGGTGTTCATCCAAAGCCCGCGCAACGTCGTGAACCGTTTCGATATGTTGTGTCACCGTGGGTAGGCCCCTTCTGAAGCCATGCTGAGTGGCGCAAAGCAGCTTATTTGTTTCCAGAAAATGAATAATATGTTTAGCGATTGCGTGCTCCATGATCTTGCAGCATACAGAGGTTAAAGATACAGGGCGATAGTTGTTTGGATGCATACAATTTCTACTTTTAAACACGGGTATAACAGCAGCGCAACGCCAATCTTGTGGAACGGAATGGCTACGTAAAGATTGTTCAAAAATAATTAATAATTACCAGATAGAAAGAGGCCCACTCGGCGTATCGCTTTAAAAATACCGTTGGTATTCCGTCGGGGCCACAGGCTTTCTTTGGATCTAAGTTCAACAGTTGTTCAAACACGCCCTCCTGATGAAACGAAAGAGGCTCCATGGGGCATGCGCAGGAATAGTTTATCTCGTCTGCGACAGAACTTTGTGCATCTCTATTAAAGACTGAATGGAAAAACTCGTTGAAACCATCTGCTATCCTTTGTGCATCTGTCACAGGAGCATCTTCTGTACTTATCTCCCAAAAAACGCTAAAATTTGGTGGGCGAGCTTTTAAGGAAGTTTCCCTGCGTCTCATTGAAGAACTTTCTTTTTGCTTCTGATAATGCTGTTTTTAGTCTACTGCGTGCCTGTGATAGTTCAGTTGACTTCTAGTGCTTCGAAATGCTCCAAAGTGCTCCAAAACTAATATTTACTGCTCAAAAGTGCTCCAAAACTAAAATATTACTGCTCCAAAAAATTGCGACATATTGGCAGTCCCCAGTGGGATCACTGTCAGAATTGTAGCAATTATTTTGAGCTGTTCTTCAAGCCCTGTGTCGTGGGGTCCAGGATTCATTTGAGCAAAATGTGTATGCATGGCAGCAAGACTAAGCATACATTACAGCTACGAAAGCATTTGCCAGATCACTTTCTTACCTGGACGTCAAACAAGAAGGGGTCTGAGTGACGCATTTTTGCATTGCCGCCGCGCCCACTGACGAATCTTCTCCATGGCACCCATACCGAGGCTTTATGCCTCTGTTATGCCTCGGTATGGGTGCCATGGAGAGGATCCCTGGAGAGGGACTTCGAAGATATCCGCAAAGAAAATCCTTGGAGAGGGACTTTTTCTTTAAGCATGATCCTTGCCCAATTTTCATTGCTAGAAATTGCCTGTATTGGATTACGTTTTTTTTGCCTTCAGGAAGCCTGTATTGAAATTGCATGTCATAAGTACTTCGTTGATTTGAGCAAGAAACAAACTGTGCATGCATTTTAATGGAATCTGGACACAGTACCAAAATGGCGTGAGTGAACGATGTTGTGCAGTCCCGAGCTCGTGGAGCAGGCAGTGGGGTCACCGTCCAGCAAAGGCCGCTCCCGGAGGGCCACGCACCGTCGCAGTGGCTCCAGCAGCAGCTGCTGTCGCATGGTAGACAGTGAGACACAGACGGATGCCGTGCAACTATCACCCCACAGTGAGGAGGAGAAGGACCTGAACAGCAACCAGGCTCCGCCTCGCCTGGTGCTGCAGACGCCCAGCATTCTAGAGGACTGCTCTGCTCGGCCTTCGCGCCAAAAGCGTCCCATGAGTGACAGTGACGAGTCACCCACCAGCCCTCCCCAGCAGGTGACCACATTTCGTTTGGAGGGGATCAGAGGGATCGGCAGTCGGGAAACTGGAGGCGCAAGCTTCTCATGTTAAGACACCTGCAAACATCTCGTTTATGTAGACAGGTTTGCTCTTACTCTCAAAAGTCGTCCGACAGTGTAGTAGGGTGTACCGTGCACTGAAACCTTATTATGAGAAAGTTGTGTCTTATACGAAAATAAGTTCGTTATATTCAAAACTCATTATAAAGGTATATTCCTTATACTGTATCTATTGCAAAACTATTTTCTTTATTCACTTTGTTACAACTGATGTTTCTTTATGTCAGAGTTTGTTATATTGAGGGTTGAGTGTAGTATAGTATCGAGGTTTGAGTACGATAATTCAGGTAATGGGAGCGATAGCACTGAGACTGGAATGCCTGTTTTTATTTATTTGTGTTTAAGTTTGTTTCCAAATAGCAACCACATTAGGTGATCCGGGTGGGTGAGTGGGTGGTGAAAATTCTAGATGTAGGCAAACATGTGTTTTATATCAATTTTAGAAGTAGCAGAAGCAGCTGAATGCAAAACACACACGTTTGACTCTTAATGGCACGTGTGCTAGACTCCATATTTACAGTGTGAGACGACATTGCAGGCACACAAGGCACACTGAGCGCTGACTGACAACTGATATTTTATGGGAATGTCGTTGGGGACCTCAGTTTGCGAAACATCGATCGGGCCACTATTTCTATTATGTGACTGGTAATATAGGCAATTGCAGGGAACTGTGGGATATAACTGCTTCCAGTTCGATGCATCACACGGGTTAGCAGCGGCACGGGCGCATTTTTGTACCGCTCCATTGAAAAAAAAAAAAGCACCTCTCCATGCAATATCAATGCTTTAGAAGTTGGTTTTTTGTTTCTGCTAACCATGACTGCGACGATGACAAGCTACAGAAGCCTTGAACAATAAGGAAACTTTTTTATCGCACGAAAATGATGTACAACGCTTTTATGCTGCTCTGGGGTACTGTCAGTTTGGCCAGCAGATCAGTCGATACAGAAGAGAGTTTTCATTGTATGATGCATTACTGCAGATGAAAAAACATTATTTTAAAGATCTCAGGGGATGGAGATGACTGTAGCAGTGTGCTAAAAGTTCATTTCGGGATCACTGCTTCAGCCGACATCATTGGTTTGAGCAAGATAAACGCAAATGCACTCGTCCAGCGCTTCGTGTAAGCTTGCTCTTGAGAGAAGCTTTCGCGCTTTTTGTCATATGTATGGGTGCAATGGCCGGCGCTCATCTCGTATTGCAGCTAGATTTTGCCCATGCGTTCCCATAATATCTGGGCTGGGCGCACCGGCGCGACAATTTATTTCTCGGTATAATATTCGCCGCGAATTCATGCGTAAGCTTTTTATTAATGTGGAATACACACGTACCTATGATAAAATGGTCTTTGCACAGTCTGGCTCCAGCGTTCAGTACCCGAAGGCTACCTGTCGCTGTGGCTTTTTTCACAGCCGCAGCCCTCCAAATTTTTTTTTTCTTCGTTCTATAGGATTCGATACCTGCATTTGCCTTTTACACTTGAGTTGGAGTAGCCAACGGCTGGACAACCGACCATGGTTTAGCAGGACGAAGATAAACGTGTGACCGTGCGCACGAATCCCGAATTATTTTAGGCTTACGGGGGAGTGGTTCGCCATCATCTACTCTCCTCGAACCGGAAGCTGGCAGCAGATGGTGCATCCCATCATCCCTCGCTCTTTTACTGGTCACCTATCTTAGTGACATTGACACCTATGCATTTCTTTCATCCTGCTTGGACTTTTCTCTTTTTCAATGGTAATTATTCGTCCTACCTGTCGCTCCGCTACTGCAGCAAATATTCTTGATGTCGTCCTAAGAAACAATAAAGACATTTTTATGTATGTGTTGTATTCAGATGGTCAATCCAATCATGACAGTATTACCGGATGCATCTGTACGGCAAGAGGAAAACAACAATTAAGGAAATTCATTGCTATAGCCGCACTAATTTTGAGATGATTAACCCAGAACTGCAAATCTTTTCTGATAACTTCCTTGCTCAACATTTATCTCGTTCAGTTGAACTTAATTCCTTGTGAAGGATTAGGTGCCCACTACTCCCATCTGTCATCACAAAAATTCACGCATTGGCTTCATCGTCTGAACAAGAAGAAAAAGCTCCTGTACCGCTGGTTAATTGATGCAGGTTTTCTTTCGACATGGCAGAAGTACCGTATTTGTGATAAGGAACATCAACCGCTGCTTAAAAGAACTCGCCATTTCTTTAGTAAAGACCTGCCCTGATGTCCACCAATGTTTTTTATAGATTCTGGTGAATCATCAGTCCAAGTTTTCATCCTGACATAGATCTAACTGCGATTTATGGTGAACTAGTCAATAAAACTGAGGGCTCACAATTGCTAAACGATGCCTTTTCAACGGTTTTCACCAATGAAGACATTACTCTTTTACTCACGTTAACAGTCACTGCCTAACATTTATCTGTCAGAAATTATCATCAGCAAATTTATGCCTTGTTGAATAACCTAAAAGCTACTACCAGCTCTAGTCACCTTCTCGGTGTCAATGACGAGATGCTTTTTAAAACCTTTTTCACTTGTTACCAGCCTCGTCGTCGTCATGATTGGCGAATGGCTATTTTCAAAGCGTATGACTGGGCTGTTCCTTTCTCAAGTACAACTCAAGTACCAATAGGTTACCTATAAAAGCATGACATCATTTTTAGATATCACCATGGTTTTCACAAGGGCTATTCATGCGATACACAACTCGCCAGATTTACTCACGATTTATTTTCAGCAGTTGTTTCACGTGGATGCAGGGTTCCTTGATTACCCTATGGTTTTGGATATCATTTTTCATCACAGGCCTCTTATCAAATTAACACACCTCATTATTCATCCTAACCTTGTTGCTGGGATTAGACTTTCTTTTCAAAAGACAACACACCTGTGCTAATGGCTCCAACTCTTCTGTTCCTGCAAACTCAGCAGTCCCTCAACCTAAGGCAGTGCACTTGGTCCATTCCTTTCCTTAATTTTTTTTATTCATGGCTTGCTGAAATGTGTTTTCTCTAGAACTCGATTATTCACAGATGATTGTGGTATACGATCTAGGAAAATTACTAATTTTGCTGACCGTCTTGCCCTCTAAACTGACCTTGATGAAGTTACAACTTGGTGACCCTCATGGCTAATACCCCTAAGTGCATCTAAAACAAAGCTAATGTGACCGCTTTCTACAGCCTACTTACTCAATAATGCTAGCCTTCAACTGTCGTCAACCCACAAGTACTGTGGTGTTCATCCTCAGTCTGATTTAACTTGGCATTACCACATTGACACTATCTTAGCTTCAGCCAACCGAGCATTTGTCTTCTTAACCTCAAGCATGCACCATCCCACTTAAGAAAGCTTGCTTACATAACACTCATCTGCAAAATGATTGAATATTCCTCTGCAAGTAAAACATTGTTAATTCAAAGTCACTCGGACAGTGAAAAATTTCTGACTTAAGCGGGTTTTTGAAATAATGGAAAATACAAAAAGTGGGATGCAAGGAACTTGACATTATTCGAAGTGATTAGGGCTAATAGTTTGCTGTGCCAGGTAGTGTGTTGCCCCAAGAGTTATGCATATTGTAACATTTTTTAGCTTGCAGAAAAAAGTTACAATATGGATACATACCAACTCGCCTAGCTATCTGTTTTACTCCAATAGTTATGCTTTCCAACAATACCTGATCACAATTTTGCCGTAAACAAAGGGGAACATCAAGCCTCTTCGGTGCCACTGAAAAAAAAACAAAAAACGCACCTGTGAAAAACAAAACATCTTCACTGCAAGGCATAAGTGACACGCGGGCAGCATGTCGCCTGCTCCTCGCTAGAGTGTACTATAGTCTGGTACAACTTAAGAAGGCAGCGGCATTTTTCCCTCAAAGGCGAATTCACACTAGCCTCCACCAATAAACCCACACTTCAGGTGACATCATGCACCAGACTACACTCAAGCCGCAGACCCTACCGATGATGAACATGCCCAACATGGCCACCCTCGCTTCGAACTGGGCGGAGTCCCATTGGCTGTGTGCGTCTCCCTTCGACAGAGTGAATTCGAATTATGTGTGGTGGTCTGTCATGCTGAAAATATTATTGTGAGTTTACGATACACAATTTGTGCCATGTGTGTTTCTTCTGAGCTGTGAGCCAGCGAAGAGAGATTGCAGCGAACATTGGTGATGCTGCGCTGCGCTTCGTCTCGAAACAGGATCCCGCGGCGACATATCAATGTAAACAAACATCGTGCATGTTTTTGTTTCATGGTGTTTTATTTGCGCCTAAGTGAAGTTACGTTGAGGAGAGTTCGCCAAAGCATGGTATCTACTGTGAACTTGCACGGAACAATTGTTCAATCATATGAGTTGCGAAAATCTCCATAGGCTCTATGTATCAAAATCCGAACACGTCATTGGCCCCGTTGTCGGGAGTCAGCAGATTGTTGTGCCACCTGTTGACCCGCATGCCCACTAGTAAACGCATTATTTTTGTTTTGTGTTGTTGCTCCCAGGTGGCGCGAACGTCAGCTAACTTCCCAAAAATTGGGCTAACTGCGTGTCCGGATTTCGGAAAGCAGTTTCGCAACTCGTATAATTGATTAACTCTGGCAGGGAATGCCATGCGCCAACGTGCGCGAACTCACAAGATTGCAGGTTCGCAACTGAAAAAAAAAGAAAAGCCTGACACATTCAAAAACGAAAGCTTGTGCAAACACACAAAAAGTACATGCGAATTTTATGCTATGAAATCAGCGACTGCTTTACAATTACACGCCCGGTGCTGTCGATCTTGCTCCGTAACAGATGACGCACAGCATTCTAGAAGGCACGGATGTATTTTTCTCTCGGGATCTGGCATGTGCTGTAGTATTTCCATCATTACAGTTTTACCAAAGCACGTCAGGATACACAAATTATATTTATACCGACAAATACGTTTTTTAGAAGCAGTCACATTTTTTTGAGCGGTACTATTTCTTTAGTTGCGGAGAAAATTGGCTGCTGCTCTTCGGTCATCTGGACGGGGCCACTCCTGCCTTCTTAAGTTGTACCAGACTATAGAACTCTTGAGTGGCGTGACTGCGTCTGGCCGCCTGATGCCTGCCATGTTTCTCATAGCGGCGGCGCTGCAGTCAATTAGTACTCGAAGTGCAGCGCTTCTGATGCAGGAACTGCTGTGCACTTCAGCACCCGCGGCGTGCTATATTGAATCCGGCTTTCTTTGTGCCTGCCCATCATTCACGCCTAGCACATGCTGTCATCACTCATAAAAGGACACTAAAGGCAACTAATAAGTCGATGTTGATTGTTCAAATAGTGGTCCAGAAACCTTGTACTGTTACTTTTGGGCCAAGAAAGGGCTTATTTTGAAATAAAATCATGTTTTAGTGGTGCGCATCAGGTTAGCACACTTCAAATTACCTGCCTCTAGAAGCGGACCAACCAGACCGACTCATGTCACTGTTGCCATGCCCAACATTGCCCGGCTTTACTGCACTAGTAACAATAGACCGAAAGCAGCAGGAGCCACAGCAGCAACACCGGCCATTGATAAATTTTCTGCCATTGGCTCCGAGATTGCAGACGTTTTTTTGTCAACTGCACCCCGCTAGATGACACGACCTGTCCAATGTAACTACGCGAAATGTGAATGTTTGAACCACTCGTGCCATCCCCTATACAGTGGACTCCTCTTAAACGAAACTTGAAGGTGCAAGAAAATTTGTTCCATTTATGAGAAGTTTCATTTAAGCAAGGCCCACAAAATGAATGAAATATGACTTTATTTCAAAAGAACCAACTGTGGCTGACTGAACAAAAACATTTTAAAGTATACAATACTTATATTGTTGATTACAAAGAAAAATGGTGCTAATATTGCTTACAGATATCTCTGTTTACAGCCGCACTTTTTCGAGAAACTATCTTTAAAACAAGACCATGCGCTTTTTAAAACCGCCCAGACAGTCATCGCTCACCTGCAAGTGCTCGATCCTCATGCAAGCAGCAATCTCTTTGGCCTTCTCTTCAAAAATGGGGCACACTTGAATCAGAGAAAAAGAGCATCTTAAATTTCTTTGTACGCCGCCGTTCTCATCCGCATTCTGTCCGTGGCGAAGTTCCCAAGCTTTGCAGCTTCTTCAATTTTCTCTTTGTTTTTGAGTATCCTCAAGAGTGTGGACTTAATAATATTGAACTTCTTCACAATTTCTGTCTTCGATAGGTCGTTGTGGTCAAGTTCTTGAATGATTTTTACTTTCGTTGCAAGCAAAAGTGCATTGTGCTGCCAATTTTTTTGTTTCCATCTTAAGTTCACGAGGAGATGGAAACAAAAAAGATGGAAACGAGATGGATCGTTTGATGCTCGGCGTGCATAGACATGTGCAATCGCTGGATTGGCTTGGCTAAGCTTGTTTTGGCATTTGTTTCATGGTTGCTAGACTACCGTGGCCACTTCTACCGTTCATGCATTTGGCCTGTTTTAGGTTCATTTAACCGATGTAAGCAAAAGAAAATGTTCTGATTACCCGAAACTTTTTATCTTTAAATATACAGGAGACTAACCAAATGTGCTTAGATAGTTTTGTTTATGCGGCTTTTCCGTTTAAGCAAGTTTCGTTTAATCGGAGTCCACTGTAGTAACGTCCGGCGGTTCTTTTTTTCATGAATCAAACAGAAATGAACAAGCAGCATTTTATTGCGTTTCTTGGTGCACGGAAGGTTCTTATTCGGTGCAGTCAGATCAATTACTAGTGTTTAATTGTAGGCAGTTTGTCTGATGTCATTGGGATCACTTTGAGAATGTCCTACTGCGGCGCTTGTGTTATAGTGCATTTACCTCAATTCCTAGGTAAGCAGGGCACTGTTATTGATAATATTGTCGTTTTAGATGTTGTCATAGATTGAGCTTTCAGTCTGATGCAAATTTTTGTTTAACGTCGCTTTTTTTACCACGCTATTTAGTAAGCTCTTACATTGGACTTTGTTAACAATCGGGTAGAAAAGTGGTCTTCAAGCACTTCAAACAGCGTGTGAAGGACTCAAGCTAAGTAGTATGTCGATATGCAACACAGCAGGTGTGTCGCCTGCAAAAATAGAGGGCGACTTCGCCGCAAAGCTGTGGTTGCTAGCCAGGCAAGATGACGGACCTGCGTACTACTCTGGTCCCGTAGGGACCATATACAGTTAGCCTACGTGCCCCTAGCAACCGGAGCCCCCCCTTCTCGACTTGAATGTGACTTGCCACCGCCTCAACGTAGTGCATTTGAGAGGCGTTTGTAGCGTTTGTGCTGTCATAGTTTTTCTAGGGTTTGTGTTGATAAGACGCTGACATTATGGCTGTCAGGTGCAATGACAGGTGCAGTGCTTTGCCGCTCCTTCTCTCGCCGTTTTCTCTCTCCTGCATGCGCCCCACTTTCTCATCCGCTCGCACCTCACTCTCAACTGTTCGCTGGCTGGGCACCTCTCAGAAACATCCGAAAATGTGGGTTCAAGATGCTGCTGTGAAACGCCAACGCTGAGCCGAAAACGCTGTTTGTTTTGTTCACTTCATAGTATTTTTTAACCATGCGCACTAGCTGCTAGAGCTGGAAACGCATATTGCATGCTGCAACAGAAAATTGCCACATGTGGTAAACGGCACTGTTGGCTGTAGGATGTAATAAAAAAAAACCATTATTCTTCTATGCCACTTTCTCACGTGCAAAACGTCGTTATGGACGGTACGCAATGCATTCGCATTTTCTCACAATATTCTTCGGGGAGGTGTAAGCATTTTTTCGTTTGTGTCGAACAGTTCGAGATTGTCAATAAATTGTATTCAATCCGTAGAGAATTCAAATGCTGTATTATTCATAGGAATATTCGAAGCATTCGAATATTCGCACAAGCCTAGTTTTACAGCGATAAACAACTGATTTTTCTCAACTCATTTTTTCTTTGGCGTGACAAGGAGCTCACCCTTCGTAGTGTTTGTAGCTGTAGTAGTTAGTTGCAAAAGCTTATAGTTATTTTGCAAGCAGTATTTTTCAATCTGCAAGGCTCCAGACACAGATGTACCCTGCCACCAAATTGGTAGCAATGTTGGAAGCCCTTCTCATAATTTGTAGAAGCTATAGTTGTTCTGCTGTTGCAGGAGTTCCTGTAACTGATTAAGCACCTTTATTTTGAGTTTTTCAACTATTTTAGGCAATAACAAGCTGTTAAAAGAGATGGTGTGGCATTATACACCTTCCCTGTATTTGTACCGCATTGGGAGCACCTGTTTCCAAGGCTGCCTTTGCCGCCTGTGTCATGGGTGGTTTGTCCTGGCATCGTTTCTGTCTTTATACGTGAGCCAAGCAAAGTCACCAAAAACATCACTGTGCATATGCATGGCCATGCCAAGTAGCAGCACACATCATTTCTGAAACGAAATGTCAGAAGTAAAACCACGTCACTCCAAAATCTTTGTGACCTGAAAACTGCCTGCACGGTTTCATAAGCGTGCATGCTCATGAAGTTGTGTTGCATGAAGCAGAAAAGTTGCTCAAGACGTGCCAACGAGCATGGGATCATTACCTCATGCGAAGACAGCATCACATAATGCATACTAAGTCAGGCCTATATGTACATATTTATACAGTAATATGTTTTAATATAAAGAAACCAACAGTATTTCAATACCACCCAAAAAAATTGGCCCCGTATCTGCATGTTGTCTGCAAATGTCGTCGAAAGACAATAGTCTTTCGTGTGGAGAGAGTGAACAATTAATTTGATGTTCTGCGCAAGAAAATCGATGAATGGTATTTTGGAGGCGCTGCGTTAGAGTGCCTCGAGCAGGCAGTGGAGGCAAACGAGCTCATCAAGTCACGTCACACGTGAGACATGAGCGCCATCTGGCAGTCTTCTTCGAAAACGAAGTGCGTGGCTTTGAGACGGGTGTGCGCGCCCGTCTCAGAGGTGATAAGGTGAAGAACGCAAGGCGACGGGTAGGTGCCACCACCATAGCGTCTTAGCAAAGCGTTGGAAACACTCACCATTTTGTGCAAGCGTTGCATGGTCAGCGCAGCGTGATAAGCGCTACGGTTCTTAAAATTACTTATGTATGCATTTTCTAGTAAAAGATGCACTTGCAGAATACATACGTGTTAATTGTTATGGTGCAGCAGACTTGCACAATAATTGCTTATCAATTTACAATTGCACAAGTATGAATGCTAAATCTTGAGCAACATTGATGGGCGCTGCGGATGGGGTCGGCCGTTTCAAGTACGCTATGCGGTTAAGAGTGGAGAAACAGACAAATGTACAGACAGAAGGCCAAAATTTTCGCGTCGAAAGTCCCCAAGAAAGACTATCGTCTATAAAAATCGTCGACTGTGTTCGGTGGGTCTCGCTGTAGAGAGTGCCACACTTTAGGAGTGAACGAACGCAGTAGACGTGGTCAGAACGATAAAACAACACACATTTATTTAACTACTTTAAAACGACGATATTGTCAGTCGAATTACTATACATTGATTGTGATCAACACGCTGAGTTAAATACTAACACTACAATGAACAGTCCTCACGTATGCTAATTGATCGTCATTTAGGAGGTCTGCGCACTCACCGCAAACGCAAAAAACTTGCTGCATGCGCCCTGTCCGAAATCCCTACAGAATCTTTTATGTCTAGAAACCTCCGGAACCTTCTGAATTCCGAAGTCTGGGCAGCCAGACAGCACATACGAAGAGGCCTTGAAAATGGCACGGCGATAGTGTTGCCCCCTTGCGGATCAAGGCTCGGTGCAAACCCTCTTATACTGCAAAAATCTCAACTGCTTTTGTAAAGTTTAATTGTGTCGGGACCTTGAGAAGTTATTAAAATTAGATTTTTTGTTATAAATGTGATATTAATTTATTTATTGCAGTTATAATAAAATTGAGCATTTTTTAAATTTTAGAGTAAAAAAATTTGAACTTTGCATGCCACTTTGAGTTCTTGAAAAACTTGCAACAGGTCCTGGAAAATCCTTGAATATCGTTGAATTTTCATTTTGGAAACCCGTAGGGAGCCTGGTATGGGCAAAACAGAAAACTTCTAAAACACAAACACATGCCCGCGAAAAACATTTTATAATACTAACAAAAACAAACCTGAAGAAACAGTTGTAGAATCAAGAGCTACATTAGTAGTTGTCACATACGTTTGCGCGCTCGAGACGAGAGCCACACATTGTTCATGCACAGCTTTTTTCTGAAATATACAGTATGTACTCAAAATGTCCTACAGTGGACATTTTTAGAACAGTGAGATATCCTCGAAAAGTACTGAAAAGTATGCTTTTTGTATTATCCTGTGAATACTTTCCTGAGGGCGCACTGAAAACGTTGCCTGTACATATGATGACAGAATGATGACGTTAGCATCATTTGAGAACGGTCTCAGGTCGTCGGTGTTGTCTCAGGTGTCATTTTGTAAAGGTAGCGCATTAGAGTAAATATGGCATAAAAATGTTTGGACGGCATAAAACTGAAAACAAATGGCCACCAGTCTCACTTCTTGAGAACGGAAAGTAGCTCTTTTCTCAAGTTGGTTTTACGCCTTGCTGCAGGATCTGACTACCTCCGAAGAAGAGGGTGAAGTGGACGATGAATACACTGCACAACAAGGGTAAGGCACCACCATGTTTTCAAAATCTGCACTAATGATGGGCTTAATTCAAAGTGAATACTCATAGTGTAATATAACTTTGGAGCTGATACTTTGAGTAACTGTGAAAAACAGCATAAACTATTTATATAAAAGACAGGTAATGAAGAAAACTGAGAAGGGTGGAATATCAAGGATGAAAGAAGTTCGACATTAAGGAGTTGGTCAAGAGTTATTTGCAACACCAGTAGTGTGGAAAATTTGCTTGCAGATTTTGGCTCATAGTTGTGGTTAAGTGCATAATTGTTATTGCGAGAGCAATTAAATGTACAATCTCGGCTGGTTTTTGCCATCACCGCCGTCGTCATTAACGTATATGTATATGTATGCATATATATATACGGGGAAGGATGCGCTAGCCTCCTTTTTTTGAGGAGTAAACATCGCCTTGCCATTTGAGGAGTGAACATCGCCTTTCCAGCTGGGGTCGTCTGTACGCACTTATCTCGTGAGCAAACAGGGGGGGGGGGGGGGGGGGTATGGTTGTCGCGCTAGGGCGGCAACGATCAGCGCACGCCTTGTATCCACACAGCAGGTGGGAGCTTCTATGGGCTGCTCTCTTAACATGAAAAAACGGTGCCGAAAGTGTACCTGGAGCAGCCGTGTTCTCTTGAAGTGCGTTTACACTAGATAGACACAACACTGATTTCGGTCTGCCGACTGTCTTTGAAAGTGGTTTTGTCTTATCATCATATTTACGCTACAACGACACAGTCCGGCAATGTTCTCTGTAAGACTCCTTCTGTGCCTTATCGTGCTCGCAGCCTTTCGTTGGCCAATTCTGCAGTCCTGTAGTCACACTGGAGGCAGATGCAGGGGCACTCGGCTCCGCCTAAATTTGCACACTTGCACCGCATTTTCAGCCATGCTCCCTTTTCTGCCATTGTCCCTCTCCGGCTATGCGGCGTAGAAGTGGTGGGGAGGCACAAAAGAGAAGTGAAGATTTTCATGGGGAGCCCAAGATGCCTATTCAGACGCCGTGGATGCCTTGGACAGGGCATTTTCTTCTTTGATTCCTTCCTTCGAGGTCGTTTGAAGCTAAGACATGGGCAAATTTTTATGGACAGGTCTGCCAATGCGTTTTGCTGGTGTTTTCAGTCAGTCATTATGTTACACTACGACGACATGCTGTCTTTTGAGGCATCGTCGTCAGCCTAGTGTTACCATGGGGTCTGGCGACATTGGCGGCGGGTGACTCGTCGGCCAATGATCTGCGTCTGCCTCGTGTGTTCGTCGTGTCAGTGTCATGTCGCTCTAGTGTAAATGCATCTTTACACCAGCGTTTTGTAAAGTTACGTGAAATCGGATCTTAGTCTTGCGTGAGCCTTACTTCGTGCGTGAGATCGGATGCTAGCCATTGCCCTTTTGGCGAAACTAACTTTTTATGCTAGTTGCAGCCTATGGGCTGTTCACAAGTTGTTGTGATGAAAAATGTTTAGGCTGTTCCGGGCAATTTAGTGTAGAACTCTTCACCTTTAGGGACACAACTTTGTGGTCACATTGTCAGCCTGCAAACTTGAATGTCATTTATGTGGTGCCTCGTCATGCATCTCACACTTTACATGAGACTTGCAGTCAGTCACTGTGATGGCTAGTGGCATGTTTTTGTGACAGCCACATGTATTGCCTTGGCACTTAGGCCTGCTTCAATTGCCAGGTTGGCTATGTGTTGTCAGCCAAAGATTTGCCTTGATTTTAAATTATTGCATGCCTATTGGCACTACATGTACAGTTATTAGAAGACTAAAGAACTACCTTGCCAATGAAAGCAGGAGTTTATCTTGGTTGATACAGCACACACGAGACTAGAACGGAAAAAAAAAACAACACTGACACAGACAGGCGCTGACTCCCAACTAAATTTTATTAGGGAAAAACAAGCATATGTATAGGTGATGTGCAACTTGAAAAAAATAAAAAACGCCAAAAAATTTCAAGCAGTGAAACATTTAAACCCGTTTCAAGCAAGGGGAAAAAAACAGATAAAGGTATACATAGGCATAATGCTCTGCAGGCGCTGCAAAGATATGTAAATTCTGTGTTGCTCAGCGACCACATGAACGTGTACCATCTCGCTGAAGCCTCAATTCTTAAAGTAAGAGTTTTTGGGATAAACAGAATGTTCCCAACTTTTTTTCGTATCCGCAGTTGCTTTGACATCATGAGTTTCCTGCTATTTTTGTCATGAAGATGTGGCCATTTTTGTCGTCATAATGATGACTCAATATACGCATTCAAATGTGCCCATGAATGATCGGGTTCTTGAATAGCCTTGGGAAAGCTGGTAATGTGGCTTGTGTTTTGCTAGTTTTGAGGTGGTTCCTGTGCTGTGTGTGTTAACACGTACAATTTTTGATGGGGGAGTCTGTTGACTTGTTCTTGCCAAAATTTGAACATACGGGCCACCTTTGCACTCTCTGTATGTCTGTTATCATGTAGGTATCCCATATGATATAAGCGTATTGAAGATTTGGAAGATAAAAAGCTTTGTACACTGACAGTGTTACGTCAGCAGAGGCATGTCTAAATTTGGGCCTCAAGAAGTGAAACTTATATCAGTAGATTATCAGTAGATTAAGTAATGTTGTTGTTGTGTTGAGGTTGCAGACGTCACAAAAGTGTCTACCGCTACTGCCTCCCCTCTAGGGAATCACCATGGAAGACGTCTCCTCGGCCTTCTTCATCATCTGGATTGCTCGTTTCGGTGCCTCCCCTCTATGTAACTGCAGACCAAGGATGACAGTTCGAGTCGCACCTATTCAGGCTTCTCGAACTGACCATTGCTTTTGAATGCTTCAGGATCACCAGTTACCACCCCTGCATCAACAGAATGATTGAGCGTTTCCACTGAAATTTCAAGGCAGCTATTACGTTCCACCTGAGCTCAACCTGGCTCGAGGCCATCCCAGCTGCCATCCTCGGTCTTCGCGCCACCTTCAAGCCGGGCGTCCATGCTACACAAGCAGAGCTCATCTACAGGGAGCCACTCAGTCTCCCAGGTGAATTTCTCTCGGCTCTGCCATCCAGCAATACGACATCAGACCCTACTGACTTAGTCGGCCTGTTCCGATGCACTATCGCTGCCTTACTCCCATCACCTGCAGCCCACCACAGCAAGCTGACATCTTTTGTGTTCAAGGAGCTAGCATTGGGCACACACACTTTACTATGTGGTGACACAGTCCATCCGCCTTTCCAGCCGCCCTACAGTGGTCCCTACCTAGTCGTCCATTGCGATTACAAGAACTTCACTTTGCGCCTGAACGGGATTGTCGATTGATCAACTCAAGCCCACATACATTGCTGCAAACGAACTGGGCAGCACAACTCGTTTCACTGACGTCCTTCCACAGCCACCGACGTCACAGCCTGCTCCTTTCACGACATGCTCTGGACGTTTGGTGCATCTCCCAGATTTTTACAGACCCTGAGGGCTCTGCACTTCCTGGAAAAGGGGGTTGTGATGTGGGGGCCACTGTCCACAAACTTGTGCAGCCTCCGTCACATCATTGGAAAGCCCGGCGTGACATGGTCTCTTGCTGCAACATGCTTCCTATAAAGGACTGTGCCACTGCAGTTTTGCCAGAAGCTTGCACCACTGCTGGTGGCTATGAAACCTAAGCTTACGTCGCCCCACTGCTACTACCACAATCATTAACAGTCGTGTTCTATGTTGGTATTCGTCTTTCTATTATTGGCATGGCATCCCACAATGTAGTATTCTTGGGTTTGTTGGGACGAGCATTTGTGTATAGCCCTGTAACACAGATGCAGACAGGAGTTCGAATGAAAAAGGACGATGAGGACGGTTGTTGTTGATGCTTGCTTCGTTTTAGCGGCTAATTGCTATACCTCTGTTAGTTCTCAACCTATGTGGCTCAGCTTTAGATGCATATTGACGCGCGTATGTGCCAGTGGTGAGGACAACGAAGGAGCGCGAGTGTCTTTGGCCGAGGGCAAAAGTAATTCGACGAATTAGACAGGGTATGCCATCACATGTCTGCCATCGCATTTTTGGGTAATTCGACGAATGAGACAACTGCCGACGTAACCGACGTTATCAGCGCTGACCTCGTCGTTCACATTGACGGCCACCAAGTGACGGCACTGGTGGACACTGGCTCCCACTTTTCTATAATAAGCCTACAGCTAGCCGAAACACTCAGGAAGGTGAAAATGCCATGGCAGGGACCCAATATAAGAACTGCAGGAGGTCAGTTGATGACACCGGTTGGAAAGTGCACGGCCCGACTCTTCATTGCTGGTTCCACCTTTGTCGCCACCCTCGTCATTCTCCACGAGTGCTGTAAACAGCTCATATTGGGAATGGATTTTTTGCGCGAATGCGGGGCTGTGATTGACATTCGTGACAGAAGCGTAACGTTCACTGTAAGCCCGGAGACTGCTACAGATGAGGAACACCAGCCACCTCACTTCCGTATTGCCGATGACGACGTCATACTGCCGCCACGAAGTTGTTCTCTCGTATCCGTGCACTGTGACAAATTACGAAATGGTACTGGCGTCGCTGAACACATCAAGGAGCTCGCATTCACTAGCGGCATTTCTGTTGCCAGGGCTGTCATCACTGTTATTGACGGATGCGCTGAACTGCTATTGACAAATTTCAGCAGAGAACGCCGACACATAGTTAAAGGCACGGCTATTGCCTATTTTGACGAACTCTCGCAAACAGAAGATTGTCATTTAGTGGAGGAAGCAGCAGCGTCTACTATCACTACACCGACACCTGTAGACGTTGGTCCAATGTTATCTCCCATTCAGCGAGACCGCCTTCTCACGCTGATCAACAAGTTCCACGGCTGCTTCTCATCCACATCAAGAGTTGGTCAAACGGCATTGACGAAACACCGCATCATCACGGATTCCGATGCCAGACCCATCCGGCAAAATCCTTATAGAGTCGCCCCAAAAGAGCGTGAGGTAATTCAAAAACAGGTGAAAACGATGCTAGAAGATGGTGTTATTCGGCCGTCTAACAGTCCTTAGGCATCACCTGTAGTACTCGTCAAAAAGAAGGATGGTAGCTTGCGTTTCTGCGTCGACTACCGTAAGCTTAATCAGATCACAAAAAAGGATGTCTACCCTCTGCCGCGTATTGATGATTCATTGGATAGACTATGAAACGCACGCTACTTTTCGTCTATGGACTTAAAAAGCGGCTACTGGCAAATTGAAGTGGATGAGAGAGATCGTGAGAAGACCGCCTTTGTTACACCCGACGGACTTTATGAATTTCAGGTTCTTCCTTTCGGTTTGTGTTCGGCGCCAGCAACATTCCAGCGTCTCATGGACACGGTTCTGTTGGGACTTAAGTGGCAAACCTGCTTGGTGTACCTCGATGACGTGATTGTCTTTTCGGCGACTTTCGAGGAACACTTACGAAGACTCGAAGCAGTTTTTGAAGCAATACGCTTGGCCGGTCTTACTCTAAAACCAGAAAAGTGCCACTTCGGCTTCCACGAACTTCGATTCCTCGGTCACGTCGTGAGCAGCCAAGGGATCCGACCCGACCCGGATAAAATTGCCGCCGTGGCAAACTTCCCGACACCATCAGACAAAAAATCAGTGCGACGTTTTTTAGGTCTCTGTGCCTACTACCGGCGGTTTATTGCTAATTTTTCGCGCATCGCATGGCCATTGACACAGCTTACTCGGGAAGATACCCCCTTCAGATGGGGCGAAGACCAACAGCAGGCATTTCACGAGCTTCGTCAGCGAATGCAAACACCCCCCGTCCTGGCCCACTTCGATGAAGACGCACCGACAATACTTCATACAGCCGCTAGTAATGTGGGTCTTGGAGCAGTGCTCGTACAGTCGAAGGACAACAATGAAAACGTGATCGCCTATGCCAGCAGGACGCTGTCCCGAGCTAAAGCTAATTACACTACGACAGAAAAAGAATGTCTTGCAATGGTATGGGCAGTCCTGAAGTTTCGTCCTTATTTGTACGGCCGCCCATTCACCGTTATCAGCAATCACCACTCTCTCTGTTGGTTAGTCAACTTGAAAGATCCGTCTGGCTGCCTTGCACGATAGAGTCTTCGGCTCCAAGAATTCGACTTCACTGTTGCCTACAAGTCGGGAAAACGACACACCGATGCCGACTGTCTTTCTCGGTCTCCTGTTGAGACGGCATCCCCGGACAACGACGATGACGACACGGCCTTTCTCGGAATTGTGGACACTGCCACCTTTTCTCAACAGCAGCGTGGCGATGCTGAGCTTCTACCACTGATAGATTACCTACAAGGGCGAGCGAATAGCGTTCCGAAGTTATTTGTGAGAGGGCTGCCGTCGTACTGCTTGCGAAATGACGTTCTTTATAAGAGGAACTTTTCACCCACTGGCAGCAGCTACTTGCTCGTCGTTCCTCCTTCGCTTCGCCGTGAGGTACTGCAAGCCTGTCACGACGAACCTACCGCTGGTCACTTGGGTTACGGAAGAACATTGGCGAGGATAAGGCAGAACTATTACTGGCCAAGACTTCCCGAAGTTGTCAAAGCTTACGTGCAGGCATGTCTAGATTGCCAGCGCCGCAAGCCACCATCCATCAAACCAGCTGGCCTGCTGCAGCCTGTTCGAGTGCCGGCGACACCGTTTGCACAAATTGGCATGGATTTTCTGGGCCCCTTCCCAAAGTCTGCCACTGGAAACAGGTGGATAATCGTCGCCACGGATTACCTGACCCGATACGCGGAGACAGGCGCTCTGCCACGGGCAACGGCAGCTGAAGCGGCGCAATTTTTCATCGAAGCCATCGTCTTAAGACACGGTGCCCCCGCAATAGTAATCACCGACAGAGGTACTGCGTTCATGGCCGAGCTTTTGAACACCATTTTCCGACTAAGTGGTACAGCTCACAGGAAGACAACGGCGTATCATCCCCAGACCAACGAGCTCACCGAACGCCTCAACAAGACCCTGGCTGACATGATAAGCATGTACGTAGATGTAGAGCACAAGAACTGGGACATCATTTTGCCCTACGTCACGTTCGCCTACAACACGGCTCGTCAAGAGACCACTCGGAAGACACCCTTTAGTCTCCTCTACGGACGCGAGGTTACAACAACGTTAGACGCAATGCTTCCTCATGAAAATGATGGCAATCAGACAGACGCCCAAGAGTTTACCCAGCTAGCAGAAGAAGCCAGACAACTTGCCAGGTTGCGAATCACCAAACAGCAAGACGACAATGCCAAGTATTACAACCTCCGGCACAGACCCGTCATATACAACGTGGACGACAAAGTATGGGTCTGGACACCTGTTCGTCAGCGTGGGCTTTCCGAAAAGCTGTTGCGAAGATACTTCGGACCCTACAAGGTTCTGCGACGCATTAGTGACGTGAACTACGAGGTTGTTCCGGACGGCGTGCAGTGTTCAAAGCGGCGCAGACATTCACCAGAAATTGTCCACGTGCTTCGGATGAAGCCTTACTTTCAGTGACTAACTGTGCAGTTTTGGTTTCGCCTTGTTTCTCAAACGTTTAACATCGGGACGATGTTTTTTTAAAGGGGGAATAATGACGCGCGTATGTGCCAGTGATGAGGACAACGAAGGAGCGCGAGTGTCTTTGGCCGAGGGCAAAAGACGAAGAAGTCGTTGCAGTCTGTTTCCTGGGATCGATAAATCGTATTTGTTTGAGGCGCTTTGTGTGCTCGTCAATCTCACGTCGTCACAATATCTTCAAATGGTACGGAGTGGTGGTTCTCTTGTTCATCTTGGAATTTTGTAACTGAACTCTATGTTCACTATCAATAATGCCCGACAATGCTCAACAGCAGAATTCTACCACATCCCCTGCTGTCCACTGTCTCTGTGTTCCATGACAGCGAGACCCTGTTATCTCTAGCGTTACTGATGAATAGGATGTGGAAAATGTAAGAACGAGTCAGTAACGAGTGGGACGATAATGACAAACTTGTTCGTGTCCACTTCTACCTTAGAGGAAGCACAGAAGTCTTGTTTAACAGCTACAACATTGAAACCTTCATGGATGTATTTGGGTGACAGCTCTGCACAGAACAGCGCTTGCATGATCCTAAGACTTCTCGCATTCGAATTTTTCTTGTCCATTAAAATGTCTTGTACACACTTTCATTATAGTTATCTGCATTTTACAGTTGATATGGAGCAGTGTGAGCAATTAATGGTTCAGAGCAATAAAAGTTTAGCAGCATAAAAGTTTGTCCGAAAGGAACTATACACAATACATTGTCATGGCACAAAACGACAACTGCACAACTTACTATAGAACTACAGTGGAATGTCGTTAAAGCGTACCCGTATAAGCTGTCGTTTCTTTTTAACCATTGTTAATACGAATTTCCAACTCGTTTTTTCTTTAAGTTAAGGGGAGACACCGGTCTGAATTTTTTTTTTAATTTTCAGTATTTCCAGCTGAAATTTTAGTACAATATGTATTTTTCACAGCTGAAAACAAACATGCAATTAGTTTTTTGCTATCACTTTTAGATTTTTAAATATTGACTGTTACATAAACTTGCATTCTGCCCAGCCTTTTGACATCTTCCTCATAAAATATCGCTACAAATTTGATATGACAGCATTCCATGAAGGCCAGGGAGTGCAAAAAAACCATAATTTTATTTTTAGCTTCATTGGTACCAGAGTTATGGCCTTAACAAGTATACTCATTAGAAATCTGAAACTGTTGCTTAGGTTTGTTGCTAATTAAATCACTATTGTAAATAAAAATATTAAATTTTTTTGGTTTTCTTGCACTAATCAATGTATAAGCTTTCAAATGCTGCAAGAATTATCAAAATCCGACTGCTACATCAGAAGATACTGTGGGCAATGGCTTAGGGTGTGATGAAAAATGTTGTTTTGAGAAAACGAGAAAAGAAGTTTAGGAACATGTTGAGCACTTATATTTAACAAGAAAAGGTGTGAATTGGTGTATTAACCATCTTAGAAGCCACCAGGAATGTAGTCATCATCATTCTCTTTGGTGCGCTTTCTTTTCATGGCATGCTTGAAGTTTTCAGCATGCTCATGCTTCTTCTCCGATGCCACTAGTCGGCGACTGTCCTTTTCTGAGCATCTTTCAGCGGCCACAACACTCTGCTGCAGGTGTAGCTCCTTCAATATGGCGGCATCTGCTCTCCCTTTGCCAGCGTTGAACCTTGCAACAGCTTCGGCCACAGCAGCTTCAACGGTGAAAAGCGACGCGTGTTTGTATTTGGACACGAGCAACCAGATGACGGAGTGCAGGCTCTCGTTTGGGTTCTGTGTTTTGCCTCGCTGACAACGCTCCAGCAATTTCTTGTCAGAGAGGCGCGTGTAAATAGGCCGCAAGGCATCAACTACATACTCCGGCAGGTTGTAGCGATTATTCGGAGGAGTCTCCTGCTTGGCAACAGCCTTGTTGTACTTGCACCATGACTCTTCACCAGTTGGGCAGTGAGAGTGCTGAGTGCTTGCATCAGTAGATGCTACGTGAGAAAAGGTTGCCCAGACAGCATTATTCATGGCCTCAATACTTCCTTGGTAGCTTTGTTAAGCCCATCTATAATATGACGTGAGCTTTGTGACCAGCTCGCCTGTCAGTTTGCCCTTGCCGCCAAGGCTTGGCTTTCCTTCGGCTCTTTGTTTTTTCAGGAAGTTCCGAAGTGCTGTGCCCATGCGCTTATGCACATGGTTGACACAGTCCTCTTTTTCTATTAGCACGAAGCCATATACCTGTGCCTCCTGCAGACTGTTGAAGGCCCGGCTGTCTCCATCACATAACATGGTTGTGTAGCGGAGCCCATGTCTCTCCAATGAGCGGCCAAATAAAATTTGTGCTGCTTTCACCTCCATTTGTCCTGGCTTACTGGAGGTATTCTTTAGGCAAGTGTGACCAGCTAACCACTCAGCATACCTTGGGTTGTCCTTCTTCGGCCCTAGCTGGCAGCCCAAACAAAAGTTCGATAGGACTACGAAGTCGAGCACATAACCCGTGAGTAGTTCAATCACGGTCCCTACACAAATATGGGATGAGTGGCCCCTGGTCAGCCAAGTCTCATCAAAGGAAACGGCGATATTTCAAGGATTTCCATAGTTGACTTCGGAATACACCGTTTTCATGGTGCTCGCGCAGTCGTCAATAAGGCGCGCGGCAGCCTTCTGCGCGGCAGGGTTCGTTTTCAATTTCACATAATCCTGGTATGTCTTGGTGTGCAGGCCTCTCCGTGAAATATCTAGGGCGGAAAAAATATCGTTGAGCGCAGTTTGCCCGTTTCCTGTGCTCATCGCTGCGCGAACCGCGAGCACATTAATTTCGAAGGAGCCGTGCGCTGCGTCCCCCCCTGCTCTCGACGAGCTCCATACGGTTCTCAGTTTACCGCACTCGTCACATGTGAGAACAAGTTTTGTGGCTATGCCATATTCGCGGTCTTCCTTGGAGATTCTGCCAGCTCGCCACACACACTGCACTTCATACACTGAAGTTCGTTGACTAACTCTAAGCTAACTACGGTGAACGGCGTACCAGGGGTTGCGGCTGCATCCGAGTCTCGAAAAAAAGACCGCTTGCGTTTTGTGGCAGACTTCGATGAAAGATCTTGCAGAACATCGCTTGCACGACACTCGATGGCCACTTTTTCAGCGTTGGAAACCAGGGGAGTGTAGACGCGCACAGCTCTCGTGTGATCTTGGGGCGCGGCTATCGCGTCCGCGATCGCGGGTGCCGTGGCGGTGATAGGGCTGGCACAGCCTGCTTCTTCCGAGTTCCCGGTGGCAGAAGGTCTTGCTGGTGATAAGGTGCGGGCTCTCGGACGCCGTTTTTGCCTTTTTCCGAACGCATGAGCACTCCGGAACTTCCGATGACCGCCTGCCATTGCACCGAATGCACAGCCGTTGTTCGGCCTCTACGCAAAATGGCGGCTTGCACGCCGCTGTCTAGCAGACGAATCCCTTCGCGTCCAATAGGAAACTGGGAACTGCCCCACGTGACAAAAACGCACCAATGATGTGCGAGTATTCAGTTTTTCTTTATGCGCGATAGCTGCGTTGTTGCTAGACGAAAAACGTTCTGCTGCTAGGAACAGATAATAGAAAAATGCGTCTTTAAAATGAGATAAAATGGCCGCGCTACTTGGTGCGGTTCTCGCGCGCTGCGGCGTTGAATACGAACGTTTTTGAGGTGGTTTCGGAAGCGAAAATGGTCATCAAACTGACTTTGCGACCCAATAACTTGACAAATACGCATTACAGGGCTATAATATTTTAGGAACAGCTTCCTTAGACCTTAATGATTACGAAAAAAAATTTCTTTGAAAAATCGGTTTTTCGGAAAATTTCGGCCTCCCATACCCGTGTCTCCCCTTAATGCATTTATTGCCTGTTTAAGCCGTAGCTGTATATCGTAATCGTAGACATGTCGATTAATATGTACCATTCACTTGTAGTCTCGCGCTTTAACGTAGTCTCGCGCTCTGACAGGCAGCTGATTATGCACGGAGTTCGCAAAATTTGAGCCGTTCGAGCCACACGTTCCACGCATGCGCTCATATCTTCAGGCTTATTACGGAGCCGAGCTATCCTGCCTCCTAACTATGCTGCGCGCCTTCTCAGATGCCACAGCGGAGCGGCCTAGCTAGATCCTGTTGCCTACGAGAGCCCGTGAGAGCAAAGTGGACACAGTGGGCGGAATGAAAAGTGCACGCAATGACACGGCCTCTGAGATATAGCGGGTGCGTGGCGCATTTTGAAATAATGAATAACTTTGTTGGTTGATCACGAGAGCATGTCTCGGTCGACTCCTTGTTGTCGCTGTTGTCTCCGTCTCTCCGACCGCGTTGGTTGCGTCCCGAGCCAGCTCAATGTCGAGTGCGATATTTTTCTGGTACATGGATTTGCGGACGTGCACTGTGATAGGACTTCATAATGTCGAATAGGCAAATGAACCATCGCGTGTTGACCTTAAAGGATGAACTCTGCATTGTAAATACCATTCAATGTGGAGCCAGGAAGTCAGTGTTAGCCCGAGAGAAAGGCCTACCGCTTTCAATGGTTTGTGGAATTTGAACAGCCTGGGAGCAGGGGCTAAATGACACACCGTCCAACCTCAAACGTCGACTGAGGGGCTCAAGCTACCCGGACGTCGAGGAGGCGTTAATTTGCTGGCTAAAAAATGCGAGGGCTAAAAACTTGCCGGTTAGCGGACCCCTCCTCACTGAAAAAGGGCTGTGCTTCGCAACACAAATGGGCCACAACAGCTTTGTCTGCAGTATTGGCTGGCTCGCAAGATTTAGATACTGATACCACAAAGGTTGTTCCCGGCGAAGGTGCAGTGGCGAACAAGGACAGTGCTGAGGACTGGGCTAGCGCCAAGCTGCAAAACATCTTGCAGGAGTATGCCAGAGAGGACATCTTCAACATGGACGAGACGGCACTTTTTTGAAGATGTTGCCGAACCGAATGCTTGCCTTTAAAGGTGAAAACTGCACAGGTGGTAAGCAGGCGAAGGAGCGACTATCTGCTGCTTTTGCTATAAACATGGCAATGAATGAGAAGCTACTGCTACTCGTTATACGCAAGTCCGCGAAGGCAAGATGCTTCAAGGGTGGAAGACTTTCCTTGGGCGTGCTGTACCGCTTCAGCACCAAAGCCTAGATGACCTCAAAGCTATTTGAGGAATACATACGCCTGCTGGATCACTGCTTCACCGCAAGCGAGAGAGAGATTGTCATGGCTGTAGATAATGCACCGGCACACGTGCAAATGGACAACCTTTCCACCATGAGGCTGGAGTTTCTCGCTCCAAACACCACGGCACTGTCCCAGCCCTTGGACCAGGGTATCATTTGATCAGTGAAACATTACTACCGATGAAACTTGCTGCGTAGGATGTTTCTTGCCAAGGAAAGTGACAAAGCAGACAATATTGACATGTTGAGCGCCATTCATTTGCTGGCCTATTTTTGGCAGCAAGTAGAACCTGCTGCAGTTCGTAACTGCTTTGCGCGTACACATTTCGTTGTGCCCTCTCAAGAGGCGAGCCCAAGTCAAGTGGATGTGACTGAGGTAGACAGCAAAGACAGTGACTGCAAGGCGCTAATTGCCGAAGTGTTGGAGTGACAGGGTGTCGATGACAGAGTGTAGTTTGCTACATTTTGCGACGTTGACAGAGACGAAGAAACGTGCGAAGACTCGTCGGACAAAGACGTCGTCAATTCTGTCTGCAGACCGAACACAAGCGACAGTGAGGAGGAAGACGACGACGTCATGCTGGAGGATGTACCAGGTTCGTCGGTAGCTGAAGCAGCGCGAGCACTGGACGTGATGCGGGTGTTTGCGGAAAAGAGGGGCCTGATAAATGAAGTGGCCTTCCACTTGCATGGCTTTGAAGCTGCAGTTGTCGCTGCGAGGCTGCCAAAGCGGCAAACCAGAGTGACTGATTTCTGGCGACTGATTTCCATTGAATAAAAGTGTTTCTTCGTTTTCTTGCAAAACCTGTCTCGTTTCCGCGCAAGTCAGTGTTAATTTCGTCTTTTTGGGTAAGCTATAGCAGCGCTTAGCACGTAGTTTTTTCGCGTTCCCGTCACGTACGGTTTAAGGAGGTTCCACTGTAATTACATATTTGAAATCAGCATAAAAGCCTATGTATACCTCAAGAAAATTTTATTGCCTTAGGCTACAGAATAATAAAACTTTTTTTTTTCCAAATCAAATCTTTCCCTAATCGTGCCGTTGGGAACAGACGTGATCTTTACGACTGCGAGCAGCAATAACTAGCTGAAGACCAAACTGAAACCAGCTGCACTGTGTGAGGAGAACTTGAATGCAGAAGTGAAAGCCAGCAGGCCACTTTGGAGAAAGAAAAAAAAAGCATCGCAGAGACAACGCTGCATAAAAAAAAAAAATCCACATATTCCCGGAGTGTGGCAACACATGCCAAGGAAAGAAATGGTCATGACAGAAAGTGTCATACATGTGCCACGTAAATGCTCCGAGAGTTTATAATGATGACTTCAAGTGCCTGAGAATACCAGCAAATCCAGAGAAAATTACAATACTCTCATGGGGTTGGGGCGCTGATGAAGAGAGAAGGCTGCCTCTTCGAGGTAAAATTTTACTTGGCCGAACTTGTGGCCGCGAAACGTAAACTCAAATTACAGCAAGCAAAGCATACTGTACAGTGATACCGGCACTTAGATCGTCAGTCGTCGATAAACTGACAAGTGTTGATGAACGTCGGCTTCTATACACGTGCCGTTCAATATTCCAGCGTTATCACTAGCATCCACAAGCAGCCACATCAGTTCCGTAAAAATCTGTAATGTTCATGTTGTGCGCATGATCACATCAGAGGGTTCTAAGATTACTTCGGTCGTTCTTAATCGGTACAGTTTGCGCAAGGCATCACTTACACGCAGAAAAGGGCAATCTAAAAAAATGAAAGAAACGAGTCCGGCATTGCCCCTCTCTCAAAAAGGCATCGTCTTGATGCTTTAACAGACAATCAAAGTACAATAATAAAGCAAGAAAGTACTAGGAATAAATGAAAATATTAGAGCAACAATGAAAAAATATGGTCAGTTTATTAACGTGCATGAAACGGCTTGAGGCGCACAACATGGACGACTTCAGGTCGCACACCATTGTCGTTGACAATCTAAGCAAGTCTTCGCGTAGTGAATGACGTCAGCAGTGAAGCGAGGCCAGATCTAGTACTTGTATCTTCGCGAGCGTGTGGGAAATGTCCAAAATGTCCAGCCATCAGGTCATCATGCAGAGCATCCAGAGCTTTAACGCAGAAAGTACTAGGAAGAGAAAGTTAGCCCGAAGTGGTAAGAAGTTTCTCAGTTGGGGAACAATGTTCTGATAAATAAATGATTTGGCTTCTCATTTGAATACCTTTGGAGCAACATGGCCCTGCCCTCCACAAGTCCCATCTGCAAGGCCCTTGAGTTTCGGATCGGCTCGCTGTCGTTCGGCAAAGTCGTAGGCGCTTACGGTTCCCAAGAAGTAGTGACCGTCCCCGTCGTCCTCCGGCTGTGGGTCAACAGGGGCACGGAACAAGCAGTCTGCAGTGGAGTGTCTTCATCTGGACTTTTATATCTCGGTAATCTTGAATTCTTCAAGTCTTAGACTCCATTGTGCGAGACGACCTGAATGGCTCTTCAAGTTAGCTAGCCAGAACGAGGTGTGGTGGTCACTCACAACTTTGAAGGGCCTTCCATAAAAGTATGGCCGAAACTTCGACGTAGCCCTGATCATGGCAAGGCACTCTTTTTCGATTGCGGAATAGTTGCCTTCAACCTTGGATAGTGACTGACTAGCATAACTGATAACCCTTTGTTTTCTATCAATCTTCTGCACAAGAACGGCGCCAAGTTCCATGTTGCTTGCGTCAGTGTGGATTTCTGTATCGGCATATTTGTTGCAGTGTTCAAGTATTGTAGGCATCTGCAGTTGTCATTTCAATTGCTGAAATGCTTCAGCTTGCACCTTTTCCCACCAGATTTTGGCGTTGGTTTTCATGAGCTAGGGTACTGGCTTGATTATCCGTGAAAAGTCCTTGACTAGGCATCTGTAATAGATGCACAAGCCGAGAAATCAGCACACATCGTTCTTGTCGATAGGTGGCAGGAAGGCGGGGATGGTAGTCGTTTTTTGCGTGTATCGGTGTACTCCAATCTTGCTGATCACATGACCCCAAAGCAGGTGTTCCTTGTACACGAAGTGGCACTGTTCTGGCCTCAGAATAAGTGCAGAGCTTTTGGTGTACGGATTTACTGTAAGTGTTCTTTGAAATTCAAGGAAAACACGACGACGTTGTCCAAGTAAACGAGGTAAGTCTGCCACTTCAAGCCAGCTAGTGCTTTATTCATAACTTGTTGAAAAGTCGCAGGTGGCGAGAAAAGATGACAGGGTGTGACCTTGAATTCAAACAGGCCGCCTGGCTTTCTGAAGGCTGTCTTTTGTCAGTCTCTCTCATCAACTTCAGTTAACCAACAGCCACTTTTGAGGTTCATCAAAGAAAAGTACCTCGCATTGTGGAGTCGATCCAGGGTGTCGTCTATTCGTGGGAGAGCGTACACAACCTTCCTTGTAATTTTGTTCAGGCGGCATAGTCGATGCAAAAGTGCAGTGTAATTTCGTTCAGGCGGCATAGTCGATGCAAAAGCGCAGTGTTCTGTCTTTCTTCTTGACTAACACAACAGGTGATGCCCATGAATCTTTTGAAGGCTGGATGAGGTCGTTGTGTAGCCTTTCGTTGACTTGTTTCTTTATGGCCCTGTGTTCGCGTGTCAAAACTTTGTTTGGGGAGAGTGGCCTGGCACTTTCATGTGTTATGATGTGATTTTTTGCAGCCACAGTCTGCTGAATTTTCGATGATGATAAAAAATGGTCCTTGTTATCTCTTTCGCTACCGCGTGAGAATGGTTGTTTTTCATATGTTTCGGGAAAATCATTTGTGCCAGTTTGAAAAGTACTCCAGCACGCATTGTAGCATACCAAACTTTGCAGAATGAAGTGTTCTTTCCAAAAAATATATGTTGTATAGCAACAAAATTATTTAGAATGAATAAGAATGGGACGAAGTACAAAATTATTCATCACCAGCTAGTAAACAGTGGAATAAAAAACACTGTATATGCAAAAATATTCAAAACAAACAAAATTCAGAATATACACTATGAAAATAAGTGACCCAGGAACAGTATAAAAATAACTATTGTTGTACAAAATGTTTCTCTTCACATAGACAAAGAAAATCGGAACCGAGATGCTGCTTCATTGCTCATGCCATGCGGTGAAGTATTGCATGGTTTTTCGTGAGACAGAAGTGTACTCGTACTCTCTTCTCAGTAAATTTTGGTTTCCTTGCGATAAGAGCCTCCAGGTATTCCAATTAGATGGATACCGGTGATGTGAATAATCCCTCTATAAATGAGATGTCCAATGAACTTCGCTATTTCATCTAGTGTCACCTCTTTCCATGAGCCACCTCACTCTGCATAGATTGGCGTTCCAATATATGTATCCGAGCATATTCCTTTGCACCTTTGCCCATATGGTAATATAAAAAGGACAGTATCGCATGCAGTTCTAAAATGTTTCACACTGCTCCGTAGTCAGGACCAAGATGTTCTCCGGGGGCCTTCTTGTCGTTAGGAGAAGGTCTGCAGCCAGCGCCATCACACCAGGCCCTAGTGACGTGTGGACCATGCACGTAACCTGAGTAACTATAAGAATATGCACAAAAGTCAGAAGCTATACGCACTTGCGGCGGAAAAGATAATTTGAGGATGTAAACAAGACAAACCCATGAACGGCTATGAATGTCTCAGGCTGACGCAAATCGTGGCCATAAAACTTGAAGCCGAGGTGCTGTCATCCATGAAATATCAGCTCATTCTCGCTCAATTCAGGTTGGGTCGCAAGACAGTTTCAAGCAGGGCATGTGTTTTGCAGCGCTAATGCGCACCCATGCGCATGTGAAGACCGTGTATTAGAAGCGACTGGTGATGCTAGATGTGACCCTGTGTCTGATATAATGATACAGTAAAAGCTCGTTAATTCGGATTTCACGGGACCGGAAAAACTGTCCGAATTAACCGAATGCCAAATTAACGAATGAACTGGGAAAACAACATTTAAAATCAAGCTGCAGAAGCATACCTTTATTTGTTGAAGTATTTTGTAATTGTCGTCTGCGTTTTCGCACAGATTCCGGCTGACATCACAATTTTTCTTAACTGTGCCAAATGGCCAACGGCACGCAAGCTGTCGGGAGTGTTCAGGCAAGCGTCCTCTAATATTAACAGCGCCTCCGAGACTTCCCGTGAGGTGCGGTGAGGTCGCGGTTGTATCTCCTCGCATGATTCTTCGTCGGAATCGTGGTCTTCATGGGCGCCCGTGACATCATTAATAATCTCTTGATCGGTCAGGAGACCACACGTGGTGACACCATGATCAATCGCGATATAGTCCTGAAAGGTCACATCTGTGGGAAGGACAGCATCGAAAGTCGGGCAGTCATCGTCGGTGGACTCGGCTGACACCTCCTCGATGCCATTGTCAGCTACTGCTGCATGCTCGGGCCTCACAAAACCGCTGTGCTGAAAACAGTTGGCGATGACTTGAGGCGGAGTGTTTTTCCACACGTGGGCGATGATGTGCACTGAGCCGAGTAAGTCCACTTGATACAACTTTTCAGCTTCTGAGCATAGGATCATTCGCTCTAGCAGGTGCTTGCGGTACTTCAACTTCGCGTAGTGAATGATACCCTGGTCCATCGGCTGAAGAGCAGACGTAGTGTTGGGCGACAAAAAAACTACTTTTATGCTCTTCAGTTCGACTGTACAGTTATGGGCACTGCAGTTGTCAACAACCATAATTATTTTGTGGTCCTTGGACGTGAAGTGCCGGTCCAACTGCTGCAGCCAGCCGCGAAAAATGTCTGATGTCATCCATGCCTTCCTGTTCGCTGTGTACTCGACAGGAAGGCTTTTGACGTTCTTAAAACAACGTGGCTTATGCGCCTTCCCGACGACAAGTAGTGGCAAGCGCTCCGGGCCAGTCATATTGGCGGCAAGAAGCACAGTTATCTTTTGCTTGCACTTCTTGCCACCAATGCGCGCGTCCCCTTTGAATGTCACCGTCTTGTCGGGCAGAGCTCTGAAAAATAGAGCAGTTTCATCTGTATTGAACATGTCACGTGGTTCATATGCGGCGATGTGCTCCAGCAGCTTCACATTTCTCCACTCGGTGGTCGCGCTTTTGTCAACACTGGCCTTTTCGCCGCACACACTCCTGAGGACAAGTTCGTGTCTCTCTCGAAACCTCGCAAACCACCCTTCTGACGCTTTGAATGATTCAGTGTTCATCATTGCAGCGTACTTTTCACCTTGCGCCATGATGAGAGGTCCGCTCAAAGGCAGATGCACGTTGCGACAGTCAGTAATCCACCGAAGCAAAGCTTCTTCAAGCTAGGGATGAGCTGCGGTTCGCAACCGCTTTCTAGAGGCAAGAAACTTCTCGCTTTCGAAGACTTGCCGAATTTGTTGTTCATTTTTCACGTACGTTCCCAACGTACTCCGCTTCACGTTGTACTTGGTCATAACCTGCTGTCGCGATTCGCCGTTCTTCAGTATTTCCAAAATTTCCACATTAGTCGCCAAGTTCTTCGCGTCGTAGTTCTGCCGCTTTTTCGGCGTTGCCATCACTGTAGCGCACGATGATAGTGGCATGCGAATACGGTCACAATGGAAGAAAAAGAGAACTCCGCAAGAAGAGATGGTTCCGACACGACAACACAAGGGAAAATGGCGTCGGAGGCGCTGAGTGGAGAAGAAAGAAGACGCCGACGTTCGCTGATGCTGGGATCGCCCCCACTAGTTGATGATGATGGCGATGCCACTCAGGTTTCGGTTTCACTCCAGTGGTGCCAGCGCTGCTTTATCACACTTTTGTGTAACAGCAGCCATCAGCATTTGTCCGAATCAAGCGGTGCGGAGCCGAATTCCGACGAAATAACGAAGGTTTGGTCCCATAGATTAACATGCACTTTGGCCGGGACCAATAGAGCCGTCCGAATTATCTGAATTTCCGAATTAACGGGTGTCGAATTAACGAGCTTTTACTGTACAAGCAAAACCAAAGTGGCTGGAAACTGGCTGTGAGAGCCACCTGCACACTTTATACATGCGACGGACCTTGGGAAATAGTTTTTTGTAGAATTCATTTTTCCTCACCTTTAGCAACAGCTCTTTATTGATTAGGGCATAAATTTCCGACAATTATTATTGCTCAACTCACTCAAATTGCTAAGCTAACACATCGGTTCGGTATTTGGCAAGCAAAGTTTCTTTTCATTACAGAACTTCGATGTTACTATAGCATAATCTCGAGGGGCACGCACTTCTGTCAAGTTCGCCAACCTAGTGCATTTTTCCAACTACACACGCTTATCGGTTCGCGCAAAAGTCGGTAAAAAAATCGCTATGTTGCCCAAGTCGGCAAACTTAAAAAAAATTCTAAAAATTGAGTGGCTGAACCAACTACTAGAAAGTGCTCGGTACATGAGAAAGAAATTGAACATGCCGAAATAGATGATCAAAAAAGCGTCGATCATTGGTGATCGATTTGAATACGCGTGGTAACGAAAGGTCTTACTTATGTGTCGGTAGGTTTGCATTAACGCCGAAAACTAGTTGATGAGCTTGGTTTGCTAGACTCGGCGAGGGCGAAAGCATTGCTGGATTTCATTATTTCTTCGTTGTAGCCAACCTTCGTGCCTTTGCTCACGTGCTTGTACTTGTTGCTGAATTTAGAGAGCATTATTGTTGCTTTCCCTCCTTGTAGCTTGGCTATTCCTCTGACATCGCAAATCTTGTGGTTTATTAATAGGTACTGTTCGCCTTCAATGACGCCTTGTATATTTGTCGATTTTGTGCGAATGGATGTGCTGATGCTGGAGGGAGGGGCAATGGTGACTTGGTTTTCCAGCACATTCAAGGCGTGCTTTCTTGATGTGTTGGGTGGCAGCGCTTGTTCTGTCAGTGACTTTATCGACTTTGATTTCAGGTTGATTGCACCATAAAGGCCTAAGAAGCCCATACCATGAATGACATCTCTCCAGCAACACTGTACGACTACAAAGCTTGTGGGGTAAATCCGGTTGTTAATGGAGACTCTCGTCCTGCAGATTCTCGGCGGTGTTACTAGGTGACCTACAGCTTTCCGGATCTTGGGGCCTTTCCAGGCGGTCTTCACTTTTTTCAACTTCGTGCCAAACAGTCCACTGATGACAGAATAGTCGGCTCCGGTGTCTATGAGAGCTGTCACACTATGGTGGTCAATAAGAATGTTGAGTTCACTAGTTCGTCGTCTCGCGTTGCAGTTAGGTCGAGGCGCTGGGTCACGGCTGCGTCGGCTTGTGCCATTGCTTCCATGTTGCATCGTCAAGCCATATTTGGTAAGTAAGGTTTGATCATCAATGCTTTGCCTGGTTCGCGTCCTCATTGTCGGAGGATCTTTGGGAGTTTGTTGTACAGCAACCACACCACCATCGATCGTTGCCCTTTGTTTTCCAAATATAGGCTCATGGAATGGCTCATGCTGGAGCTGCTGTACTGCTGTCGTCAATGAGGTGACTCGTAGGGTCCCGGCAATGATGAATGGGATGAACGTCGAGGTGGCCGTTAGTGGTGGTCAAGTAGTCGGTGATGTTGCATGGTCGCTCGCTGTGCTGTGGGAGCGATGCGTTGACGGCAAAACCACGTAGGCCCATCTGGCGGTACTGGCAGCGGCAGATGTGTTGTATCTGGCCTCCTTACAATGGTAGTAGAGCAGACAGTTGTCTGGGACTCGCCAAATATCAGTTTTCCTTTGAACGTAGTGCTGGAAAACAGGAGAACGGTAAGGCTTGCCTCTTGCTTTTCGTTGGCATCTGAAACATGAAGGCGTCCGGAACCAAAGAGGCTAAACAGGCCACATACCATGCCTATGTTAGACCGAAACTGGTGTATGACTGTCCTGTGTGAGATCTGTTTCACAAAGTACATATTCATGCACTTGAACGTATTCAGTAGATCGCAGCAGGATTCCTTCTGGGCAAATACGACCGAACTGCAGGCTCCTGATTTATGAAGAGAGAATATAGCTGGCAATCCGTGCAAGACAGAAGACGAAATCTAAGACTGAAATTTTTTTATTCAATCTATAATCAGAAACTGGAGTAATCCTTTTAAGTAAGCCTTCAGATTACTTAAAACCAGCACATCATCAATCGCCTCATCACAACCACAAGTATAAAGTACAGTCGTACAACCCCAGAACTGATCTGTTTGAACATTCTTGTTTTCCACAGACCATTACCGAATGGAACATGTTACCAGCCAACTTGGTTGGCCACACGACTGCAGACTCATTCTATAAAGGACTTTGCCCCCCCCCCCCCTCCCCCCTGCAACAATGCCTAAGATGGCCATGCGGCCCCGCCGTGGTGGTCTAGTAGCTAAGGTACTCGGCTGCTGACCCGCAGGTCGCAGGATCGAATCCCAGCTGCGGCGGCTGCATTTCCGAAACAGGCGGAAATGTTGTAGGCCCGTGTGCTCAGATTTGGGCGCATGTTAAAGAACCCCAGATGGTCTAATTCTCCAAAGCCTTCCACTACGGCATCTCTCATAATAATATGGTGGTTTTGGGTCGTTAAACCCCACATATCAAATCATCAATCATCAAGATGGCCATGCGGGTAATGTTCCAAATAAAAAAAAGAGAACTTAGTTTATTGCTGCAGACAATATCTTTGGGCCTGCTCAAACAATATTTTCGCCAGTGTGCCCATGTCACCAAAATACCTCGAAATCTATATTGTGGTTGAAATCTACATATGTAGCCTGCTATCGTTGGCATTCAGGGGTAAATTCAGATTTCTTTGGGCTTGAGTTTAGCTCATAAAAAAAGTCTAAATCACAATGAAAGAACAATATAAATACAATACACATCTTTGTTCCTAATAATAATAATGATAATAATTTGGGTTATGTCCCAGAACCATGATAAGATTATGAGCCACACTGTAGTGGAGGGCTTAGGAAATTTCCAACCATCTGGTGTGCTTTCACGTGCACTATCATCGCATTGTGAGCAGACTTTAACCGCTACGGCCGGGATTGTCTTCTCGGTCATCGGCCACAGCTAAAGTGATGCAGTCTGTTTATGACAAAGCACTGATCAGAAACACCTGAAACTACCAGTGCAGATTGCCCACCGTGGCTGAAGAGAGCTTTGGGAGAAACACCTGTGTCGCCGATGGCTAGCACCATAGCTGATGCAACAGGTTGAAAAAGAACTAGCGCTCTCACAGGCAAAGAGGAGCATTAGGCGGGCCGCACCAAAAGAGGAGATTGAGTGACCATGATATTAGCTATATGATTAAATGGGCCATTCGTAATGGATATTAATGTAAGTACAAAATGCTCAAATGCAGTTGTGGAATGCCTTGTGATCGGTGGGGCACATCATTCAGTGCCATGTGCAGAACGGAACGCCCTTGTGTTGCTGAAGGTACCTTCTTTGATTATGCAGCATGACATTTTCAAAGAAAGGGAATGTGGCCCCGTGCTATTAATGTATCCGTGAAGCAGACATGAAAGTAAAAGGCACTGGCAAACGTGAAGAAGGGCTGCAAATGTTCTACTGGGCTTAAATCCTAATGTAGTAGACTCTCGATAATTCATACTTTGATAATTCATACTTTTGGTTTATTCAAACAAAATTCAATTTTTTGGTTGGCCCTCTATTCTTTCAATGTATTTAAAAGCCCCTTAATTCAAACTCCATCATTCGGTTAATTCATACTTTCTGCAGTTTCATACCAGAAAATATCAGCTGTTTTCCCACTACTATGTAAAAATTTGCATGCCTATACAATACTAACAGTCTAAAAATGAAAAGTAGGCACTTCAGGCACTCAAGAAAAAAGGATTTGCTAGTAATCAAATGTTTGAAACAAAGCACACTCATGGTAAACAGTGATGTTTCTCAACTGGTATAAAGATCTCTGTCCTAAAGGCACATACCTATAACAAAAAAGGAGTCAGCAATTCACAATTTCTTCAAAGGGTATGATCAGCAGTAAATGGCCAACAAACTCGTGCATCTTACGCTTCTGCTTTCTGTTCATTGCATGCAGTTAGGGTTTGCGAACACTTGAAAAAATTTTAAATGTGATAAAATCAATGCCGAATCATAATGTGAGGTGTCACCTCCCCCAGAGTCATCTATCTGAAAACTTTAATACTTAAAACGTCTTGATAATTGAAACAAAATTCAGAGATCCGTATGAGTTTGAATTAACGAGAGACGACTGTAGTCACTAATGAACTGGGCAGCTCAGTCATGTACATATTCTAACTTTCATGAAAAAGCTTTGTAAAAGAGCGATTGTCAACTGAGGATGGTGATGTGAAAAAACATTTATTGCTACAAATTGTCCACTCATTTTTCTATTCTCTTTGTTGTCTGAGTCGTCTTTTCTTTTAGTGAGCACACTGGGGGACAAGAAAGCTCTTAATTGTGGCATCGCAGTTGCCATGCCAAAAGCATGTGACTGTATAGCAGGTATGTTTGGCTCCTGGACTGTTGTCTCTATTTGCCTATGGGTGTGGTGTCACAGCAGCCCATTCATTATTTGACTTGCTCAAGTTATGACTTTCACAAGTTAAGTAAGTTGTGATGTGTGGCAAATTTGCAAGAGGCCTAGCATGACCGGTTTTGCAGGCCGATGCGGCAAGCAGTAAGTGGCCAGTCTATCTCTACGCTCAGTTCCGAGGGAAATCTATCAGAGGAAGAAGGCAACACAAGTGAATGCTCGAGCTGCCAGCCAGCTGAACTTCTGTCAAGCCTCTCCAACCCAGACGACTGTGGGCCACTCCAGACACAAGGGATTCTTCTTAAAAGGGTATGCAGGCCTCATGTTAAACTCATACGGTCTGGCAAGGACACCCTAAACAAAGAACACTGTGCTCTATTACAGCGAAAGCTGTTTTGAGATCAATCACAACACAGGTCATGTGCAATGCCATAGTTGTCCGCCACTGCCGGTGTCCGTAACCACTATTGCACGAAATTGAAAAAAACTCAGTAAATAAATGCCAAGGGCACAATAGGATTCAAACCCGGGTCCCCTGCGTGCCAGCCTACTATTCTACCACTGAGCCACGCCCGTGCTTGGAACTTGCTTGAAACTTCTCTTAGGCAGGCATGATGTAGGGAAGGGAATCGCGTTAATATGAGTAATAAAGCGTTTTAGAACAGCAAAGGAACAACCAGGCGTCACCCAATGCAAATTGTGTAATGTATGGGTCGTCCAATGCTCCAACACACTACAAAAGCTTGTTCTTGTTCACCTATTAACTGTGGCACATACGCACTTCAGGCCTGATTCTTCATTGCCGTCAGCCACTGCATGAAAAATTGGTACAAAATTCCTTAAAATGTGTAGCAGATACCAAGCTTCTCTGAAGGATGATGAAGGTTAGCATAGTGGATGCTGGCCTACTGCACAGAAATATTAATGGCATAGTTAGTACCCAGCAAGTGTGCTTGTAGCAGTTACCCAAAGAGTGTTCAGTAAAGGCTCTGAAAGGCCACTCTTCCAGCTTTTGCTTTGACTGTGCTGCGCGTTCCGTGCAGGCCTGGCATTTTTTTTTAAATTTTTTACACAGTTAAACACTGCTCACTACATGCAAAGTTTTAAGTGTGTATAACAGATGCAACTTTATTCAAGCAAATGTAACAGCTCTGTTTTGTGGAGACTCTTTCGTAGACATCTTCTATATTCTCAAACTCCTATTTCTAGCATTAACGTGGTGAAACACCTTTACACAATTAAAGTGATGCAGGACACAACACCAAACTTTTCAAAAAAGTGTTGTACTCCATTTTAGAGTGAGATACTGTGCTCACTATATGCAAACTTTGAATTTTATATTACAGATACACCTTTATTCAAGCAAATTCAGGTTAAAGAACCCCAGGTGGTCAAAATTTCCGGAGCCCTCCACTACGGCGTCTCTCATAATCATATGGTAGTTTTGGGACGTTAAACCCCACATATCAATCAATCAAGCAAATTCAGGAGCTGTGTTCTATGGAGACTCTTTAATAGACATCTTCGGTACTCTTATTTCTAGCATTAACATAATCAGACACCCTTACACAAATAAAGTAATGCAGGACACGTTAGCCTATGGCAATTTTTTTTTATGGCAGCTGCAATATGGTCCCCAGACTACTTTGTGTGCACAAATCTCCCGAAAAAAAAAAAAAAAATCAAGTTATCCAGGAGGGCTTTCGTTCTGAGGGACTTGTTTTTTGTTAGATGCAAAATAATTATTCTCACAAACAATTAGGAAAGGGAAAGCATGGGTAACGTTATTTGTTATCATGAGTGGTGGTGTTGTAATAATGTTTTCTATTTGATTGTATTGAAGTGCTGAAAAAATCACCTTTCCTGTCAGTGGGATACCAACTCACAATTTTCGAATTTCATGTTTCATGTACTATCGATTGATCTATGATCCACCACGGTATTTATGAACACGTAATCCCGAGAAGTGTTAGCGAGCACCACTTGTAGCCCAGGTGGCAAGTGTCGATTTCTTGCCAGGCTGCTTTACGTAGCATGTAATCTTTGCAAATAAACTCTCACAAGCTAACCTAAGGCATTAAGTTTGCTGGGTTGAGGTCCTTGCAATGAATGAATGAAAAAAGTGCAACTTTTTTCTTCTGGGGTGTTAATTTCTTCATTAGACACAACCAAATAAATTTATGGAAAATACAGGGGTCTTTATTAATAGTGGTAATTATGATGCCAATTCATTTAAATGAATGTGGACGAAAAATCAATCTTTTCGTTAGTGCGATTAAAACCCACAACCTTCAAATTGTCTGATGCTTTATCAGATGAGCTGTGTACTCAGTGGATCTTTTCACTTGCCTAAAAATGTCACCCGTTGGAAAATTTTTGCCGCATGCCAGCAGGACATACCTATGTTGGTGGTGCCAGTGCAGTAATCCATCATGTTTTAGCAATGCGCTAACTTTTTCATTGGTAGGTAAGTGTAGCTCATTTTCAGAGTCTATTTCTGTTCTTCTCTCTTGGCGCTATTCCCGAGGAAGTTGTCACTTATAAAGGAGTCTGCCGAAGCTAGTGGGATGGCGGGTTGGTAACATGAAGCAAGAATGGCACCGACGCATTGTGTGCTGCTGCGCATGCATTGAATTGAATCCCATATGGCTGTAAAGCTTCCTTCACTATTTGTGTCAGTACAGCCTGCATAACACAGAATATCTTGTTACGCAAGACAGTGAGGCTTGGCCCACTACCATAGCCTGTTAGTACTATCTTCATGTGCAATCAAAAGCATGGAAAGAAATGACAGGACAGGATTTCATGGTTGTGCCATGGAAGTGACAGCAATATGTAAATCCATTTACACACCAATGCCACATAAGATAGGATGAATATTTATGTTTACTCTGAAAAGCTTGTGAAGAAATGGTGTTTGTTTTCCTGTATAGAAATACTGTTCACGAGATAAATTTAACTAAGGTGAAACTGTTATGTAGATGAAAATTACTTGTTTTTCCTAACAATCTATCCCATGAAAATAGTCTAGTGCATTTCTTTCTGGGCAACAATAATGCTGTCTTTCAAATTGCGTGTTTGTGCAGAGCCAATGGCTGTTCAGCCAATGTGGTGTCATGAATTCATATGGCTAGCAGCATGCAACTGACTGTTGTTCCATGCCACCTAGTATGTAGTTGGTCGAGGTTAGTATGCCATCTATGCGATTAACTGCTATCTTTCCCAAGCTGGGAATGCTTATATTTATCTGGGCTTCTTGTGCTGTCTGAAATATTGTTCCGGTTAGCATGAAACAGAGAGTGCAGCCCAAGTAATCTGCGTGGTTTTTTTTGTGCTTATCTTTGCAGAACCCATTGCCAACCATCAGTGACATGCACAGCCAAACGTCGCGTGTGAACAGCGAGATGGGTCACACAGAGACCACTGTCTGGTAGACATCCTGCGTGCTCTAGTTGACTTCTTTTTTTGCTTTGTTTTTTAATGCTCATGAGACATTCCAAGTGAACAAAGAGTCCTGTTAGCAGCCATGGCTACTACCAATGGACACGATTTTACTTATTTATTAAGTTTGTTGCTGCTCTGTGAGTGGCACTCTCCTTCACCAGGATTTCAAGACAGATTGGCTAATGGCTTGGTTGTCCCCCCAAAAAAATTTGCTCTTGCCTACACAAGTAAAGAGCACCGTGCTATGCAGGCAACAGCCTAGAGCCAATACGCTCCATTTTGTTTTGTAAAAACGAACAGGTTATGCTTTGTGATAAAATCACCAGGAGAATTTCATTTGTGTCTTTTGGGAGCTTATGTGTGCATATAGATATACAGTGAAATCTCATTACCACAAACTTCACATTCGTTAATCTTTCATATAAATGAATTAAAATATCTCCATCCAGTCGCCTCTTGTTTTGATGTAAAACAATATTAGTACTACTGTGCAAATGAAAACACCATGCACTGTATTCACCCGAGTCCAACCCCAAATCTAATGCTCACCCAATATTAGTGGACCTAAAGTAAGAAATGAAAAATATAGAATAATATAATGTGCTTCTGATTTGTGAAAGAATGTGACATGCTCCTACATTCTTTTTGAAATATTCATACAAAAGTTTCAGTTGATGAGCTTTAACAATCACAGCCAAAATATTTATCGAGAAAGTTCCATCCATACTATATGTTTGTACCTGCATTGCATGTGTGCATGTGTATATATATATATATATAATACACATACACACACACACACGGTGTAGCCTGCACCATGGCAGTCACGAATCTATAAGCGGTGCCGCACTACAGCCAAAGCAACCTTTTTCAAGGGCTGCAGTTGCGCAAACATGTGTTGTGCATGCAGCCTCGCGTGACCGGAAATCGAAGCATGCGATGCGTGGTGCTTACAACTATTCTATTTTTTGAATGTTAAAAAATAGCGACCAAAAAACTGCCTTGCAAACGAAATGTACGCTATGGGGAGGATCTAATAAAAGAAAGCAACATCACAGAAATTCACCGACTATTTTTCAGACCAATTTAATTATGTGCATATTACACAGAAACTGTGTTATATTACATCTGAAATTTCAGGCACTACAAGACGCCAATCATTCGATTTCACGGGCACACACTCGATTTCAATGCCGTCAATTGAATCACGAACCACCATTTGAGTTCGACACGGGCCCTCCTTGTTTTCATTAACGATATGGATCCCTTTCCCTTTTAGTGCAGCCACCGCAAAAAGATTTGTTGATTCCGTATCAAATTGCAACTAATGGAGAATTCCACTGGTAGATCCAGAGCGGCCACCAAAATCCTGGAGCGAGCACTCGGATTGCGCCAAATCAGATCTGCGAGTGGAACATGGGAGTGCCCCGCATGAGTGCACTTTGGAAGTTGTTTACGCATACGTCACTAAACCATTACCGCAAGTGATTTTCTTTTCCGCTCTCTACATTTCAATGACAACTGTGTCGCCACTACAAAGCACACATTTCCACCATGTAGTTGCGGAAAGCAGGGGTAACGCTTTGCAATTTTAGGAATATGAACAAGTGCACAGGGTTACTAGACTGCCTCAAAAAACGCTGAGGACAACCTAACTGCTCGACTGTACTGGAAATGACGGCAACGCATTCTTGGAGTTTCGGCGAAATCCGTTTCTGCAAGAGGGAGCATACAGAACACTCTGTTGCGGAGGGAGTTGGTCTAAATTCACCAGTGGAAAGTGCGAACTTGCTTCAAATGTACCAACGGAATGCGGATTCTTAGTCGTGAAAAACAAAATCTTGCCCCTTGTTATTGGTTTATATGGTTCAGGATGATTCGTATTATCGAGATTCTACTGTATAAAATCAGCATGGGGGAAATTTTGGTGGGCTGGCAGTATGTAACCGCTTAACACGATAGGGATGGATATTTTGTCGTTTCTGTGCAGCGAATTCGATTATAGCAAAACCGCAGTCACTTGTGTGGACTTGGGACACTTGTGGGCAAGACGAAAGGGCACTCGCACCAAACCGATTCCAGTGTCTGAGCTTTGGGAGTAACACAAAAAGCTTCACTAAATAAGTGTCTCTCCTTTGCAACCATGTTTGTATGCTACAGAATGGGGTTCAGAGAGCGTGAATGCTAAATAATGATGGCTCAGCTGCTCAGGTTTTTGTAGGCAATAAGGTTTTTCCCTCTCCCTGAAGTGTATTGTTATGACTGAACGAAAACATGATTACATATGTTAGTATTTTTAAGCTATCACGAAAACAATGTGCAAGTCAATAATGTGCATTTATGCCAGTGTCTGTGTATGCAAACAGCCCACACAATGTTCAAAAGTGTTCTACTGTAGAACGTAAAAACTACTAGAACAAATAAAGCCGCCAATTATATTTAACAAAGATGCGCTTCGATGACAGGCGAATGCATGAGTTGGAGGCACCAGAAAAGCAACATTTACTGACTAACAAATATATGAATCAGTTCACTTACCTAACAGAGGCAGAGTGCGTGCTCAGAAGAAATCATCTTGCTGGGCATCTGATCGACCCATTCGGTACCAATTATAGCTGTTTGAGCCTGCGACGCCGCTTTTAGCACTGTAACGCATAACTCCTTTGACGTTATGACTAATCTAGCGTCACCTTTGCAATTCCAACATACGTTCTTGTGCGCATTAAACTTTCAAACACTTTTAAGCTTATTCTTCAAACATAGAGCATGACCGCGCTGCCCCACACACTCTACCGACCACAGCTACAACTGTGGTTGGCAGTAGTCAGCTCGCACTCATACCGTGGCCATGAAACAAGAACAAGATTTTGTTTTCTCGTTTTTTATTGCAATATTTGTGTCTCAAATATACTCAGCTGTAGACATATCAAAAGATTATAAAAAAGCATTGCAATATGAAATGTCAGTGGCAAACATAAAATTTAAGACATACAACGCCTTCACGCAACATCTTAGTTTTTTTTAAAGTTATTTCTTCAAGCCTGTATCACACTGCATCTTTTGAATGTTAGATTTTTCTCATTTCAATTTGTGCTAGCGGTGCTCAATAAGGCACTCCTGTGGTACACAAACCTAAGGCAGAGAATGCGGACACGATGTTCACCATGCAAGCATTCAAGCGAGCTCGCTTATGTATTTACCAAGTACAGAGGCAAGGGAAAGAAACGCGAACAGTGCTGTTTGCCTTTGTTTTCCGTGCTCTTAGCTTGGTCACGCTAGTCTCGTTTTTATGTATCACTTTATCATGGCTTCTCTTTTTTTAGCACCAAGGCTACAAGTGCTTGAAAAGTAACACAGTAATTGGTAATTGAGTGGGGAGCCGTACTGATCGCTTTTTTTTATTATTTGAAAAACCGTCCTCGGCCACCTGCTGAAAAGGACGATGTATGCATTATGGGTATACATTCAAGCAGGCCATGACAATTTCTACTATAGACTTCAACTTCGTCTAATTTTCAATGAAGGCGAAAATGCTTGAGGTTTATGTGCTTAAATTTCCATGCACATTAATAACCCGAGGTGGTCGAAATTTCCTGAGCCCTTCACTGCGATGTCTCTCATAATTATGTCGTGGTTTTGGGATGTTAAACCCCATCAAGTATTATCATTTCGTTAATAGCTCATTCCCCCCCCCCCCCCCCCCCTGTTTGCACTTTGAAGGAAAGCAGTACAGTATAACGTCGTTACAATGGATCTGCTTACAACAGACATTCGAATACTACATTCTAACTGGTGACGTTATGCAGACCTTCCTATTTGTACCATTGATTGAGCTTCGTTTAGTACGAATTTTTCAGGTACAGTGCACATTCGGATGTAATTGATTAAAATGTAAAATGTGAGGCCAGCATGGTGGTCAGGGCTATTTTGCAGCGGACTTTTCTACAGCGGACATCCTAAATTCTATAACTTCCGACTTCAAACAATGCTTTGCATACTTTCGGGACGGAATGGCATGGTGGATATCGACGTACTGATTCAAGAATGAAAGCCACCGATCTCTGGTCTATTAATGATTAACTACGCTATGCTACGGTGCATGAAATTGATGCGCAGCGTGCTTGGGTTTTTGTGTTGGGGCGCCGACACGCGAAATAGCTGGCCGCTGTCACTGCTGTTCTGAGAAGTCAGTGCATGGCAAGCTTGGCCGGGGTCTTCTATCGATGCACAAAATGCCTATTCATGGTTTAAAGTAGCCAGCGACTGATATGATTCGTTGCTTGCGACGAAGCACATTGCGGGTTCTTTGCTTTCGCATATCCACTAGCGCTACGGTTTTACCCACAAAGTTCAGGGTAGGTTTAGTTCTAGCCACGACTTCGAGCAGAAAGCACGGCTGCGATGCACTTTGCGACGGTTCCCCAATGTTTCCAAGTATGACCAACACGTCCTCTAGAAAGATGCCTGCCACGTCACATGCTTTGGGACGGGAGGTTCCTTGTGGTTCAGTGCTTTCTTCGCGAGGAGCGCTCACAGCTGACACTACTGGTTTCGTTGGATTTCAAAGTGACGCCATCACAAGGATACAACCGTGTTGCTTCCGAGATGGCAGTAGACATTGCTTTAATCTCAAAGGCTGCAAGGTTTAAACCAGTCACCACAGCGACTACTCGCAGCCGACACTGTTTGGTGGAGCAGTTTATAAGAGAACAGGAGAGGGCTGGGAACCAGCTCTTCCGCTCACGTCGCAGGCTACGACATGCTCGGTTGCGAGTTTAAAGATTTCTCCCACGGTGGTCTTCATCGCAAGGTTCGAAGTGCTGACAAGCAGAACCTTCTGGCCAACTAGTCAAGGTGACAGTCGGTTCGATACCCGGGTGTGTAATGTTCGTGAGGAGTGCAGGGCCCGATCTTATTCGACTGAATTTTTGTTTGCAGCTCCCTTAACTAAGGCATGATTGTATTCTGAATTATCGTGTACCTGTGAACACAGAATGAGTGCCGCGACCTCGCAACGCACAATAAGCGGACGACGCTATCTCGGAGGCATATCCCGGATTGAGCATTGGACCAGCGAGGCATATTTGAGCAACATGGCTGAAGCCGCTAATCGGAGGTCTCGAAATGAATTTCGAACATCTGCTTTTTGGATGCACAATGCCTTCACTAAATATTTTTAAGAGCCCAAAATGGTGGTGGGCATTTGTTTGTAAAGCTATAAATTTTTAGAAATACTGTTTCTTTTTGCGACTTTTACAATTATTTTCACCCACTCGGCAGTCGCAAAAAAGGTTTTTCAGTACTTCTGTGTAGTTTTTAATGAAGATGTTTTTGAATCAGATAGAAAAATGGCTACAGGAACTGTAAACTGAAAAAAAATCAATTATATGACCCATTGAGAATAATTCGGCATGTGACTCGTAATTATGTCTGGTTATAACAGACCCAGTCAGTGCTTCCGTATGTCTGTTGTAACAGTACTTGGATTTTACATGCTCCTTTTACAACAGATGAAAATCATCTTCACTGTGATGAGGTCTGTGTAATGATGTTATACTGTGCGCTATTGCCTTCACAGGAACACCGAGCACCCCTGCCGGAACATTACCTGCAGTGATGTTCTTTTTATTAAACTCTATGATAACTCTCCTTTTTTGTGAACCTTTCTTCTGCAGGCTCATATATCCCACAAATATTAGAATCATAATCTTGAGTACAGAATGGAATTACTCAATTTTACAGGTTAAAATTGTTTTGACGAAATTTATGAAAAATATGGGTGCAATATTTCGGAACACCCATGTAGCAGCTGTTGCTTTGCTTATGTATTGAACAAATCAAGAACTCTCTTTTGATTGAATTTGCTACTAAGTAAAGTACATATGGATAGCATTTTTGTACTGTAACCCCACAATTATTTGATTCTGGTGGGAATTCACACCTGCTAGTTTTGTAAATGACAAATAGCTGGTCTTTATTGGCTCTCTAGGGGACAATACGTCTCGCGCATTACAACCTATTGGTACCAATATGCACCAATAGCTGTCACTTATGAGTACTAATACTTATTTATTGGCCCTATAGGGGACAAACAGGTGTATCCTATTGAACCCGAATGGTGCCAATACGTGTCTATTGGATCTGTAAGTGACAAATAGCTACAACTTATAGGCTCCTTATTGGTCTTATGGGTGACAAATAGATGTGGTCAATTGTTTTTTATTGATGCCAATAGACTTCATATAAAACCTATAAAGATTCAAGACAGCTCTTGTAGAACCAATAAGATTTTTCTACAGGACCAATAGATTTCTATACTGGCATGTTTGCTAGGGAAGGCTTCCAGGGCAACTGCTCTCCTTCCTTACTCGACGAGCACGCACAGAATGCCACAGTTTTTTCTTTCTTATCTTTTTCGTCCCTCCGCCCTTCGTTCACTCACTTCACGTCCCCTCCTTCTATGTAATGACTTGTCGCTCGCTCCCCAGCGGCACACATGCACATTCACTACCACATCTTTGTCAACAATTTTCCAGCAACCACATTATAACCGCTTTTTCATGTTGGGAGACTGTGCAATAAGTGGTATGCATATACATAGGATTCTATAGGAGGGTAAACAGGAGTCAAAAAAGAAAAAAACTGCATTGATTGTAACCAGTCCTGCACTATAAACGGTTACATTATTAGCGCTCTACACAATATACACACACACATATATATATATATATATATATATATATATATATATATATATATAGTAAGGCAATATATGTGTGTGTGTATGTGTGTAAGCACAAAATTAAAAATTTCACGAGGGTGGTGGTGGCTTGAACTCCCCATGACCCCTGGTTACACCAGTATCACACATACTGAGCCTGTGGGAATCGCGTGATAACTTTTTTTATGTCTTGCATGACTCTGTGCAAGACTTGACAGCATTAATGCATGGTTCATAGCGGTCCTTGAAAACCCTTAAATTATTTTAGGTCCGTAACCGTACTGGAATTTTGTCATGCAATCCACTTTTGTTCATCCAGTTTCTAGCGGTTACTTATTGAATATACCATGGCAAATAGTATGCGAGCTCTTACTACAGTTGTTAAATTTGCTCTAGCAATAATTTAAAATTTAGAAGTACAGTCGAGTCCGCTTATAATGAACCTGAGCCTGATGCGGCATCCGTTCGCTGTATCGATAAGGGTGGTCTCGAGTTCATTTAAAATGGCAGGGTGCTCGTTCGCCGAGGCCCATGGCATAAGCTGCATGAAGCACTGGCTCCAAAGTTTTGTCGTTCTCGCAATCTGATTCCTCCAAATTGCTCTTGCCACGTACTTCATTCACAATGCCCTAATCCGTGCCCGGTTCCGCAGTGACGGCATGATCATCGGCTGTAATTAAACCATCGCAACAGATGTCCCACCCGCTCTCCAGGTCGGAGTCGACGACGCGTTGCCACAAATCACTGCCGGCGTGATCCTGTTTGGAAGCTTCAGGCTCGGCATCGAGCCCGACATTGACGAAGTCGGCCTTGCGAAGACAGTTTCGCGCGCATGTAGCCGTCACCGCCGCCCCCAATATTTTCACCATCTCCACAGCTGAATACCGGGACCCCCGAAGTGGCAAGTTGGCTGCCAGGAGGTCAACAGCTATGAGCAAGCGCTCCACAACGCGGCACCTAACACGCGGATTACGCTCAAGCCAAGCGGTCACACTTTCGGCATTTTGTTGAGCGGCAGGAAAAAGCGTGCAAGTCCTCCTGTCTGCCATCCTGACCACACATGCACACCAAGAGCGAGCAAGACACGTACATGCGACACAGATGCCAGAATGCGTGGAACAGCTCTGGGTCCGTTTCCAGTCAGAAAACGAAACTAATTTGAGCCTTAGAAGTGTGGCAGCATCAGCTAGTTGGTATGGCATGATGATAGTTATAGCGTGAAAACCTTCATGTCCTTCTTGTCTCTGTGTCGTCGTTCCGTTCTCACGCTATAACTATCGTCATCGTTATATTTGAGCTAGCGTGGCTGATGTCGCGAAGCGGGGGAGACGGGGGAAGGGGTTGTGATCAAGAGAGGAGAGCAGATTTGCGAGAGAAGGGCAGAGTTGCGAAAGAGTGAAGAGAGGGGAGGATGCGGCGGGAGAGCGACCTTGAAAACCAAAACACACGGGAAGGAGGCAGGTTGGGTAGCTTGCTTGAAAGGTTCGCGAAACGCGAAACTCGCATGTAGAAAAACTTGAAAGAGTGCCTGCGCGCGCAGAAGTCAAAGCACGGCCGCCTGGATCAGTGCGCGCGGCAGTGTTCAAAGAATCGACGGCCATGGTAAAAAAAGTAGTTTTGTTGTGCCGGCGGGTTTGCGTGGCCTCACCAACTTCGATATTTTGAGATTCGTTCTATGCAAACTAACAATCGTTTTCGTGCTTCCGAACGCGTGCGGAGGGCATGCTGAGCTGAGTGTGAAGTGAGCGAGAACAAGTCCTAAACACCGAACGGATCGCAAATTATCAGAGTCGGTGGGGTAGCGTATGCGCGTGCACTAGACGCAGACGATCAGATACAGTCGGTGGCCGATGATGTTGGCAAACGGTCTGGTCACTCTAGGCAGGCAATGCCAACAACAGTATCGGCGATCAAAAAACAGGGTAGATGGCCGACCAGTTTTCAAAAGGTCGGTGGCAGTGTGAATACACGGACCTCGTCTGCCGATACGGGGTGCTCTAGAGTAGCGGGGGTGACAAAGGATGGATGGGTGGGTAACAAAAAGCAGCCGGGGAGTGCGGCAACTAGAGGGGCGCGGAGGCAGGGCCGGCGTTTAACAATAAGAATGTACGGCACCTCGCCGATGCCTCATCGGTGGTTGAAAGTGGTTTCCCGGAAAGTCGGCAGAGCGCCGACTCCGTTCGCTGTAACCGATCAGCGGTGCTCTGAGACGTTCGTTGTAAGTGCGATTTTGTGCCATTGAACCAATGTATATTTTGATGGTCACGCGGATATCGTTCGCTTTAAGTAAAAGTTCGCTTTAAGTGGGGCTGTTATATGTGAGCTCGACTGTATATGAAATGAACGACTTACTCTGTTGCATGTAACTGGCAAAAAGGATGCTTTCACTGCACCACAGAGCTGCTTTGCTGTGAAACCGCTCTTTTTAGGGGAGATCCTCACTGCCGCAAAGCCACGCTTCCGCACTTTGGCAGTTCTAAATTTTTCTTTCAAGAGTGCTTTATGGGAACATTGCACTTGAAGAGAAGGCGTGGTGTTATTCAGTGATGCCGTGGCCACTTACATGTCACTGGAGTGATAACATGCTGTCTTCGGATACAATGTGCATAAGCACACATCACCTGCACGTGCTTGGCTGCAACCGCTCACTGGCCTTTGGAATGTCAAAGCCTTGAATGAACATCACTAAAGGCAGGCTACACCGCTATGTCAACAATGTTGAAGAATTGGGCTGATGCAAGGTTACCGAGGGCTGTGTGTCTACGAAGTGCAGATGAAAGTCCCATTGAAAAGCTGTCAAAGTAATAGTCAAAAAGCGTTTGCATTCCCGGGATTTTGTTTTCTCTTTAGGTATCTTTTATGTACAGAAGCTTTTTGGAAACAAATGTATCCACAACAGAACTCGCTCATGCAGGACAGATATAGCTGGCAAGTGCAAGCAAGTCGCTGCATTGGCCAGTAGTAAGCGAGGGGTCCAGCATGACACGTATATTGAATGTAAGGAAAGCATGTAGCCAGGCTGAAAAGGCAAATAGACGGGGCTTACATTTGCCATGTAGCTAGGTTGCACACATTAGATGAAGCTTTGTGCATTCGACTGGAAAATAAGCAGCACACTTTCTGTGGAATTCAAAGATCCGCTAAAGTGTCTATGTCACCATTGCAGTGGCTGGAAAAGAGGTGTGAGCCAGCTGTTCCAGCTTTTGTGTAAAAAAAATAAAAATGAAAAATTTATCTACGGCTTTGGTATCGCAAGCACCAAAATCCAGTAGAGCTAGGGAAGTTCAGTGAAAGCCTCAACGTTCTTTCATAAAGTTGAGTTATGGCAAGTTCTTTTGACAGTAGAGAGTTGAGATACACATTCAATACAGCACTTTTCCTTCAAGCGTTGCAAGTGTTACACGCAGGGATTTTGTCGGCTGTGTATTCTTTAGAGAATCTTCCTAAATGTCTCACTTTCTTTGGTTCCACTATCATCGCTGTACACACTACTAATCTTGTAAAGTCTGCTATCAAATCCTAGTTCGTCACAAACTTTACAGCTGTGGGCACTTTAAATACTTACAAAACTAAAGTTTAAATCTTCTATGGACACTTTCAGTCCCAAGTCGTAGGTTGCAAAATTTCCTGAACACGTACAATCCATGGTCTTCCCTGCTTCACTGTTTTTGGTGCTGAAGATTTTTTCACAATGTTCTGTTCGGTGTCTCAAAGAATTTAACCACCCACGTTCACGAGCCACCAGATCTTCATTTTTTTGCTTATGTGAGATCCTGGCTTCCCTCAGTGTAAGCTCGGAATTTTCTCTGCTGCGACCCTTGGTTGCAGCTTCCCTAGCTTCAGGGTCGAATTTCTGTCACTGCATCCATTTACCTTATTGATGGCACTGCAGTCAAGCGGCTGTTTCCTCAGGAGACGTGGCGGTATTCTTTGCCATTGGCAAACAAACACCATGCCCTTCTTTTTCCTCTGCAAGAAAGAGTGCTGTGCAAAGACCACGTCAAACCACACTAACCGTTTTATCGGAGAAGAATGACACCACCCTACATGTGCCCATCACACTGCTCCTTCTTCTCCAGTTTGCTCTGCCCCACACCACTTCCTCTCTCCCGGTAAGTCCCTATTCCACCTCGCGCCCCCCAGCTCGGCAAAGCTGTGCACGACGACATAGCAAGAGTTTTACACATACACTGTAGAAACAAAACACTTCTGTAAGCAGGCTATGGACTTCTTTTGAATAGTGTTAGCACTTTGTGTGCTGTGCTGCAAACGACGGTGTGGTGATGAAACAAGAGGTCTCAATTTTTGCTGGGCACTGGCTAGAACAGCTGTATTTTCACTACAGTTTGCTCGTGTGGGATGACGCTCCTCACTGACTAGCTGTTTCTTCTTCTAGTGCTATCGATGGATGCTAAGAAATGCACCATAAGAAATGGCAGGAAGGGGAAGGTGGAACCTTGCGATGGAAGCAAAACTTGCTGTTGTATAAGTGGTACTGGAATTAGATGAAATTTCACACTTCACTAACAATATCCGTCATGTGAACCTGTGTGTACAAAATGTTTGCCGACAAAATCAAATGGATAAGTTGACTAACAAGTGGTTCATGGCAGACAAGTGTAGATTGGGTGAGCTGACACTGCATGTCAAAACTTGTTACGCATGCTATCGGCACCAAATGAAATGTGAGCAGTGGTGTGTGTTGTGCGCCCCTATGATCAGATATAGATACGCTCGGGCGGTTTGCTGCTTGTATATGACATTCATGCTTTCAATGATTGCATACTGCTGCGGGTGTATGACTGTCAATGGCAATGACTGGACGAAGCATGCTATACCGTTGCCATTGGTTGGGCCACATGCTCTATTGTTTGTGTTTCATTTGACGCTGATTGTACAGCTTGGAGAGAAGTTTGAGAGATTGGCAACAGGAGTCAAGAATAGGAGAACCAGTGCTCTTTTCTACCCTGTTTTCGGGTCTCTTGGCCCCTTACTTCTATTCTTCACAACACTGTAACTAGATTATTTTCTGCCGATAATCACACTGCGTTCAATCAGGACTCAGCTGTTAAGAATGAGTTACACTGTTTTGTTTCTAATACATCTTGTTATGACGTTCCAATACGAAAGATTTGTACTTATTTATGTTAGTGGGAGTACCTTAATTCTGTTTAGCATACTTTCAGTGCCTGTCCTGTTGTCTTGTCTCCAGTCTTTTTGCCCTTTGCCTTTATTTTCTGACACTGCACCGGCTCGCCTGGCAATGCATGGTATTAAAGTACTCTCAGACAGCTGTGAACGAGTCGGAAAATGTCTACCATTGATGTAGGGAATAAAATATGTGGCATAAAAGAATGCCAAAAATCTGTCAATAGTATTGTCCTTAATCCACTCTCTCTTTGTGTTCTTTACTTTTTTATTGTCTTGTCCAAACATTAAGCACTTACGACACATTTGCACAGCAGCTGCTGAAAACATGGACCTCCGCTTTTTGTGGAACGTTTTGCTTGAACATTCAGTGGAAATTGTTTTGTGAACTCGATCATTAAGGGAGGACGCGGATTTCGAGTCACGGAAAATAAAAAATCAATTTGTTTTGAAAATGAAATTTTCAGTTTCTGGAATCTTTTTCTCTTTTCTTCTCGGATTTCTTGATATCTTCTCCGAAAATGGTGCAGAAGTGCTTCAAAAAAAAAAATGTTGCACTCTCCTAGGTGAAATTATTGTGAAAATCACGAAAAAACTGCGATTTTTTTAAAAATGATAACTCCACAATGGCGCTGCCGGGAGCCGGCTTATTTGGTGGTTTGTTGGACTCGTAAAAAAAATATTTTTGTTTAAATTCACAACTTTAGCTGGCTCCTCAATTCAGAAAAAAGCACACAAAAAGCAAATAGCTGAGGGTTGTTTCGAAAATGCCGATTGTCCGCGTCTGCTATGTTGCCCTAGCTCGCCTCGCCATTGGTCCAATGGACGGTGTTATAAATATAGGTGGAACTAAAGGTGAAACGACAAAGTGTCGCCACCATGCCCTCGCTGCATTGAACTTTGGTTCGTTCACTCCTTCTCGCCACCAGATGGCAGGATTAACCAAGTGGCCCAGAGCCTGCAAGGCCTACAGTTGGGTGCGCCGGCTCCCATTGCGTATTAGTCGCAAGCAGACGCCTTCTAGCCAAAGCAGCTGGCGCCATGTTACACTCTTGTTGCTATTCTTTTTGTGCAAATACAGGCTACTATATTCTTGTGAGCAAGCTGGGAAATGGGAGCACTATTCTGTGCCATGGTGCAAATCTGGCGACAAGACCTACACTGAAAAAGTGTCTCTTTTTGCTGCACCACAAGGAGTGGACTGCCTGAATGTATGGCGCCATGTGATTCTGCGCAAGGACCGCATGCTGCTGTTGACTGATTACGTCTGTGTGAAGACATTTTATTCGAGGTACGCAACAAAAACGTGGGGAGCTGTCTACGAAAGATGCGTTCTTCTGAATGCACCATGAAAGACGTCTCTGGATAAAGACGCTGTGCCGATGAAGTTTTCAACTGCCGTGCTCTCCAAGAAAAAGACAAGCGCCTGCAAATCGTTTGCACCCTCCAGCTACTGTGTTAGACTGTAAAATACAACCATATTTTAAGATCTGACGCCAACGGAGGCCTAGGAGGCATGTGGCATGGTCTGCGAGATAAGTAAAGCTGTGTTGTATCGGATGCCACGGAATTCGACATAATGACAGTCACGGAGTCGGCCACAAGTTTGGTCGAGGTAATTTTGGAGAGTGTCAGTAGTGCACCTTTTCATCACAGCCCAAGTTTAACACAAGGTTGACGGGTTGAGAACAATCATGTTTTGTGTGAAGATTTCATTACTAGTGAGGCAGCTACCCAGCAAGATGATTCCTCAACTGGAGCGAATCTGCTTCTTCCTGTCTGCATCATTTTGAAAAGGGTGGTGGGTCTTGACGAACAAGTGAACATAATTCTAGCTTTGTTGGGCAAATGTACACCCCTTCAATACATCCAATTCCCTTGAAACTGACGTTCCAAGGGAGTTGGATGCAGCAATGGTATTGAAGTGCTCGTCAGCCAAGTGAACGCTGTTAGTTTGTGTGCCGGTAGTTCATCTCTACAGCACTGCAATAGAATGAATCTCTACATCACTGTAACAAAATGTGCCATTTTTGAGTTCATTCTTATCGTGAGATGGTAGTTTTCTATCAATTATTTTTATCTTTGTCTGCATCATTTTCTCCCACTGGGAGTTCTCGCATGCAGGTGAAAATGAAAACCGCGGCCTGCAGGGCCCTTGTCCTCCGCTATGCCGCCTTGTAGACAACAGTGATGAAGTTCCCCTCGGCATGGGAAGTGCTTGGGCTCGGGCGTGGTACGGTAACGGGAGAGCTCTGAGGCACCGATGCTGAAGGGGCCTCTGCTGTGTGCGTTTTCGACGTGCATGTTGCTTTGCCTGCGAGCTCCGAGCTTGCGGCTTCCTTTTCCCTGGGGCCTGAACAGTTGCAGTGGTGATGGGAGCCTTTGGGGAGGTTCCCGCGCTGCCTTCTGAACTGCTGCCAGTCAGGGAGAAGTGTAGCGAGGGCTTGTGAGGTCGCTGCGATGTTCCGCACAAGGCAAGACATGTCGGGCGCCGCTGTAAGCTCCTCATTCTGCCTGCGTACTCGATTTTGCGAGGGCGTGGTGGTGTCCATGTTCTCTGTTGTGCCGAGGGCAGGAACGCCTGAAATGGTCGCTGCTGGCCGTCATGAAGAAGGCAGGCGCAACATGGTCGGAAGCAATCGAGTTGGCCTCTTGTGCTTGCTGATGAAGCCAGCTGCTGATTGCAGAGACGGCCTGCTTCTCCAGCAGTTGTTGAGCACTCGAGGCACCCTCTGGACTGGTGTTTACGGTAGCGGTCACAGGCCAAGATGGGTGAGGAGAGGCGTTGGTTTTCCCCTTCGGCTTCGTCTTTCTGGTTATCGTGATTATCGATGAAGCGCAGTAATCCGACGCGCGAGAGTGTGCTGTGAACATGCTGAGGCGAGTGCGCTCACTGTGGAGAGGGACCGTCGAAACACAGAGCGCTAAAAAACACGTCCTTTTACTTCCGCAGTTCAATCGGTTCTCCTCGAAGGAACGGCACCAGGCATCAGCCGGGCGCACTTCACAGGAGTTCCGATACGTGGTGTCGAGAAGATCCAGTGATCCGCGTCCCAAAAATGGTTGGAACACATCGTGCTGTGCACCGTGGGCACAAAGTTCTTCCGATTCACTGCTTAAACTAACTGAATGGCAAGCCTTTTCTCCTTTGGGAAGCGGTGAAATAAAAGATCGTCGTGCCTGATGATATTCGCAAGCCATACGCCAAACAGGACGACTGCATTGCAGATGTACAGTGATTTGAAAGGCTTGGTGTATACCTGTTACTGAAGTAATAACAAATGGTACAATAAATAAACAGTTCACACACGAATAAATTCGAAGAGAGAAGCCTACACCACAGCATACCAGAGTAGCAGGCTGCGCCGACGGAATTCCGGAACAAAGAATGATGTAGTGTATCTGGTTGTTCCGGTCGCCCACGCGAGAGTGCCGACTTTCTCTTCGGCTCGCGAGAGGCAAGACCAAATATTCATTTGCGGATTATAAAGCTCCTGACGCTTTAATCGCCAAAAAAACCGTGTTGTCGTCTATAGTAATATCACTACTTGCTACCCACAAAGTTTCAACGAATTTGAAAACCACTTTAGCAAAAAACCAAAGGCACACCACCGTCAATGCTGCGCAATGTTGAAGTCCTGTCTTACGGAAGGAATAACGCGCAAACGAGACGACCACAAGAGAAATGGATGAATACCTACTAACAACTGGCTTTATTTGAAGAAAATTTTAATAGCACTAATCACACGGTGTTCTTGAAAGTGACAAAAGTTGTACCTGTTGGCATATTTTTAACAAAAATAGAAATATTATGAAACGACACATGGTGTAAAGCCAAAATGAAACAAATATTGAAGCAATTACAGGAACAAAATATTCAAACAGATAAAAAAGGGCAAAAAAAAGGGAAGAGAATCTCTTCCGTTTTTCTTTCATGCGCCGAAAAATTCCACCTATTGCCAGAAGTTATTTTAACCCGCTTTGTCTAAAAACAACATTTAACATTCGTATAACCATTTTGATGGTTCGCTTACACAACCTGTGCTCTTCCTTTTGATACAGAAGACTTTTTTGAGCTCCTGTTCCAACTTCTATCCAGAACCAACGTTCCCTTTAGGCGGGGAATGCATCCGCAGGCTTGGAGTCCCTTTGTCGATAAACGCTCATGTCCATTAAGCCCACTTCGGCGATTCGCTACCATGTCAGGGTAATGATGGTTCTGTGTTCCTGAGACACTCTTGTCACGCTCCCGATAGCTAAAATACTCAGCCAGTTTGAGAATATTTTTTAGTGAGCAAAAAAACGCAATACCGAAACCCATCTGAGCGCACAGTCTACGTATGATGTAACGTTTGGTAGGAACCTAGTACCGGATGTCGTACAAGGCATACTGGTCCGGCCGGTTTGGTGTATGAAAACTGTAAATGCCGAGCCGAGCAGATGCTCGGATTTTACCTTGGAGCCGGGGTGAATGCGCCGAGCGTCAACTAACATGTTCGAGACTGACAGTGTATTAGAGCTGTCCGACAGCGGCGACTCTGACGCAAATGATGCTGTTACCTCGCCGTTTTAGGGGCGAAGCTCCTTATGCTGTCGGTCATGCGTCCGCATTGTAAGTAGTAGTAGTAGTAGTAGTAGTAGTGGTGGTTGTGGTGGTAAGTAGCCACCTCTTGTTTAGTCCCTTCAACTGTCTGCTAGATGGCGGTACTTGTATATGATGAATATATGGTCACCTTTACCGAGCGTGCCACTACCGCCAGGCAGGACTACGTGGTTTTCCTGTCAATGCATATCGACCATGATATGGTGAACGTCCCTTTGGAATTGAAGAATACCTGTCAGGTCGTCAAAGCTCAAGTGGCTTCCAACGACACCAACCTCGTGCAATGACAACGGGGAGGTATAGGTCGCCTAGCCTCCAACCTTCAGCAAGCTCCTCAAGGTCTCATTCCCCAAGCCTGCGTCGGGAAAACTAGTCAGCGACCTGTGGAGGCAAGGCCGCTGTCGACACTAATGCAGAAAAACTTCCATTGCTGACTCTGAACGAAGACTGGCTCAGAAACCGGTGCTTCGATAGTGACGTTGCTTTCGATTTATGTGTGTTCGTTGACGGCTACAAAGTCATCGGACTGTTAGATACAGGCGCAGATTATTCAGTGATGAGTAGCGGACTTTCTAAAATACTGAAGAAAGTGCTGACTCCTTGGAAGGGACCACAAGTTTGCACAGCAAGAGGGCACCTCATCGACCCTACTAGAATATGCACTGGAAGAATCGGAATACGGGCTTTCACGTACGTCGCCAGTTTGATTGTGCTGCCAGAATGCTCAAGAGACTTGATTATCAGCATGGATTATGGCACTGTAATTAACTTGTGAGAATCTTCCGTCTCATTCTCGACTAGGCACGCGATTGCTACCTTTGAAACGGAAGAAAACATATATGACCTTTGTATTGCAGATGATGGCATCATGGTGCCGCCAAGATCGACCATATCTGTCGCAGTAACTAACAATGCATTCAGTGAATTCGAAGGATTTGCAAACAACAACACTGCCTTAATACTCCAAAAAGGGATCTGCATGGCACGAGGCCTTGTTAAGTTACGTGACGGATGTACAAATGTTCTACTTACAAACTTTGTAAATGAGGTGCAGCACGTTGCAAAGAGAACCGTCATCGCCAGTCTGAATGATTTCGTCCAGGTTACGGAGCTGTGCACTTTCAAAACCAATGAGTCTGATTTCCAAGACGTGGAGTCTGTCCTTGCAGCCATGGACATCGAGCCAGGGCTATTACCAAGCGAAAAAGAGCAAATAGAGGGTCTTCTAAGGGAATTTGCCGAATGTTTCTCGTTGTCATCTAAAGTTCGATGCACTCCTATCACCAAACATCGCATCATTGTCGACGAGTCAGTGAGGCCAATATACCAGCATCCCTACCGAGTGTCGCCAAGAGAAAGAGAAGCTATTAGTAATCAGGTTAAAGAAATGCTCAAAGACGATGTAATCCAGCCTTCATCAAGTCCATAGGTGTCATCTGTTGTTCTCATGAAGAAAAAAAGACCAAACCTAACGTTTCTGCATTGACTACCGGAAGCTGAACGCCATCACCAAATGGGATGTTTATCCTATTCCAAGAATTGATGACATTCTGGGTAGGCTGCGAAATGCCAGGCATTTTTCCTCATTGGATCTTAAAAGTGGGTATTGGCAGGTAGAAGTTGACGAAAGAGATCGCGAGAAGACAGCGTTTGTGATACTAGTTTATACGAGTTCAAGGTACTCACTTTTGGCCTTTGTTCAGCACCCGCCACATTCCGACGGATGATGGACACAGTGCTTTGTGGTCTGAAATGGCAGTCGTGCCTGGTTTATCTCGAGGATGTTGTAGTCTTCTCTGCTGCTTTCGAGCAACATTTGGAAAGGCTCCGGGCCGTGCTCACTGCGATCAAGTCAGTGTACTTTTTTTTTATTTATAACACACTGCAGACCAGAATTCAGTCCTTGCAGGAAGGGCACTCTTAGTACTCTAAAAAAAGAAATACAATACCAAAATATAAATACAGTGAGTACAAGGAATGCGCAAATTTTTACACTCAACTTAGTAAAGACACTCAGACTGCGTACTATAAAAAAGAAAAAATGCAGTATTGTAGTTACGACAGAAATAAGTAAAATGAAGTAAAACATAGAAAATGAAAACACAACACCTACAGCGTGTATTGTGGTAACTTAAAAAGGGTCATTCGTTATATGCCCAGAATTCCACTCCGGCATACAAAATCATACAAAATCAAAACACAACATACAAAAACATACAAAATCAAAGCACAACACCTAATGCAGGTATTGTGGTAACTTAAAAAAGGTCATTTATTTCATGCCTAGAGTTTCGCTCCGACACAGTCCTGGGAAAAATGAGTGTTTGTAAATATCTGTCCTAGCAAAATGAGGGGTTAAAGCATGTGTGTGATCGTGACGTGTACGCCTTGTGGACAGAGGTGTTAGATATAATGCGGAGCCGATGGATAATTCACGTTCAATGAGTGATTGTGGGAAATTGAGGCGAAGAATCTGCCTACGTGTTTCGAGGAAGGGGTTGTCATTTTCTGTCATCAGCTGTGTGGGGGAATCGGTGTGCTTGAACTTAGAGTAAATGAAGCGAACAGCTTTTCTCTGGACTTTCTCTATTATTTTAATGTTGTGTTTAGTGTAGAGATTCCATGTAATGCAAGCCTACTCTAACTTCGGTCTAATGAAAGTAATGTAACTCAGTAGTTTAATGTGGGCGGGTGAATTTTTAAGCTTGTGTTTCATAAAACAAAGTTTACGGAAAGCTGAGGAACATATACTACTAATATGTAAATTCCACGAAAGGTTCTTTGAAAATGTTACCCCCAGATATTTATAGTTTTCAACTTCTTTTAGCGGGAGGCGGCCAGTGTGTAGGTGTATTTTAACGGGCTTTTTTTTTTGTGATACGAAGACAGACAGTTTTTTCTTTTATTTATTTATTCATGTTACCCTACAGGCCCCAGAGGAGCATTGAGTAGGGGGGGTTACAGAAAAAACACAATACATAAAGCATAAAAAGAAATATATAGAAGAAAACAAAGAAAATTGTACAATAATGGAAGGGAGAAGAACAAACACTATAAGCAAGTGCAGCAAAATACAAAATAAAAAAAAGCATCTTTATACAAAATCAAGAGAACATATAAATTTGCAGTAGCTCACGAAATTTGACCGGATCTCTCACAGAAACAATTTCATCCGGAAGGCTATTCCATACTGCGATGGCGCGTGGCAATGCAGAATTATTGAATGATTGAGTGTTGCCAAAGATGCGTCTGAAACTGAGATGATTATGAAGTCGACTAGATGTACGCGAAGGAATGTCAAGCGATAGACGACTGGTCCACGAGTTGTAGTAGTACTTATGGAGGAGGCATAGACGGGTGACAGAGCGGCGGGAATCCAAGTTAGTAATGGCAATATCGCGTTTGATTTGGGTGATGCTGGAGTGGCGGTTATACATTGAAGTGATGAAGTGGGCTGCACGATTTTGGATGGATTCCAGTTTATCTATTAGGTATTGTTGATGCGGAGACCAGATCGATGAAGCGTATTCCAGCTGAGTACGTGCAAACGTTTGGTAGGCCTGCTGCCGAATGGTAGATGGAGAATGATGCAGATTCCGGCGCAAGAATCTCAGAGTTCTGTTTGCTTTCGTGCATATCTTGTCGATGTGAGTACACCAGGCAAGATTAGCACAAAGATGGACACCAAGGTATTTGTATGTAGATGAACGGGGAATTACAGCTGAACAGATAGAGTAAGAAAAGTTAAAAACCGATTTCCTACGGGTGAAAGACATGCCTGATCTGATCGTTTAAAGACATGCCTAATCTCTCACACCACGCCTGTATGTTGTGGAAACTAATCTCGAGGTCGGTTTGGTTATGCACTGTAGTTATTTCCTGATATAAAACGCAATCGTCTGCCAACAATCTGATTTATGTGCCAGGTGTAACAACGTTGACAATGTCATTTATGTCGGCCAAAAACAATAATGGCCCCAGGACGCTACTTTGGGGTACTCCGAATGTCACTGGAAGACAGCTCGAATCGTTGCCCTCAATAGTGACAAACTGCACGCGATCCGAAAGATAAGCTGCTATCCAGGATACTATAATGCTGGGAAGATTGTAATCTCTCAGTTTTTGTATAAGTTTACAGTGAACTACTCTGTTGAACCCTTTGCTAAAGTCTAAAAAAAAGAGCGCCGATTTGACCATTATTATCCAATGTTCTTGCTGTCACGTAGTTTATTTGCGTATAGACCTACTGGAAGGCCAAGGAACGCCAGAAGAGCGAGGAACGTCAACAGGCCGAAAATACAAAACAAGCGCAAGCTCGGGTCGCGCGTGTGCACCAACGCTGTGGCTTGCCGTTTCTTGCTTCTTCGTCGTCGTTCGCATAGTTTCCTACATTGGCCCCGGTGAATAGCGTAGCCAACCTGGCGACTTAAGGCGTAGTCACTATAGCGGGGTCGTAATACGGCTTCAGGCGACTCACATGCACAATTTCTCGGCCACGACGGCGTAAGTCATGAGACTGTGTCAAAGGCTCAATCTCATAATTGACTGGTGACGTACGGGTGAGAATGCGGTAGGGCCCGTGGTACCGTGCCAGTAATTTCGAGGAAAGGCCAGGAGTACTCGGTGGAATCCAGAGCCAAACAAGAGCACCAGTCGTGAAAGTAGAGAGATGTCGGTCGGTGTCATGCCGTAGCTTCTGGTGGCCTTGGTCCTCGGTTGTCAGTGAACGGGCCAATCGTCTGCAATCTTCTGCGTACCTGGCAACATCAGAAATTGCAGTGTACTCGGAAGAGTCGGGCGTGTATGGGAGGATAGTGTCCAGCGTGCACGATGGTTCGCGTCCGTACATCAGAAAGAAAGGGGAAAACCCTGTTTTCGCGTGCGTAGCGGTGTTATACGCATACGTGACGAATGGAAGGACAGTGTCCCAATTGGTCTGGTCTGAAGCTGTGCACATCGTCAACATATCACCGAGAGTGCGATTAAATCGTTCTGTGAGGCTATTCGTCTGCGGGTGATATGCTGTCGTCATGCGATGAACCATGTTGCACTGTGCGGGCAAGGCTTGAATGGCGTCAGACAAGAAAACACGCCCCCGGTCGCTCAAAAGTTAGCGGGGAGCACCATGGCGAAGAACAAAGTTGCGCATGAAAAACCCAACTTCCTTCGCGGTTGCTGCGGGTAATGCTGCCGTCTCCGCGTAACGCGTGAGGTGGTCCACGCCGACAATTATCCACCTATTTCCAGAAGACGACGGGGGAAGTGGTCCGTATAAGTCGATACCGACGCGGTCAGATGGACGTGCTGGACAAGGCAGAGGCTGAAGTGTACCGGCAGGGCGTTGAGGTGGGGCTTTACGTCGCTGGCATGCAGTACAAGCACGTACGTACTTGCGAACAAACGTGTACATGCCGCGCCAGTAGTACCGCTGACGTAGATGGTTGTACGTTTTGAGAGCGCCGGCGTGAGCGCTTTGCGGGTCGTTGTGGAAAGCTGTACAGATTTCCGAGCGCATGTGGTTGGGTATCACTAGCAGCCACCTCCGACCTTCAGACGTGTAATTCCGCCGATAGAGGAGGTTGTCTCGAATAGCGAAATAGGGAATAGGGAAATCCACACATCTTTGCGTTGTTCCGGTGCCATGTATATGAAGTCAATTGGTGTCATGACAGCTGAAGAAGGTGACGAGGTGGTTGGGTCAGCCGGTAGCGGCGAGCGGGATAGCGCATCAGCGTCGGAGTGCTTGCGGCCGGATCGGTATACAACACGAATGTCGTATTCCTGTGGGCGAAGCGCCCAACGACCAAGGTGCCCCGACGGGTCTTTGAGCGATGATAGCAAGCATAGAGCGTGGTGGTCCGTAACGACTTCGAAAGGGTGGCCATAAAGGTATGGGCGGAACTTCGTCAAAGCCCAGACAATTGCGAGGCACTCTTTCTCCGTGACGGAATAATTACACTCGGCTTTCTTAAGGGTTCGACTCGCGTAAGCGACCACGTATTCTTGGTATCCTGGTTTTCGTTGAACCAATACAGCACCAAGCCCGACACCACTGGCGTCGGTGTGGACCTCCGTAGGCGCATCGGGGTCAAAATGACGTAGTATTGGAGGTGATGATAATAACCGCCGAAGCGCGGTGAAGGATTCGTCGCACTCTTTTGACCAAGCAAAAATGCCTTTGGAAGTTGTCAACAGGTTGGTAAGAGGCGCGATGATGGAAGAGAAGTTCCGCACAAATCGACGAAAGTATGAGCACAGGCCGATAAAACTTCGAAGCGTCTTGATAGAATTGGGCTTTGGATAGTCGGCCACAGCGCGGAGTTTCGCCGGATCCGGGAGAACACCCTCTTTGCAGACGACGTGACCCAGTATAGTGAGCTGACGTGCGGCAAAATGGCACTTTTTGATGTTAAGTTGAAGGCCAGCAGAGGTGAGACATGTGAGAATAGCACAAACAAGGTGAGTCGAAAAGTCGCGAGAAAAAACGACGATGTCGTCTAGGTAGCAGAGGCACGTGTTCCACTTGTAGCCGCGAAGGATGGTGTCCATCATCCGTTCGAAGGTAGCTGGGGCGTTGCAGAGTCCAAATGGCATGACGTTAAACTCATACAGCCCATCAGGTGTTACAAGCGCAGTCTTCGATCGGTCAGGATCAGCCATTGGTACTTGCCAATATCCTGAGCGTAAATCTAAAGAGGAGAAATATTCTGCTCCTTGCAAGCAATCGAGAGCATCGTCGATGTGTGGCAATGGGTACACATCCTTCCGAGTTATCTTATTGAGCCGGCGGTAATCGACACAGAATCGGATAGAGCCATCCTTTTTGCGCACAAGTACAACAGGGGACGACCAAGGGCTCTGCGATGGCTGGATGACACCACGCCTGAGCATATCGTCGACTTGTTCGTTGATAATACGGCGCTCCTCCGCTGAAACTCGATATGGTCGTTGGCGTAAGGGAGCATGAGTACCGGTGTCAATGTGGTGCGTGATGTTCGCTGTGCGACTCAAAGATGGTTGAGCGCAATCGAACGCAGAACGGAACTCTCGAAGAAGGGACAAGAGTTCGCGTCTTTGTGTCGGCAATAGCTCAGCGGCAACAGAGGGCTGAAATGAGTCTGGCTGGACAGTGTGGCCACAGGTGGCGTCATAGCATTGAGCTGGAGGTGAGGTGGGTGTTCGGCAAACTCCAGAGGGCGCAAGAGCTCAACGTCTTGTATGTTGCCCAAACATTCTCCGCGAAGTAAGGTAACTGGCGACGATAGCGAGTTCGCAGCGAGCATGGCGGTAGCACCGGATTCCACGGTGAGTATGGCAAAGGGCAGATGTAGGCTATGGTGGCGGGTGAATACGTCAGACGGAGTGAACAAAACAGGTCCGGCAAGAGCGGCCGCACAGGTCAGGGCTACAAGGGTGGATGTTCTCAGTGCTATTTCTGTGTCTGCAACAACGACAAGTTTGTAAGCTTCAGAAAGAAAATCTACCAAACAAGAGCTTGGCAGCGGTGTAAGGGCAACTTCTGCACGTGAGCAATCTATGATGGCCCACTGACGCGAAAGAAAGTTCCATCCAAGAATGGCTTCGTGGGAGCATGATGCCAGCACAAAAAATTCAGTGGCATCAAGTTCACTTTGCATAATGACACGTGCAGTGCACACAGCTGTAGGTTCTATGCACTGCGAGTTGGCCGTGCGGAGCATCAGGCCCGAAAGAGGCGTCGTCACCTTTTTCAACTTGCGGCATAAGGTCTCACAGAATATGGAAACGGCGGCTCCTGTGTCGCTAAGCGTTTGTGCGGCGGTCCCCTCAACATTGACGTCGATAACGTTTTGCGGCGAGAAAGATGGAGGCCTTAAGCAGTTCGAATGGTATGCAGCTGTTGCCTCCGGAGCTGCAGCGATCAGTTTCCCTCTTCCGTAGCAGGTCGGCGACGCATAGGTGTCAGGGAGCGTCGTCGGGGCGATGGTGACCGATGGTTTGCGAAGGGTCGATGACCGTCAGTGGTGTACCTTGATGGCGTCCTAGACGACATCGCAATTGGCCTGCCCACAGTGTCAACTGGAGGGGAATCTCGTCGACAGTGGCGGGTGACGTGTCCAGCGATACCACAGGCGAAACAGATGGGCCTATTATCCGGCGTCCTCCAAGCGTCTGCTCGACGGTAAACTGGAGCTGAAGATCTCGCGTAGGGATACGGCGCAGCGATTAGGGTTGTAGGCACGACATAAAGCGGCGTGGCAGGTTGAGCATACGGCATACGCTATTGCGTAGGCCAATTAGCGACGGCGGCGTACGTGAGAGGCGTAGTGACAGGTGGTTGCTGATGCATCGGTGGAAGGGCCTCAGCGACTTGGGTTCGAATGGCGTGTGTTGGAGGTCCTGTGCCAAAGCTTGCGCGGGATCATGTGTCAGTGGCAGCAGTGACAGCTGGCGCGCTACCTCTTCGCGGACGAAGTCCTTGATTGTCGAAAGCAGCGGCTGCTGATCGATCGGTAGGATGGGCAGCTAGGTGCAAGCTTGCGAGCGTGTCTGGCGTCGTGAGGGCTTGACGAGCGATTGCTCGCTGTCTACGCAACTTATCGAAGCTCTGACAGAGAGAAACGAGCACAGCAATTGTGGGGGGATTTCTCGCGAGCAACATCTGGAAGGCGCCGTCGTCAATGCCTTTCAAGATGTGCCTGATTTTTTCTTCCTCAGGCATGGTAGAGTTGACGCGGTTGCATAGATGCAACACATCTTCAATGTAGCCCGTGTAGGTCTCGCCTGGTTGCTGCGCACGGTGACGTAAACGGTGCTCGGCTTGACGCTTGCGTGCCGCAGGTCGTCCAAAGACGTCCGTAATAACAGTCTTGAATGCAGACCACGTAGGAATGTCAGTTGCGTGGTTATTAAACCACAGTTGCGCGGTGTCCGCAAGGTAGAACGTGACGTAGCCCAGCTTACTTGGGTCGTCCCATTTGTTACTTGCGCCGACTTTGTCGTACCTCGCCAACCAATCTTCGACATCCGACTCAGTGGAGCCCGTGAATATAGGAGGGTCTCGTTGAGGATACACGGCGCCGCAAGTGACGTGGACGGTCGAAGGTCCCACCTGGAGAGGCGTCTCGGTGGCCATGTTCGTGTCACGTAGAGGGGGAAGCTTACGGGAGCGAAGTTCCAGGTTTGTACGGGAGTACACACACCTCCACCAGATGTCACGTAGTTTATTTACGTATAGACCTACTGGATGGCCAAGTAACGCCAGAAGAGCGAGGAACGTCAACAGGCCGAAAATACAAAACAAGCGCAAGCTCAGGTCGCGCGTGTGCACCAACGCTGTGGCTTGCCGTTTCTTGCTTCTTCGTGGTCGTTCGCATAGTTTCCTACATTGCAAAACTATGAATTACAGTTAACAGTTGTGTCGTAGTGGAGTAGCCTTTTCTGAAGCCATGCTGGCAGTTTGTTAACACTGAATTTCTGTCTTAAAGTTTTGTCATGTGGTTGGCGATGATATGCTCAATTAGTTTACAACAGGATGAAGTTAAAGTTGTCGGTCGATAATTTTCTACAGATAAACGATTGCCCTTTTTAAAAATTGGCACTACCCTATAGCTGTCCTCTAGCCTTTGGGCACCTGAGTAGACAAAAAATAAGCTCTGAACAGTATAAAAAGAAATCTACCAATACATTCAGCATAGCACTTAAAAAACATATTTGGCATACCATCTGGGCCACCTGATTTCGTTGTCTTCAAGTTTAAAAGCATTGACACAATATCATTGCATGAAATGAAGTCCATCTCGTGCGCCTCAAAAACAGTAGAATGAAACAAGTTACGTATACCTATCTGGCAAAAAACGCTGTGGAAGTAAATGTTAAAATGTTCGGCGATTTTATTCACGTCTTTTGTAGTGGTTCCATCCACCAATATCTCGCAGGCAGGTCTCTTAGCTTTGCCTAAATATCCCTAAAATTTTTTGGGTGCACTTTTCATGAAACCAGGTAGCTGCATGTTGAAATAGTAATCCTTTGAACTTCGAACCGCTGATGACAATTTGCTTTTTATAACACTGATAAGTTGGGGTGGGTCACCCTTCTTTTTGCTTTTTAGTTTGCGCTTCAGTTGCAATATGTTACGTGTCATCCACGGCGTTTGTTTATTGACAGTTTTTGTTTTGTTAGGCACAAATGCATTTAGGCAGTGGCGACACATTTTGATAGATTAGGAGAAGGCATGACAATTGAATGCATAGGCACTCGATATCAGGATATTCATCAATAAGTGTTGCATAAATTGGTTCTTTAGTAAGGACAGCCACACCTCCGCCCCTAGGTGCTGTGTCCCTACAAAAAACTTTATAACATGGTGGGAATACAAGATCATCTGTTACCTGACCATGCAACCATGTCTCCGTAATGATAGTGACATGAGGGTCGTGTATGAGCAACTGAATTTCTAGTGAATCTGCCTTATTGATAACACTGCGGGCGTTTAAGTTGGTGATACGCAACTGCTTTGTTTGTGATAAACGCGTGTGAGCAATACTATCTGTGAAAGGGGAACTTCTCGCACTGCTTTGAACCTTGCTAGCTTCTCCTACTAAGACAACACTTGCGTGTGACTTCTTGTCATTGGGCGAATCTGCCTTCCGACCTCGTTTTTTTAACCTGTACTTTATAATTTCTTCTTCATCCCAGACATACGTCACCCCGCCAATGTACAATTTGTCAAATGATAAGGTAACCTTCTCATGCTTTTCACCGTTTGGCTTCCAACTTGCCTACAGTTTTTGTCTGACGTCCCGAATGTTCCGAGAAAAATCTTCACCGATTGAAATATTCGAGTTCTTTAATTTATATTTCTTTTTTAGAATATTGGACTTGTCTTTCGAGTTTGAAAGCCTTACGATAACCGAGCGATTTTTCTTACTTGCCGGCTTACCTAATCTATGTATTCGTTCCATAGGTACATTTTCTAGTTCAAGAAGACTCTGAAAAATATCTTTGTTAACGGTCATTTCCATAGTTTCAGAATTTTCACCTTTTGTTTCAGTTAGTTCATAAAATATTAGGTTAGATCGGCGGCTGTAGTTTTCTAGTTAGTCTACTTTCTTTTCGAGTGACTGTTCTAGTTGGTCTACTTTCTTTTCGGGTGACTGAACTACACTGCGAATGCTGCGCAGTTCTTCCTGATAAGTGTTTATCTTGTCGTCCAGGTTAGAAAGCGTGCCTAGTTGCTTTTCGATTTCAACCAGCCGCTTCTCTTCAATATCCTTATTGTCACTCGAGATTTCCTTCAGCTGCTTTGAAATCTGAGCAATATCAGGGCCAGGGTTTGATTCAATGCCACCCCCCCCCCCCACTCCAGAAGTAGCATCCTTCTCAGTGAGAAACGAACAGCATGCAGCAAACAAGTCGGCTGGGGGCACGGCAGCATCAATAAAAAGGGATCGCTTGAACGAAGACATATATCATAGTGTTTTCTCAGTTGCACGGCAAGAAGAAAAGGGTTGTGAGCGATCCACATCGTTGCGGTGCCACAATGCCCTAGGACTGAGTCGTCGAACGGGTGTCTCTTTATAGGCTCCCTGAAAGGTGTCGCTCCGCGCAGCTCATGCGCGTAGTGTTCTGCGCCCAACGACGTAGAATGACATGGCAGTCTGCCGAACGGTTGCGAGACCAGATTTCCGATGCTGTGATTGCAGATGTCACAGGGGAACTGCGGTGTTGCATGCGTAGAAGCATTCAGCGTGACGAAGTTTAAGCAGCCCTCAGCACGCAGGACACCAAGTAACTGCACAGCAAGAATAAAAGGGTTGTGAGCGATCCACATCGTTGCAGTGCCATCGTGCCCTGTGACCGAGTCGTCTAACGGGTGTCTCTTTATAGGCTCCCTGAAAGGTGTTGCTCCGCGCAGCTCATGCGCGTAGTCCTCTGCATCCAATGACGTAGAATGACATCGCAGTCTGCTGAACGGTTGCGAAACCAGATTTCCGGTGTTGTGATTGCAGATGTCAAGGGGGAACTGCGGTGTCGCATGCATAGAAGCATTCAGCGTGACGAGGTTTAAGCAGCCCTCAGCACGCAGGACACCAAGTAGCTGCCCGGCAAGAATAAAAGGGTTGTGAGCGATCCACATCGTTGCAGTGCCATCGTGCCCTGTGACCGAGTCGTCTAACGGGTGTCTCTTTATAGGCTCCCTGAAGGTGTCGCTCCGCGCAGCTCATGCGCGTAGTCCTCTGCGCCCAATGACGTAGAATGACATGGCAGTCTGCTGAACGGTTGCGAGACCAGATTTCCGGTGCTGTGATTGCAGATGTCACAGGGGAACTGCGGTGTCGCATGCGTAGAAGCATTCAGCGTGACGAGGTTTAAGCAGCCCTCAGCGCGCAGGACACCAAGTAACTGCACGGCAAGAATGAAAGGGTTGTGAGCGATCCACATCGTTGCAATGCCATCGTGCCCTGTGACCAAGTCGTCTAACGGGGGTCTCTTTATAGGCTCCCTGAAAGGTGTTGCTCCGCGCAGCTCATGCGCGTAGTCCTCTGCATCCAATGACGTAGAATGACATCACAGTCTGCTGAACGGTTGCGAAACCAAATTTCCGGTGTTGTGATTGCAGATGTCACAGGGGAACTGCGGTGTCGCATGCATAGAAGCATTCAGCGTGACGAGGTTTAAGCAGCCCTCAGCACGCAGGACACCAGGTAACTGCACAGCAAGAAGAAAAGGGTTGTGAGCGATCCACATCGTTGCGGTGCCACCGTGCCCTGTGACCGAGTCGTCGAACGGGTGTATCTCTATAGGCTCCCTGAAAGGTGTCGCTCCGCGCAGCTCATGCGCGTAGTCCTCTGCATCCAATGATGTAGAATAACATCACAGTCTGCTGAACGGTTGCGAAACCAAATTTCCGGTGTTGTGATTGCAGATGTCACAGGGGAACTGCGGTGTCGCATGCATAGAAGCATTCAGCGTGACGAGGTTTAAGGAGCCCTCAGCATGCAGGACACCAGGTAACTGCACAGCAAGAATAAAAGGGTTGTGAGCGATCCACATCGTTGCAGTGCCATCGTGCCCTGTGACCAAGTCGTCTAACGGGGGTCTCTTTATAGGCTCCCTGAAAGGTGTTGCTCCGCGCAGCTCATGCGCGTAGTCCTCTGCATCCAATGACGTAGAATGACATCACAGTCTGCTGAACGGTTGCGAAACCAAATTTCCGGTGTTGTGATTGCAGATGTCACAGGGGAACTGCGGTGTCGCATGCATAGAAGCATTCAGCGTGACGAGGTTTAAGCAGCCCTCAGCACGCAGGACACCAGGTAACTGCACAGCAAGAAGAAAAGGGTTGTGAGCGATCCACATCGTTGCGGTGCCACCGTGCCCTGTGACCGAGTCGTCTAACGGGTGTCTAATTATAGGCTCCCTGAAAGGTGTCGCTCCGCGCAGCTCATGCGCGTAGTCCTCTGCATCCAATGGCGTAGAATGACATCACAGTCTGCTGAACGGTTGCGAAATCAAATTTCCGGTGTTGTGATTGCAGATGTCACAGGGGAACTGCGGTGTCGCATGCATAGAAGCATTCAGCGTGACGAGGTTTAAGCAGCCCTCAGCGCACAGGACACCAAGTAACTGCACGGCAAGAATGAAAGGGTTGTGAGCGATCCACATCGTTGCGGTGCCACCGTGCCCTGTGACCGAGTCGTCGAACGGGTGTATCTCTATAGGCTCCCTGAAAGGTGTCGCTCCGCGCAGCTCATGCGCGTAGTCCTCTGCATCCAATGATGTAGAATGACATCACAGTCTGCTGAACGGTTGCGAAACCAAATTTCCGGTGTTGTGATTGCAGATGTCACAGGGGAACTGCGGTGTCGCATGCATAGAAGCATTCAGCGTGACGAGGTTTAAGGAGCCCTCAGCACGCAGGACACCAGGTAACTGCACAGCAAGAATAAAAGGGTTGTGAGCGATCCACATCGTTGCAGTGCCATCGTGCCCTGTGACCAAGTCGTCTAACGGGGGTCTCTTTATAGGCTCCCTGAAAGGTGTTGCTCCGCGCAGCTCATGCGCGTAGTCCTCTGCATCCAATGACGTAGAATGACATCACAGTCTGCTGAACGGTTGCGAAACCAAATTTCCGGTGTTGTGATTGCAGATGTCACAGGGGAACTGCGGTGTCGCATGCATAGAAGCATTCAGCGTGACGAGGTTTAAGCAGCCCTCAGCACGCAGGACACCAGGTAACTGCACAGCAAGAAGAAAAGGGTTGTGAGCGATCCACATCGTTGCGGTGCCACCGTGCCCTGTGACCGAGTCGTCTAACGGGTGTCTAATTATAGGCTCCCTGAAAGGTGTCGCTCCGCGCAGCTCATGCGCGTAGTCCTCTGCATCCAATGGCGTAGAATGACATCACAGTCTGCTGAACGGTTGCGAAATCAAATTTCCGGTGTTGTGATTGCAGATGTCACAGGGGAACTGCGGTGTCGCATGCATAGAAGCATTCAGCGTGACGAGGTTTAAGCAGCCCTCAGCGCACAGGACACCAAGTAACTGCACGGCAAGAATGAAAGGGTTGTGAGCGATCCACATCGTTGCAGTGCCACCGTGCCCTGTGACCGAGTCGTCGAACGGGTGTATCTCTATAGGCTCCCTGAAAGGTGTCGCTCCGCGCAGCTCATGCGCGTAGTCCTCTGCGCCCAATGACGTAGAATGACATGGCAGTCTGATGAACGGTTGCGAAACCAGATTTCCGGTGTTGTGATTGCAAATGTCACAGGGGAACAGCGGTGTCGCATGCGTAGAAGTATTCAGCGTGACGAGGTTTAAGCAGCCGTCAGCACGCAGGACACCGAGTAACTGCACAGCAAGAAGAAAAGGGTTGTGAGCGATCCACATCGTTGGGGTGCCATCGTGCCCTGTGACCGAGTCGTCAACGGGTGTCTTTTCATATAGGCTCCCTGAAAGGTGTCTTTCCGCGCAGCTCATGCGCGTAATCCTCTGCACCCAATGACGTAGAATGACATGGCAGTCTGCTGAACGGTTGCGAGACCAGATTTCCGGTGCTGTGATTGCGGATGTCACAGGGGAACAGCGGTGTCGCATGCGTAGAAGTATTCAGCGTGACGAGGTTTAAACTGCACAGCAAGAAGAAAAGGGTTGTGAGCGATCCACATCGTTGGGGTGCCACCGTGCCCTGTGACCGAGTCGTCGAACGGGTGTCTCTTTATAGGCACCCTGCAAGGTATTGCTCCGCGCAGCTCATGTGCGTAGTCCTCTGCGCCCAATGACGTAGAATGACATGGCAGTCTGCTGAACGGTTGCGAGACCATATTTCCGGTGCTGTGATTGCAGATGTCACAGGGGAACAGTGGTGTCGTATGCGTAGAAGCATTGAGCGTGACGAGGTTTAAGCAGCCCTCAGCACGCAGAACACCGAGTAACTGCACAGCAAGAAGAAAAGGGTTGTGAGCGATCCACATCGTTGCGGTGCCATCGTGCCCTGTGACCGAGTCGTCTAACGGGTGTCTAATTATAGGCTCCCTGAAAGGTGTTGCTCCGCGCAGCTCATGCGCGCAGTCCTCTACATCCAATGACGTAGAATGACATGGCAGTCTGCTGAACGGTTGCGAAAGCAGATTTCCGGTGCTGTGATTGCAGATGTCACAGGGGAACAGTGGTGTCGCATGCATAGAAGCATTCAGTGTGACGAGGTTTAAGCAGCCCTCAGCACGCAGGACACCAAGCAACTGCACAGCAAGAAGAAAAGGGTTGTGAGCGATCCACATCGTTGCGGTGCCATCGTGCCCTGTGACCGAGTCGTCTAACGGGTGTCTAATTATAGGCTCCCTGAAAGGTGTTGCTCCGCGCAGCTCATGCGCGCAGTCCTCTACATCCAATGACGTAGAATGACATCGCAGTCTGCTGAACGGTTGCGAAAGCAGATTTCCGGTGCTGTGATTGCAGATGTCACAGGGGAACAGTGGTGTCGCATGCATAGAAGCATTCAGTGTGACGAGGTTTAAGCAGCCCTCAGCACGCAGGACACCAAGCAACTGCACAGCAAAAAGAAAAGGGTTGTGAGTGATCCACATCGTTGGGGTGCCATCGTGCCCTGTGACCGAGTCGTCTAACGGGTGTATCTCTATAGGCTCCCTGAAGGGTGTCGCTCCGCGCAGCTCATGCGCGTAGTCCTCTGCGCCCAATGACGTAGAATGACATGGCAGTCTGCTGAACGGTTGCGAAACCAGATTTCCGGTGTTGTGATTGCAGATGTCACAGGGGAACAGCGGTGTCGCATGCGTAGAAGTATTCAGCGTGACGAGGTTTAAGCAGCCGTCAGCACGCAGGACACCGAGTAACTGCACAGCAAGAAGAAAAGGGTTGTGAGCGATCCACATCGTTGGGGTGCCATCGTGCCCTGTGACCGAGTCGTCAACGGGTGTCTTTTCATATAGGCTCCCTGAAAGGTGTCTTTCCGCGCAGCTCATGCGCGTAATCCTCTGCCCCCAATGACGTAGAATGACATGGCAGTCTGCTGAACGGTTGCGAGACCAGATTTCCGGTGCTGTGATTGCAGATATCACAGGGGAACTGCGGTGTCACATGCATAGAAGCATTCAGCGTGACGAGGTTTAAGCATCGCTCAGCTTGCAGGACACCAAGCAACTGCACGGCAAGAAGAAAAGGGTTGTGAGCGATCCACATCGTTGTGGTACCACCGTGCCCTGTCTTACTTGACGATAAAACCGCAGAAATGTCATTTCGGCTTTCGTGAGCTTCTTTTTCTTTGCCATGTCATCAGTGAAAAAGGCGTCCGTCCAGACCCTGCAAAAACTGAGGCCGTAGTGAAATTTCCGAAGCCAACAAACAAAAATGCTGTTAGGCGATTTTTAGGTCTTTGCGCCTATTATCGACAGGTTGTTAAAAATGTTTCACGAATCGCTAAACCACTGACGCGGCTGACAAAAACGAAATGCCTTTCGTATGGCTTGCGGAACAAGAGGATGCCTTCAATGAACTACGAAAGTGTCTTCAAAGCCATTTTGTTCTGGCGCATTTTGACGAGGAAACGGAAACCGATATCCACACGGAGGCAAGCAATTCAGGTCTTGGGGCCATGCTCATCCAATGGCAAAATGGACAAGAACGAGTCATTGCGTATGCCAGTCGCACTCTTTCGAAAGCTGAGATGAACTACTCAGCGACCAAGAAAGAATGCCTTGTCGTGGTATGGGCTATCAGCAAGTTTCGACCATATTTATAATATAGGCCTTTTCGAGCTATAAGCGACCATCATTCGCTATGCTGGCTGGCTAATCTCAAAGACCCAAGTGGATGGCTTGCACGATGGAGCTTGCGATTACAGGAGTCGATCACGCTTGCGTACAAGTTAGGTCGCAATCACAGTGATGCGGACTGCTTGTCACATGCTCCGATTCAACCTGCTGCTTCTGCTTTCACCGAGAACGGTGAAGATTTTGTTTTCTTGGGAGCTGTGACACCATCAGTGATGGCACATCATCAGCGATCCGACCGTGAGATATTCTTCTTGATCAAATATCTACAAGGGCAGTCTGTCGATGTTCCACGACCTTTTGTGCGCGGCTTGGCAGTGTTCGTCCTACAAAACAACATCCTGTATAAAAGGAACTTTTACAACAATACAGCAACATTCCTGCTTGTCGTCCCTTCGCTTCTGTGACCAGAGATTTTAAAGGCTTGCCACGACAATTCATCAGCTGGACATTTAGGAGTAAGCAGAACGTTAGCACGCATCCGCACTAAATACTACTGTCTGAAGTTGCTTAGTTCTGTACGACACTATGTAGGAACCTGCCAGGACTGCCAAAGACGTAAAACCACACCGCTAAAACAAGAAGATCTCCTTCAACCTATAGAACCACCAAAGGCCCCATTCACACAAGTGGGAATGGACTTACTTGGCCCATTTCCTACTTCGTCATCGGGAAAACGGTGGATAATAGTTGCGACCGACTATTTAACCCGATATGCTGAGACAGCGACTCTTGTTAAAGATCAGCCGTTGAAGTAGCTGAATTTTTCGTCTCCAACATCGTACTTCGGCACGGAGCTCCAAGAGCGTTGATCACGGACCGAGAAACTGCATTTACGGCCAACCTGATGAAATGTGTTATGAAATCGACGCACATCAGTCATAGGAAAACGACGGCATATCATCCTCAAGCAAATGGTCTTACCAAAAAACTGAACAGTACGCTGGCCGATATGTTGTCAATGTACGTTGATATAGAACACCGTACTTCGGATAAAATATTACCATATGCAACATTCGCCTATAACACTGTGATGCAAGAGACAACACGGATGACGCCATTCCGACTTGTTTTCGGCCGGACGGTAACGACACCTTTAGATGCAATGTTACTTATTGACGAGACCCCCGAGAATGACTATGATGTTCACGACTACATACAAAGAGCAGAAGAAGCCAGACAGCTGGCACGATATCGCATTCTCCAACAGCAGAAAAGTGACATGCACCGATACAATTTGTGAAGAAGGAACGTCCAGTACGCACCAGGAGACAGAGACGTGGCCTGTCAGAAAAACTGCTTCGCCGCTATTTCGGTCCCTACAGAGTGCTCCGCCGCGTCGGCTCGCTCAACTACGAAGTTATGCCAGAGGGACAGGATATTTCCTCACGACGGCGGCATCACACGGAAACTGTGCATGTCGTCAGGATGAAACCGTATCACGAAAGGCAATGAAACGCCAAGGACACAACGTTGTTTGACGTTAATTGCATCCACGACGAGGTGTTGTGAATGAATGCCATGCGACCAGTTCTACACAAGCATCGGGACGATGCACTCTGGAAAGGGGGGCAATGACACATTGTGACTTCCAATTGCGCATGCTAGCCGATACTTGTGCCCTCCAGATGGTTTGCAACGCACGAGCCTGCAGGGCCGAGATGAGCGCGACCCGTGTTGAAAATGTAGAAGAACGTGGAGGAAGAGGCAGAAGTGAATCCTCAAGACAACCAGGAGATTTCGTTCTAGCTGTGTTATTATTCTCGGGCACAAGTGCGCCCTGCCTACCTTAGCTTATTAAAAGTGTTCATTGAACCGTGTGTTACAAATCTGCATGGCGGTAGTGGCACGTTCGGTAGAGGTAACCAGCCTCCCCACAGTGGTAACAAAGCGGTATTCTGTCGGGAGTGCACCAGACATCGCTCTTCCTTAGTCGCTCTCCTCTCTGGCGTTGGCTGCAGGGTGCTCGGCGGCATCGTGTACTGTATAAATGTAGCCGCCGCGACGTCCGCACGTCCTGGCATACGTCATTCTCCTCTTTTGTTGTAGTGGCGGCTCTGGCTGTGCGTTGCTCGAAGGTTTGCGTACCACCTGCCTGACCTTCTCACGGATCACATCGGCCAGAGACGAAACCATTGGAGCGTCCTGGTCAAGGCGCTGCTTCTGGAGTTCTCACACAACAGACCGCACCAGCTCGTGTAGTGCTTCCATGCCGTTACTGAAGACTTGTGGCAACATGTCCAAGGAAGTGATGATCGCATCCTGGTTGTATAACCTTGCTCGCTGTTGTAGCGTCCTTTCCATTGTAGCCGCCTCGGAACGAAACTCAGCAACGGTGCGCGGCGGGCTTCGAATCAGTCTGGCAAAGAGTTCTTGCTTCACGCCCCGCATCAGATGACGCAGCTTCCTGCCTTCGCTCATATTTGAATCTGCTCGGCGGAATAGGCGAGACATGTCTTGCACATACATGGCGACAGTTTCGTTACTTTGCTGATTTCTTGTCTGGAGCGCAGCTTCAGCTCTCTTTTTGCGGTTTGTGTTCGGGAAAGCAGCGAGCAGCTCCCTTCGAAAATCATCCCACGACCGGAAGGTAGCTTTGTGGTTTTCATACCACGTTCGTGCGCTTTCTTCCAGCGCGAAGTAAACACAAGTTTGCGCTCTTCCCCATATCAGTTAGCTTTTGCGACGCGTTCAAAGTGTTTAAGCCAGTCGTCTGCATCGTCGTAGCTTTTGCCGCGGAAAGGCTTTGGTGGCGTTGGCTGGTTCACTACAATGTTGACTGGAGTGACCTGAGCTGTCATGTCGGTTGCGTACTCATTCACAGCCGTTGAGCTTCTAAGGGAAGTCGATAAAGGTGAAAATTCAGGACCCTCCCCACGTAGGCGTCGACTACAGCGCTGATGAACAGGTGTCAGCTCGTTGCGTCCAAATGGCTGTGGTTCTGGAGTGTGCTCCATAGCTCGAGAGGGGCTTGGCATCGTACCCAGCACCTCCACCAGATTTGTAACGCATGGTTCAATGAACACTTTTAATAAGCTAACGTATGCAGGCCGAACTTGTGCCCGAGAATAATAACACAACTAGAACGAAATCTCCTGGTTGTCTTGAGGATTCACAGCTGCCTCTTCCTCCACGTTCTTCATTTTTTCCAACATGGGTCGCGCGGAGCTGGGTCCCGCAGGCTCGTGCGTCGCAAGCCATCTGGAGGGCACAAGTATCGGCTAGCGCGCGTAACGTGAAGTCACATTGTGTCAATATGATGAAAAAATGCGAGATGGCAATTCGTGGAGTGTTCACTAGATAAACGGATATACTGACAAATGCTCGAACAGACAGACGGACAGACAGATGCACGGACGGACAGACAAGACGCCAGCCAAACGCTGTCCTTATAGGACTCCGGCGAGAAATGATAAGAACACACGCGTGCTTTTTTGCTCGGTAACCAGTTGACCTACCTGATCGCACTGATCCACTTCTCACGAAGTGCACTGTCACGTAGAAAGCCGTGATAGCAAACACTCTGCGTCTTGTGTGAGTGGTTTGTGCAGCCTATAAAGCAACACCAAATACCACCCGTCAGAGACTCAACCACAGGGAACAGAAAATTGTGCACGAAAACAACGAAACGCCGGCCAAACACCTCGGAGGAAGGAAGAACGCCGCCGCTGTCACCTGGTGGCCAGCACAGTAAACACTGCAGCGACCAGAGTCAGCAATGCCACCGGCTGCGTCACTTCCGTTGACATGCCAAACGTGATGACACATAGACAGCGTTGCCAATAATTCTGGCTAGCCAGATGAGCCAGTTCGAGGCAATATTTAAAATGTATTTGCAAACAGTCAAAGCATCTCTCGGGCCTGTAATTTGGCACAAATGACGGTAATGTGCAATGTTACGGACCCAGCGAATTTTACTGAGATCCATTGACTTCGAAAAATTTCCGGAATTGGCCCTTAATGGAGCACTGACATCAAATTTACTCATGTCAAGATTTTCATCAACGAGTAGCTATTGACCCGATAGTAGCGATTCGCGACATATAACCCAACTGAGGGACAAACAACTATCATTTTTATTGATTTATATCACTGTTACCCAGCACTATTCAAAACAGTGGGCAATCTCGCCATTTTTAACATGGAGGAAAGAAAAACTATTTCCTTCCTTCGTAGAGGAAGGAAGTCTTCCTCCATGATTTTTAGCACTGGGAGCGCTACCAGTGGCGCTACCTCGAGGTCACCTCCAGATCGTGCCACAGCTGATCACCGTTCAGTTAGAGTGTAGTTCACTCGCGTGCCGCCGCCAGCCCACAAGCGGGGGCTGAAGTGGCGCTGTTGTCGCAACAGGCTTCATCCAGTCAAGCAACGTGTGCCAGATTGAGTGTACGTTTGGTTGCGATTGCGCTGTGCCTGCCCGTCTGGCCCACGTAACATGCACCGCAACATGTACCTCCCCTGAGAAGCTGTCCTAGTTGACAAACAGGGCCTGCCCTGTAAAGAGAAACGGAAAGCAGTGCATGGTTAGGCACAGGACGCAGTTTGTCGACTGCGCGCTAGGCGTGGTGGACAGGACACCATCGTCTTGCGGTGCATGTTACGTGAGCCAGACGGGCAGATGCGCTTGAACGAACGCTTTCGGGAACACGCAAATAATGTTCGTGATGGCAAAGATGGCTTCCTGGGGCAACACGTGAGGGTGCACTCTGTTGTTCGAAAAGACAACAGTTCTTGGTAAGATTAAAGAATAACACGACCGTATAATCTATGAGGCTGCTCAGATGGCGCTTGAAAGGAGCGCATGCGTAAGCAAGCCATCAGTCGCTCTGTCAGAAAGAGAGCTTTGTTTTTTGAGGTGCGAGGGTTGACGTAGCAGGCTCAATGTTTGTTGATGATATTTCGCATCTTTGCATCTGTCATTTTTTCTGTTCACTCAGGTATATTACCAGCCTTCTTGTCAATAAAATTTTAGTTGGCAGTCAGCGCTTGTCCCGTCCTTTTCCTGTCCGCCGTTTTTTTTTTTGCGCAGTTAAACCTTGATGATTTGATTGATTTGTGAGGTTTAACGTCCCAAAACCACCATATGATTATGACAGACGCCGTAGTGGAGGGCTCCGGAAATTTCGACCACCTGGGGTTCTTTAACGTGCACCCAAATCTGAGCACACGGCAGGTAAACCTTAAGCATGCTAAACCAACTAGCCCAGTCAGCCGCTTTGTTAAGCCACTGACGAGTACGTATGAAATTCTCGGCTGCGGCACGCCGCTGCCTCTAGGACACATTGCAAAGGAAGTGCTACTCAATGCATGCGCGTCACTTTGCATGGCAGTGCTTGAGCAACTCTTAGGAACGAAATAGCGTTGTCTTCTTCCTAACGCCGTGGCATCAATAAAAAAGAAAAAAAAAGAAGTAGGAAAAACAGCGAAAGGGCCGATGCTCGCACCGTGCCGATTGGTCCCAGGGACTCCGTGGCGAGCGGATTCCTTTCCTCCTTCCAGGTGTTGTCATTATTAAGATTGTCTCGCGTCCGCAGAAGCGGGACGCAGCCTGCTAGTGATTTGCAATGGTTGTGGTAGTGGCTAGAAGAAGAATAAGGCGCCTAATTTCCGCAGCCCGGGGAGCACAGTGCAGCGCCTTTTGCAATGACAGGCCGCGTCCTCCTGGTAACATTGTGCGTTCCCCGGAAAAAAAACCCCTAGAAACTTCCGGTTTCGCTTGTTTTTGCGTGGTTTAGTCTTCGTTTCTGGTCGTGGCTGCTTGTGTTCCGATGTTATATGCGGATAACATTATTCCGATGAAGCGTTCACAACTCGAGCACCGCTGTGTCAAGCCAGGATGCAGTCTACTTTCCTGAACTAATTTTATATGCAAGTGAAAACGTTGTGTTTTCCGACCGATGACAATAGAAAGAGCACCTGCACTGCAGCGACCACGCGCGAAAACTCGATTTGCACTAAGAGTGCGAAAGTTTGTTTTACCCACTTCATTAAAGGACATGTAAACCTGAGCGCTGACTAATGGCACAGAGGCGATCCTCACATGTTGGACTACTCAAAGGCCCTCGGTCAGTAACTCCCAGGTGAAAATATTCTAACTGGGAACAAGTGGGACCAGTTCAAATGGTTTATGGTCAAATTCCCAGTGGGGAGAAGTGACCAGTGGGTTCCAACTGGAACTCGTTTGCAACTGGTCCCCCACTGGAAATTTGACCATAAACCACTTCAACTGGTCACACTTGACACCCACTGGCAACTGGTTCCCTCTGGGAATTTGACCATAAACCACTTGAACGGGTCCCAATTGCTTCCAGTTGCCAGTGGACCCCTGCAGTACATATAGACGAGGAAGCTTGGCATTGGAACGACTTCATTTATTAGAAACTTTGCAGATTTAGTGTGCAGGGGCTGTGAGGCATCTTGATTGCTTCGTAATAAAGCGGCAGGTGCTCTTAATTTCGTAGATCTCGTGCGTACGGAACCATCTGAAAGTAATATTTACACTGTTAGCAAAACTGTATCTCTATTTCACGCATGTAATACTGGCAAAAAATAAATTTCATCAATATACAACTAGTGTGGGCTTATTAGAAAATCGTGCAGTGTGCCCAAAGTAAAGACGATATTGCTCTCAACCAAAACACAAGTACCATATTCGCAATTATGGACAGATCCTGTAAGTAGAAACAGTGGCTCAGAATTCACATATCTAGGAGACTCGATCGATGATTATAACATTGTGAGATATTTTTATGAAGCAATCATAGGTGACGTTTTGTGAATAAATAGACACATTTTTAATGTACATATCATTAAAAGGTACAAATACATCGCAGTATATTTTACGATCTCGCACTGCAATTATCTGCAGAATTAACTCGTTTCGCATACAATTCTAAATTCTAATGCCCTCAAGAATTCTAAAAAATGTCACAGTACATTAATTTAACACTATATATCTGTAGAGATCACTTTTTGGTCTATTCCGATTTTCGAATCATCGAGCTTATCACCGCGGCACAAGAAAGAAGAAGCTTTGGACAGTAAAGCCGAAGCTCACACACAGACATGTTTGAGGATATTTAATTGCTGAGCAAATACGTACGTTTTTCTAGTACTTCGGATAGAGCTACAAGCCTGCACGAGTATATCTCGTAGTTATGTAGCATGCTGTTTAACGCAAGTATTGTGCGATCGACACTCATTTTTTACGACGCTCCAAAACAAATGCCAGTGAATCTATAGTGTCTTAAGCATTGTTTACAAGGCAATGTTCGATTATCTTCACTGTCAATACACTGTGTCTTGCATTATAATATATCCACATGTTCCCTTACTCGAAATAGAAGGGATTAATTACTTTCAAATGGCCGCATTGTGGACAGGGCAGGCGCGGCATTCCGATCGCGATGGATCCACATATTCGCATTGTCACAGACGAAAGCACTCGTCCAACTACAGTGTCTAGAAACTTACTGCCTAGTGTGCTGAGCACGGGCTAGGAGAGGGCCCCGCAGCTGATGACTGCCGGCGCCGCCCGCATGGTGCGCTGCTGTGCGAGTGGGTGCATTTGCGTTCAATCCTTGCGCTCCGCAAGCGCTGCGAAGCCTGCAGGAGGCCTAGCCGTGCGAGGCCAACTATTATTTTCCTGCATTTCCGGAGTAACCCCAGGTGGTCGACATTTCCGGAGCCTTCCACTACGGCGTTTCTCATAATCATATGGTGGTTTTGGGACGTTAAACCCCACATATCAATCAATCAGTCAACCAATCAATCAATTTTCAGAGTGTTATTTACATAATGCTTTATAAGAACTAGTCGATTGCTTTCACAGTACTGGTGCTTTGCAATACCAAATGAGGATTATTTCGTGACGTACATATCGCCATCCGCTACGGCCCGAAAAAAAAAAAAACAGGCAGATCCCACGTAACTTGGGAATCAATGCTATGCAAGGTGACTCTGTTGTAATTTTTTCTTAAGGGAAACATTATGAAGGGGCGCTAAATATATGCGAGAAATTGGATAGTCAACACTGGAACCAGCATTGGCGTTTCACGAATATTTGGCTCTTCTTGCAAATTATTTCGAAGAACTGGCATGACTGTGTAGTAGAATACTTGGTTTCCATGCAGATTACTTGGCTTCGATTTCTCTGCTAGGGCACAAACGTTTGTTATTCTCATTCGTAGGGTCAATGTTGCCGATGCCAGCTTAACGCTCAGGCGCTAAAAAAAGGTGTGGCGAGAAAGGTTTGATGGCGTACGTGACGGGATTGTGAAATTATTCATGTCAGGACCAGCGAGTCATATTCATGAAACCATCTTACGCGCCCTCACTAATTTTGGATTACCCTAAGTTAAGGGGTTCATCGTGAGGGCACCCAGACGTAGGCGATTTGATAGATAGATAGATAGATAGATAGATAGATAGATAGATAGATAAATAGATAGATAAATAGATAGACAGATAGATAGATAGATAGATAGATAGATAGATAGATAGATAGATAGATAGATAGATAGATAGATAGATAGATAGATAGATAGATAGACAGGCAGGCAGGCAGGCAGGCAGGCAGGCAGGCAGGCAGGCAGGCAGGCAGACAGACAGACAGACGGACAGACAGATGGACGGACGGACAGACGAATGGACAGATAGACAGACAAAAGGACGGACAGACATATGGACAGAAGGACGGCCAGGCAGAAGGACGGACAGACGGACGGATATAAAGACAGACAGACGGACAGATAGATAGATCGACAGACGGATAGATAGACAGACGGGTAGACGGACAGATAGATAGATCGACAGACTGACAGACGGACAGATAGACAGACAGACGGACGGACGAACAGATAGACAGATAGACGGACAGATAGACAGATCGACAGATGGACAGATAGACGGACGGACGGACAGATAGAGAGGCGGACGGACAGACGGACAGATAGATAGATGGAAGGACAGATAGACAGACGGACAAACAGACAGATGGACGGACAGACAGATCGACGGACAGACGGACGGATATACAGACGGACAGATAGATAGATCGACAGATAGACAGATGGACTGATAGATAGATAGATAGATAGATAGATAGATAGATAGATAGATAGATAGATAGATAGATAGATGCTAAAAGTGGTTCCTGTACGCAAAGAAATTAATTTTAAAAACCATTGACAGTATAACCACCAGAGTTATTTTTAAAAATGTGCTTTGTTCTTGAGAGCAAGAACTATCACAGAAGACCCAAAAACCTTCACCTGTTAGCCTTCATTCCATTAGGATTCGAGTCAAAATAAAGAATGATAACATGCCAATGAACAATCTGACACTCGCCACATATGATACCCAAAACGTTGTTGGAAAGGGAGTCCGACGTTGAAATGGGAGAAAAACTGTGTGAATGAAATTTGAAAGGATATTTTCAATTTTTTCAGATAAGTATTGATATTTGAAATTATGCCTAAATGGCGATTTTGTTCCCGACACCGTTCACCCTAATCCGAAAAGATAGTTCGATGGAGTCACTCTCAGGATGCTTTTATCATACGACAGCCTTCGGATTCAGTCTTCTGTCTGCCCTCTTGATCTTACTTTTTCATTCAGGAAACCGCGCTGGATCCGTTTGTGTGGGGAACAAGACACCTTTTCCTTGTTCGACCGATAACTTTTTTGACACAGCGGCACAATACACGTCCTTCCTTTGCATTGCCGCTTAGCTTTTAACATCTCAGGGTGTTGCAGTGTACATATGACGCCGTCGAACTTCACAGTAAATCAGATGGTAGGTGTGACAAACTGATTTTAAACGCGGCAAGGACTCTGGCAGCAACAGGACGAGATGAATTTCGTGCGTTCGTGCACCCTCTCGACACGCAGCGCCGCTTGTGGTATCTGAGTGCAGTCATCACATGCGTGGCCACCCTCTCTCGTACGGAATGCACACGCTCAGCACACTAGGCAGTATATTTCAAGGCACTGTAGTCCAACGATGGTCTGAAGTCGTAAAGTCTCCCATAGATGAAACAGTAGAGCACTAATCAAATTATTTAAATTATGAGCGCCACGACTTCCAAGTTCCTTATCAAGAACAACACACCTGCGCCGCTCTTCCGTGCCTATCTGTGGCACTATAGTGGCTAACCTTTCTAGCCACTTAAGTAGCATGGTAGCTAGCCCTCGTCAGAAGTGCTGTACGAAACTGCTCTTCGATGTGTTTAAATGTTTTATGCCTGTGTGCTTCAGTCAATGAAAATTGAGGAATATGCACTTAATAAAGCATTTGAGTCTATTTTATAAATATAAATAATTATAAATTATAATTAGGTTTGCTTATACTTAACTGTATTATTCTGTGTTTGAGAGTAAGATTAGATACGAAACTACAGTCATGGCTGCCGGCCATGCAGGTAAAATGTAAGAGGAGAAACGGGAGAAGTACGTGTTTGTGGTAAAACCGTTTGTGGTGGTGTACAATGCACGTTAGCGTTGGAGCTTGCAGCTTTATGGGATATCGGCAGTTTCGGCCGAGGTAGCTACTGGCTGGGCGATGTGTTATCTTTCTTTGTTGTTCGGAAGTAATGCGCCTGTGCAGCACACAAGGCTGTCAAGCAGGCATGCTCCCTGCGAGATAATTCTACAATATTACAGTGGGACATCAACTGGGACCGCTTCGCCTGCGTATTATCACCGCGATGGACGTAAAAATATTGGCAACAGCTCAATGCAGTTCAATTTACTGAAGCTAAAACAAGCGTACGTTTGAACGCAATGTGTTCGCGTACTTGTGCAACTCAATATTCCGCGATAATATCATTTTAATCGAGTCAGTGAGGTTAAAACAACGCACAGAGAATGAGGAAAAAATGAGATAATAGATTCGTAAATCATGTGACACTAATTATCTTATCGTCCTATATGTATTAATAGCCTGGTGATTTTTTACACTTCCGTGCGTAAGAATGAATGAATAACTTTTAGAGTCTGGCAGTTTTCACCGGGCGAGGTGGGGGAAGAGGGGATTAACCCCTGTCCCTTCCCACTCTCCGACGATTATGATGGTGGTGCCTCAGGCGACCGCTCAAAGTCCTTGGACCCGGGCGGCATCTTGCCGGGCGGCCCAAAGCTGGTCGGCCAGCTCGTTGCTGGTTAGTGGCGCTTCCCAGCCGCCGATCAGCAACAGTGACCGTAGCATTACTCGCGTTGGCCGCAGGTTCCTTCTTGAACGTGTCTACCCTTTCTGTCGCTCTCTCCAAGGACTCCTGCAAGTCTTCTTTTTCTGCCTGCACTTTGTCCCCAATGGCTCTGAGGCTCTTATGCTGCTTCATCAGTCCAGAACGCTCGTACAGGATATCCTTCATGAAAATGTCCGACCAGTCTACTAAGCTACTCTCTATTTTTGCAACAGAAGCGGTGGCGTGATATCCTGACTCAACTGCTTCCTGAGCTGTTCTTTTGTCAGCTTTTCCTTCAGGAAGCTTCCCATCTAAACTATCGAGTGACAGCGCCATCACAGCCATAGACAGACTGGTTCTGCCATATACAGACTGGTTGTCGCAGCAACCCCTTTCTCCTCCTTTGGTGGGTCCTCCTCGGGCCATTGACGCAAGAAACGCAGCTGCTGCTGCACCTTTGCCAATTCGTCATGCAGCCGCTTGACTCCTGTGGCGCACTCTGTAACCATGCGGTGTACACGATCTCTGTGTAGTGAGCCTCTGATTTTCTTTTCATTTCCTGGATGGCAGACGTATTCTCAGCCATGGGCTGTTCCAGCTGTGCTCTTTTCATGGCCAGTTGTTCCACGACACTCGCGTGCTCTTCCTTCATCATCTCAATCTGCGCTTTGTGTGCCTTCTTCAGGGCCTCCAGCGCCAGCCCGAACTGTGCCTTCTGCGAGTTAGCCACCAAGCTGTGCTCGGTCTTGAGAATTCTGCGCTGCTTCCACTGCTCTTCCCCGTAGCCGGCCTTGACTTCCTGCAGCTCTTGTTGCAGGCTCTCTCTTAGCACCTCAATATGTTGGCCCTGTGCTCTGACTTCCTCCATCTCTGCGACGTGCCTAACCTCCAGCCTTCTCTCGATGTTCTCCAACTTTTGGGCGTACTCGAGCATCTTGGAGCCCAACGCATCGGTTTACTGGTCCACTTTTTGCTTGAGCCAAAGGACCTCTTCGTGTTTCATTTCACTTCTTCCTGGTACTGTTCCTGGCTCGGAAGCAGTTTTTCTACACGCCTCCTGTTCTCGGTCTCGGTCTCCCGAAGCTTCTCCCCGAGATTCTGCAGCGTGGACTCGTACTCGGTGTGGATGGCCTCCCCTATGTATTCTAGCCTTGCCTTCTCCTCGCTTCTCTTACTCAGCTTGCGCAGACTCAGCCTCCCGTCGCAGCGCCGCATTCTCTTCCGCAAGTCGCCGAACAGTGGTGCTCGGGTCGAGTGCTGAGTCTGCGCTGGCGCTCCCGATGCTCTCTGCAATCTCATACCTTTCCTTCTTTAGAAAGTCGAATGCGCTTTGCAGTGATTCACTCTTTTTCTGCTCCTCCTCGTGTACGGATGAGAGTTTTGAGACCTCCTCGGCGTGCCTGTCGATGAGCGCCACCATTTCGGCGGAAGCCTTTGCATGATGTTCGACGGCATCCTTGTTCCTCTCAATGTCACGTGCGTGGGCCGCCTCGGCACTAGGTTCCGATTCATCTGGTATTATTGTCGTGTCCTTGCGTTCTGTCACTCTCGGTTTCTTCCTCTTTTTCCTCGTCTTTTTCCTTTTCTTCGTGTATGCTGCTTCGTCATCCCGGGACTTTGTGACCGCATTCATGATCGCTGCTTTCGCTGCTCCGCAAGGCTGTCTCGCGTCGTGTCAACGTCCCACCTCGCGTCAGCGTCTGCTCCAACGTCAGCAACATTCCATGAACCCTGTCGACACCAACGGGTCTCTGCCTTGCCTTCGTGGAGCTCACCTCCCTCCTCCGCAATGATGGGTACGGCTGGAGTAGATGGCTCGGCAATTTGCTGAGCAGAGTGAGCAAGTTCCTCGAGGGAAGGAAAGGAGTGACCGAACAGGTACAGGTGGAAACGGGGGTGGCATCGCTGCATTACGTGAGAGACCATAATGGCTTCAGGTGCAGGGGGGTCTGCCCGACGGAAGAGCTTCTGCATAGCCCGCAAAATAATCTCGCAGACCCTCCTCTGGATGTTGCGTTCGGGTGTCGACCTCACGCATGATACGGTATTCGTAGGTGACCGGTAGGAACTCTTCCCGGAATGCCGCGAAGAACAGGTTCCAGGACTGAAAGGGAGGTTGAAGACACCGCCATCGTTTCACGGCGCCGCGCAGTGCAACTTGTAGCACCCGTCGGAGCACGGCGGACTCCGAGAAGCCGCTAACGGTTGAGTACACGGAAAGATCGTCAATGAAGCCGAGGACCGATTCCCTCGCATCTTGACCGGAAAAAGTGGGCATCGTCAGCGTCGTCGTCAGGGCCATGGTCGCGGACTGCCAGGTTCCTCGATATCTGTGGCCCAGGGGCGGGGTTATTCCCGTTGGGCGCCAAATGTAGGGGGTTTAGAGGCCGCTCGGCCCAGAACCCCGCAGGGAAGACGCGGAGCCAGACCAGGAACCTTATTTATTGACCGAAACCTGGGCTACAACTGCTCGCTGTTGATGCTGATGACCTCAGATGTATGGCGCTGTCTTACAGAGGAGGATAGATGATGATGATGACCTCTTATGGATGGCGCTCACCCACAGAGGGGGATGGGCCCAGAACCGGGCGGCAGGATACTTAAATGAAACTAAAATGAAAATGAAGCCATTCTGAAAAAGTAGTTTAAAAATAATACTACCAAAAAACAAAAATGTTTGCTGAGCAAGCGGTCAAACCATATCTTGTTTTTGATAGACATAACTACGAATTATAAACTAAAGATCTGTAAAAGTTGGGGTTCACTAGCACGGTAATCTTTTAGTTGCGTTGATGTAATCAAACACAGTGGAGCATACATCCCTGTGGCAGTAACCAAATGAAGTTCCGCCAAATGATAAAATTACTGGTAGATTTACTTGTATTCCTAGCTTTTGTAATGGGGCTACTAAAAATCTTTTTCTCTGATAAGAATAACGATGGCAGAATAAAAAGAAATGTTCAATTGTTTCAATTTTGTTGCACCAAATGCATAGCGGTGACGCCTTGAGTCGAGCTTTGTTAAGGTAATAATTTAGTTATGGACCTGCACAGCGCAATCTGGTATAAGTGACCTTTAACTGGCGAGATACACATCACTGTTTATTCCAGCAATAGCTCAAATGCTTGAAATCTTTAAATTTATCCAAATTACCTTTTCCCCATTGCAGGCAAGCATTTCGGAACCTTAGCGCTGTCACTTAAGTCGTATCTGGCAAAACTGGGATGGTGGGCTATCCAGGGATACTGCTGCTAAAGAGTCCACCATTTCGTTCAAATATAATCCGCGGTGGCCCGGTACCCATAGAAAATGCTGTTTTTTCACGTTTTTCGGTACTAAATGCCGAAACGTATTCATCAGCTCTGCATTTACTGCCGCAGAAAGTGCATTACAAACTGATAACGAATCCGTAATGATAACTGCTAATGATTCGCTTGAGGGCAATTTGCGTAGGGCAAGAACAATGGCCAATAATTCTGCAATGAATACAGGGGTATAATCTGGGAGTCGAATCGAAAAGGACCAGTTCAAAGAAGGAGAGAAGATGCCAACCCCAGCCTTTTCTTTTGACACAGATGCATCAGTCGCAATGATGTTGCTTATCTCTAGGTGAGCTAGATAATCTGCTAACTGGTCATTTAAATACCTATGTGCCGATTGTTTCGCGTTATGAAGAAATATATCATCAAATTGTATGCTAAGCATTGACTTTAGGTTGTGCATTGGACAAACAAATTTTTACATTCAGTTGCTGTAGTAGCGCTTGTGCAAATACTATTTGTGGGGTGTGTAGTCGCGACCAATGGGTTTCGAAAAATAAAGCCGGTTCTTGAATGAAAGCGTAAAATGAGAGTCTTTGGTGTGAACTGTATATCTTAAAGAATGCTTGCACAGTAAGAATTTTAAACCTATTTAGCAGAGAAGGTAGGCGAGCTTCCATATACAACACGTTATTTGCAACAAATTTTGGTAGACCCAGACACAAACGCAACGCTTCTCTTTCCAGCAGTATTAGGGGTCTCATTTTATAAGCTGCGCTGCCAGAAAATAATACACATCCGAATTCCATGATGGGCCGCACATAAAGTTTATATATCATTATTAGCACATCTCTTCTTAAACCCGCTTTACGGTTTGCGAGCTTCCGTAGCCACCCCATGGCCCGTGTTGCCTTGGAGTACACATCTTCAATGTGACTTCTCCAATTTAATGTGTCATTATATAGGATGCCCAAATATTTAAGGGAATTCGCGTGCGGAATGAGCTCATTACTGTACGTTAAAGAGAATGCAAGAAGCCCACTTTTCTTTACGTTCAGGGTCATATGAATATTTTTAAGCCATCATTCTATGATATTGAGATAATTTTGTAAACTCTGGTATAGGGATTGAACGTCGGTATTACTTGCGAAGAAAGCAATATCGTCCGCGTACACATATAACTGAATATTCTTAGTTGATGAAATGGAGCCTAATAAAATGTTAAATAAAACTGACGATAGGACAGCCCCCTGTGGTACGCCACGTGTCTGCTTATATCTATTCGACGAGTACCCATCTTTAAAGCAGTAATATTCTCTCCCTCTAAAAAACTCCGACACCCACGCAGTGATGTAGTTGGGAAAGTGGTGATATTCCATCTGTTTTATTAAAATTGAATGCTCAACCCTATCGTACGCTTTAGCCAAATCTAGAGTAATTAAGCACAGTATTGGCGCCGACGCCGAGCAAGTTGTATTCGGCTCTCTAAATCAACATGCGCACACCATATTGAGCAACCGGATCTAAAACCAATTCGACTGGGGTTTAATATTGCGTTATTGTTAATATATTTCATTACCCGGGCATTCAAAACTCTTTCAATTAGCTTAATCAGATTTGACGTGAGTGATATCGGCCTTACATTGTCCAACGCGAATCCTTTTTCCTGCTTTTTAAGAAGTGGAATCACTTTAGACAGCTCCCATTCCGCAGGTATCCAAGCTTTTGTCAAAGAAAAATTCACCAGATTAAGTACTTCAGTTGGACAAATCTCGAATATAACTTTTATCATTGCATTTGTTACCCCGTCTGGTCCAGGTGCTGAAGGAGATAAGTGCCTTATTATCTCTGCCAGCTCATCTAAAGTAACCTCCCCGAAATCCTCGGCCGCCATTGGGTTCACAATGTGCAGGGGTATAGTTGACATAAATCTATTTTGGAGCCCTTTCGCAATATTTTCTACTAAATCAGAGAGGTCACGGGGGGAAAGAACAGAAGAGTCAATATTTTCAGCGGTGGTAACATCTTTTGAGATCTTAAAAATCTGAAGAGCGCTTTTTTGAAAATGTCAAGTCAATTACAGATTTAGAGACACCTCGGACAAAAGTAGCAGATTGAGAATTTAAACAAGATAAATTCTTGTCAATAGCCCATTCCCACAAGCGTTTTCCGCCTAAATCTGTTTTAAAACCCCAAGCCACATGATGGGAATTGAAGTCTCCAGTGATTATTATATCCTTTCTGCAGGCAGAAAACATATCGTCTAGACTTCGTGTGTCTTGCACCACGGCTGGGAAGTACGCATTTACAAACGAAAAGGGAGAACCGTCGGGTAATATTATGTCTACTATAAAAATTTCACAATCTGGAGTCACACAACAATAAGAGATCGTAGCTTTGTAACTAAACTTAGTTGTTATCAAGACAGCAAGCCCACCACCTCTGCTAGGTCGGTCCAATTGAAATAGCCGATAATTTTTTAGGTAAAACTTTTGGCTGGTTGAAAGCCAGGTTTCTTGCAGTGATATAATATCCGGGGAAAGTTGTGAAGAAAGGTATGATAGGTCTGTGGCTGCGGAAAATATAGATCTGCAATTCCACTGTAATATGGTTAGTCAACCTATTTTGACGACAGAACCGTCGCAGAAACTTCTTGGTCCAAAATGTCTTTTCGCAAAAAGACTTTCTTAGACATGTTCTCAAAGAATTCTTTTTTGGATAGATACTTTTTAGATTTCGAATTATGCGAAGAATTTTTTTATTGGGGAGATCGGGTTCGCTTCTGATTCTTATGCGAGTCCATATCCATATCTGCACATGCTTCCGAATCATCCGTAAGATCACCGTCTTCCGTTGTTTTGGAAGTCCCTGCCTCAGGAAAAACCGCTCGCTGACGTGTTGTCGCACTTTCTATTTCCGTACGTTGCGATACCAATGATGACTGAGGATCCCAATCGTTCGTAGATGCTACACCTAGAATTTGAGATAGTTGATTGGAAACCAATTGTGCCAAGCTTTCAAAAAGGTTGTTTGCGAGGCGTTCCATTGCCTTTTCTGTAGCCTTCTCTATGGCCTCTGTGATAGAAGTTGCGAGAGATGCATCCATGACGGTGATATTACGTGCTGCAACAGATGCATATCCTTTGGATTTCTCCTGCATTTCTGCAACGGCTTCTCTCCGAGAGCACCGCTTGCATTCTACAATATACAATATGGCAAGCTCCTTTTCTTTTGCTGCACAGTCTGCGGAGTCTACAGGGTGCGCCCCATTACATAAGCAGAACCTCTCTTTCTCAGAGCTGCACTTGCGGCTGTCATGATTTTCACCACACAGACGGCATCTAAGAACTGTTCGGCACCATCTGACGCTATGTCCATATCGCCAACATTTCAAACACTGCGGGGGTTTAGGGGAAAGTGGCTCTACCTTATAGATCAGTGGCCATGTCTTAATTTCGGAAGGTCGGACTGTTCCTAAAAAGGTCACTATCACCGATTCCGTTGGTGATTTTATGTTGTAAATTGTGCGGGTGCACTTGTACACTGAAATTACACCTGCCACCGAAAACAAATCGAGCACTTCTGCAAGTGTCAGGCTTGTGTCTACACCGCGGACTAACCTTTTCGAGCATGCGAGGTGTGCCAGAATAAATGGGCTCACCGGATGCGCTGCGAATTCGGAACATTGCAGGAGCTCACGAATGCATTCCTAATCTGCGGAACAGCACAGGATGCCTCCGCGACCAAACTGGCGGACCTCAGTTATCTCCTGGAAATGTGAAGTGGCTTTTCGAAGCTCCACTTTCGCCTTTGGGTTCTTCATCGGAATACTGCCCCCATCTGTAGGTACCAGCGCCACAGGGACACTTTTCGCCCCACTGCGTAACAAATAGTCTATCGGCCAATCCTTGGTGGGAGTGGAAGCTAACCAAGGGGAGTGCCCTTGGCCGGGGGAAGAAAATGACATCAAGATCGAATGACTCGCTTCAGCTGAGAAAGACCGATACAGTTACCGAAAAATAACGAACTCGCAAAGAACAATAAGGATACTGCCACCTGATCCTGCGCCCGGGCAGCTTCTTCACAGTCGAGCCTCACAGTACAGGTCAGGCGTTGGCCAAGGTCAGGCGTGATTGTTCCTCGCGAGGGCCTCGAAAATCGAATTAGGTCGTGAGGGGCAGCTCAGAAGCGGCCGACTGGTTAAAGATCCTCCTGATCCTCTTCTTCCTTTCTCGTTCTGGGCGACAAGTGCGTTCACCGTATACGCTTCTTTGTCTTCGTGCATGTGCGCAACATTCCTCTCCGCGCAGACGAAGGCCGCTGGACGAGTCGGTCGAGTTGTCGTGGCGTGTACAGTTTCAGGCGGGCAACATGAACCACTTGAGTTTTGGCAGCTCGTCGACCACTCGCCGTGAGACGAGCTATTACCTAATTGACCTCTGTAAGTCTCTCGGCAATGACACTTTTAAAGGTCCATCGTAAGTGGACAAAAACTTTTGGCATAACCCGCGCTTGCGCATCGGAGTCCACAACCACACAAGATCACCACGGCGATAAATCACTGCTCGATGGTGAATGTCATAGCGTGCCTTCGCTTTGTCTTGCGATGCCAATGTGCGTAGTCGAGCTATGCGACGTGCCTATTCGGCGAGGCAGAGAGTCTCGGCGACAGTGACGTTATCGTGATCACAGAAAGGCAATACTGTGTCGAGTGTGTGCCGGGGTGAACGTGCATAAAGCAAAAAGAAAGGGCTATAGCCTGTAATCTCATGCTTGGCGGTGTTGAACGCGTAAGTAATGAACGGGAGTACGTCATCCCAGTTCTTGTGGTCGCATGAGACATACATAAACAACATGTTGATAATGGTGCGGTTGGTACGCTCAGTCAGCCCATTAGTTTGGGGGTGGTATCCGTAGGGTTGAGAGCTGGGCTAGTTGGTGAGACATCATTTAACCATATGGTGTAGTAGCGCAATTTTCACGGGGACGAAGAGGACAAGAACACACGCGAGTGTCGTGTGTTCTTGTCCTCTTCGTCCCCGTGAAAATTGCGCTACTACACCATATGGTTAAATGATGGGGGTGGTATGGTGTCGAGTGACGCAGGCGGGATTCACATAAACGGAGTAGCTCCTACACGACATCCGCTGTGAATTGTCGTCCACGATCGCTGATAATCAGGCGAGGTGGGCCGTGTCGGAGGATGACGTACTGTAACAAAAACGACGAGACTTCACTGGCAGTTGCGGAGGGGACGGCCGCTGTCTCGCAGTAGTGCGTGTGGTAGTCGACGCAAACAATTATCCATCGGTTGCCCTTAGCTGATTTTGGAAAGGGGCCCAGAAAGTCAATCCCCACTTGTTCGAAAGGTGCGATTGGAGTAGGCATCGGCTGTAGAAGACCAGCTGGACCAGTTGATGGACGTTTGTGACGCTGACATTGCATGTAGCTTGCCACATAACTCTCAACGGACTTTTGCATACCAGGCCAATAAAAGCGCTATTTAGTTCGGTGAAGCGTCCACGCCAAACTTAAATGTCCAGATGTAGGGTCGTCGTGCATGACACTCAATAACGGTTCGCAGGCTCTCCGGAACCACTAGAAGGAAACGCGCGCCACTGCTGGAGAGGTTCCTTTTGAACAACAGTGCATCACGCATACAGAAACGGTGTGCACCAGTGGAAGCGGATGCAGCGGCGAATAGTGGTGCTAGTTTAGCGTCCTTCCGCTGTTTTGCTCTGAAACTGGGATAGTCCGGGATCGTAGGCGACACAGACGCTACAAGCTGGTCAAGGTCATCGAATTCACAGTCCGTTGTGCTAAGTGGCATACGTGAAAGACAGTCCGCGTCAGCATGTCGACGACCACTTTTGTAAGCGACGGTAAAACTGTTGTAGAGAGGAAGAGGAATATGTACCGCAGTGGGTCAAGCCTTTAGCAAGAGGAGCCAAGCGCGAGCGTTTGCCCCGATTGCTGTGATTCCTGAGTCCGTGGCTGCCGCCCGCTTTCCGCATCAATAGACCTACTGTGCAAGTGCTACTTGTGCCAATAAACCCAGTTTCAGAGTGGTGGAGGTGCTGGGTACTTCAACCTGGAACTCCGCAACAGGAAACTACCTGCCATCCCAGAAATGGATGAAGAAACCACCCAGCAAGGTACGACCCAGCCTCCGATGGTCATCGTGCCCACTTCGCTACGCGTGCGCGATCCGCCTTTTTTCGACGGTACCGATGAGCAAGACGTAGAAGATTGGCTGTCGACATTTGAAAAGGTAGGCGCAAGCAACAAGTGGGACGACCCTTCGAAGCTTCAATATGTACCCTTCTACCTGAAAGAGGTGGCGAGTCTCTGGTTTAACAACCACCACTCGGAATTCGCCACTTGGGGTGCCTTTAAGCTACGCATTACCGATGTGTTCGGTCGCCCCGAGGTACGCAAGCTCCGTGCCGAACAGTGCCTACGGGGACGCGCACAGCTTCAGGGGGAAGGCTTCACAAGCTACATCGAGGATGTGCTTGACTTGTGCAAGCGCCTTGACCCTTCAATGATCGAGGCAGACAAGATCAAACACATCTCGAAGGGGATAGACGACGACGCCTTCCAGATGCTGCTGGCCAAGGGCCCCCGTACCGTGTCTGAACTCGCCACTCTTTGCCAGAGCTTCGAGGAATTGCGCAAGCAACGGGTCATGACACGGCGGCCAGCGACTACCGACGAAACTCTCGTGGCATTGACCCTAGGTGGAGACAACAACACAATCATGTCGGAAATCAAACGGTATGTGCGCGAGGAGGTGGCCCGACAACTTTTGTGTCTGTCGTATCAACCGGCAACGGAACCCTCTTCTGAGCGTCTCGTGCCCGCCATCAGACAGGTAATACAGGCGCAGGTCTCTGAGGCACTGCCGCCCGTCTCTCAGACAACACCTGTCACCGCGCCATTGACTTACGCTGCTGTTGCTGCTACTCCACCACGACCTCCACTTCGGCTGACTCCCCAGCCTGTACGAGTACCAATGACGCCAGTTCCAGCAACACAACAGCGCTATCACGGAAACCCTTGGTGCACAGTTGACAATCGTCCAATCTGTTATGCATGCGGATATCCAGGTTACGTGGCGCGCTTCTGTCGCCGGCGCTTCGCAACGGGCCCGGCTGCAGCTCCGAGGTACTCCGACGACTCTTTCCCGGCCCCGTACAACGCGCAACGAGAAATGCCCCGTCAATACGACCGACAATCAGTGCAAAGCGACCCATCCCCATCCGAAATAGACCACCACCCTGCTGCCGACTACCGACCATTCGGTCCCCGTCGCTCATCCTCACCACGCCGCTACCGTTCTCGGAACGGAAAACTGACTGAACGGAAAACTGACTGCCGCAGCTCCGGAGGCACGAGCTGCGAAATCGTCGCATTGTAGGAGTCCTCGCCCGTCCCCCACAAACGTTCTGGAACTGTTTGTTGAAGGTCTACGAACTCTTGCGCTTGTTGACACGGGTGGCGCCGTATCTGTGATGAGTCAAAAACTCTGCAGTTCGATACGAAAAGTAACGACGCCGCCTTGCGACGTATTGCTGAATACCGCGAGCACGCAACCTATTCGACCAGTCGGAGCATGTACAGCGAGAGTAATCATTCAGGACGTCCTGTACCACATCGAGTTTCTCGTGTTGACCACTTGTGCCCACGACGTGATACTAGGATGGGATTTTTTGTCACGGTACCACGCCGTAATTGACTGCGCTCGCGCGCAGGTGGAATTATCTGTGTTTTCAGATGCGCCATCTACCGACAATGAGCGCACCCACCATTCTTCTTGTTGCTTCCGACGTTGATGTTCCTCCTCTTAGTGCCATCGTTGTCCCCGTCAATCGCACTGAATTGTCCGGCTCTACCGTTGTGTTCTCCCCATCTGACATTTTCAGTCGCCGCCACGGTACGCCTCTGCCATACGCCGTTCTGCCACCTCACCAAGATACTTCCGGAATTGTCGTTTGCAATCCTAGCTCATGCCCTCTCACCTTAAAAGCTCACGAAACACTGGGCTATGTTCATCCTGTTGATGACAACGTTATTGTGCCTATTGAGTCCCACGACCCTGGCCAGCAACTTCAACTGAACGCCGTTACTCCTCTTTTTACGCGGGATGACTACTCCTCGGATATCTTCAATCGTTCCATCGACAGCAAGCTTCCTTCGGATCAACGGGACCAGCTAATAGCCCTTCTGCATGAATTCCGAGATTCATTTGACCTTCCTCAAAAGGCACTGAGTCAAACTAACACCGTCGCTCACACAATCTACACCAGAACGCACCCTCCTTTGCGGCAACGCCCCTACCCCGTATCACCCAAGGAACGAAGTGTAATTGCAGAGCAGGTGGATGATATGCTTCAGCGTGGTGTCATCAAACCATCTTCTAGCCCCTGGTCTTCACCTGTTGTGCTAGTGAAGAAAAAAGACGGTTCGATTAGATTTTGTGTCGACTACCGGCGACTGAACAAAATTACACGGAAAGATGTATACCCTCTTCCCCGCATCGACGACGCTATCGATTGCCTACAAGGTGCCGAATTCTTTTCTTCGCTGGACTTACGTTCAGGTTACTGGCAGGTTCAGATGGCAGATTGTGACCGTCCCAAAACAGCGTTCGTTACGCCGGATGGCCTATACGAATTCATGGTTATGCCATTCGGTCTGTGCAATGCACCTGCAACGTTTGAACGAATAATGGACAGCATTTTACGCGGCCTTAAATGGCAGATATGCTTATGTTAGCTCGATGATGTTACCGTATTTTCGCCTGATTTCCCTACCCACGTCGACCGTCTGCGCACCATTCTTCAGTGTCTTACCAAGGCAAACCTCCAGCTTAACCTAAAGAAGTGCCGCTTTGGGGCTCGCCAACTTACTATACTTGGTCACGTTGTGTCAAAGGATGGAATTTGCCCCGACCTAGACAACCCCAGAGATCCTTGTAGCTGGAGTGCCCAGCGCGCAAGGTGGCCACAAGGGTCACGAAGGTTGACAAGCCAACACAACGAGTGGTGGTCGGTTACGACTGTGAATGGGCGTCCGTACAGGTAAGACCTAAACCGCTGAATTGCAAATAATACCGCCAGGCATTCTTGTTCCGTAACAGTGTAATTTTGTTCCGGCCTTCTTAGGGAGCGACTTGCGTATGCGATGACGTGTTCGCGGTCGCCGTAACGTTGTACTAGGACGGCTCCAATACCTATGCCGCTAGCATCCGTATGATGCTCTGTCGGAGCAGAAGGACTGAAGTGCTGAAGGACGGGTCGTGACGTCAGCAAAAACTTCAATTGACGGAATGAAGAATCGCACTCCGGAGTCCACTCAAAGGAATTGTCTTTTCGTAAGAGGCATGTGAGAGGATACACAACGTCGGCAAACTTTGGAATAAAGCGGCGGAAGTAGGAACAAAGCCCCAGGAAACTACGAAGCTCCTTGACGAAACGTGGCGCATTGAACGCCTCAACTGCTGCTGTCTTCTGGGGGAAAGGGCGGATGCCATTCTTGTCAACGAGATGCCCGAGCAAAAGCGTCTGGCGGTCTTCGAAGTGGCATTTCTTCGAGTTTAAAATTAGGCCAGCATTTCGGATGCAGTTCAAAACAGTATCCAGATGAGAGTTGTGTTCACTGAACGTGCGGCCAAAGATGACGACGTCGTCGAGGTAGCACATGCAGATGTTCCACTTCAAGCCACGCAGAATGGTGTCCATAAACCTCTCGAACGTTGCCGGTGCATTGCACAGTCGAAATGGCATCACGTTGAATTCAAAGAGCCCATCAGTGGTTTTAAAGGCAGTCTTTTCCTGGTGTTCTGGGTGCATCGAAGTTTGCCAATAACCGGATCGTAAGTCTACGGAGGAAAAATGAGAGGCCGAATGTAAGCAGTCTATTGCGTCCTCTATATGGGGCAGCGGGTATATGTCCTTTTTATTCACGGCATTAAGTCGGCGATAGTCGACGCAAAATCTCCAAGATCCATCTTTCTTCTTAACAAGGATTACCGGTGCTGCCCACGTACTGGCTGACTCTTGTACCACTCCCTTTTGCATCATTTCCTGCACTTGGTCGTTGATAATTTGTCTTTCTGACGGGGAAACATGAAATGTTTTTTGGCGAATCGGACTTGCCGCGCCAGTGTTGATGATTGATTGATATGTGGGGTTTAACGTCCCAAAACCACTATATGATTATGAGAGACGCCGTAGTGGAGGGCTCCGGAAATTTAGACCACCTGGGGTTCTTTAACGTGCACCCAAATCTGAGCACACGGGCCTACAACACTTCCGCCTCCATCGGAAATGCAGCCGCCGCAGCCGGGATTCGAACCCGTGCCCTGCGGGTCAGCAGCCGAGTACCTTAGCCACTAGACCACCGCGGCGGGGCGCCAGTGTTGATGGTATGGCGCCTTCGAGACAGGGGGATAGGGATTACTTTGCCCTTCTGCGCAAAGTCAAATACCGAAACGTGCTTCAACAGCACATTCATTAAAGTTTGGCGCTCGCTTGAGCTAAACGACTTATTTATCGTTGCCATAAGTGCCCTGTACAAGTTGTGACAACGAGTTCCGTCACGTTCTTCCGGCACGTCTGTTAGCTCGACCACTGATAAGGTCGCGTGTTCTTTGCTGACCGAAGCTAATTTCAAACCATCGGGTAGTGTCACGGGCTCAGAGGAACAGTTTACAGTCCATAGGCCAGTTCATCCGCCATCTATCGACACCACACAATGGGAAACCAACACATTCTTCTTCACGCAGTCTATGTACATTGGTTTTACGCTCGCATCGAAGCTGTCAGAATCCGCGCCGCGACAAACAACAGGAACACGAACGGTGGACAACGCAGGTATGAACGCATCGCCACAGACACACAGCGTAGTTTGATCATTCGCTGGAGTTTCCAGAAGTTCTGACGGCATCTGGCCACTCACAAAGACTTTGCCCATGTGACAGTCTACAGTGACACCACATTCTCGCAAGAAGTCCATGCCGAGAATGACATCATGTGTCGACCGAGGAATAATCGCAAACTCTGTCGTTATCATAAGGCCTCCCAAAAATACTTCAGCACTACACACACCAATAGGGCGCAACGGCTCTCCACTCACTCCACAGAACGTCGAAGTTTCATCCCATGTAAAAACAACTTTCCGCCCTAACACGTCTTTAAAGAAAGCACTCATCACGGAAATCGTTGCACCTGTGTCCACCAAGGCCATCACAGGCACATAATCCCCCAAAACACGCACTTTGTTTTTAAACATGCACACAGGAGGTATACACACAGGAGGTATTTCTGTCAGTAGCACGTTTCCAGCGACCTCACCCCCATTGGCCACGCTGGCTAGTTTTCCGGTGGCGAAAAGGGCGCTTTGCGACGCAGCGGTGAAGGAGAACGATGAGCACGAGGTCGCGGTGGGGGCGTTAAACTCCTGTCAGATGCCGGGGAGTGGTTGCGGTAGTTGCTGGGCCAATAGTTGTCATCAGGTGGTATGTGAGCAGGCCCCCGGACACCATGAGGCTGTTCGAAGGGTCGTGAAAAGTCGGATGGTTGGTGATACCGAGGAGTCACCCGACGGTTTCAATATCGCGATATGTGGCCTGGCACACCGCAGGAATAGCACACCGGCCGAGGTAGAAACGTCGGTCGCTCGTCAATAAATAGAGCGTCATCGTTTGCTCTTGTGCGACGGATGTACTGGTCGGGTGCGTCGTACCGAGACGTCGGGTGTCGAGGAGGCATGCGCTGAGAGCGTCGGTCATACCGTGACGCGGGAAATCTGGTTGTCATCCTTGACTGTGGGGCTGGGCTGTACTCCACAGTTGCCGCGCTCATCGTCGGTTGCCATGTGGTAAAAGGAGGCACATCCATATCCTCACGTGGCAGACATAACTCGCGATGTTCAGCTGTCGAACACGACATTTCTCGGTGGGACAGTTCCTCACGAACAATCTGTCGAATGGTAGAAAAAAGGTCGAGGCCAGGATTCGTGTCTACACTGGCAACAGTTGTAACGTAGCCAGCTGACCAAACTTGGGCGCAATTCGACGCTTCTTGAGCGTTTCAAACGTTCGGAAATGCTGAATGACGTCGGACACAGAGCTGAGGCTTTCTTTTCCAATTAGAAAATTATACACGTCCTCAGCAATGCCTTTGAGCAGATGCCCAACTTTGTCCTCTTCCGACATGGTAGCACAGACCACCTTGCACAACCTTAACACTTCTATGTAAGTGGTGCATGTCTCACCTGGTAGCTGTGCCCGCTGCGACAGTGTTTGCTCAGCCCGCTTCTTTCTAGCAACCGAGTCGCCTAAACACGCCCTGAGCTCTTCAACAAAAAGATCCCACGTCGTGAGTGCGTCCTCGTGATTCTCGTACCATACCAGTGCGGTGTCGGTCAGGGAGAACACTTCGTTGACTAGCATAGCGGTTACATCCCAACCGTTGGACTTGCCCACACGTTTGTACTTGGTGAGCCAGGCGTCGACATCTTCTTCGGCTTTTTCTCCGAAGGGCGGTGGAACTCGGTAGTACGGAAGCGGGCCAGACAGTGCCGTCCTGGAAACGCCTGCTTCTTCGGGCATGTCGAAGTCACTCACGGCAGATGGTGGGAGACCGGCAAGTCGACGGCTTCGTCGAAGCTGTGGCAGTGATAGTTCCATAGTTGAAGCGCTTACCCAGCTCCTCCACTACTCTATTACGTTTGGAAGAGACTGGTAGATGTTGAAAAGCGCCGTTTATTAGGTCCTGAGGGGCAGCTCAGAAGCGGCCGGCTGGTTAAAGATCCTCCTGATCCTCTTCTTCCTTTCTCGCTCTGGGCGACAAGTGCGTTCACCGTATATGCTTCTTTGTCTTCATGCATGTGCGCAACATTTATATATATATATATATATATATATATATATATATATATATATATATATATATATATATATATATATATATATATATATATATATATATAAGGGAAAGAAGTGTATACCTAAGGGCTCGTTTTTCCGTGTTTTAACACAATATTAATGAGATATAACAGACAGTAATGCCAAGGAATGTACAGGGGAAGTTATTAGAACCAATGAAATGTAAAATAAGAAGAAAGAAAAGTGGATGAAAAAATAACCAGCCGTATATATATATATATATATATATATATATATATATATATATATATATATATATATATATATATATATATATACGGCTGGTTAAACGAAGGTACGTGTACTCGACTGCCCTATACAGCAGCCGTGGTTTCGCTATGTTTACACATAGCAAATCCATGGCTGCTTTATAGGGCAGTCGAGTACACGTACCTTCGTTTAAGCGAGCACAGGTGCCAATTCGTCGACGACACATACAAATAAACAGTGGCCCAACCGCGGGATGGAGACTTCCAGAAGGCAAGCGCGTTGGAGTGCTATTGGGATTCGCCAGCGCCCGTAGATAGGCTAACATGAAAAGACTGAACACGTAGTTTTATTGTCGATGGACACAGAAGCCAAAAGTTTGACGCACAAGCTTGAGGGGAGGTAAAACAAAACAACAATAACAAATAACGTGAAAAGTAAACAGAGACGAGTATAGCAGAGCGTTTATAGCATTTTTTCCCCTCCCGCAGCTGTTTTCAAAACGACCCCCCTGACTTTTTCCCGGTGAGAGGATCTCAACGTGTGTGTCGGCTGCCATACATATAATTGTTTCAAATATAAACTCTTGTCGCCCACCAGCTGCTTTTCGGCGCCTTTTTGCTTCCACATGGTTTGCTGATGTAAGTTTGAGTCTGTGCCGTGCCGTAAGTTGCCACAAACAGCCGAAGATTCTCAATGGAAGGGATGACATGGCATTACAAGAACTTTATTTAGGCCCTGAGGGACAGATATTTAGGGGAGCTATAAGCCTCCCGCCATATCAAGTCGGTGGCTCCGCCCACGATGGGACCGGAAGTCGAAGTTCCGTCGCGATGTCGTGGGGCCTCTGGGTGGCCTGGAGTTGTGTATGAACGCGACAGCGTTCGGAAATAACCGAAATTAATCACAATTGTGCCACGAGCTTGAAAGCAGACATTATAAGAAAGCTAGAAATAAGCCGGGAATTACAAAAAAAAAACAGAGATAAGAGACGATGGGAAGGTGGGATCAAGACCCCTGGATGCAATAACATTTGCAGCGTGTGGCTGTGGGGGAGTGAACGTAAACATTTGCTTGTCGGCTGCGGAACGGGGCACCTTATGCGTGTGTGTGTCGCCATATAATATGCACTCATCGGATGTTCTCTCTGAAACTATCGCCGACAAGGCTGTGAAGCAATTGTCAAGTCGTCTTATTATTCGAAAGTGTGAAGAAGTACAAAAATGAGAACTGCCAGGATCAGCCCTAAATTGAGAATAAGTAAAATATTTTTACGCATTTTGTTGCGACTATGTGTTCACTGTTGAATTATTATAAAACCTATTATTATAAGAACGTCGTGACAGAAAGAGACGAAAACATTCAACAGCGCAGGAACACAAGCAGTTGTTCTCTCATTTTTCAGCCTTTCATCGGTCTTTTCGCCTCACAGTTTTTATATTATCCACTTCATAACTCTTTGCTCGAAAGCCAGCATTGCATTTACAGTCACTCAAATTTCAAAGCGGCTTGAGTCCACTGTTACGAGATCGCACACATGCTAAGTATATTTCGTGGCTGTTGCATCTGATAATGCATTGAATGAATACAATAGACGTGTTTGGAGGAAGTGAAAATCTATCTTATTTTGCGTTCAGAAAATCTTGTGTGGGAGCTACTTGGAACATACTGCAGGAAAAAGCCGCGCTGCAAAGTTGAGAACAAAAAAACGGTGCTGGCACAGGCCATTTTGTGTTAAATGAACCGTGGCAACTGCAATTGCTAAGGTTGCTTATGTGATGATGATGATGATGATGATGATGATGATGATGATGATTGGTGCTTTGTAGCGCAAGGGCCATTTGATGGCCAAAGAGCGCCAGTTCATGGGAAGAAATGTGAGCAATGATTTTGAAAAGCGGCTGTATAAGGGCCTTAATATTCCTCGCCCTAAGGCGGGCAAAACATAGGAGTAATAAAATCATGGCCATGCCGTAAAAAGTGTGTGGTGTTAATAGATGACGAAAGTTTGTGATAATAAAAACCATGGTGAACATGTATGGCATAAGCACTAGTGCCTCGATAGTTCACACCCTTGCGTCCAAGGGCCGTGAGGTAAATGCTTTGTTGAGTGTAGCCACCTCTCTGGAGAGTTCGTGCTACCGAATGGCCGGGTATATGATATGAAAAGTACGAACATTTTTCAAAAAAAGCTAACAACGATTTATGTGAGAAAAGTGGTTCCCTCCCGACGAACATTGCAGGATGAAGTGGTATCTGTGGTTGCTAGGGTAATGGAAAGTGTTGTCTTCTTAGCGTGTCTAATTCTTTACACTGGATCAGAATGTGAAGTACGGTGAGCGCTTCTCCACATCTATCACACAAAGGTGGATTGCCACCAGACAGAAGAAATGAATGTATTATGTGTATGTCCTGTTGTTCTTAACCTTGTAAGTATTACTTCTGAGTGGCGTGATTTTGATACTGGCGGCCAGTGACCAAGTTGCGGCTTGATGACATGCAGTTTATTACCTGTGTGTGTGTCCCATGTGCTTTGCCAATAACCCCTGAGCTTTTGTTCAGAAAAGGTTTCAAGTCGAGAGCAGGAATTCGTACCAATGTATTGGTAGCGGTTTTGTTGGCGGATCCAGCAAGCTGGTCCACCAGGATGTCGCCTTGTATTTCGTGGTGTCCTGGCACCCAACAGACTACAATGTGCTGCTTGGATGAGTAGACTGTGCACAAGAGCGAATAAAGCGAGACAAGGACAAAGTTTTTGTGCTTATAAGAGACTTAAGAGCTTTTACTACACTTAAGGAATCTGTATATACTATTGCCTTCTGTAGTTTAGTTTTTTTAATGTGTTTAACGGCCGCAAGTATCGCATAAGCTTCGCCGGTGAAAATGCTTGTATCAGAGTGCAGGACGCCGGTCTCAGAAAAGAATGGGCCGACGGCTGCGTACGAGACAGAAGTGTTGGAGTATGAAGCATACGTAAAGAATTCAGCACATGTGTATTTATGCTGTATAGTTCGAAGAAGTATGTCTGAATATGTGCAATCGGCGCGTGCTTCGTAACCTCTAAGAGAGACACGTCGCAACCTTTCACCTGCCACTGCCACAATGGCAGGCACACTGCGGGAGCCATCAAACGGTGTTAGAGTGGCACACTGGTTTTTTTTTCGCTAGGCCCCTAACACGGAGAGAGTAGGGCTGTCTCATAGAAAGCCGTTTTCAAACACAGCAGAATTTTTATCGAATGTGAACTATTATCGAATGTGAAGGGTGTTCTTTGTCTGCGTTCACTTTAAGATGATATTTAAAATACATGTAACGTCTTTGTAGGTGGAGCGACCATTCTTTCGAATCCACGTGCAGGCTTTCCACGGGGCTAGTGCGAAAAGCACCCGTAGAGAGACGGATGCCTAGATGATGAACAGGGTCAAGCATTTTAAGGGCACTAGGTGTCGCAGACTGATATGCTATTGCACCATTGTCTAGGCGGGTGCGTATGAGGCTTTTATACAAATTCATTAAGCACTTATTGTCACTTCCCCACGTAGTGCATGACAACACTTTTAGAACGTTCATTGTTTTTATGCACTTCTTTTTTAAATACTTCATGTGCGTCCATGATTAGGCTTAAGAGCCTGTGTTCAGTATTAAGAGAAAGACGTTGCCCATGCGGTTGAACATCGGGTTCAGAATGAATGTTTCTCTTCCTGGAGAAGAAGACGCACGTGCTTTTCTGTGCATTCAGCCGGAACCCGTTTTCTTCTGCCCAATTGGAGACTTTGTTCAGATCAAGCTGAACCTGCAGCTCAACATGGCCAGACTACAAGATTTGAAAACAATCTGGACGTCGTCGACATATGTCCAATAGATCATATTTTGAGAGATTGATAATAAAAAGTGTGCAACTAAGTACACCACATTGCGGCACTCGTGCTTGAACAAATGTTCTGGAAAAAACGCTGCTCACTCGGACACGGAATGTTCAGTTTGACAAGTAACTTTCGATTATGATAAGCATACTACCATGCACGTCAAGGTGGGACAGGTCTCTTAATTATCCAAAGTTTCATGTTGTATCATAAGCCTTTTCGATATCGAGGAACACAGAAAGAAAGTATTGTTTGTGGACGAAAGCGTCTCTCATCTGAGCATCGATACCAACAAGGTGGTTGGTGGTGGATCTACCCTCTCGAAATTCACACTTGAATGGGTCGAGCAAATTGTTCGTTTCAAGGAAATATACAAGTTGACAGTTAATCATTTTTTTTCGAAAATTTTGCACAAGCAGCTTGTAAGTGCAATAGGCCTATAACGCGAAACTGAAGAAGGGTCCTTGCCCTCTTTCAAAATGGGAACAATAATAGCCTCTTTCCAGGAAGCAGGGATAGAGCCAGAAAACCAAATATCATTGTACAAACAAAATAACGTTTTTTGCGTTTCGATTCGTAGGTCTTTAACATTTCCTAAATCACACGGTCAGAACCAGGGGCGGAATTACTGCAGGAGTTTAGTGATGTTTGGAGCTCAGCTATGCTGAAAGCTTGGTTGTATGCCTCGTATTTTACACATTTGTGTTCTAGTTTCTGCTTTTCTATGCTTGTTTTGTATTTTTGAAAAGCATCATAGTGTGACGAGCTAGACACTTGTTCAAAGTGTGCGCCCAGGAAGTCCGCCTGATCTTCCAAGCTGTCACCATGTGTGTTCACGAGTGAGAGTGAGTGTACTTGGCTTCATGCTATTTACCAACCATGTTCTAGACTTTAGCCTCCTGTGTATATGAATTGATCCCTGATAAGAACTTCTGCCAGCTTTCTCTTCTGGCCTGCCGACGCGTTCTCCTGCCTTGAGACATTTTTTTTTAAAGCTGTCAAGATTGTCCGCTGTCGGTGAGTTCCGAAGCAACCTCCATGCCTTGTTCTGCTCCTTTTGCGCATTCCGACACTCAGTATTCCACCATGGAACACGTCGCTTGCCAGGCATTCCAGATATTTGTGGTATGCACTTGGCTGCTGCGTCGGTAATAAAAGCTGTGAAGTACTGCACAGCTCCATCTATGTTTAACCTACGCATGTCAGTCCAAATTAAACGAGTAGTGCTTTGAAACTGTTCCCAGTCTGCTTTATTTATCAGCCATTTGGGAACATGTGGAGGACATTCATATGTTGTTGGTGAACTCAACACTACAGATAAATGATCACTTCCATATGAATTATTTATGATTTTTCATTTCAATAGGGGTCGAAGTGAAGGTGATACAATGCTGAGGTCTATAGACGAGTAGGTTTTGTTGGCGATGTTATAGTATGTTGGCTCTTTCCTATTCAACAGACAGGCACCGGAAGAGAAGAGAAATTGTTCAATGAGATGACCTTGTGCATCACAGCGAGAATAGCCCCACAGACCGCTATGTGCATTTAGCTCCCCAAGGAGCAGATAAGGTTCAGGTGGTTCGTCTATTAAAGACTGGAATTCACGTCTTTCAAGACGGTGGTGCGGAGGTATGTACAGAGAGGAGACGGCGACGAGCTTGTTTAGAAGTGCTGCTCTGGCTGCCACCGCCTCAAGGGATGTCTGGAGTGGTAAATGTGCGCACGCAACTCCTTGATTAACCATAAAGGCCACGCCACCGGATGACGCCACATCATCATCTAGGTCCTTTCGGAATATGACGTAAGCACGTAGAAAATTTGTATTGGAGGATTTTAGGTGTGTTTCCTGTACACACAACACTTTTGGTGAGTGTGTAAGAGCTCTTGGACGTCGTCGAGGTTTTTAAGTAGTCTTCTGACGTTCCAATGTAAAATTTGTGTTTCCATATTGGAAATAAAGTAGTGCTGTGTGTACATCAAGGGAGTGATTTGTTTATGCCGAAAGTTCGAGCTCAAGTAACAGGGCTGTCATCAAGCCCTGTTACCAGTTTTAGTTCTCTTGGCGTGCTCCAGAGAGCCGCGCCGCTCTTTCGGCACCAGGGGTGCCGCTGTATCTATTGCCTCCACGCAGGCACTGGATGCCCACACATGCAAGCTGGTTGTTCGAAGCTTGGGCCTCGCTTGGTGAAATGAGGCCTTGAGAACCGAGGACCCTGGATTCTCTGGTCGCTGTTCAATAGTAGGCGGAGTAGACTCAACTACTGCCGCCCTGGGGGCAGGAGCCACAGCCAATGGCTCGCTCTGCGCAGGCCGAAGGAGTGGCGAGGGCTGGTGCGACGATGCCACCTGACGCGCCGCATCAGCATATGTGGGGCCATAATATGGTGAGACTATTGTTCTTGCTTCTTTAAACGTAATTTTTTTTAATCTTTAATGTGATGATCTCTTTTTCTTTTTTTCAAAAAAGAACAGGAGCGTGAGTATGTGGCATGATTCCCGCCACAGTTCACACAGAGTACAGGTGCATCACAGTTGTCGGACGCGTGGCCCACGATTTCACACAGAGCACAAGTTTTTCAGCCACGACAGCTTTGCGAGCCATGGCCATATCTCTGACATTAGAAGCAACGGCGGGGGTTAGGAATATATGGTCTCACGGAAGTCTTCGTGAAGCCGGGGCCAAAGGGGTGTGTTGCCTCTGCGGATTGGGGGGGGGGGGGGGGGAGGGAGGATTAAGGTCCAGTCACCCGGCGTCAGCTAAACCCCCAGGATCCCCTTTTCCCCGGACACGGCAAAGCCACGCACGGCTAGGCGTGGGAGGGAGTCAAAACTCCCCCGTTAGCTCGGGTCTGTGGTGTTGCTATATGTATACGCACGAAACGCCTACTTGCGCAGACGCCCCCGCGGGGGGTTGCTTATTTGAAACGAAATGATTAAATCTGAAGCAACGTTTTCTGAAGCTACATAATCAGAGTCACTATAATAAATCTAGATGTACTAGAAAAGGTGTAGCTCTTCCAGATCCGTTAGTTGTGATCTTCTAGGATCCGAGTAAAATGTGCTCACAATTCTTACTTCAGCGAAAACTGATCGGCGCGCAAGGTTCCATCGCAGGCAGGACAATACCGAAAAATTGCAAGGGCTGCAGGTATGTACAAGCAAGATCGGTAATTACACACGCCAGACGGATATTAAAAGAAGACTTCGCGCGTGACGCACAGGTGCACGCGCTCAATCGTAACTACCACAAGCGCGCCGCACATGCGATTCTATGGGCGCTCGCGAAAACTGCGCCCCCCCCCCCCCCCCCCCCCGGTGGCGCTACAGCGGCGGTTCGGGAACGGGAACTAGACCTGTCACGCCGGTTTTGGCGCACGTGGCGAGCCATACCCGTGCGCTTTTTCATCCAGCGGCCGTGCCAATTGGAATCTGAGTCACCACCCACGACACTACAAACAAGGAATTTTCGTCCGACAAGCGAGCTGTATCAGTCGCGATGAGAGTGAATACGTTCAGCACTAAATAACCTAAAAGAAACAGTTGAAGGAAATGGCTTGCACTGACCTCGCTGAAACTGAAAGCGGTATCGGAGCACCAGCATGTGTGGACGCGACGTATCTGATGTCACATTAATAATATGAAAACATCACATGCAGGAATTATTTCATTATTCACGCACAGAGACGTTTTTTCACGTAGATGCAACTCATTTGTAATCAAGGCCGCCATCGTGGAGTCCCAGTTCCTTTCAGAAGCTGCCGACGCGCTCAACGCAGTGGCGGATCCACAGGGGGGGGGGGGGGGGGGCGTTAGGGGCAATCGCACCTCCTCTCCTTCTTTTCAGTGCTTGCCAACCACCTGCTATAGCCATTAGGACAAATGAGTCACCACTGTGAGCGCAGATGAACAGTACTTATGTCATTACTGGGTTTTTGGGCTAGTAAAAACAGAAAAGTAATGACCACGCCCCCCTTTCCAGTGTTAATTCAAGTTACACCCCCCCCCCCTAATGTGGGTGGCTGAATCCGCCCATGGCTCAACGTTGGGTGTGCTACGTGGAAAGTGTGAAGGAAATGACGTCATTGAGACTATATTCACTGAACACAAGTTCGCGGCGTTGATATGGTTACGTTAGTTATGCGTTGTGCAGTGTAGCTGGTCTAGCAGTGAGCGTTGGCGGAATGTGCTACTCTGTAGGCTTCGAATTGAGCCGTGGCCGACTTGCAATATTACCGCGTTTTTCCCTCAAGTTTTTATATCACCCCGTTCAACTGTACGTCATTCTCAGCGCAAACTAGGCCTGCAGTGCTCAAGAAGCTTCGTTAAGGGACTGTAGAAGATCATTTCTTTAAGATTATGTTCACTTCGCGAACATGACAGATTATTCTGGAATCCACGCGGCTGTTAACGATAACAATATAATATTCGATTGCACGTGTATAAATGTTGACGCGCTTCACCACTTGTCAATTGACCGATGGCCGACGCTCAGGTCGCCGATATCAGTGCCAGTGTCTCGCTGTAATCTGACTTTACTTATACGTCGCCACAAGTTCGGCCGAATAAACTGTTTAATCTTTGGCCTACTGTCTGCTCCCTTCATCGACGTCACAACGCTGTGAAATCTGGGGAGGTGCTTCCCGATCCATGTACCGCACGTACCCCTGCAACGTCGCGGAGAAGACACCGACGCCCACAACGACCAGCGAGTCAGCCGGAGGCAACAGCGTTTACCACCGGAGTACGCGGCCTTTACCTGACAAGACTCGCACGACCCCCCTGACGACGACTGCAGCAACAGTGACAGCCGCTGCGTGATGCACCCACCCCGAGAGCCACCAAGATTCCATGGATCACCGAGTGAAAATCTGGAAACTTGGCTGGAGATAAGACCGAGTCGCCGCCTTGAAGCGCTGGGAGCCCGAAGAAAAACTACGCCGCGTATACTTCGACCTAGAAGACTCCACGAAGGCCTGGTTTGGGAACTGGTAATCGACGCCCAAGCAACAATTTATCCTTGGCAAAACGTCGGCCCGTCGTCACTCGCCAACGCTGAGGTTGCACCAACCTTGGAAACCAACGTAGATCGACATTAGCCTCAAGCAACAAGTCGGTGCCCAACGTAGGTCGGACCACGTTGGCCGACGAGCCCGTGTGCGTGCCGCACGAGGGCAGACCATGGTACGACCTTACATATGCGTCATTTTACCGACGGCTGCAGGTCGGTTGCCACCGTTCCTTGCTCTTTCATTTGTATTTTGCGCACATGACATTAGCTCAGTGCACATGTAAGACGAAATTAAACGCCTCTGAAGTCTGCACTTGTTAGCGTGTAAGTACGTAACACGCAATAGAATAAAGGCGAACGTAAGCTTTCTCACCTTATATGTTTATTCCGCAGTTGTATAAATACACTATTCTTTATGCAACATTGTTTGCATGAAACGATTTGCAGCAGGCCTTGTGCAACCAAACCACACAGTCGATGGAGTGGCATTCCTGCTAGATCAGTTTTCTTCCAGTCAATTCTCGTGCTCTTGGCCGTGAATACGTATTCGGTGTGCGACATTTTCCCACCAAGATGTGAAGCTTTCCTCTTGCTGGGAAAAGCTGAAAAAGAACAAACAGAATGAATATTACTTAGAGGAAGGCAGGCTGTTTACTGGACTCGTTGCACAGTCGCATGCGTTTATAAGCTCTATTCACACAATTTGGCAAAATAATTTTGTGGGTATATACACAAATAAGAAGAAAATCTGTGCGCTTACAATACTTATGTGAGTGCATTAAGATTCTCAGACGTGTTTGAAGCCCCACAGCACACAGTTTCCTCGTAATATATCGCTCCTAAAGCCGTGGGTCTGTACACCCCTAGTATATCTTGGTACGTGACCCCCTAGAGCAGGTGCGGACGGGTGGACAGACGGAAGATTCATGGTTTACCAATAAAACCCTTCGAAGCTTCGTCCCACTCATCAGCATGCACTCCGTGGATATACCGTGATTTTTTTTTATTTTAACAGAAACGTGTTTTATGCCGGAGTCAGAATGTACTAGAACTGTTGAGTGGCGTGAACGCGCCTCGCCGCCTGATGCCTTCCGCGTTAGTACTAGGTGGCTTGAGCCGCCGCCTGATCTGAAGGACACTGCCGGATACAACTGGAAGCGCCGCACGCAAGAACGTCTGTGCGCGTCGGCTCTCCCGACGTGCTTTTTTTAGATGCAGCTTTCTTTGTGCCTGCCCATCATTCATGTCTAACACTTGCTTCATAAAAGTACTCGTGAGAGATCGAAAATTATTTGTTTTTTTTAGATTAGAGCGTCAAAATTGTTACTATATGAAAACTGAAAAAGAAAACTGATTGGCACAGTGATTCGATTGACGCAGCCACGCGCATTAACTGCACTCTGGCTTTTTGGCAACACGACGGAAATCGTTCGGGTTGGTGTTGGTATAAAAAAGGAGTCGGGTGCACTTATTTCGGTAAATTCATTAGGTAAACCACCACATTATTTTTAGGGTACATTAATTGAGCTCACCATGATCTTAGTAAATAAAAAAAATCTCTGTAAACCTTATGTGCTCACATTATTGAGCTTAACACACCTCGGCGTTGCGGACAGCCGAAGCGTAGACGGGGTAGACCGCCCAGCCGCTAGTTGGTACTCTTTTCTTTTTTAAGTGCTTGCGCTTGCATTCATCAATTCGCAATAAAAAATATATCAGCCTCTGTGTTTTACCTGAAGCCTACTTTTGTCCAGGTGGCTTTTTCAAGTGACAGAACCTCGTATAACACGCCAAGGAGCCGAATAAGCAAGGAAGCGCTTTGATTCTAATGCGGCGACAGCGAGCCAGCGGAGAGTTGAACGCTGCGCCGGCTACGAGAGGGTAAATATCCGAGGAAAATTGAGGAGGAGAACGAGCGCGCTGAGGAGAGTGTAGCCCCGCCGCGGTGGTCTAGTGGCTAAGGTACTCGGCTGCTGACCCGCAGGTCGCGGGTTCGATTCCCGGCTGCGGCGGCTGCATTTCCGATGGAGGCGGAAATGTTGGAGGCCCGTGTGCTCAGATTTGGGTGCACGTTAAAGAACCTCAGGAGGCCAAATTTCCGGAGCCCTCCAATACGGCGACTCTCATAATGAAATGGTGGTTTTGGGACGTTAAACCTCACAAATCAATCATGAGGAGAGTGTAGATATTTTTAAAATATACGGACTTTAGGGTTCTGGGTTCTTCTAGTTGATATGTTAACTCCATGGCTGGGCCAGTACACTGACATGACGCGCATAATAAACGAAGTCGGTTTTAGGGGTTGGTCCTGGCGCGAACTGGCAGTAGACGGGAGTAACTACACAATGTTTGAAATACGAATCGAACAGCTTCGACTTGTATTCTATGGTAGAATTCACTAGTCGAACACGACTGAATATTGGTTTCTTTTTGTAGTGTTAGCAAAAGCAAAGTTACCTGCAGGGTGCACACAGGTTGGAGCATGCTCGAGAGCAGTGGCTGTCGAATGGTTCTGCTTCTATACAGCAGAGGACATTGCTCAGATCGACACATGCAGGCACGCAGGCAGAATTTTCTGTTTGTGTGTTGGGAGAGGGGGAGGAGCATAAGAGGCACCTCCTTAAAATGGTCATTTCTCGCTCTGTATGGCATGGCGAAAAAAATTTCGTGGAAGGGGGGGGGGCGGGCCCACGGTGTTCTACCCTCTTGCTACGTCACTGGAAGTACGAGTCGATGAAAGAATGATTGGAAGAAGTTGTTTAATTTTCTATTAATTACTTCTGTCGTTATATCACCAAGACATGTGTGACAGGTGTGCTCTGCCATGCATGGCAGAGCGCACCTACGATGTTTTTCTGTGCGTATTTATTTGAAGGGGATTTGTAGATTCAATATTCAATCTATGTTTTGGCCTCTTTAAGGCATTGTGCAAAGTCAAAGCTACAGTGAGCATAACACTTACAGTGTTTCACTCACTAAAGTTGCCCGTGACTGAACAGTGACGTACATGAAGAGCAGAGGACTGAGAACGCAGGAACAGAAATAAGCGTGGTAGAAGAAAGAATAAATGGTTGGGATCATGTAGCCTCAATACGTTATGAAAGGCACACTGCTTCAAGACTTTACAACACTCCATAGCGCAAATGTAGTGAAGTAGTATTGCTTCTTTTCTGAGATTCTGCACGCCATCACAAACATTTCTCATTCATTAGGCTTGGTTTTACAAGATCGTAAGGCCATCACAGTTTCTGCTAGTATTGCAATGCTTTAATCCAGCGCAAAATGACTTATATTTGTAACTGTTATTTATCAATGTAGCTCTAACACATTTCCAAAGTTTCGGTGCGTGCAAGACATAGCATTGCGTTCACCGATGCCCAATCCCCGAGCGAAAGACATGGAGCCTCGAGTCATGATACAGTGAGGGCAAAATGGTACCAGTGTGAAAATTTTCTGCAAGACTAGTCCATTAGTCTTTCTCGTCCAGTATGCCTGCCTAATCACAAAGGGCTGGTAATGTCGATATTACTAAATGTTGAAAATTTCTCATCATTACTTTCAGCCACTTTAATTGTGTAACCTTTAGGTGAGCCAACAGATTTTTAGTCAGTCCCTCACTGACGTGTTGTCTCCTGACGGTACGTCGTCAGTCGGTTGGTTCCTGGCCCATCCCCTTGTGGGTGAACCACTTGATTCTTGGCCAATTTCCCATAGTGGGTATGCGCCACGATCAATAGGTGAACAACAACAACAATCTTGGCTCGCAAACGCCCCATGATTGTCCATATTTAGAACTGGTAAGAATGCAGGCCATACAAGAAGAACCCAAGCGGCGCAGGGAAGCCGACCAGTCCGGCGTCGTCTCACCGCCGGCCGAGCCTCTGCAGCGTAGATGGACTCCTTCGCCGACGCGGGTGACACCATCACCTGGTTCACGCTTCCTGTCTGAGGGCCCGTGGCCAGTGGCAGCCGTGCTGCCAGATCGCAGCTATCCCGGTTACGAGGGCTACTCGGGGCCCGTGTCGGAGCAGTCGCTGGATCCCGAATCCACGAGGGAGTCCTCGAAGACCAGCAGCACCGAGTGCCTGAGTCTCGTCCTTGGCATTGCCTTTGCGGGACTTCTCTTGAGCATCGGCCTGCTCGTCGTGCAGAACAACTTGTCGCCCTACGACATCACGCCGGACACAGAGGAAGATGCCTTGCAGCGTCGGCTGGAAATGGCACCCAGCAGCGTCGGCCAACATCTCATCCCGCGGAGTATCGCCCATCCGGACGTGGACGAACGCGGTATCAGGAAGACGACGATGAGGGCTCGGGCGGTGGCGCATCTCACGGGCACGGCTGCGAAGGAAGGGAAAGCTCGACCTCCACTGACGAGTGCGAAGACGAGCCCTGGGACTACACTGCAGCCGGTCACCGCAGCAGCTGCTGGGGAAGACGATGCGCAACCGAGACATGTAGGTTGGCACTCTCCTTATGTGGCGATTCGTGCAATTTTCTTTCAAGTAGCAGTACACGCACGCACGCACGCACACACACACACACACACACACACACGCACACACACACACACGCACGCACACGCACACACACACACACACACACACACACACACACACACACACACACGCACGCACACGCACCGCGCGCGCGCCACATAGTGTTGTGCGAACACTAAGCGAGCGGTAACATTGTAAAAGTCTTGAAGGTGTTAGTGCAATCGTATGCCTTTACAGCTGAATGTTCGGCAAACGTGCTAATTGCCAATTTCACCCCGTAGCAATATTCCAGGTAGCAAATAGGTGTATCAAATTAAATTCACTTATTTTTAGGCTAAGGGTGATATCACTGTGGTAAAGTTATTGGGTAGGAGTAATTAGCCATCTGCGCACTTATTCACGTTTCGTAGCCCAGAATGGGGTAAACATGTGATCTCGGGCTTGGCGTAAGAGAAGTGCCGACATGGCAATTCTTTCATTTCAATGAATGACCCCTCTAAATGATGCGCAAGTAACCTTTAGTGCAGTAGCAAAACAATCATTTGGCCTAGTTTGTATTCGTTCAACTTAATGCAAAAAATTGGGTGCCCCCTATTTTTTTTTTTTGCCTTAAGATATATGATAATGTTTACCGCTTCGTAGTGAAGGTTCGCAACGCTGCCTATTCTGGCGTGGCATCTTCTGGCACTTTGACGGTTGTCAGCTGTACATTCACGCACGCGTTTTTCGAACACTATTACAGAGCCTTGAACAAAAGAAGTACGAATAAGCTTGTTCAGACACGCGAATAAAACCTAGGACCTGGAAATAAACAATGACAGTGTTTCACACGGGGACACGAACAGACGATGGGCCTATTTAGAGAATATCTGTAGCGAGATGTGAATCTGGACGATTGAAATATCTGCCTTATGTTATGCGTTTTAATTAATAGGCCACCGGACATAGGTTAGGTTAGGTTAGGTCAATACACTACAACTTGTAGTGTATTGACCTCGTGAGCTAATTTTACTGATTCGGGTCTATTAGTCGGCATTTACACGAAGAAAAGAAAAAAACACCTATCGGGATCACATGAAAAGCACCCTGGATGGCCGAAGTCGCATTTGCATTTTACACCACTGGAGTAACATCTCGTGGATTTTCGCCGACCCTCTGGTGTCGGGATAATGGTGCCCGTCGGTTGACCCGACCGCCGGAGGGTGGCATGCCGGCCACCCTGGCCGTATTACGATGGGGGCGAAAAGGCGAACAAAAAACTTGGGGCCCGTGTACGTAGATTTCAGTGCACGTTAAAAAACCCCTGGCAGTCGAAACTTCTGGAGGCCGTCACTACGGCGTCCCTCGTAATCATGACGTGCTTTCGGAATGTAAAACCCTGTAAGCATAATTATTTTCTAGAATTTCGATGGAAATTCGCTGTGACTATGTAACCTCAACGTATCATTTACATTGTATACAAGACAATTATTTACATGGTGGTAACATGTTTCCCGAAAACTGCCTCTTTCATCATTATTATTATTATTATTATTATTATTATTATTATTATTATTATTATTATTATTATTATTATTATTATTATTATTATTATTATTATTATTATCTGTCTAGCTTCATGGCGCAAGTCTCCCCACCTGTTTCCCAGAGAATACAGGCTGACGTAGTCTACTGTGACCTCAGCAAGGCTCTTCACTTAGCCAGTCACTCACTGTTTTTTGGTTAAACTTGCAAACTTTGGCTGCAGTGGCTGCATTTTCGATGGAAGCGAAGATGCTGTAGGCTCGTGTGTTCGATTTGGGTGCACGTTAAAGAACCCCAGGTGGTCTAAATCTTCAGACCCCTTTACTACGGTGTCTCTCATAATCATATGTTGGTTTTGGGACGTTTAACCCCCCATATCAGTCAATAAAACTTGCCAACTTTGATGTTGAATCATCTGTTGTGAATCTCTTGCCCAGCTACTTGCTTAATAAATCACGTTATGTTGCCGCAAATGGTCAAACGTCTTCCTTGTACGAAGTTACTAGCGGGGTCCCTGAAAGGTTGGTATTAGGCCCAGTGTTATTTTTATTTTACGTCAGCGATGTTTCTTCAGCAATTCGTTATTCTTCTTTCCTCCTGTATGCTGATGACATCCAGATATTTAGGGAAATTAATTCAGCCAAGGACTGTCGCTTGCTGCGGTCAGATTTGTGTTCTTTCTCCGAATGGTGTGACAACAATAACCTTCCTCTGAATACATCCAGGACCAAATTCATCAGTATATCTCGCAAAATATCGATCGTGTCTTTTTCTTACTCTGTTGATGCCATGTTGTTATGCAGGGTTTAGAAATTCAGTGATGTAGGTGTTCTTTTTAATAGCATGCTAAATTTTTCTGTTCACACTAAATATGCTTCCGTGCGTGGCATTCGTTCTCTCGGCTCATTTTTTTGAAATTTCAATTCTCCCACATCTTTCCACAAGCTGTCCACTGAAAGTTGTCTTTCTCAACTTGAATATGCACTCTGGAATGGCATCGCTAAATCTGGCAGTGACGCCACTGAGCGAGTCCAGATAGAATCATAAGCATGTACAACCATCCTTGGACTCTGGATCTAGTTCTAACTCTGCCAGATTTAGAAGTGTGGCCGTTTGGGTTAGTTGGTATGACATGAAGATAGTTATAGCACGAGAACAGAAGGAACCCTTTGTCGTCGTTCTGTTCTCGCGCTATAATAATCATCATTCTGCCAGATTATTATCATTGCCTTCACTCTATCACCGACGAAACCGCGCTGACTTATATCTTTACAAATTAGTTCACGGTACGATATCGTACCCTTTACTTCTCAGTTGTGTAAATTTTCGGATTCAGCGTAGATTAACCAGAGAAAATCGACCATACCATGTATTTGCCAACAACCTTCAACACTCTTCTGTGCACAAAATACAAAGTCTATATAATGTTAACTTTCGTGATCTTGATGTTTTTCACACTCCACGGTCATTATTTTTATCTCAGATTTGTACCATCTTAACACAGTTTCTCACTATGTACAGATTACTTCCTTTTCCGTCTTTCAGGAAGGTTTTTACATAGGTGTCCATATTACCCTTTATTTTTCATTTCCATTTCGCGATTCTCGTTTTATAATTTTATTCTTCCAATTTTGCGCAGATTTTTTATCTGTGTGTTTTCTCTCCTTATCTGATTTTGCAGAGGAGTGCCTCTTTTGTATAGTTGGTGTATCGTTTTATTTTTGCGTGTGCCTGCACAAAGACGTCATGGTTGTTCATGTGCTCGTTAAATAATTAATGGATTGCTTAATATTATTAATATATTGTTCCGAGCTTCACTATGTAACAAACCAACTGGAACACGCATGGGCTGCTCGCTGTGTTTTGGCCCGGAAAGTGAGGGGGGGGGGGGCGAGAAAATCTTTGTGACCAGCTGCACATACCGGACAAAGTTTACTGTGCTTGTTTTATGCTTATTTGTGTATGTTGTCCAGCAAGATATGTCATCATCATCATCGTCACTTATTTGATCCTAAAAGGCCCCTGTGGGACATGAGCAGGGGCGGGGGAGGGTGGAAACAAACAGTTACAGCATGTCACACATAATGCAAAAAAAAGAAAAAAAAACGCTGTCCAATTATACAAGGAATATTAGTGAGGCATCCGAGAACATACGCACACTAGATGTGCACACCCAAAAAATTGAATACAGTACGTAAGTGGATAAAGTCTAGTGTTTGAAAAACACTACTCTGTCGAGGAAACATCGTGTAAAAAAAGAAAAAAAATGCACACTCGCCAACAAAAAAAAAAAAGAAGGCAAGAACGATAGAATCGACGCCTCAGCTCGCAATACGGGTGCCTTGTTCACAGTGAAAGAATGCATGATTGCCTTTACTAGACATCTGTCGCAAGACGCAACGCGCTTGTGTATACCTGAGGGAGTGTGCATGTGTTCGATTTATTGTGTCAGTCGCAAATTGTATGCAGAATGATTGGATGAGCTCGCGGGATGGAAACCCTTTCTATTTCTCGATGATGGAAGGAGGTTGCCACTCAAGGCAGTGTCGAGTTTTTTTCTTGATGCTCTGCTGGGGTGTTCGAAAGCATGTGTCTCTGGCTACACCATTACGGTGTTGCTGCAACCTTCCTTTAAAGCTTGCGGTCTCGCCTATATAGCACGCCTGGTATTCATGGAAGCAGCGATGGCGTAGTGGTTAGAGCATCAGCCTGGCATGCAAGAGGTTCGTGGTTCAAATCCCGGTACCGCGGAGTTCCCAACCGGATTTAAAAAAATCCGCGTGGGGATGGAACTGCGTTAGGAGGCCTGGGGTGCTGCCTCACCGGTGACCACCGCCGGTAACGCACTCCCTCACCAGAAGGATTGGTCACCCTGGTGCAGTATCTGGCCAATACCCCCCACATGCATACGTCAATTAACTGGCGGCCCTCAATTCCCAGTGGCTGCGAAGCTACTGACTACGGCGGCGGTCAGATCTGCAACGCAGCAAAGGGTGCTAAGACTCTCTGGATCCGGACAGGCCACCATTGGAACCAGAACTTGGCAACGTTAAACACTAGAACCCTTTCTGTTGAGGCAAATCTAGCTGTACTATTCGAGGAGCTAGGGGTGTTAAGTGAGGTGTAATGAGACTCAGTGAGGTTAGGAGGACAGAGGAGGCTTATTAAGGGCTACAAAATGGGCACGCTCTGCGCTATAGCGGCTTGACTAACAGAAGAGAACTAGGAGTGGGATTCCTTATCCACAGAAACATAGCGGGTGACATAAAGGAATATTATAGCATTGATGAAAGGGTGATAAGTATCATAATTAAAGCTAACTCCTTCGTTACCATGCCTATTCAAATCGATCACCGGCGATCGACGCTTTTTCGTCATCTATTTCGGAATGCTAATTTTTTTTCTCGTGTACCCAGCACTGTCTCCACTCAACTTCCAGAATTTTTTTGAGTTTGCCGACTTGGGCAACATAGCGATTTCTTTACAGACTTTTGCGCCAACCAATAAGCGTGTGTAGTTGGAAAAATGCACTAGGTTGGCGAACTTGACAGAAGTGCGTGCCCCTCGTGATTATGCTGTGGTAACATCGAAGTTTTGTAATGAAAAAAAACTTTGCAAGCCAAATATCGAATTGATGTGTTAGCTTCGCAATTTCACCGAGTTGAGCAATAATAATTGTCGGAAATTTATGCCAGCTAATCAATAAAGAGCTGTTGCTAAAGGTGAGGAAAAATGAATTCTACAAAAAACTATTTCCCAAGGTCCATCGCATGTATAAAGTGTGCAGGTGGCTCTCACAGCCAGTTTCCAGCCACTTTGGTTTTGCTTGGATCATTATATCAGACACAGGGTCACATCTAGCATCACTAGCTGCTTCTATTACACGGTCGTCACATGCACATGGGTGCGCATCAGCGCTGCAAAACACATGCCCTGCTTGAAACTGTCTTGCGACCCAACCTGAATTGAGTGAGAATGAGCTGATATTTCATGGATGACAGCACCTCGGCTTCAAGTTTTATGGCCACGATTTGCGTCAGCCTGAGACATTCATAGCCGTTCATGGGTTTGTCTTGTTTACACCCTCAAATTATCTTTTCCGCCACAAGTGCGTATAGCTTCTGACTTTTGTGCATATTCTTATAGTTACTCAGGTTACGTGCATGTTCCACACGTCACTAGGGCCCGGTGTGATAGCGCTGGTTGTAGACCTCCTCCTAACGAAAAGAAGGCCCCCGAAGAACACCTTGGTCCTGACTACGGAGCAGTGTGAAACATTTTAGAACTGCGTGCGATACTGTCCTTTTTTTATTACCGTATGGGCAAAGGTACAAAGGAATATGCTTGGATACAAATATTGGAACGCCAATCTATGCAGAGTGAGGTGGCTCATGGAAAGTGGTGACGCTAGATGAAATAGCGAAGTTCATTGGACATCTCATTCATAGAGGTATTATTCACATGAGGGGTATCCATGTATATTAGAACACCTGGAGACTCTCGTAGCAAGACAACAAACATTTACTAAGAAAAGTGTATGAGTACAATTGTGTCTCACGAAAAACCATGCAATGCTTCACCGCATGGCATGAGCAATTAAGCAGCACCTCGGTTATGATCTTATTTGTCTATGTGAAGAGAAAGATATTGTACTACAATAATTATTTTTATACTGTTCCTGGGTCATTTATCTTCAAAATGTATATTCCGAATTTTCTTTGTTTCAAATATTTTTGCAATGCGTGCTGCAGTACTTTTCGAACTGGCAAAAACCATCTTCCCGAGGCATATGAAAAACAATCATTCTCGCGGGGTAACGAAAGAGTTGATAAGAGGTGCCAGATGAAAGTGGTACAGGCTTACGCCACATCCAACTATGATAACGCGTCAGTTTAAAGCTTCTATGCAGATGTGGAACCGGTTATAAGGTAAAAACACACTATACTGTACTGATGGGAGGCTTGATTACCTAGGTAGGAAAGAAGCATGCAGGCTGGAGGCTAGGCAGTAGCAAATTACGGCATCGATACTAGAAATGCCAGAGGGGAGTTATTAGTAGAATTCGCAGAATGCAATTATTTACAGATCTTGATGCTGTAGGCCCGTATGCACAGATTTGGGTGCACGTTAAAGAACCCTAGGTGATCTAAATTTCCCGAGCCCACCACTACGACGTCTCTCATAATCATATGGTGATTTCGGGTCGTTAACCCCCCCCCCCTCCCCGTCCATGTCGAAAAGAACGGTACCTGAAGGGTGCAATCACAGCAACCTTTCTGTTCCGCCCTTCTATAGTTAAAGAAATGCATGATGGGGTATCTAATTCTCGTCCTAATGAGTGTTTTCGTGCATGTGCTAGAACCAAAAAATTGCATGTTCGATAACTTGCCGAGGAAATTAAACAACCTAGCATTGAGTATCATGTGTGCAGCAAGTACTTTCGTTATAATACTTTTTATACAGCGTTGGGGTTGAAGTATGATGACTACGAGGTGGGAATTTCCGGAAATGTACCCATAGGAACTTGCTATTCATTCATGCGAGGCCGACAGGCCTTTTCCACTTGTCTGCCGCTCAGGGCGGCGGGAATGATTTCGTCCTAAGGTTGTCATTTTGCGTTGCATATGCGAAAGTCTATTCCGTTAGCAGCCGTGAAGAGCCGAGCTGCTGGTAAACAAATTGGTTGATGCTAGTGACCAGCAGATTCACTGAAAACAAGATACGGTAATTGCAATTAATATTCGAGCAAACGATGATTCGAGCAGGTACGATAGCAACGTTCGCGCATCAGACCAGTCAATAGACCCCGCGCAGAGAAGCACGTGTATTACAAGCGAAGATTGCCCCGCCGCGGTGGTCTAGTGGCTAAGGTACTTGGCATGCTGACCCGAAGGTCGCGGGATTGAATCCAGGCTGCGACGGCTGCATTTCCGATGGAGGCAGAAATGCTGTAGGCCCATGTGCTCAGATTTGGATGCCCGTTGAAGAACCCAAGGTGGTCAAAACTTCCGAAGCCCTCCACCACGGCGTCTCTCATAATGATATGGTGGTTTTGAGACGTCAAAAACCACATATCAATCAAAAGCAAAGATTACATAGACAAAATATATGTGGGTGAAGTTCCACTAATTGTAATATATGTCATAAAAATTGTCCAGTAATAATTCTTCAAAAAGTAGAAGGTCGTCGTACAAACCATGGTAGTTGTGAAAAGTAATGTTACTGCTGCAAAAAGCTCTAGGTACCCCCGTGAAAGGCCAAGCAAATTTAACGAACGCCAAAGCATCTCCCGTTCCCTTCGACCACTTGATACCGCTCTTAAAACTATAGGGCAAGGTGTTGCAGTGAATACTGCGCAGCAGTCCACCCTGATAAGAACGCTGCGGTCTCAGCCAGGCACTTTCCGCGCACAAGCATGAGACAGGTGGGCTTCATCACGCGAGCACCAGCAAAGATAAATGTTCCCACAATGTGGGATGGCTGCGATATACAGAATACTAGATGATTTTCATGACAAGCCACCTTTTCCCAGAGTGCCTCTTCACGTTATGCGTTCACGGCGCCATGCGCACGCGCTCCGTTGAAAGTGCGCGGCGGGGCGATGACCGTACGTTGGCTCGCTAAAAATATTTGTTGGCAAACTAGATTGTTTCGCAGCTAATATAAACACAACCGACGCTTGTGAAGCGAGAACAGCCACGGCAGAACACCATGAATCATAGGAGTTGTCTAACACGCCACACAGCCGGCACCACGTGATGTCGTTTTATACGTAACAGTACGATTCCAGCAGATGGCGTCATGGTATGTCCTCGTCCCCAATACCTCAAACGCTAAGCGGCGTCGTCATTGGCGGTGTCCAACGATGATTGCGAGAAGCTGCAGTTTAGAAACCTAAGAGTGGAAGAGCCAACAAGTGGGGCAAACGCATATCGGTGCTCACTTCGGTGTTCGCGGCTCGTCGAAGCCAGTGGCGAAACGTCTCACGCGCTTTACACGACCGTGAAGGTGATGCTCTTCACCGGTCGTGCGTAGAGAGCACTGGCCAAAACCAGACAGGGTCGTCCGTGATCCATCGGCGGAGTATCACATCGACTATAAGGTCGTCATGACTTGCGTGACATGACAAGAGACGGAAAGAAAAAATTTCAAGGAAAAACAAATTGTGTATGTTTTTGCTATTTACGGAAACGATAAACATGTAACGAACATAGTCACATAGCAGGAGTCTGATTACATAGCGTGTAATTACTAAAGAGGTAGCAAATGTTCTACCAACTGCCATGTTAACTTTCGCGCCCGAACCACTTGCGCAGACTCGAATGCCTGATGAATATTTTTCAGCGTGAAGACATTGACACTAGCTGTGGGCTGCCTGCAGTAGTATCGAAAGAGAAAACAGTTTACGAAAATTCGGCGTACAGTAGTAACATGAGTATGAACCTGATGACCCAAGATGCGCGATGCGAATGTATTCTTTTCCAGAAATATGGAAAAGTAGAAAATTTAAAATTTGCTATTGACTCTGAATATAATGGTGGCGATGGTTAAGTTCCTAGAGCTGTGCTACGATAGTTTGTAGACTCGTGGCAATGACAGATTGACACGCTTGTGCACCGCAGGCTGTCATCAACGAGGCCTGCATCCGACATGTGTACACACACTGCGTGCATCCTAGGCCCGAGTTCTACTACAGCGCCGACAGGCGAGACTGCGTTCCAGCTGCCACAGACACGGTGCACGTGTGCAACCGGGGCTCGAACCGGTTCTCCAGCAAGGAGGGCTGCCTGGCCGGCTGCGTCAACGGCCGCCGCGTATCTGACCGTTGTTACGAAAGCACGATGTTCTTTCCGTGTGCCCAGTGAGTTCAGTACGGATACCATATTTATTTTTTTTGTTTGCTTGCCTCACAAATCTTCAAAACGAAGCTATATATTCCTCTATTCTCCTTGGGGTATGTTAGGGCATTGTCGACTGTGTCGTCGATTAAACTAGGGGTATGCCGGAGTTTATATAATAAAAAATGGCGGTTTGCATGGCTAAATACGCCGGGGCCGAACCCCAACGCTGTGCAGTGGAAGTCATGAATATGTTGATCAAGGTAATGGTCAAAAGGTAAAAGCAAGACGCTGACGAAAAAAAAAAACATTAAAATAACTCAGACGTTTGGCTACCTCACGGCGACCTCCTTCACAAATGGAGCAGCAAAAAATCGGGGGTTGACTACGTATACGTGCCAATATATGGTGCGAACAGCGTGTTTAAACAAAACAAAAACAATTGCGCGCTCATTGCGATATAGCGCGGTGGTTTGTATTAGTAATGAGTCGAGATGAAGTCGCGAAGCTATAGATTTATTTCAGTGGCTTCCACATGCACATTGCCCTAGTGAATATCATGTGCCTTTGACACAGATTGCGCAGCGAGTGCATTTGAGGACGCTTTTTTTAACCTCGTAAGTGTTACATCAGGCGCCTTTTGAAAGCGCCTGTCTTGATTGACTGATTGATTGATTTGTAGGGTTTGACGCCCCAAAACCACCATATGATTATGAGATGCACCCTAGTGGAGGGCTCCGGAAATTTCGACCACCCGAGGTTCTTTAACGTGCACCCAAGTCTGAGTACACGGACCTACAAGATTTTCGCCTCAATGAAATCACCTGTCTTGCCGATGTACACATGATTACACTCTGCGCAGGGGATATTACACACGGTGCCAGGGAATTTTTCTGTTCTTCTAGGTAGATAGAAGAACGCAGAGAGCAGGAACGGGCACAGTAGTCGTAGACGCGACCAGCGGAAGCAGCTCTGCGGAACGCAGAGCAGGCACTTACTCTGGAATCACGGCTGGAACGCTTGGCGGATGCGCCTCTGGTGGATACAGTATACAAACAGTCTCCTGGAGATGATTAGCAGTCGAAAGAAATACAGTCGGAGTGGAAGCAGCAGCAGTCAGAACGGGAGTAGCAGGCACAAGCGAAGTATAGATGGCGGAGACGCAAGCTGGTGAAGTATAGTCAGTAGCAGCAGACCCGACCGTAACAGCCATCCTAGCAGTAGAAGTACTTCAATTTGAAGCAGGCAGAAGCATGGTACGCTCAATCGCCGGCAATACGGCAAGAGCAGGCGCATCAGGAGCATGGCCCACTGGGACGCTAACACGTGCAGTACATGTGAGCACACAATCAGTCTGGGCCAGAATCGTCGCAGTATGGGAAGTTAAAGCATGGCCCGATCTATCAGTTGGTGCATCTCTTGTGGATCGGCAGACGTTTCCATAGTGTCCTCTCCTTCCACAGTGCATGCTCGTCCGGGTCCTTGCAGGGCAAGTGGCAGCGTTGGCCCAGTGCTGCGACGAACCGCAGCGGAAGCACGCTCCCACACGAGTCGATGGTAACTCCGGAAAACCGGAGTCGGACGCGCCGGTAGCCGAGGGAGCAGTCGCAGTTGGCGAGCAGACGGCACCGGCTTGCGAATCACCCTGGAGAAAGAGGAACCCTCCGAAGGGTAGAAGGAAGGTCGCCGAGTCGAATCTGACGCGACGAAACAGCGTCGCTTGAAAGGGCAACCAGTTGTGACGCGCGGTCGACGCGCTCCTCTTCCATTGCAAGATCTAGGGCCTCCTGTATGGAGAATTCCGCTCCCATCTTCAGAATTTTTCTCCGCAGATTTAGGGACGCGATTCCTGCTACAATTTGTTTGAACGCCAGCATGCCTGTACTGGCATCCAAGTTGCAGAGTCGAGCGAGCCATTTAATTTCCAGAATAAATTGCACTGTGGTCTCACCTAGTTGTTGCCGTAGCGTCTTGAATGAGGCACGCAGGAACATCGGATCGACTTGCCCGTTAAAACTTGCGCCAAACTGCGGGAGCGTTGCAGCATACGCGCCTTGTACGGCGTCTGCCGGGCTTGCATGGCCTACTGCCAGAATCGGTTCGTCCTCCACATCAAGCAGCGGAGAATTTAAACCTTCAACGCGCAGCGTTTTCAGTAGCAACGTCTTATTGTGCTCCGGCGTGGCGTCCTTGGCAACGGCATCGATGTAAACTTGAAGAACCGGACGTTACTGTCGCCATGAAATAGGAGGCCTACCAGGGCACTGCAGGAAAAGGGAGGGAGGTATTGCAGCATACATCCCTATGGAGGAAGGTAGCCGAACCGGAACCGGAGGAACGAGTCCGACGCGTAGCCCAGTAAGCATGGTCTTGGTGGTCACGAAGTAGTGATCCACAAAAAAATGTAGTATTGGTGGGGTTTTATTCAGGGTGCTGAGCACGGTAGCACTTGTAGCAAATAATCGTATGCCCACTTTCTGATGGATACACGCAGATTCATCACCTGGTCGTCAGATGTTTCGTGCGTCGGACACGAGGGGAACGCGAGGCCCGGTGCCCGAAGCGCGGGCCGGGATGGAGAAGGAAGCGGCAGAAAAGCAGAAGGCCCGGGCGGAACACTCTCTTTATATACACAAGCGTGACTAATATACGCCTATTCACAACGCCCCCTGTGGGCTAGATAACCAGTTCCGAAACCGCAACTGTAACCACGACACCTGGGGCAAGCAGGAAGAATGAAACGAATATCGAGGTAGCGTCTTTTGTGTGCTGCCTTTCGATACACGCCTAACTGAAGTCCTGTCCTTTGCCGCTGCATTAAAACGTCCAAGAATGGAAGGTGATGATCCTTCATTAGTTCCACTGGGAAATTTACGGACAGTTCAATTCAGTTTAGGTTTGAGAAAATCCAGATAAGGCTGTCGCATGCAGCCAAGGGCACCCAGAGGGGAGGGCACTGGGGAGGGGAACAGCGGCCCTTTCGTTGAAATTTCGCAGGTTTTTCTATGCAGTAGCAATCATTACCGCACACAGGTCCGACAATATTCCTGTGAAGCCATCTTTATTATTGCCAGCCAACATTGCATGTTACACATTATTGTCTAATCTGCCGGCCATGTCACGCCACTGAAAGAAAAGTTGCTTGTGCTTGAGAGCCCCCCTACCCCCAACCTTTGCCTGCGGATGCACCCCCCCCCCCCTCCGGTGAAACCTTTTGGGGACGCTCTTGCATGTACCCTTATCAGCATGGCGTAGAACTTGTACTTTCCATTCTGACCTATTTCTTCTTGGTCCTATCCGGGTCCTATCTTGTTGTTAGGTACAAGATGATGGAAAATAACTCAACATCAAGCCAGTTATATTTTATTAACTCAGTGACTGCTTAAATCAAACTCATGTTTGGTGTTCTTCGTGTTTCCTGTAAACAGTTGGGGTGCCGTCCTGAATTCATTAAACATGACATGCTATGTACACAAAAGAAAAAAAAGCACAATTTCAATGGAAGGGCGCAGCAATAAATGCAACAGCAAGAAATTGCAGTATGATATGAAAAACGCTAGCACTTTAGTCTTTCGAATTTGATTTTGTGTAATTCTCCAATTTATGCGTAGCTTCAACTGACTCTAGGTCGTAAAGGCCAATGTAGAGTGGGCATGACAGGAAGCCTCAACGAGACAATGCCTAATGATGGAGAGCTAGATGAACACAGCCATGGTTCAATGCTGAAGGAACCTTCTCTTTGCTTGCCTACGTGTACATCTCCAACCTCAAGCTCACCTGTTTGCTCCACTCGTCTGCTCTGTACTCTCCCTCCTTTACCTCCTCCTCACCTTACTTTGCGATTTTTGCCCCTTGTAATATACCATACACGACTAAGCTATGAGTCGTATACAATACATTTTTATGTTTTATGTGGGTTCTTCACGTAGTGTAAACATACCTGCTCAATCTACGAACCCACTAACCCAACAAAGTTGTCCTCCGTTTCTGTGAATACTTCAGTGTCCTTACGTGAGGTCTTCTTTGCGCAACCTAGTCTTGTCTGCTGGACAATACTTGACCTGTTTAAGCTCGGCTTTAATAGCTCTGCTGTAAAACTTGGGTGTAAAGGAACACGGCCACTCCAGGGGGAGAAGCGGCTAGTACGCATACTGTTGTCTCAACGCAAAGCGGTGTGAGCACAGCGTGTAGAAGGACATACGGCCCGTTTGGTGATGGCTGTCGAGGTTTCGCGTGCGCTAGCGATCGCAACCACAGCCTTATTATCGAAGTTGAGAGTTGTTGCTTGAGCGACACGACAATGTCCCTACTCTCATGATCCAGAGTCTATGCTCCTTTGACTGAAAACAGACGGGCGAAATGTTTTCCCTGTGGTAGAGGAGCAATCTACGACAGGCCTCGCATGCCGGGTTATGTTACCGCATGCGCCATCCGTGCGATGCAAATGGCCGGCTTCTTTCATCTCTGCATCAGCCGTTGTCGTCAGTCCCGCTTGCGCGCTTTTGCACACGGGTGTAACACGAAGTGCGAGGGGCGATTTTATCGCTTCGTACTTTATTCCAAACGTGATGACAACGGCGAAAACATTTCCATTTATTGCTATCGTAATGAAATTGAAATGAAATGAAGTGTGAATATTCGAGACCCACACAACTGCATTGTTGAATAACAAAAAAAAAAGTTTACACTAGCCATGTAAAGCTTAAGAAACGGCGAAGCTTGTTGCTCTTAGGGACTTAACGTGGTCTTCTTTGCTGATGCTAGGCTTTTATTTTGTGTAGACTAAGTAGAGCTGGACAACAACCTTTCACAGGCCATACAGAGTTGTCCAAACCTGAGCGCCAATAATAATATACAAAGCAGGCTGTGGCCACCCCGGTAGAAGCGCGGGCCCTTCATCGCTTGTACTTGGCTCGCGAGGCGGTCAAACTCGGTGTGACGGCAGTGCGGACAGTCACCGTCGTTGGGCCCGGCTGATAATCAACGGCGCGGAGAGTTTATTGCGAGCACTTGGCGTCTACCCCAAGCTCTAAAGGGCCCCTAAACTACCCAGAGGCCGAAATTTATAGTTAGGATGTTGCAGTTGTGTGGGAGTGTACAAAAAGCGCGTAGCTGTGAGAATTTTCCAAAAAAGAGTTTCGTATACCAGTGTTACGCGCGTTTTACGATGCAAAAAAGACCCTCACGCATTTCGCTCTTTGATCTCTTCGTCTAGAGTAACTGTATGTGCTCCCTACGGGACCAGAGTAGTGCATTGGTCCGCCATCTTGCCTTGTTAGCAATCATAGTTTCGCAGTGAAGCCGTGCTCTATTCTTGCACGCGGCTTACTCAAATCTGTCGCCAATCGACGAAGCGTGTCACCGATCGCCAGTCGACGTGCCTGGTGCGTGAACAACCAGCGAAGGAAGAAGACACACCTGTTTCCGGGAAGCATTTTTTAGTCGGTCCGGTAACGCAAAGCGCGAAGGCGTAGTGGAGTGCCAAATAACAAACACACACTGCCGCTTCCACACGGTAATGTGGCGCCAGCTATGGATGACAAGCAACAACTTACAAACACAAAATATAGGTCCAGCTAGATGTGAAGAGCGTTAATTTCGGCAGCATGTTTTTCGAAAATGGTACTGAAACCACGCAAGTACCTTGCTGTCGAAGCTTAAAGACATAAATATAACGCAAATAAAAGCAACAGTTCCTAGCTAACCTACAGAGCGCACGACGGTCACTTCCAGGTTGACGGTGACCGCTTTCGGCGGTGCGGCCTGTGCAGCACGTTCTCCGCTGTGCATGGATGCTCGCGGCGTTAAAAAACGAATGCGCTACTCTGCTTTCTAAACGTAACATATACAGTTACTCTACCTTCATCGGCTTGTCTTTCTTCATGGCCGAGTGCTATAGAGCGGCGAGCGCACGTACCTGCGAGCAGACAAATGGCCTTGTAGATGACGAGCAAAAGTCATGCTGACCTCGTGCCGAACACTTCAGGGTCCGAACACTGCTGAAAGGCGTGGACAGGAGAAGGGATTGTTTCTTGTGATTTGAGGGGCACCGACCCTCGGCTCGCAGCGTTTCCATGTTTCACAGTGTTGATCGTGACAACATCCTGCAGAACTCAATTCGCTCGTTTACTGGAAATGTTTAAAAATTATCGCAGGTAATTAGGACCCCTTGTGAGCTTTGCTGTCAGAAAACTCACATGGTCTCTCATGCGCTCACCTAACGTGACGCAAACGCGCAAGCCAACTTGCTTTTATTCTCGGTACACGGATTGATTCTGCCCCGCCCTCCTCCTAAAGCATTCTGCATCGCACCTAGCTGCTTTAGCACTGCCTCCGTTGTCAATTCGCATTTGCCTAAGCGACGATGTAATGCCATGACGCCATAAGGACGTAATCATGGCGTCACAGCGACGTAAAATTATTGTGATGTTGACGTCACGATGACATCACATGGCAGTTTTATGAAGTACTAATGATCTTTTCCATCACTGGTGTTGGTGTCGACGGCGCGGGAGGCCAACGGCCACTTTTCGCGTTTGACAAAGCATCTAAGGTTTTCTTTTTAGGAAATATGGGAGCTCACTATGTTGTTTTGGCTTGCTATTAAATAAATAAGATGCATACTCCTCACCTAAGCAGTCATAAAAACTACTTTCAGAATGCTAACTATGCATTATATATAGGTGAACACTTCATATCTTTCTTTGCTTTTGTATTTTCTGGGCAAGTTGCTGTTTCGTATGTATTCATGTACGCGTTCATTGCCATAGTAAATGTTCATTGTTAATCAGTGCTACGGGTGGTTGTGTTTGTTCCTGTGTCATCGTTTTACCACTTTTACACTTTCTCAAGATGCTTGTCCAATTAGCCGACGAGTTCTGTTTTTTAACCAACAATTCAAAAGCTAATTAAAGTTATCTTAGCTGTAACCGGAAACAAGCTACTACTCACAAACATTCCTTGCGAAAAGAACTCTTTGTGAATCTACCACACATTTATGTGACAACGCGGTGCACCTACGTTGCCATTAGGGCCAGGCTGCCGACTCCATTCGGGGAACGTCCGAAAACGTCACACAAACAAAGAAGGTAGTGCGTATGTACAAATAGGACGAATTACTTATAGTGTAAACATCTTCGGTAGACATATCTTTGTGTGGGTGAAAGAATTCTAGATGCTGAACTAGTACCACCCACAGTTTGACACGGCCCGTTTCTCAGGGGCTGTGTGCATCAGCCAAGGAAGCGACTTCAGTTGTTCACCTCATAGAGTTTCCCAAAATTAACTAGAGGGCACTCTGGCGCTGCAATCGTTCAGCGACCATGGGAATGATGGGTAGTACACACATTTGCCTAGTCTTCGTACTTGTGGGCGGCGAATCGTACTTGCGGCTTCGTTTATTGCTGGTTACGGTTTTGTTTTCAAAGAAAGAACAAACCCTTTTGAACTTAGTGACTTGATTCGAAATGGTAAGCCTAAAAGAATAAGGTTGTGAAGCGCAAACGGTGAACATTTGCTAATTTATGTTTTCGTGAAAAAACAGCTCCAAGCCCCACGAACACACACGGAGTCAGAAGCAGGCCAGAAGTACGAAAATTAGACAAATGTGTGCACTACCCATCATTCCCGTGCTCACTGAAGCGCCGTGCGTTGCAGCTCCCTTAGACACTAGCGCCAGAGTTCCCTCTAGTGTATATTAAGCAACTCTATGGTTCACCCCAACTCCTGCTTTCCATGGCGCCGTGAAATCCGTCCGCATGCGTACTACACAACTTCCATAACAGGCGTTTGTCCCCGGAGTGTTCCGAGTCAGTCCGAGCGTATACCATCATTCTAGAAGAAGCCTTCATCCTGGGCTTGTTTTGGTGTCTATACTAAATTCGTGAAGCGTGGGCCAACTGCACGTCTCCGCACGAAGCCGTCGCAGTGGATGACTGTCCAGCCCCCATGTACCGTATCTTGCTGGTCGATATCCGCGTATGCTAAGTCAGTGCGATGCAAAGGTGGCTTTTGTCTCTGTTGTTCATCATGGCAGCCGGTAAAAGGGCGAATGTACTTTTGGTGTTACTGCAGAAGGAATGTAAAATTAACATTCAGCACAACTTAGCCTTTCGAACAAATAGGGGTTTTCTTTGCGTCTAGTGATACATACCGTATTTACGCGCAGAGCTCGTGCTGTTACGTATTTGGTATATCTTCTCTATACAGTTCAACTTGTTTCAATTATCACAGGCAGGACGTGCTGGACGTGCCATGGTACTTCGACGGCAAGAGGTGCGTCCGGTGGAACTTCCCGCAGGGCTCGTGTTTGCCGGTGGGCCGCCCGGGCGTGTACCGCAGCTTGCAAGAGTGCCGCCGGCGCTGCGTACTTCGCATGGAGCCGGAGTGTGATGAGACCCCACCCGCCGAAGCGTGCTCGACTCGCCAGCTGAAATACCCTTATTTCGCCGACGTACAAGTGCACGGTGGCATTCACTGCGTCAACGTGTCTCGGCGAACTCTCCAGTCGCGCCGCTGCCTCATCGGTTCAAACCAGTTCGCTTCGCTCAATGCATGTCGTCGAGCCTGCCTCAGGAATTAGCAGCTGGCTTCGGGCACAATGTGCCATAGTGTTCTGCCAGCCGTAGCCCCAGATTTAGTGCTGCAGTGACCATAAACATACGAGTCAGTACCAAATCTACCATTTCTTTTCCACTGTTAGTTTCTGTAGTGAATGCCATCTTTCAGTGTGCGCCGGAGCGAGCGCTTTCCAAAAACAAGTATACTAAATTGTTGTGCTACTCGGTTCACATAAATAACATGAAAAGCCATGACATAGACCAAAGTTGATACTCAAACACACTTACAGTGCTGTGTACATGTTTGTTTTCTGTTGCTTCCTAACGCGTGGTGCTATTTTGTTCTATAAGTAAGAGGACAAGTACCTCGCAAAATGCATTTCTTGGTGGACCCCTGAGACTTGCAGCGTATCTATCTATCTATCTATCTATCTATCTATCTATCTATCTATCTATCTATCTATCTATCTATCTATCTATCTATCTATCTATCTATCTATCTATCTATCTATCTATCTATCTATCTATCTATCTATCTATCTATCTATCTATCTATCTATCTATCTATCTATCTATCTATCTATCTATCTATCTATCTATCTATCTATCTATCTCCGTCCATCCGTCCGTCCATCCGTCCGTCCATCCGTCCGTCCATCCGTCCGTCATTGATTGATTGATTTGTGGTATTAACGTCCAAAAACCACCATTTGATTATGAGAGACGCCGTAGTGGAGGGCTCCGGAAATTTTGACCACCTGGGGTTCTTTAACGTGCACCCAAATCTGAGTACACGAGCCTACAACATTTCCGTCTCCATCAGAAATGCAGCCGCCGCAGCCGAGAATCGAACCCGCGACCTGCGGGTCAGCAGCACTGTACCTTAGCCACTAGACCACCGCGGCGAGGCTGTCCGTCCGTCACCTCATGCTCGTCTGGCCGTATTATTGAAAGCACTGACACCGAAATTGGCATGGCCTAACATGAATTTATGAATAACATTATAATGACATGTTGTATGATGAAAAAATGATATACGTGTCATGAATGACGTGAATTACCCTCCACAGTTATAACTTGGTGCTCTTGTGGCCATTTGGTTAATGTATATTGTTGTGACTTCCTTTATTCATCCCTCGCAGCAGAATAGCAGCCATCATCATTATTGAGCCTCCTCACGAGCTGACGCTTGGCCTCGTGGCAGCGCCGGCTCATCCTTGTCTTTTTTGTTCTTCTTTAGTTCCATTAAAGCCTTTCATCTGGCAAGACGTGTTTTTGCTTGATGTGAGCCGCGCCGCAGCAGAAAGGCTCAGAGGTCCAACACATGGTGCCGAAAACCCGGGACCTTTGACGACGCCAACATCGTCGACGTTAGGAGCCGCAACACCTCGGAAGACGGCGTCTGCGATCTTGGCGAGATACATCGACTGCGGGCGGCAAAATGGAACGACATCTTAGACGACGCCACAGCCTGTGGTCCCAGCTGGATGTCCTGTTGTCCGAGGCGGAAGACCACTTGCGAGGAAATCAAGCCGTCACGGCAGCAGCAGTAAGTGTATTCCTCGACCAAATAAGCTCATTTTATGGTCAGATAGAGAAAGTGGATGAGGCGATTTTTGAGGAGACGCCAGACGACCCGTTGGACAGTGAGACGTTAGACGCTGGAAAATACCGCGACAAGGTTTTTCCTCTCACAGCGAATCTACGAGTCAAGCTGAATGAATGTCTGGCTCCTCCAGCCTCACTACTTACGAACGTTCACCCGCTATCATCTGGCAAAAGCAAGTTTCCCCAACTAGAACTCGTAAAATTTGATGGTAACCGCAGACTATGGCCGTGATTTTGGACGCAGTTTACATCGGCAGTCCACAACAACAGCGAGTTAAGCACAGCTGACAAGTTCAACTACTTGAACAGCTTGGTTACCGGAGCGGCCGCGTCGGTCATGTCGGGGTTACAAGCTACCAAAGAGTGCTATAAAGACGCTATTGAAATTTTAAAGAAGCGTTTTGGAGATGAACAGATCATAGTGCACGACCACTTGCAAGGTTTGCTAGACCTAAAGCCGGTGTCGTCGTCAGCAGACGTTCGTAAGCTGAGGCAACTTTACGACAAGGTACAGGTTCATATTCGAAGCCTCAAGGCGCTTGGCACAAACTCGACAACTTATTGCTCCATGCTTCAGAAATCCTGCTAAGATTTCTACCAACGGACATGGTGCTGCGTTTTCACGAGATGCACAAGGCATCCTCGTCGGCTGCATCCTCTTCGAATATGCAAGGCAATTCAAACCGTGTAACGGTTGCAGAAGATAACGATCTTAGAATGCTTCTGGAATTCTTCGAACTTCAACTCACTTGTCGGGAAGCTGTTGCTGAACAAGACGTAACAGAAACTCGTCAAGCCCCAGATAAGGGAGGACTGAAACACAGTCATCCACGTGACGTTTCCACGATAGCTGCTCTACAAAGTTCAACAAAAAGTCCACAACAATGCCTGTTCTGCCGGTCTGAAAAGCATCCTGCTGAAGTCTGTGATACGAAGAATATCGACTTCTCAAAAAAAAGGGAGATGCTTATCAAAGCTGGATGATGCTTTCGTTGCGTAAAGCAGGGCCACATTGCAAAAGATTGCAGAAGCCGGTTAAAATGCGGCAAGTGTGCAAGAAGGCACGCAACATCTGTTTGCGCATCCGACGACATCAAAAACGACAAGAAGGTGATATCCGCATCGGTCAATCTGGTGTCCAAGCAGGCAAGGTCAGTCGTAATGCTCCAGAGTCTGACAGCCACCGTATTGGGCACCAAATCATCCGGTCGCTATCGAGTCCTTTTTGATGGCGGAAGTCAGCGAAGCTTCATTACAACCAAAGCTTATGGAAGACTTGGACGCGAACTAATAGAAGAAGAAACGTTAGCCGTCGGTGTGTTCGGGGTGTTAACATACGGAAAACCATAAAGAAGGTACGTGTATCGATTCTCCCTGCGAACCAGAAGCTTCCGATTTCAATAGAGGCGCTGGTGGTAGACACGATATGCACTGAATGCATTCCGGTACCAGAAGAAAACATTATAAGAGAATTTGAAAAATGAACAAGATGCACTTGGATACATGAGCTCTCTCTTTACAAGGAGTAGAAGACAAACAGATTGTGGTCCTTATTGGATCAGATTATTATTGGGATATAGTAACGGGTACTGTGAAGCCTGTGTTCGAAAAGTTGAAAGCTGTCAAGACGAAACTGGGATGGACTGTGCAAGGACCATTGTCTACTGCAGCCGATGTTACACAGAGTGCCAGTATTGCAGTCCTACGATCCACAGTGACCGAGCAAGATATCTCGAAACTTTTGACTCGTTTCTGGGATATAGAAAGCACCGGTGTCCAGGCCGAAAATGAAGAAACGACGGTCGCTGAATCGGTGCTGGCAAATTTTGAGAACAACATCAATAAGAAAAACAATCGTTATGAAGTGGCGCTACCGTGGAAGGAAAGGGTTGATCTGGGTGAAAACTACGCTGTTTAACTCAAACGTCTGCACAGTTTGATGAATAAGCTTAACAAAGACAGTGAGCTCTTAAAACAATACGAAGCAACTATTCGAATGTACCTCGAAGAGGGATATGCTGAACAAGTACCTTCAAAAGAAGACCAACCAATTGCACGCCGGTATTATATGCCACACCGAGCCGTCATACGAGAGGACCGATCTACTACGAAGGTACGCATCGTGTTCGATGCTTCGTCTCATGAATCCGGGATGAAGTCCTTTAACGACAATTCAGAAGCCGGCCCAAATCTAAATCCCGACGTGGTGACGCTACTACTTCGTTTCCGACGCTACAAGATTGCAATGAATGCTGATGTTGAGAAGGCGTTCCTTCAAATTGGCCTGCAAGAACACGACAGAGATGCACTTCGCTTCTTCTGGTTTAAGACTTCACCTCAACTGGACAGCGCACTGCCGGAAACAGAAGTTTGGAGAATGACAAGAGTGCCCTTTGGAGCTACTTCAAGTCCTTTCCTATTGACTGCAACCTCAAAGCACCACTTCAAGTTCAGAGAAAATCGCTTTCCTTCGACAGCCCGGCTATTGCAAGACTCCATATATATGGATGATCTTCTTATTGGCGTGGGCACCATTGAACAAACTATTCAAATGCATAAAGAGATAATTGAAATCTTCAAAGATGCTTCAATGAACATTCGTTAATGGGCCAGCAACGACCCAGTTGTATCTGCCGTCTTTGTACAAGGAATCACTTCTTCCGAAAAATCACTTTGCTCACCTTCTAGACCTCTGAAAGTCCTGGGACTTTATTGGAACAAACAGACAGATACTTTTTCGTTTAGGCCCCAGGATATTCTACAGTTTATGGAGGGGCATCGAATTACCAAACGCTTTGTGCTCCAAGCTGTTGCAAGGATCTACGACCCTTTGGGGTTTCTGTCACCCTTTATAGTAAGGGCGAAGATCATCCTACAAGATCTCTGGAGGGAAAACCTCGGCTGGGATGACACCATGCCAATGAAGCTGTCAGTTGTCTGGAAAAAATGGAGCAAGGAGGTAGCCATGCTAGATGAGATCAGTATTCCCAGGTTCTTCGCAGCGGGCAGCGAAGGCGCTTATCAAAAGGCAGAACTGCACATCTTTTCCGACGCTAGTGAGTCAGCATACGGTGCTGTAGCCTACCTTCGTACCGTCGACTCAAGTGGTACCGTCCACACTATACTATTAATGGCAAAGACAAGAGTTGCACCGTTAAAGACGGTTACCTTCGCGAGGCTGGAATTAATGTCAGCTTTGCTTGCAGCCCGCTTATATGCCTACATCATCAAGAACTGCGACCTGGGCATTGGTGAAGTAACATTTTGGTCAGATTCCCAGATTACCCTTTGCTGGATTGACAAGGACCCCATTTCTTGGAAGGCATTCGTACGGAACAGGACGCAGGAGATCAGAAATTTGACAAAATATTCTCGATGGCGATTTTGTCCCGGAAAATAAAACCCTGCAGATTCGCTCAGTCGAGGCTTGACTGTACACAAACTGATTAAATCACAGTTGTGGTGATATGGACCCGGATGGCTTGCCATGTCTCATACATTTTGGCCTGAATTCAGGGGAAACCATGACCTCGAAAACAGAAAACTCGAGGCAGCTGAGACGGGGCCAGAAATCAATATCCACGCTGTTAACACGAGAACATCGATGCCAACGCTGATTGATAACGAACGATTGAGCAGCCTCACAAAACTTGTAAGAGTAACGGCATGGGCTTTCCGTTATGTTAAAAAGTTGAAAAAACAAAGCGATAGGTTCGATGAGCTGTCTGCTGAAGAAATTCAACCGGCGGAGTGCTACTTGATTCGCGTAGAACAGAGAGCTCACTTTGCTAACGAAGCCAACTGCGTTGCAAACGAGAATCCGATTCCTTCCCAAAGTCCAGTTGGACAATTAAGATTGTTCCTCGACAACAACGGGCTGCTTCGGGTACAAAGAAAAGTTCAGATTACGGACGACTCGTACGGTTCTCGCCATCCAATCCTCCTACCGAAATACTGTCACCTCGTTACTTTAATCATCAATCATGCTCACGAAAAAGTCTTCCACGGAGGAGTACGAGACACACTGACTCAAATAAGGGAACAATACTGGATTCCACAATTACGACAGCTGGTGAAAAAAACAATACGACGGTGTGTCATCTGGCAACGCCTACAGTTTAAACCAGTTGAACAAGTTTCACCTTGTGTGCCCCAGGATCGTTGTAAACAAACGCCTCCGTTTCCTGTAAGTGGAGTAGATTTTGCGGGTCCACTTTACATCAAAGGGCATCTTCACCAGCGCTCTTACATCGCTCTCTTTACTTGTGCTGTTACAAGAGCTGTTAACTTGGATCTTGTTGAAGATTTGATGACGGTGGCTTTCCTTCGTGCACTTCGGAGATTCGTATCACGTCGAGGCCTCTGTCACACAATGTACAGCGACAATTCCCGAACCTTCGTCAAAACGTCCAAAGATCCAGAGAAGCTCTGGCGAACAATTCGGCATCCCGATGTCCTTGCATATTTCTCTTCCTCGAAGATTCAGTGGAAATTCATTTGCCCGAGTGCTCCTTGGTGGGGCGGATTTTACGAGAGACTCGTACGTTCTGTGAAGACCTGCTTGAAGAAAAATGCTTGGTCGACGTTTGGTAAATCAGACAGAGTTGGTCACTTTACTAACGGAAGTGGAAGCAGTAATAAATTCTCGGTCTTTAACATATGTGTACAATGATGTGGATGAGCCGTGCCCCCTATCTCCAGCAGATTTTCTCGTTGGAAGAAGACTGACAACGCTACCTCCTTACGACCTCAAAATCAAAACCGAGTCGACCAACGATTAACTGAAGAAACTTTGGAGCAAAAGAGAAGAGGATCTGCAAACTTTCGGCCTCGTTGGTTAAAGGAGTACCTCAATGAACTCGGGAATTACACATTCAACCAAGCAATGAGAAATCACATATTGAAGGAAGGCAATGCAGTTCTACTCGGAGAAAAACGTTGTCCCAGGCAACTGTGGACCTTGGTTCGCATAGAAGAACTGATCGGTGGACGTGACGGCATCGTGAGGACTTGCTTTCTACGCTTGCCCGACGGCACTGTTGTGAAGCGTCCTGTGCAGCTACTGTACCCATTGAAAGCCACCTAGCGTCATCTGTTGACACGGGAGACTGTTGTGACTTCCTTTATTCATCCCTCGCAGCAGAATAGCAGTCATCATCATTATTCAGCCTCCTCACGAGCTGACGCTTGGCCTCGTGGCAGCACCGGCTCACCTTTGTCTTTTTCTTTCTTCTTTAGTTCCATTGAAGCCTTTCATCTGGCAAAACGTGTTTTTGCTTGATGTGAGCTGCCCCGCAGCAGAAAGGCTCAGAGGTCCAACATATATACTAAAATTAGTATGACATAACAGTGTATGACGAACATAAGTGACATGTTCTAACGGGCAAATCAAGACACGCATGCCTTGTGCAGCACAATCTACATGAAGTTTTTTAGGAGCATACGAGGCCATATAATAATATATTTACCGAAATTGGTATGAGGAAACAATTATGCACTGCTAGCATAATTGACAGGTGTTAACATGTAAATGATGACATGCATGTCATGACGGGTATAGTGTTCGCGGAGGCCGCGAAGCATACAACCGACACCTGTAACACCCAATGTGAGTCTTCATTTTGAACTTAGAACTGTGGCAGCTTGGGCTAGTTGGTATGGCATGATGATAGTTATAGCGCGAGAAAAAAACGACGGCACAAAGACAAGAAGGACACGAAGGACACGAGCGCTAACTTCCAACTGAGTTTATTGCGCAGAGCGCTAAAATATATACGGGAGACAGCAACCATGTGAAAAAAACCATATGGCACAAAGAGCAGAACATGAGTAAGAGAAAAACAAAAACAAAAACAAAAACACAGAGCAAAGGCAAAACAAAATCTATAAGAAAACGAAACAGAAAAGTGTACTTCGTGTCCTTCTTGTCTCTGTGTCGTCGTTTTGTTCTCGCGCTAAAACTATCTTCATTTTAAAGTTCCCCTCCCGGACTAGAGCCCTTGCAATTCTTTGCAGGCCCCCGTGCTGCTGTCAGCTCAGGTTTCTTTTGCGTCTAGCAGTAAACACACGCAGTATATACTGCGGCTCCACTATTTTGATACACAACAAAATTGGTATGCGTGACATGATTGCATGACGATCATATATGACAGGTGGTAAAAGGAATATCATGATATGCATGCCATGAACGGCATGGTGTACATGCCTCGCTCATGGCACGTTAGCGACCGGTTCGCTAGCTTGAGATACACTGAAATTGGTAATAAAAAGATATATCTTTAAAAGACTTGTTTTGCAAAGATTTCGGAGTCGGCGTCTTTGGTTGTGAGTCAAAAGTTATCATCTTGTCTGTGACTGAAAAATGTAGAATGCTATGAATAAAATAAATGATGAAAATTCTCTGTTGGTAATGAGAATTGAACTAAGACAACCTATTTGGAAAGCAGGTGTTCTACCACTATGCTACGCCATTGCTTCAAGCTTATTTGAAAAAAATTGCACCATCTTCCAATAAAGGGAACCATGTGTAGATGTGAAAAAGAGGCCGCTAACGCTTAAACTGGCGGCGGCATTGACGCTAGGGCTCATCGCGGCGCTGCGCAGAGAGAGAAACCTGGGGAGGCGCGAAGCACACAATGATAGACGAGTGTCTCGTACTGGCACATGCAAATTCCTGTTACAGAGCAATAAGAGACAGAAGACGCAGAGGGGACACAGAGACCAGCAGTCAGCTTTTAGTTAACGCGCAAGCTGCGAATTTTCATTTTCCGACAAAGCACAGAAGAACTCTTCCACAAGCATTACCATGGAGGTCAAGATCCAGTGCCTATTTACACGGGGTGGGGTAGGGATGGTGGCACAGACGCGCTGTGCAGCGCGAGCAGTCGTTATTTTTTTTTCAAAGAACTCGCTAGCAGACTCTGCCTGCGTCGGCGTTGCGGCATTGCGAGGCGAGAGAGGAGGAAGCCCAAAAGAGGAGAGAGACAGGGGAGAGGACGGGCATGCGCATGCAGTAAGGGTGGTCACTCTTCACCCCGCATTAGGCACTGCGCCGTGCTCCCGACCGGGTTGCAGAAATTAGGTGCCTTTTCTCATCATCTAACCACTACCACCACCACCACCACCACCACCACCACCCACACCGCATCGAGCTCGACCGTATGAAGGTTGTAATTTAGAAAAAAAAACACTAAATCGGTGTCTTGTGAGTGCATATAACATTGCGAGGCAGATTTCTAGAATCGTACAAGGCTGCAAAACAACTGAAATGCGCAACCAGTGGGTGGTTGTAGGCTTCCCACTCATACGAAATTGTGCAGCTGTACAAGCGGAAGCTTACATACGAGTAGTTGATATTTCGCAATTAGCATAACAATAATACGCACAGTTCTACGTCCCCAGACAACGATGATTATGAAAGACGCTGGAGTGGAGGGCTCCAAGAGTTTTGACCATCTGTGTTCTTCAGCGTGCACATCGCAGAGTACACGAGCCTCTGCCATTCAGCTCCACCGAAATGTGACTGCCGTAACCGGGATCAAATTCGCGACTTCCGGGTCAGCAGCCGAGAACCTTCGCCACTGACACACCATGGCGGATTTCACCAGTTATCGATTGAGGATTGAATTGTGGAGTTTAACGTCCCAAAACCACCATATTGTCACGGGGGTGATAAAATGAATGAAATAAATATATTTACAAAATATACAGGGAGAGTCAGAGGCAGCTGCAGCCAAAATGGAGGTACAACAGCAACAACACGAGCACGGTCGCTTTCATCGTCTTCGTCGTCTATAATGCTCTTTCGTTGCTGATGTCGTGTAACATATAACCCCCGCAGCTGGCAGAGCCGTATTGGCGCCTAAAGGAGAGTAGGATCATATGCGGATATGTATGGTTTCAGGCGGGTCACGTGGACGACGTCAGTAGCGGGTGCGGACGACGACGACTGACTGTCCAAAGGAGCAATCTTGTATGTGACCTCGGTAAGCCAGCGTAAAACCTTGTAAGGCCCCGAGGAGCGAGACAAGAGCTTCGAAGAGAGGCCAACGTGGAGGCATGGTGTCCATAGGAGGACCAATGAACATGGAGAGTAGGAAACTACTCTGTGATGGCTATCGTAGCGGGCCTTCTGAGAGAGCTGCGAGCCAAGAAGACATTCCCGTGCGATTTGGCGTGCCACTTGAGCCCGAGCAGTGGCATCCCGGGCGTACTCTGTAACCGTTTGCGTAGTTGATGGGAGAAGAGTCTCGAAGGGTAACGCTGGATGGCGGCCGAACAATAAATAGAAGGGGGAGAAGCCAGCGGTGTCGTGGCGTGACGAATTGTACGCGAATGTCACATAAGACAAAGTACTATCCCAATCAAGGTGATCTTTAGAAACGTGCATGGAGAGCATTGTTGTCAATGTTCGATTTAGGCACTCGGTAAGACCATTTGTTTGTGGGTGATGGCCGTAGTGATCTTGTGACGCGTCGAACACGAGCGAAAGATGTCACATACTACATTTGAAAGAAATGAGCGACCACGATCAGTCAGCAGCTGTCAGGGCGCGCCATGGTGAAGAATTACGTCGTGAAGCAAGAAGTCCGCGACGTCAGTGGCACAGCTTGTCGGTAGCGCTCGTGTGATAGCGTATCTTGTGGCGTAATCAGTGGCTACGGCTATCCACTTGTTTCCAGTGAGAGAAGTAGGAAATTGTCCAACGAGATCAAGACCGACGTGGTAGAAGGGAACAGTGGGTATGTCTATTAGTTAGAGCGGACCAGCTGGTGGCAAGGTGGAATGTTTGGAGCGCTGGCAGGCCTCACATGCAGCAACGTATCGGCGCACGGAACGGTAAAGGCCTGGCCCGAAGAATCTACGCCGCACGCGATCGTACGTGCGCGTGACCCCGAGATGTCCTGCGGTTGCGGCGTCGTGAAGCTGTTCAAGTACAGCGGAACAGAGTGTCACAGGAACTACGAGTAGTAGCTCTGGTTCCTTGGCGCTGGTGTTGCGTCGGTAAAGAATGCCATCGCATAGAACGAACAAGTGTTGCGACGGGTCTACGTGGGGCAAACGTATACTCTGCATGATAGACCGCAAGTGGACATCGCTGAGCTGTTCCTTGTGTATTTCGGTGAAAGCTTACACGGCGAAGACACAACGGTCAGAATCATGTGCTGAAAGGTCAAGTGGGTCCACGGGGTGACGGGATAGACAGTCGGCATCCTGGTGCATTAAGCCAGATTTGTATGCCACGTCGAAGCTGTATTCTTGTAGTTTCAAGGCCCAATTGCCAAGTAGTCCAGTTGGATCTTTAAGGGACGAGAGCTAGCACAAGGCATGGTGATCTGTAATTACCGAAAAGGTGCGGCCAAACAAGTATGGTCGAAATTTTCCGACTGCCCAGACTATTGCGAGGCACTCACGCTCTGTAGTGGAAAACTTGTTCTCCGAAGGAGAAAGGAGGCGACTGGCATAAGCAATGACGCGATCCTGACCTCGTTGCCGCTGGGCGAGAACAGCACCAATTCCATGTCCGCTGGCATCGGTACGAACTTCAGTATGGGCTGACGGGTCGAAATGGGCCAAGATGGGGGGGGGGGGAGTAAGTAATGTTGTAAGGGTGTTGAATGCAGTCACTTGGTCAGTACCCCAATAAAAATGCATGTCCTTCTTCAGTAGCTCCATAAGTGGTCGGGCAATGCCAGCGAAATTTTTCACGAAACGTCGAAAGTAAGAACAAAGGCCGATAAAACTCCGTACATCTTTTGCGGAACGTGGTATGGGAAAATCTTTGACAACTCGAATTTTGTCAGGATCAGGTTGCACGCCTCGAGCACTGACAAGGTGGCCCAGCATAGTGATTTCCCGGCCAAAGCCACATTTGGAAGAGTTGAGCTGAAGTCCTGCTGTCCGGAAAACCTCAAGAACAGCCGTTCGGCGGCTCAGGTGGCTTTCAAATGTAGGTGAAAATACGGTGACGTCATCGAGATAGCACATGCACGTGGTCTATTTGTATCCACGCAGGAGAGAGTCCATCATCCTTTCAAATGTAGCTGGTGCATTGCACAATCCGAATGGCATAACCTTGAACTGTAAAAGTCCATCTGGTGTGATGAATGTGGTTTTCTCACGGTCTCGATGATCGACAGAAATCTGCCAGTATCCTGATCGCAAGTCGATAGATGAAAAGTAAGCAAACCCAAGTAGGCAGTCGAGAGCATCGTCGATCCGCGGCAGTGGATACACGTCCTTACGTGTTACTTTGTTTAAGTGATGGTAGTCTACGCAGAAGCGCCAGCTGCCATTCTTCTTCTTGACTAGCACGACCGGCGATGCCCATGAACTGCAGGAAGGTTCGATGACGTCTTTTGTGAACATTTCTTTAACTTCGTGCTGGATAACTTGTCGCTCAGCATTAGACACGCGATAAGGACGTCTTCGGATTGGGCTGGCGTCTCCAGTGTTAATCCTATGAGTTACAAAGGATGTCTGACCCAAAGGGCGGTCATCAAAATGAAAGATGTCGCGGTAGGATTTCAGCAGGTGCTGGATGTCAGCCGTCTGTGCTGGAATAAGGTCCGGGGCGATCATCTTGTCGATAGTGGCATCCTCTGCACTCTTAGAGGATGAGAACGGAGCAGAGGACGAAGAAGATTCGGCAACGAATGCAAAGTGGCAGCATCTATGGAAGAAACTTTTGCCAAAGTCATACCATCTGGGATAACTTGAGCACACCAGCTGAAGTTTAGGATCGGAAGAGATGCTGTATTTCCCGTGACTGTCAAAAGTGTGTGAGGCACGGCAACATTTTTGGCCAGCAGAACGTCAGCAATAGGTGTCAACATGTAGTCACCATCGGGAACAGGAGGGACAGATCTCAGGTTCACGTAAGTAACGGCTTGAGGTGCTAGGCGAACGTGATCTCCAGAACACAGACGGGGTTGAGCTGGTGTTGGGTCGTCATGGTAACACGGTAAATCAAGTTGAAGCATGCCGGTTCCACAATCAACAAGGGCAGAGTGGGTGAATAAAAAGTTCATGCCGCCCCGCCGCGGTGGTCTAGTGGCTAAGGTACTCGGCTGCTGACCCGCAGGGCGCGGGTTCGAATCCCGGCTGCGGCGGCTGCATTTCCGGTGGAGGCGGAAATGTTGTAGGCCCGTGTGCTCAGATTTGGGTGCACGTTAAAGAACCCCAGGTGGTCTAAATTTCCGGAGCCCTCCACTACGGCGTCTCTCATAATCATATAGTGGTTTTGGGACGTTAAACCCCACATATCAATCAATCAAAGGCCATGCCGAGTATAAGTTCACTGGAACATTTCTCGAGCACAGCAAATAGCACTGTCGTGGAGGGATCAGCCACACTTCTACGCGCGGAGCACATTCCAAGCACGGGAAACGTGCCACTGTCAGCGACCTGGATGAGTGGCACTGTGGGTGGCGTTAAAACTTTCCTAAGGCGGCAACGAAGTTCTGAATTCATCACTGATATGTGAGCCCCTGTGTCCACAAATGCAAGAACGGGTGTGTCATCTACTTCAACGTCAATAAGGTTGCGTCGAGTCGGCAGCATGGTAAGAGGATTTGGTGGGCAAGTGGTCGATGCAGCATCACCTCCGGGAGCTGCATCATCTAGTTTTCCCGCGGGAGGTGGTGAGTCGGCGACGTTGGTCGGCGAAATCGGGGCGAGTGAGACGACGGGCGACGGAAGAGCGGTGAACAGGACTGGTGAGCATGCGGAGATGGAGAGCGACGACGACATGGCGGCATAGGAGGAACGTCTTCACTGGTGGCCTGACGTGACTCCGGGTAAGATTGAAAGCGTCCATGATCCCTCTCTGGCCGATGGGTGTACCCAAAGGATGCCTGATGCCAATACCACCGAGTGTTACAATGGCGGGCCACGTGTCCGATACGGTGGCAGTTGAAACAAATCGGGCGATCGTCAGCAGTACTCCACTCGGCTGGATTGCGAGGGCACACCGGTAGGTTTCGGCTTTCGGCATACGAAACAGGGGGTCGACGACGGTTGATCGGCTGAGAGGGAGCTGTAGTGCACTCGGAGGCCAGTCCAGCATTGGAAAGCTGTTGTCGCACGGTGGCATGTACCAGTGGCACCATCTGAGGGCTAAGAGTCACAGGTATGGGAGCACGTGGACGCAGGAAACATAGCTTCAAGTTCACGTCTGATGATCTTGGTCACGTGCTCTGCAGTTAACGGCGTCTGTAGTGCAGGCCCGTCTTCGCACAACCAGGTTGCTGCTGTGTTTGGTATTCGAGCGAAACTATGGGCCATACGTCGACTTTTTGCGGCCTCAAAACGCTGGCACTCCTTGATGATGGTATCGACCGTGTTGCAGTCCATGCATATGAGAAGGTTGAATGCATCATCTGCAATGCCTTTCAATATGTGAGCTACTTTTTCGGTTTCTTCCGTACCATTGTCTGCTTTTCGGCAAAGGGTAAGCACGTCCTGTATTTAAGTCACGTATGACTCTGATGACGTTTGCGCACGAGATGCCAACTTCTTCTTGGCCACTCCCTTTCTACCCAAAGGCTTGCCGAAAAGGGCGCGCATCTTTTCTTTGCACGCATTCCAGCTTCCCATTTCATCTTCGTGGTTCTCGAGCCACACTTTTGCTGTTCCTTTCACGTAGAACAGCATATTGGCTAACACAAGAGTTTCATCCCAGTGGTAATTCTTACTTGTACGTTCGTACAACCGCAACCATTCTTCGATGTCGACATCATCCGTGCCACACAACGTGCCAGGATCTTTTAGCTGCGGAAAGACAACAGTTGTTGTTGTAGTCGCCTCGGCGGGAGCGGGTTCCTGGTTTGCCATGGTGGAAAAATCCAAGCGTTGGCCACTGCGGAGCTCCATTATATCGTGTTGTACCCCGCACCACCACCAAATGTCACGGCGGTGAGAGAATGAATGAAATAAATATATTTACAAAATATACTAAGAGAGTCCGAGGCAGCTGCAGCCAAAATAGAGGTACAACAGCAACAACAACACGAGTACGGTCGCTTTCATCGTCTTCGTCGTCTAGGATGCTCTTTCGTTACCCCTCTCATGCCTCTTCCAATCTCGCGTCGCATGCGTAATCGCTGACGTCACTGTCTACTTCCGGTTGCCGCGACTCAGGCCGTTGACTCCGTCAGTTGCCTACTTGTTGGTCAACCGTGGCTGCCATAATCGTGCCGGTATGCAACTTGCGTTGCGCGAACGTCTTCAAAGGATTGCCCACGCGATGGATTCGCACGAGGACACGCCGTGTCCCGCACGTGTTACACGCACGCGGGCAACACGAAGAACAACAAGCAGAGTGGACAGCTGCTTGCAGACTAACCGGAAGTCGTAAGCTCTTGCTCGACCAGTCACAGCATATTTGACATATTAGGCTCGTCGCGTCACGCGGAGGCCCAAAAGGCCCGGAAAGGAGGATAGATTGTTTCTTGGAATTTGTGGCGCATCGGCTGCTAGTAGCACTGTCACGTGCAGAATAATTGATTGCGACGGCATTCTGCATATGATGCACGCGTTTACTTGAAATACTTGAAAAATATTGGAGGTGGTTCACGGAGCCTTTAAGGGTTAATATCTAGCATGTTTCAAGTTTCGTGCGACGTGACTGCATGACGAGCATAAATGAGTGGTGGTAAGATAAATGTCATGTCGTGCATGACATGTACCACTTGTCTTGCCGCGAGCTTAAATTTGTAGGAGCGCTTATGCCAGTACGGCATCACTTGAGGCTTGAAACCCGAAGAATCCCAAGCATTAAGCTCTATTGTTTTGTGTTACACATTTTAATATTCCGATTTTGCGTACTCTAAGATTGTTAAGAGACAAATCGCTTCAGTTTGCTTAGAATCTACGTTGACACCGATGGAGGCGGAAATGTTGTATGCCCGTGTGCTCAGACTTGGGTGCACGTTAAAGAACTCCAGGTGGTCAAAATTTTTGGATCCCTCCACTACGGCGTCTCTTATAATAACGCGCGCGCGCGTGTGTGTGTGTGTGTGTGTGGTGGTTTTAGGACGTTAAACCGCACATACTAATCAAATCAGAATCTGCGTTGACAAAGCCATGCTCACAGCACATGCACTCGTTTAAGTGATCAGATCAACCAATTGCTGGCGGTGGCTTATCTTTATTGACGTAAACAAGTCACCGAGTCATTTATGCTTAAGCTAAAACGTTCAGCACACAGGGATGGAGTTGCTTGGAATTCTTTTGGTTCGACGCCTCAAGTGATACGCACCTGCATAAGCTCTCTCATAACATTGACAAGGTAGCTTCTTGACATGGTCTGCCAATGGCATTTTCGGTGCATGTACAGCGTGATATACAAGCCACGCTTATGGTGCGCTCACGGCTGGTTCACAAGCTTTACATGCACAGAAACTGGTATTGCGCGACGTGACTGTATGACGAACCATGACAACCAAGACACGCATGTCAGGTACACACAGCATGACTTCGCCCATTGCCACCTGATTGTCATTACATTGATTCCCATAGTGCGTGAAATCTGGTGGTTATCATCCTTTTCAATTCATGATTTTCCTGATTTTCGTAGAGATTGGAGCTACTGTAGGATCAACTGGCTACCATGTAAAGTAAGCATTCCAAGATAGCGCGTGTAGTTCACGACAGCCCACCCGAGCTGAGTGCTTTGTTTACAAGATCACAACTTCGATGCCGTCTATAGGTCTGGTAAGAAGCACCAAAATGCTGATGCTCTCTCTCTCTCTCTCGTTACCCTCTACCCAACCATGATAGCCCGCCATCATCAATCTCCACCGCGGCATTACCCATCGCGGGTCTCAGTTAGCTAAGATCCGGCCGTCCATCTACCCTTGTGTCGCATCAGTGCGTTGAATCTTACTGCCGCTCCATAATAGCACGCTTAGAAGGCACATCCGCGCCTCAGAATGCCCGACTTCGTCAACAACTGAAACAATGCAAGCTTCACGATGGTGTTTTACATCGCTATATTTACCACGTTGAAGGAAACGAATGGGTCCCCGTTATACCGCGTTGTTTACAACGTCAGGCTCTTGAGCCATTCTACGATGATCCTGCTGCTGGGCATCCCGGCTATCACAAAACGTACGACAAAATATGCAGTCGGGTCACCTGGCCTGGCTTCTCATCCGCCATTCTCAAATATGTTTCTTTGTGTGCCTTATGTCAACGGCGGAAACGACCCACTACTGCTCCTCATGGCTTTCTCCAACCTCTTCCTTGTCCCGCTTTGACATTCGAAGTCATCGGGATAGACTTGTACGGCCCCCTTCCCGTCACCTCCAATAGAAATCGTTGAATTGTGACGGCTGTTGACCACCTCACTCGCTACGCGGAAACAGCCTCACTGCACGCTGGCACAGCCCACTGAAGTAGCCGATATTTTTCTGCGTAACATACTTTTACGCCATGGAGCTCCACGTGTTCTGCTCAGTGACCGCGGCAAGGTCTTCCTTACCTCTATTATTGCTGAGGCTCTACGCACCGCCAACAACTTCCACAAAACAACTTCTACTTATGATCCACAAACAAATGACTTGACGGAACGCTTTCATCGTACCCTCTCGGGCATGATTTTCATTTACGTCAACCCTGACCACGCGAACTGGGACGCCATTTTGCCATTCGTAACGTTCGCCCACAATACGGCCACGCAACGCACCACCGGCTTTTCTCCCTATTTTCTGGTTCATGGCTGCTCTCCAAGTGTAACTCTGGACATCTCCTTCCTTTCTGCTCCTGCTACCTCAGCAGGCCCTTTATCCGCACTATTTTGGTCTCGCCTAGAGCACTGCCGTCATCTGGACCGAATCAACACCGCCATCTCTCAGGAAGCTCGCAAGCCTCGCTACGACTCAACTCACCGTGCTGTCACCTTTTCTCCAGGAGACGAAGTTATTCTCTGGACTGCTGTCCGCGTGCCCGGCTTATGTGAAAAATTCCTCAGTCGTTTTACAGGACCTTATATGGTCATTGAACAAACGTCCTCCGTTAATTACCATATCTCACCACTTAACACTCTCTCCGACCACCGTTGCCGTGGGATGCACGTTTCTCGACTGAAGCTGTATAGCGGATGCAATTCTTAATATGGTCTCTCGCGCAGCCAGGAGGCCGCTTCCAGCGTGACGGGGAATTAGTGTGAGCGCAGTCACTGACTCTTCTTGATCAATTGGACGTGTCATCATCATTTGTATAATTTCATCATCTATAGACACCATCATAAGCGTGTGCCAGCTCGAGCTCGTCTCAAATAAAGCTCTTCCTCGTAATATATATTATAGACTGTATATAACAACTATGCTCATGTACATACATGCGTGCTATGCACGCACGAACTTTTGTACAGGGTGGGTGAACTCCACCCAGACCCCAAAAAGGTCAGCCGTACAGCTTTGGTGAAAATAATATTCAAATTTCATAAATTCATTACTTATCAAAGGGAATAATTTTGAACTACCCGCTCTATGTTTCTGCTAATTAGCGATTATTTATTCTTTGGAATGGTGATAAATGCATCACTAGGGAAAAGCTGTCCCAATGTAAGTTGCGCAGCACTGCGTTCGGAAGGAACCAAAAGTTGCACCCGCAATTCGAACGCCCCAAAAGCGGCAACAATCGCGTTTTGCAGTTATTCTTAAATTTATTGCGAGCTGACGAACGTGAACTGTCAGCACGCCACGTGTAATGAAAACACAGCACCGTCTGTAGAGAGCAAATGCCGGCATAAACTGTAAACACCATTCGGTTGTTACTACAGCTCATGCCGCAGAAACGTACGTCGATGCCAGGGCGTAGCGAGTTTTCTTCGTTTAGAAACACCACCCATCATTGGTGTACATTCGCGCGTGTGTTTGTGGGCGTGTATATAAACAGTCATGTGGTATAAAAAATTCCGTGGCAAGGGTTAGAGCAGTTTAATTTGAGAATAGGTGGCACTACGACTTGCAGAGAAAACAAGCATACACGAAAAACAGTCACACACATAACGCAAGAAGTTTCTCACATATCCTTCTCTCATTCATAAGTGCGCATTGAAAAGAATGCACACATGCTAAATATTGGTGTACTGACCAGGCAGAACAAAGTCGTCGCGAGCGAAGTGGTCAGAAGAAACCACCGTGACCTTCCTTCTGATGCGCAGGTTTCTGATTTGCGCCATTCTCCATCGCGCGTTGTCTGCATCCTTCAGCAAGTGTTATAACGGTATGCATGTTGCCACCTTTCCACCGCGGTGCCGCAAATTGCAGCACAGAGAAACAGTCTTTAGACATTGCTTTCTTCTTTTCGAGCTTGCGTGTGCGGCATGGCGAAAATAAAGGAACTATGCGGGATAAGTTATAACACATCTATTTTCAAGGTTGATGCAGCTAGTGCTGTTTCCAGGCACATCCGCTAGGTGGCGAGCGCTAAGTATAAATCGCGAATACACAATTTTTTTTGGGGGGGGGGGGGAGAGGGGAGAAGTGTTCAAGCATCCTTCGTGTACTGCACGTTGGAGGGCTTTCAATAGACACCGCAGTTATGCCACCGATCAGATTGCCCACGAGTGTAATCGCCGCTTTCAGTGTGCATTTCTTGTAGTTTTCTGGGCACAGATTCACCAAGTAGGGAGTTTAGTCTCTAAGCAGTGCCACCTTTTTCACTGTCACTGCAATGGAACCGTAATAATAATCAATAAACAATAAGAATAAACCAGGAATCATAGTAAGAGGAAAGGAGGCTGAAAAAAAAATAACGCTGCGGTAGAAGCAAACATGAAATGCCAGAGCGATCACGAGAGGGCAGCCATATCAGCTGGCCGAGCGCGCCGGCGGGACAGGTGCCGGGAGTCACAGCTGCAGCAGGAGGAGCGGCGGCGACGTGGCGACATGCCGGCTGAGCAAGAGGACACAGTCAGCGACGCTGACGAAGGTGAGATGGGGGGTGGATTCTCTGCTTCTCGCGACGTCTCTTCCCTAGCAGCGGATATAAGATAGCGGCGTGAAAAGCGTCGATAGGCAGCCCGATATGAACCTCTTGAACGGGAATTTGGTTCATTTTGAGCACCCATCGCCGCGTCTCGCCTGTTTATTGCGCAGATGCATTTTGATTCTTCTTTTGTTAAGTGGCATTTTTTTTTAAGTGGCATTCAATAAACCATGGTGAGTCATTGAGAAGTCAGTCAGAACGAGTCTGTTTAGTAGGCTTCTTATCAGCCTGTCATGATTTCCGAAGCGTGCGACCTTTTTGCAGAATTTCTCGATTCAACGCTTTTGGGCGCATAGTCGGGCTAGTTTTTCGTTCAGGTGAAACAGGTAGTGGCGTTGGTTTCTTGCCGAGGAGAAATCGAAAGCTTGGGGACGGAAAGAGCGAAGAATTTTATTGAAAGGTTTTTATATATTTCATTGCAGTTGCGGTTTTGGCCTTGTTCAGACGAATCACTCATGGTAACAACTCGTAGCAAACGGCTGTAATCTGTCAGTTCTTGCAACGACGACGTAGCTTCGTCTTAACATTGTTGCGCCGGTGAAGTGGTAACTGTCAAATGACTCTGAGTATATAAGCTAAACCTGCTATTCATAACCACCAAGAAGTAGTTCAGATCAAAGTGACAAGTTGGGCTTGTTGGTACATTACTTTGGCACGCTGCAGCGCAACTGATGACACACAATAGACGACAGCGCGCGCTCGTCGTTTGAGACCCGTTGGGTGTTTTTGAGCTGCAGTGTGCCTGAAGTAGTTCACAATTTCAAAATTACAAGGCAGCAGAGGTGACAATCTGGTTGAGGATAACAAAAGAACCATGCCATAAAAGCAGATATGTGTTCGTTGCTAATCATAATAGTCAGGTTAAGTACTAGGGAAAAAATAGTGTAACAGTAATAGTCTAACAGTACTTTTTAAAGCGAGTAGATAACTCAATAATGAAGCAGAGTAGTTAAAGAACTCAGCAGGACTCCCGAAAGCGTGGGCGGGATGCTGGCCGCGGCAGTCTCGTTTCAATGCAGGGAAAATTCACGGGGATGGTGTACTTAAGGTACAATTTTAAAGAACTCCTGCTTAAGGAACCCTGCTGGCCTCATAAATGATGTCGTGGTTTATTGTGTAAATACACATACATTATTTTCAATTATTACTGACTAAAATTATTTAGATCTAACAGACAGTAGTGTCATGGATGGTGTTGGGGTTGTTATTTATTTTGATTTATTTATTTCGATTACCCTCAGGGCACATAAAGGCGTTACAGAGGGGTTCGGTAATACAACAAAAATGCAGTAAAAGTAGAAAATAAAAATACAAGTTAGTGAGAATACATGTTGAACAACAAAAAGTTATTTAAGGCGCATAACATAATCCACCAGTGCAGTTTTGAATGACGATCCGTTTTCAAAGCCGGAGATGGAGGAGGGAAGGCGGTTCCACTCGGCACTGCTTTTTGGCAGAAAGGATTCGGAAAAAAAAAACATTAGTGCGACAGAGAGCAGTGAAAACTTTATGCTCATGATCAAGACGTGACGATACGTATGACGGTTGTGATATGAGCTCCTGTTTAATTGAATTGTCCAAGTGAAGAATTTTTCGGAAAATGCATGGACGAGAAATTTTTCTTCTAAGCTACAAATAAAGTAGTTCGAGATCTGATTTCATTAATGAAACGCTACCGGTGCAGGAATAGTTTCAGATAAGGAAACGTGCTGATTCATTTTGAACGGACTCAATAATGGTTTTGCTGTTTGTAGACCGGGAATCCAAACAGAAGACGCATACTCGAGTTTTGGTCTAATCAGTGTTTTGTAAAGTAGCAATTTTAAATGGCGTGGGGCATTAGAAAAATTTCTGCGTATGTACCCGAGTGTTTTATTGGCATTGTTAGTAATGTATTGAATGTGTGTATATCAAGAACGGTTATCCGTTATGTGAATTTAGAGATACTTATACGAGGTTACGCATTGAAGATTGATGTTATTGATAGCATAGCTGAGAGGAATGGATGCATCAGAGCGACGTGAAACACTCATAATCATTCATTTCATGGGATTTAATAACATTAGCCATTGTGAGCACCACTTTGATATGTTATCTAGATCTGACTGAAGAACGAGGTTATCATGCAGACCTTTTTCACGGTATACGACACAATCATCAGCGAAATGTTTAATGGAACTATTATTTACGGTAGGTAAGTCAAAAATATATATTAGAAATTGCAAGGGACCCAAAACAGAGCCTTGAGGAACGCCAGAATTTACTTCACAGTGGGAGGATACGGCATCATTAGCGGTTACAAATTTAGTACGGTCAGTTAGAAAACATTCTATCCACTTCAAGATGTTGGGGTCAATATTAAGAGCACTGAGTTCAAGAAGTAGTAAGCGTGAGACACCCTGTCAAAAGCCTTAGCAAAATCTAAAAAGTACAGTCAATAACCAGTCCTTTATCTAAGAAGGATGAAATGTTATGCATAAAGATACAAGTTGTGTTTCGAAGGAATATTTCTTGCGAAACTCATGCTAAAATGAGGTGAAAAATGCGATGGATTTAAGAAATGAAACGAGGTTAGTAAATATGACATGTTCGAGGATTTCGCAAGGAATGCTAGTGAGCGAGATGGGTCTGCAATGGAGAGGGGAATGCGGGTCACCTGATTTAAACAGAGGCATCACCTTCCTCACCTTCCAATCTGCAGGCACAGTCGAGTACTCAATAGACTGGGTGAAAACGTACATAAAAAATACAGTGGAGTACATAGCAGTATTTTTCAAAAACTTGGATATAATATCATCAGTGCCACAGAAAGACGATAGTTTTAAACCACGAATTAATGTCAAGATACCCGCAAAATCAACTACAAGTGGATCCAGTGGGAAAAAATTGTTTTTGTACAAGTGCGGCTTCGTGTCAGTATAGCTATCAGAAAACGATTTTGCAAAGGTGTCATTTAGTACCATGCAACATTCTTCATTGCTCATAGCGCAGCCATCAGAAGCTGTAAAAGATATGCTAGTTTTCTTTTTTATTTGTATAGTGCTCCAAAATTTTGATGGATTAGTTGGAAGAAGTGATGGTAGATAAGTATTAAAAAAATACGGCTTTTGCCTGTTTTAACGCGATGCGATATGCACGCAGTGCGTGAAAATAAGCATTCCAACGGGTAGATGTTTGAATGCGTTTCGCAAGGCGAAAGAGGCGTTTTTTTGTTTGATAATCGTTTTAGTGTCGTCAATAACCAAGGGTAATTAGATGTAATTGCGATGGAAATGTGCAGAAAGAAAAGTGGACGAAAAGATAACTTGCGGTGGGCTGGGACCTAACATGCGACCTTCGAATAACGCGTCCGATGCTCTACCAATGGCTGTTATCCCCCAGCCCACTTTTATTGGGTATCATCATCAGCAGCAGCATGACTCTGTTCACTGCAGTACAAAGGCCTCTCCCACGTTCCACAAATCAACTCGGTCCTGTGCTTGTTGCTGCCACTTTACACCAGCAAGCTTCTTAATGTCATCGGTCCACCTAACTTTCTGTCTCCCCCTAGCCCGCTTGCCTTCTCTGGGAATGCAAGGATTTACCCTTATGCCCAGCGAAAATCCTTCTTACGCGTTTGATGCCCGGCCCATGTCTATTTCCTCTTCTTCATTTCGACTTTAATATCCTTAACCCCTGTTTGTTCCCGGATCCACTCCACTCTCTTCTTGTCTTTTAAGGTTACACCTATCATTTTCCTTTCCATCGCTCACTGCATTGTCCTCAATTTAAGCTGAACCCTCTTTGTAAGCCTCCAGGTTTTTGATCCATAGGTAAGTGCTGGCAATACGCAGCTTTTATATACCTTCCTCTTGAGCGATAGTGGTAATCTTAAAGTCATGATTTCAGAGTGCTTGCCGAATGTGCTCCACCTCATTCCTTTTCTTCTAGTTACTTCAATCTCGTGGTTCGGCTCGGCGGTTATTATCTGTCCTAAATAGACGTAGTGTTTTGCAACTTCAAGTGCACTATTACCTATCTCGAAGCGCTGTTTTCTTCTGAGGTTGTTGTACATTACTTTCGTTTTCTGCAGATTAATTTTAGGACATAACTTTCTGCTCTCTTGTATAATTCAGTAATATTGAGTTGTGAATCGTCCTCTGAGTTACTCAGCAATGCAATGTCACCGGTAAAGCGTAGGTTACTAAGGTACTCTCTATTAACTCTTATCCCTAACTGTTCCCATTCTATGCCTCTGGAAACGTCCTGTGAGCACGCGGTAAATAGCAGTGGGGAGATTGTACCTCCCAGTTTACACCCTTCTTGATAGGTATTCTGTCGCTTTCTTTATAGAGCCCTATGGTATTAGTTGATCCTCTGTAGATTTATTTCAGTATGTTTATATATGCTTCGTCGACGCCCTGATTCTGCAGTCTGCATGACTGCTGATATTTCTACAGAATCAAATGACTTCTGGTAATCTATGAAAGCCATGTATAGTGGTTGGCTGTGTTCTTAGAATTTCTCTACTACCTGATTGATAGTATGAATGTGGTCGATTGTTGAGTAGCCGCGGTGGTCTAGTGGCTAAGGTACTCGGCTGCCGACTCGCAGGTCGCGGTATCGAATCCCGGCTGCGGCGGCTGCATTTCCTATGGAGGCGGAATTGTTGTACGCCCGTGTGCTCAGATTTGGGTGCACGTTAAAGAACCCCACGTGGTCGAAATTTCTGGAGCCTTTCACTACGGCGTCTCTCATAATCATATGGTGGTATTGGGACGTTGAAGCCTACATATCAGTCAATACACTGCAATTACTGAGTATTTAGAAAATACCTGGCCAAATTTCAATGATCACGATGTTGAAGTCCTTTGGAATAAATTTAAAAATATGTGTTTATTCTGTTTGCGAAACTTCGTACCCGATAAAGTTAAGAAGACCGCTAAATATACGCCCTGGATATCTAGATCTATAATTCACCTTAAACGCAAAGCCAAGCGCTTGCGAAAAAAACGTACAGCGCCTCAACAACTCGCCGAAATTCATGCTACCCTTTTCAATGCTATTACTCGTGCCAAAAATTTCTACTTTAACACTACTTTACCGAACTTCCTAAGAGAGAAACCACATAAATTCTGGAACTTTATTAGACAGCGCAATGAAAACATGACTGAAATTTTAGTCGACGGATCTAAATTGACTAATCCTCGAGCAATCGCGAATCACTTCAATTTGTTTTTCCATAGCGTATTTTCGCAGTCTCAGTTGAAACAGAGTAATTCAATAGCTTCATACCCTGATGTCAATATTGTTTCCCACAATGGTGTCTTAAATATGTTACTTCGATTAAAAAACAAATCGACGCCAGGGCCCGATTGCATCCCGAACGCATTTCTCCGTCGTTATGCTGAAACTTTGACGAAATTTCTTGTACTTATTTTTGAATCTTCTCTTCGTACGGCCACGCTACCTTCTGATTTTAAAATAGCCCGTATCGTACCTATTCCCAAAAAAGGCGACCCACTCATAATTCCCAGCTACAGACCCATATCTATGTTATCATCCGCCTGTAAGTTACTTGAACACGTTGTTTCTACGTTCATTACACAATTTTTAGATACCCATCAAATCCTTTCTCCATTTCAACACGGGTTTCGCAAGGGATTCTCGACCGTCACTCAACTACTTACAGTTGTTCACCACGCTTCTTCAGTTCTTGATAAGGGGGGACAGGTTGACCTCATACTCTTAGATTTTAGTAAGGCCTTCGATCGCGTATCGCACGACAAATTAATCGATAAATTAGTTCAAATCGGGCTTCCAGCGTTCATCGTCTCTTGGCTAACTGCCTATTTAAGTAACCGTAGACAGTACGTCGACATTAATGGAAGCACTTCTGACGCTCTCCCTGTTACGTCTGGCGTACCGCAGGGAAGTGTGCTAGGCCCTTTACTTTTCCTTATTTTTTGTAATGACATTGTTAACTTTATAAACAGTCCGGTCCAAATACGTCTTTTTGCAGATGACTGTATACTTTTTAATGAAATAATAGCATCGAGGACCAACTTGCGTTAAACTCGGCGTTAGAAAACGTTGCTTCTTGGAGTAAAACTACAAACATGCAATTAAACCATGACAAAACAGTTTACCTCCGAATGACTAGAAAGAAACACCCCCTTGAATTCTCTTATTGTACTTGTGACCAACCGCTTAAGCAAGTAGATGAACACAAATATCTTGGCGTAACATTAACCAGTACCTTAAGTTGGAACTCTCACATAACTAACATATGCGCTGCCGCTTTCCGTAAACTTTGTTTATTACGACACAAACTCAAAACCGCTCCCTCTGAGGTTAAATACTTAGCATATACTTCTATAATTAGACCTAAACTTGAATATGCCTGCGTTATTTGGGATCCTCACACTAAAACCAATATCGAATGCCTCGAAAGAATTCAAAGAAGGGCCGCCCGCTTTATTTATGGTATGTACGGTCCAACAGACTCCGTTTCTGCCCAGATGGAAAGACATGGTATCCCAACATTAGAATCACGACGTAAATTATTTAGGCTAAAATTACTGCACCAAATGGTTAACCGGAAGCTCTTATTTGATCACAGCCCCTACATTAGTCGCCTGGAAACACGGCGCGGTCGTCATTCACACTTCCTTGCCTTAACTCCGTATTTCTCCAAAACTAATCTCTTCAAATTTTCGTTTTTTCCGCGCACAATCTGTGAGTGGAACAATTTACCATTTGCCGCCCTGCTATCGACAGATTCTATTGACGCACATGTTTTCCTGAGGATGTAAAAATGTTTTGCAGTTTTTCTTTCTCTTACTTTCAGTGCCTTGTTGTTTCCCTTTGATTCCCTTTGCGATTCACACATTCCCACTTAAATCATCGCTGTTACGATAAGTTTGGTTGTATTGTTGTTGTATGTGTGTGGTGATTGAATTATTGTATGCTGTGTGATGTTTGGCTTGATTGCCTTACTGCCAGTACCATTCCTGCTTGGGTTCCATGCCTGCAGTATCTTGTAAATAAATAAATAAAATAAATAAATAATGTATTCTAATGTTGCCTTAATTCTGTTAGCAATAACCTTTGTAAATAACTTGTATACGACGTAGAGCAAGCTGGTAGGTTTGTAGTTATTCAAGTCCTTATCACCTCCTTTCTTATGTATTATGATGTTAGCACTCTTCCGAGATTCCGGTACCCTCCCTGTCAGGAGACACTTCACTTTGTAAACAGGGTCGCTAGTTTTTCTAACACAATCTCCCCCGTCTTTCAGGAGGTCTGATGTTACCTGATCCTCACCAGCAGCTTTGCGTCTTTGCATTTCTTCCAAGGCTTTTATGACTTCACCCATCATTACTGGTGGAATGTCATCTGGGTTACGGTAGTTCTTATATTAGGGTCGTGGTTGTACCGGCCACTGTACAGATCTCTGTAAAACTCCTCCGCTATATTCTATGGTATCCATATTGGTAGTTATTTTGCCTTGCTTGTCCCTTATTGCATACCTACGGTTTTCGCCTGTCCCAAGCTTCCTCTTCACCGCTTTGGCTTTCTCAGTTTTTAGACCGTGTTCAATTATCTCCACGTTATGCCTTCTGTAGAAGAAAGACACAGAAACAGCACCCTTGCTACATGTCGGCTGTTCTATTCTCTCCTTCGTTCTCCTCTCTCTTCCACTAAGACCCCCCCCCCCCCCCGCACGCACTCATGTCCAACCTCCATTACATCTAAATTACACTCGGTCACGCTGCGAAAGTTCATGGGGAGCTCCAAAATGCATTCGGGTAGACGACATCGGCTGTGCGTCAGTGGCCGTTGAAGGCCCACACGCCGAGTACCCTGAACTGTCATCGCAATCGACAATGTATGGCGGGTGGTGTTGGCGGTGCCTTGGGGGTCTTTGTCCACCTCACTCGGCTGCCAAACACTCGGGTGGGCAACCTTGGCTACTTCGATGTGGCTGCAGTACGTATCGCCGAATATTTTGTTGCCACAGTTTGGGGCGCTGGTAGTCGTCCAGAATTGTGGGCTGAGCAAGCAGACGCTTGTGCACCGTAAAAGGTGTGAGGGTTCGGGCAAGTTTTGTGCACTTTTGGTGTGTCGTACGATGCGTGGACGTCCAAGGTGGTTTTATTCTACTGTAGTGAACCATCAACCAATCAATGAAGAGATCGCTCATTCGCTAGCCCAAAACAGCCAGATGGTTTTTTTTGCACATGAAAAAATACTAATGACAAAAAAGAATCCCTGAAATTACAATCATGAGTGACGCGGTAATATATTTGCCGCGGGCGCCAACCTATCTAGTTACGCCACTGCGTGTACGTGGGTGTAAATTCACGCGAAATAACCCGAGATGATCGAAAGTTCAGGCACCCTCATGTGCCGCAACAGAGAGAAAAACTATGCCCCACAGGCTACAGCAGGTGCGTGCTGTAGCCTGTGGGGCATAGCTTTTCCAGTTCAGTCCTCCTCTACGGCGCACCTCATTAACGTATCGTAGTTTCGGCACGCAAATCTCCGAAAATTATTCTTACGCATATAAAAAGGAGCTTTTTTTCAATGGAGTCAGTTGCAAGCTGACGGTGTATCTTATCTCCTTTTTCTTTTCGTCTAAGCGGATTGCGTCTTAAATATTTATTCATTGCTCAAGATTTAGTTGCTTGTTTTTTTTAATAAAGCCGTACACCCAGAATTATCGCTGTAGTTCCGTTTTACCTTCTGGAAATGGAGCAAATAATCTTCAGATGTTTTATTATTCCTTATTACGGACGCCATTGTTTTAACAGAAGGGGAACCAGGGGTCTATTTCAGTTAACTGCGGCACCATAAAGGCGATTTGTCATGAATTGAAGGAAAGCATCAGGTAAGCGATTTGCAGTTTAACTTAGCGTATTAATTATATACGCACTATATTATTACAGTCTGACGAGCAATGAGAGAAGCAGCACAAAACTTGTGTTGCCAACTCGACGTTTTCGTTTTTTTTTCTACATGAGCAATGTTCTCTGCTTCGGAAAGCAGTGGCACTTTTGGTCGTTACAATAGGCAGTTTTGGGATAACGTGCGCAATGCTTAGAGTTAGCGCTGCTCGCCACTGCGCATGCGTCGTACGATAACCTCCAGTGGGTTCCAGTTGAGCAGTCGAAATAGCGGGTGATCGCAAGGACCGCAAAGAGAACACTATTCTAAAAATGCCTACCGACTTGTCTTCAGAAATAGAGCCATCCTGGGGAATTGCGCACAGGACACCACAGTACAGTGATAGTAAAAGTTTAGCAGTTCTATATGCGCAGTCTTATGCCTTGACATTGTTCAATAATACATTACAAGAAAGCTGCAGTGCCTTGACGACCGGACCTATAGCTCAAGGAGCCATAAAACTCAACTGAAATTAAATCAGATGACATTTTATTTCCACCATGCGCAATACACAGATGGAGGACAGAAAAAAAAAAACTGCGAAGAACCGGCTTGACTAGCCCGCAGCTTAAAGTATTCTATAGCGTGTGGGCAACAGCATAAAAAACAGTTCACGAACGAAAACATGGAAACGTATGAACACTCAGTCAAGGCCATATAACGCTAAAAAGGTTCGAGACATCTAGATGATGCGTTTGAAGCTGCTAGCAGCTGTGGTATGATAACGTGCTCTCTGGCGACCTTCTTGAATGCTTAGCAGCTTGGGAAACGGCCGTCGACTCACTCACATAAGCGTGGAAAGGATGTATTCAGCGCTACGTACTGGAGGCCTCGAGTCCTTATAGGTAGAAGGCGGAGGAGAGTCTAGTCCTGGTCTGCGTAGTGGTGCTTTCGGCGTATGCGTCACGAATGAAACCACACGGTCCCAGTCTTAGTAATTGGAAGTGACGTAATTACAGCAAATCACCTGATGTTTGAATAAACATTTCTGCGAAACCATTCATTTCATGATGTTAAGATGTGCTGGCCCGGTGAAAGACCTTGCATTTCACTTGAATTGCTTGACGACATCCGACAGAAACACGCCTTCTTCAGTCTATGAGCACCTCGCGTAGTGCCCCAAATTGTATAATGACGTCGTGTTAAATGAGAAGGAACATATAATAATAGTAGTAGTTGTAGAAGTGTAACGTCCCAAAACAACCATATGATTATGCGAGACACCGTAGTGCAGTACTTTGATTATTTAGACCACATGAAGTTCTTTAACGTGCGCCTAAGTCTAAGCACACGGACCTCAAGCATTTTTGCCTTCATGGAAAATGCGATCAACGCAGCCGTACTTTCTACATTGAGCCATATGTTAAAATAACACCATGTTAGTTCGCGCGTCCGATTCACGGAAGCGGCTACCACATTTCGACTGACGCAATCTGCTAGAATCCCGTGTTCTCAGATTTAGAAGCAGGTTAACCACACATGGTCGAACTATCGAGCCCTACACTACAGTTTCTCTCACATTCTTATAGTTTTTTGGACGCTAAACCACCAACAATTATTATAAGAAGTATAACCGCTTTCTGTGACGGCACAAGACCAGGCCCGTGCCCCCCCCCCCCCCCCTTCCTTCCCTAATTTATTTTTTTCGTTATGGCATACTTTTCGAAAAAGACCTATATTAACGAGGTTTTTTCTCTTCCCCTGAAAAAACCTGCCTACGCTGTGGCGGCCGACGTGTCAATGACAGCTAATATGCTCATTTGATAAAATTGGAGCAATGCCATAATGGTCGTCAAAATTGGGGCGCCCTAAAGCTTTGCTTCTAGGAGCTCAACGGGACAGCGATCGCCTGTTCCTAGTGCGTACTTCGAACACTTATAGCGTAAAACTTTTTCGAACCAGCTATGCACCCTTTACATCGTCTTAAGTGCTAACCACTGGCTCGCGTACGCTCGCGCCTACGCGTCAAAAGCGTCTAGTCGCACCTGTGGAGGAAAAGGGCACGCAACCACTGGCAAGCGTCGACCGTGGCTGTGTTCCAATACTCACCGTAGACGGCTAAATAGACAGCTAAATGGACGGCAGCCATCTTGAGCACCCTTCCAATGCTCACGTAGCCGGCAAAGTAGACAGGTCCGAGAAGACCGCATCGTAGACAAATACGATGCAGGCTACTTTGCTGTCTAAACACGATGGCGGCTCAGCGAATCACTCAGATAGATGTCACTCAGATAGATGGAATGTTCGTCCGCTCACAAGCTAACGCTTTCCCAGACGCTCAATATGAGTAACGTCTATTTGTTTTTAATTTCAATGCGAAATAAGCCAGAAAATACAACTGTTACGTTTGTTTATTTTAGCTTTTTTCTTCTCGACGCGAGGTGGCGCAATGTCGCGTAAAAGCCGTCTAAATGTGTTCAATTTCTCGGACAGCATGGGCTCGACGCTGTCTTCTAAGCAGTCTTCGTAGACTGTCTACGTGCTGTCTAAGAATTGGAACACAGCCCGCGTTGATGCTCACGCGTCCAAGGCTGATGCGCAGTGTTGCTTGATCTTTTGGCTTAAAACTGTGCAAGTTCATCACAGAACGGCGCGTTCTCAAACGGAGCAGGTTCGCACGTTGCCGAAGATATGATAGCGCGTTGCAATGTTGATTGTGCTTCTCCCACCACAGTTTTGACTATTTCAGAACTAACTGACAGCGCAGTGAGGAAAGTAACCACAGCGGTATGCACCAGCAATCAACATCAGTGCGTGTGCTCCGCTCCTGAGAACGAAACATTTACGTCTACGATACTGTATGTCTATGATAGGCGTACGCAGGGTTATTATAAATGGGGGGGGGGGGGGAGTTCGCTGCAGTGCCCCCTCCCTATTATGTCTATGTAGGGTATGCCTTTGTTCCCCCTCCTTATTATAATAATCTATGGAGCTGACATTGCGCCCCCCTTCCTCTTCGGTGAATAAGGGGGGTGGCTGCCCCCTAGTTTAGTTTATAAACCAAGTTTATAAAAACCAAGGTGCATAGATCACCAGGTTGCTATAACTACACTACCAAATTCATTGATGTTATTGTGAATACCCTGGTACATTCAATAAATTTACACTTCATTACTTACAGAACTCATTAACTTAATAATCACACCAAAAACTTCATGATGTGTCAGATTTAGGTCATAAGACTACAATAGAGCCCTATATGTAAAGGGCTTTCGTATGTTGTCTGCGATAGAAATATTCTCTAATGCAACGAACCCCACCAGGCTCTTAATGATGCAACAGATATTGATCATAAGATAGGAACTGTGGAGATCACTTTTGGGCATATTTTTGTAGGTGAAATACTCTTTGACACAACTAACTGTGCTTGAAACATCGTCATGTGACAGATATTGGTCATAATACTGTACTAAATGAACCTTGTATGGAAGACTTCTGGACGTTGTCTGTAGTCAAAATATTCTCTAAAGCGACAAACTGCACCCAATACTTCGTGATGTCGCAGATATCGTTCATAAGGCCACAACGGAACCCTGTATGAAACGCTTTTGATGATGTGTGTATTTGAAATTCTCCAATGCAAGAAAGCACACCTAGATCCTAATGATGCAACAGATATTGGTCATAGGATAAGAACCAGTACTGCGTAGAATGCCTTTGGACATAATCTGTAGTCGAATAATGCTCCAACGCAACAAACTGTGCCTGAAACTTCATCATGTGACAGATATTGCTCAAAAGACTGCAACTGAATCTTGCATGAAAGACTTCTGGCCGTTCACTGTAGTCAAAATATTCTCTAAACTTCTTGATGTCACAGATATCCATCATAAGATTGCAACTGAACCCTGTGCGGAATGCTTTTGAACGTTGTCTGCAGCCAAAATGTTCTCCAATGCAATAAACCACACTCGACACTTCATGATGTCACAGATTTACGTCATAAGACTGCGAATGAGTCCCTACTTAGAAGGATTTTGATGATGTGTGTTTTAGAAATATTGTCTAGTGCAATAAAGCACACCTGGCTCCTTACGATGCAACAAATACTCACATAAAATAGGGACCAAGCACTGCGTAGAATGCTTTTGAACATTGTCTGTAGTCCAAATACGCTGTAACGGAAGTAACAGTGCCTGAAACTTCATGATGTGACAGATATTGCTTATTAGACTGCAACTGAATCCTGTATGGGAGACTTTCGGACGTTTTCTGTTGTCAAAATATTCTCTGAACCGACAAACCGTACCCGAAACTTCGTGATGTCAAAGATATCGATCATAAGATTGCAACTGAACCCTGTATGGAATGCTTTTGAATGTTGTCAGTAGTCGAAATATTTTCTAAAATGACAAACTACATCCGACACTTGATGATGTCACAAATATTAATCATGAGATTGGAACCGAGCACTGCGTGGAGCCCTTTCGAATGGTATATTTATTTATTTTCAAATACTGTAGCCCAATGCATGGCTGCTGCCGGAGTGATGTACATAAATACCAAATGAGAGCATTGAAACAGTAGTATCACAATAAATGTGCCAACGTAAGCCTACCTCCTAAGTGGAGCCCGGTAAAAAATGAGAGAAATAGAAGGATAAGAGACATAGAACGTGTGCCTACAAAAGGGCAGACACACTGGTATTACGAACCAAACACAGTAGATCATTACAGCGTTTGATAACTTTTTTTGAACGTGTTAGAGAGCTACAAATGGCTTCTAAGCTAGATTGTGATTGCAGATCAGTGCTATGTCGAAGGCTTTTGCACTTTGCTGGTAGCCTAAATATCTTTAACAGCCCCGCCACGGTGGTCTAGTGGCTAAGGTACTCGTCTGCTGACCTGCAGGTCGCGGGATCGAATCCCGGTTGTGGCGGCTGCATTTCCGATGGAGGCGGAAATGTTGTAGGCCCGTGTGCTCAGATTTGGGTGCACGTTAAAGAACCCCAGGTGGTCGCAATTTCCGGAGTCCTCCACTACGGCGTCTTTCATAATCATATGGTGGTTTTGGGGTGCTACACCCAACAAATCAATCAATATCCTTTAACATCTACAAAATGCATCTGAAACTTCTTGATAAGACAGATATTGGTTTTGAGATTGCAGCCAAACTGCGTAGAAGGCTTTCACATGTCAACAGTTGTCAAAATACCCTATAATGTTATAAAGTGTGCCCGAAATATTCGATGCGACAGATACCGGTCATCGTATTGCACCAGAGCACTGTACAGAAGTTTCGACAAGTTTTCTAACATAGCTAAACCAAATATGTTAATATTTTGAACATGCTTAACTGCATTCACATATAGTCCAAGTTAATGCGTATACTAAAAAAAAACTGAACAGAAATGAAGCAGTCCTTGGACACAGACAAAGATTCAATGTTCTAAACCATCTGATAATATCTTCCGCTCATTACAGTGTGCAGGAACAGATAAATACATGCACAGTTCTGAATGGTTTCTCATAAGTCGCATGAGGCACTTTTTGCATTTCTCCTAAGCAAAGTGCAGTACAGTACTTGTGCACCTTCATTCATTCTGTGCATACATGTGGGGACCTTCTCTTCCTACTATTGTGTCATCATGCAGCTGATTTCAAACCAGGTGCTTCTCACTTACAAGGTTTTCAGTTATCTGTCCGGCTGTAAACAAAACGCGTGTTATATTATAGTAAGCTGTAAAACGACGGAGACGCACCATTGTATGCCTATAGCTATTAGTATCAGAATGAACTAGAAATCAAGAATATGTGTGTTAGAATGCTTCCAAACAGTGTATGCGCTACTGAGCGTGGCAGAGAAGAACAAGCGAGAAGTGAAATAGCAGGCAATACTAGCAGCAGTTAATCATGCAACTTTTTTTTTTTCGATCACCACAGCAACGCACGTTCGAGTTTCTATCTTGTACATGAATGGAAATGAGACCGCTGACAGCTGAATGTGTCAGCATCGCTGGTACCCGACACGAAGTCACGTCACACTGCTACCAATTAGCGCACGCTTGTTATTAGCTTGGCAACACACGAAAATGATTTGCAGCGAAGCCAACGAATGTTTTAACGTTGTACAATCCGTGAATACACTTATGAAAGTACGCACGTTTTCACATCACCGAAATGTGTTGACTTGTGCGAGGTTTGCTTTCAGCGATGGTGAATACCGATGTTAAAAACAAAAACAGTGCAGATAAAAACACCGTATGCACTACGCGATATTTTCAGGCGTCGTAAATAGTGTCGATGTTGCAACGGAAACTATGGTTGATTTGTTTTTTTCTGCTGATGTCCCTCGCATGAGCTGGTTCATACTAATTCGACGGTAGAGGCCTAAGCTGGATGCAGGTGACCCCGCTCTAAATTGCCTCCGCGGTAGGCGAGGGCTTACACTTAAAGCTTCAAACCTCAGAAGTCTGTTTACACTTGTTTTTATCACAGAAAATCACAGATCAAAGCACAGGAAGACGAACACGCCCCAGTAGTCTGTACGATGTTTTCGCTCGGCCGACGATTGTACTCGGGACCGGCGCAAGCACAACTGGCCGGCATTCGCTGGATTTGTCGGCGTCGCTCGAACTGGGCACGAAATTGCGTCACGCTGGTAGCAAGTTTTTTCCTTCCTCCATGCTGGTAGCACTCTCAGTGATTCGTCGTGTTGTTCTAGATAACGAAGCGCTCATTCAGGAACGCTTGGAGTAGTTTCCGTGCGGGCTTCCCGCACTCGGCCGTGCCTTTGAAGCGAAAGCCATTAGGAGCAGAATTCGGAGGCATCGCGGCCTCTGGTTGGGTGGCGCCACTGTACGCGTGGTGACGTGGTTTACACGGGGCGAAAATATCAAGCCCGGCTTGATCCCTCGCGCCTCGTCGCGTATGCCCCTCCGACATCGACGCCGAGAGGCGCGTTTGACGCTTCTGCCGCGTGGGCGCGAGCATACGCGTGGAAGAAATCAGGCGCAGTAGCGTGTGCGCGTTTTGTAGTGGGTTACCTACCGGCTTTAAACCACAAAGTCAATGTGATAATTCCATTTTCTGACGCCTGATTCCCATGGGCGCTTGCACCATGCATTATTACTGCAATATTTCATGTTGCATTGTGAAGCATGTATACATTACGCGTGTGTTGCTTAAGCGCGTGTCTTTCACTGGATTTCCAAGCATAGGAAGTTATTGTCAATATACTTCCAAGTAGACACTTGGCCGTGTGGTAGAACATCCTCTTGCCACGCAAGCAACGCGGGCTCAATACCCACTCTAACGCACTTTTTTGATATTAAATGCGAAGCATTTCTTAGCGAACGTCGGACAATTTGAGCATATCTATCTATCTATCTATCTATCTATCTATCTATCTATCTATCTATCTATCTATCTATCTATCTATCTATCTATCTATCTATCTAGCCGCCTACGACTTTTAGCTCTCCCAGCCGTTTCGGTGATGGTATCGATACCAAAGTTGCTATGGCATAACATGACTGTATGAAGAACATATTTGTCTTGTCACAACATGAAAATCCTGACATGTATGTCATCAATGTCACGATTTACATGTCATGGTCCTGAAGCTTTTGCGGTGGTTTCGTTCACATAGCATGCTGCAAAACTGCTATGGTAGGACATGATTGCATGGCGAACACAAGCGACAGACCCTAACATAAAAATTATGACATGCGTGTCATGTAACTACATGACTACATGCCACGCTCATGATGCACTCGCGGCCGTTTGGCTAGCTTCACATGTACCAAACTCCGTATAACGCGACGCGAACAGACGACATAGGTAAATGACACATCCAAACATGATAATCACGACATGCATGTGATGTAACAACATGTCTACATGCCACACTCATGATCCGCTCTCGGCCGATTCGCTAGCTTCACATACGTGACGCCAATGGATGACGAAGGTATGTGACTGGTGCAAACATGATTATCATAAGAATCGCGTCATGTGAGGACATGAATACATGCCACAGTCAAGGCGCCAATACATTTCGACGTGATGCGGTGCGTGTGCTCACCGGCGTTCATTTCGTCGCCTCAAGCCGGCGGTGCCACGCCGGGCACCGGTCCTGCAATATACTAGCAGGCGCGCGCCGCGCTGCGTTGCTTTGACGAACGCGCGTTTCATCGCGTTCGGCGTCCCTCCGTCACGAAAAGAGGGAGATGCAGTGTTGTCTGGGTAATGCATCGGCGCGAAATGCAGCATGTCGCATTTCGCGCCGGTTGCCGTCGGGCCGCGCCGACGGACGCTGGTCGCGCCTGGCGTCAGACTTCAGACTGCTCGCGTTTTGCTGACGTAGCATCGCTGTGCCCAGCGTGCGCGCGCGTCAACGCTACATTGGGTTATATTGTGACCTTCATGATGTGCTCGCGACCGTTTTGCTAGCTGCACATATACTAAATTTCGTATCACGGGACGTGAATAGATGACGAAGGTAAATGACACATCCAAACATGATAATCATGACACGGAAGTCATGTACGGCGTCATTTACCTCCACCTCGTAACGTTGTGCTGATTTTAAAGTGACATATCAACATTTCTCATTCGTGCTTCGCATATCATTGATTCCGACTGTACGTGGGATCTGCCAATTTTTTTTATTTGTCATTTTTTCATTTTTTTGGGTGCCACATAAAGTGATGATTTTTCGCTCACAACCAACGATGGCGGAGCCGAGACCATTGACAGAATTTCTGCGAAACGAGCGCTTTAACGCTATCGCGTTAAAATGGGAGTTGATGGATTAAATAGACTGTTGAAACATTTTACAGGCCAGAGTCTAACAATTTTTTTTTCTGATTTATCTGAAGGCACGGAGCCCTAATTATAACATAGGGCACGTCGAGGACGAACGCTGTAGTTTACCTACGTAATCAAGCCCAAATGCGCACCGCAAAAAAAAAAAATCACTTTTCATAAAGATTTATTCAACGCTTCTCCGTTGTGTGATTGGATACGGGGTCGCGACAGTGTCAACATATCCAATCACACTGTGACAGAAGCGGGACAAAAAGCGGGCGCCACTGAAACATTGTCAAAATTATGATCTCCTATGATCACTCGGGAGGAAGTTACACTAATCCATTTATTTCCCTGTAAACACGTCTATAGCAGTATGAAAAAGATTACGTGCAGGTGTCAAAGCATGATTTCTGCAAAGTAGAGCCTAGTTACGAGCGATTCGCTACAATAAGGAATGTGACGCGGGGGTATTTCATAGGTTCACTGCGATACCTGGCAGCTGCCTCAGCGAACAGGCTCACTTCGCTTCCACCTTTTTTGTACACAGCGAAAGTACCTCGAAAGGTAATAGCATATACTATCGTAGGACAGAGAACGCAAGATAACTTTAATGACAAAAACGAACGACCTACGGCGACTTCTATACTGCTAGAAAACAGTGTCAGTAAAGGTGTACACAAACATAGATTTGAAACTTTGAGGCGTCCGAGATGAAGCGCTGCTGTGATGTACTATTCACTAGCCAGCAATCGCGTAGAAGGAAGAGGGGGTGTTTGAACTCTTTTCAACATTTTAAAGTTCTGTATGTATATACACACACATAAAATTTAACGCACGAGCATACATGCGATATGTATGAATACTTTCGCCTTTTTGTTCAGTGACGGCAGCGAAGGTCCGCCGCGACGGCGTGCGCGTAGCAGACGGCGAAACGGCCATAGCCAAGCAGACGCGGAAACGCGACAAAACGTGGCTGCACGTAGTTGCCATAGCAACAACAGACATTTTCCATTGTCTGCTTTGCTGCTGGCTTGCGTTTCGTTTCTTGAATTCTCGGCGGTCGCCTCTTTCCTATGAAACAAACAAAAAAATGTCGCAGGCTGATAAGATGCTTGCCATTCTTGAGTGGAAGTGGCCGGAGCGCGTCGATAATACAATCGAGAGGCATGTAAAATTTCAGGGCTATTGTTTTGAGGCGAAACGACCCTGTTTGAACACGTTTTTTTCTTTTGTATACCCTGCTTTCCTGATCAGCATAATATCTGCGGTTTTACGGTCCAAAACAACGAGGTGATTATGAAACACGCCGCAGTGGAGGTCTTCCGAAGTTTTGACCATCTGGTGTTCATTAACGTGCATTGACATTGCACAGTTCACGGCCCGCTACCATTTCACCCCCATCAAAATGCGCCTGCATGCCCAGGCCGGAATCGAACTCTCGACCTTTGGTTCAGCAGCCAAGCTCCATAACTACTGCTCCACTGCGGCGATCTCCTCATCAGCATATCTTCATTGGAAAGATTTATTTATTTATTTATTTAATAATTTATTTATTTATTTGTTTGGAAATACCCTCAGGGCCCAAGGCATTATAGAGGAAAGTGGTACATTTAAAAGAAACACAATACAAGCTTTCTTCTGTAAATACAATGTTGGCTGACACACTACCGATGACACACTGTTTTCGTTACCGCAATGTCACTTTACGCCGTTCGGAGAGCAATCTCTAGGAGGCTAATTTCAGACAGACACATGCATATAGCCTTTGCTGCTCACTTACCCGGAACAGGCACCTATATGTCAACACTAATATACAGCATAGTGAATACAAAAGGACGAGAAAAAAATTCAACGCTAACAAACGCTTTTGCTATAAAGTTTTACTTATATATTCAATGAGCCAACTCTTCGAAGCTCACTATATACTGCCCTCCACACAGTGTTCGTGAGCTAAACCCAATGATGGTTCATCAAACTAGTGAGCAGATTAAGCGCGCATTGCTTGTTTGCCTCAAGCTTGCAGCCAATGTTTCTATGCCCGCTGATTGCTGGGAATAAAAGAAAGAAAAATGCCGGCGCTGGGCGTCGCATTCTGCCTGCGATCTCACATCACATTCGAACATGGCGGACACTTTTCCGTCAATGTTTTTTTTTCTTTTTTATATCGAAACAATTATTCATTCGCTTAACGTCCCTATTAGCCAGCGATAGCCTGTTCAAGCGAAGTTCTTTCGTGAACAGTCTTTGATCATGCCTTGAACCTACATTGATGGGATGAATTTTTAATTTCGCGAACTTTCAACCGAGGCTGCCGAAAATTAGGCAGTGTAGTTGCCTTACTGTAGAATGAAAATTTTATTATTTCTGTTTACCGCCACAAATTTAGGATTGCAGATTTTTCTCTAGAGTTACTATTATGATGTTCATTAGGCATTTTTTAAATTGCGTAAATTGGCGGACTGCAAAAATATTCTGACATTCTCTATATGGCTCAGAAGTATACTGCGCTAATTGGAGACGTGTATTGCTCATGTATAATTTTTTTCATTATTTAGTGATTTCAGCTAAAGTACCCTGCATGTAGATGTGGGAAGATGCAAACGATAGGGCGCAGTGCACTGCTATCATACCCTATGCGCATCGAAAAAAAGTTACAGACACGTGGTGGACACAAAGAAACGGCGTAGCTGGGCAATGAGATACTTCGAATTATCAGTGTTATTGGCGCCGTGCCAACGTATGTACATAGCAAAGAGCTGCACTCTGCGAACGAATGAGACAAAAAACGACAACAAAAAGAACACTTTTGTGAGGTAATCTATAGGAATGGCTGCTATAATCTGCAAGCATGCTGGACAACTAACCAGAGTTTTCGTTTAGGTTCCTAGAATCAGCTTTCCACTCGTGAAATAAAAATTACTCGCGCAGTTCGTGCTTATATTGTGAAGTGAATCCCACTTTAAATATCGTCGCCCTAAATTATTCGAAAGTATGCCCGATGGTGGGAACGTGTATAGATATCGGCTAATGAAGCATATAGTGCGCACGTGCGCGTTGTGATTATTGAACCAGCATCAAAACGCATTGTTAGTTTGAACAATATACAGCAACTTGCAAATGGAGCACTCAAGCATAGAAAATACATGATCTGTCTCACAAGAAAACTCACTACGAATTTTCAAGCTGAAATCGTTGGCGGTGCTTTTAGCAGCAGTGGTATTCATCTGATTACATGCCTTGCGTTAAAGATTGAAACATTAATCGCAACCAGCTGATGAAATATAAATAATGTTACGAATTTCGAGGAAGTAAGGATGTCCTGCCAATTCCTAGAACGCCCATACATGGCACGAAGTGGGTCTGGAAAAACTTTTTTGGGCACTCGCTTTGCGTCCACATGTTGTAATGTTTCTGGGTAAACTGGTGTGCGCACAAAAAAACAGACAAACGACAGCAGAGAAGAGACAGGGACAAGCGCAGACTTTCAACTAAATTTAATTCTTCGTCAACCTTCAATTTACAGTCGCACAGAACATAGTCAAGTGGTCACGAGGACAGAACCTAATACCACAGCCCGGGAACTGATGGAAGCGTTTTATATTTCTGCTAGAGGCAATACCTGTGTTAGTGATACATCCATTTCGCTTTTTGATAGTGAGCGTCATTTTTTGCGTGGCCTGTTGTAAACTATTAGGTTCTGTCCTCGTGACCACTTGACTATGTTCTGTGCGACTGTAAATTGAAGGTTGACGAAGAATTAAATTTAGTTGAAAGTCTGCGCTTGTCCCTGTCTCTTCTCTGCTGTCGTTTGTCTGTTTTTTTGTGCGCACACCAGTTTACCCAGTATTATGAACCAACTCGCCCAGCTACAAGTTTTATTGTAATGTTTCTCCAGAATTGCTGACATTCGGCGCGAACGCCTTATGCACGAGTACTAGGTTTCTTGTCTAATGCTATATACTTATTATTGCTGTTGTGATTTACCATGGAGTGTTGTGTGCACCATGACCCGCTAATTTGTTCTTGATGCGCATATATTCTGATTGTGGTGCAGTGCGCTTAGCGTATACTGCCGCGGCCACGCCTGTGTAGAGCGCTCAAGCAGCCGGTTTTTCCTCTGCGGGTGAAACCTTGAGGCAGTTTCGGGCTCTGAAGGGGTGTATCAGGAGCATGCACGACCTAGTTGCCAGGCTGACCATGTCAGAGCCTGATACTGCCCCAAGGTTTCACCCCGCAGAGCAAAAACCGGCTGTCCACGTGCTCTACATAGACGTGGCCGCGGCTGTACATCTACTTAACCATATATAGAGGCGGTAACATGTGGTACATCTATGCTGACGAAGGCTTTCCCCCCAGCCTAAACGTTATTAAAACGTCGATTTCACTCTCACGGGACAGTGTCGATTGACACTGTTACGTCCTTACAGTAATAATAACACTTGGGGTGTAACGCGTCGAAATAACGGCATGCGTATTACGGATTCTATATACGCAGGGCTCCGAAAACTTTCAACCACCGGGGGTTTTTTTTTTTAACGTGTACATAAATGCGGCGTTAACAGTGTGTCTTTTAATAGCGTGGAAAGCTGGGCGAGTTGGTTTGACATCCTCCTAACATTTCGGCGTGCACACAGTGAACTGTGTACACACCGAAATGTTATTAAGAAAGGAGTGTCTAGCCTCGATGGTACCAGCCTTGATCGCGAGCAAAAATATCCGTGCGACACCGAGATCATGACGCCGTGTGAAAGCAAGCCTGACTGCGTTCATAAGTTTGAGCCACAGCCACTTCGACGGCGCCAAGCTATTGGTGGCAGCCACATTGCACAACTAAAGGAAAACAAAAAATACATATCCTTACATTACATTTCATACATTTTTAGCGTTGTCAAAGTTATCCAATTTTAATTTGACGTAATGCAAGGAGCAAGCGAGCTTCACCTAAGTAGCGTAAACACACAAAAATAGTTATTTTACAACCGCAATATCCTGTTCGTACCTAATCATAATTTAGAAGTGTGGCAGCTTGGGCTAGTTGGTATGACATGACGATAGTTATAGAGCGAGAGCAGAACGACAACAAAGAGACAAGAAGGTCACGATGGACACGAGCGCTCGTGTACTTCGTGTCCATCTTGTCTCTTTGTCGTTGTTCTGTTCTCGCGCTATAACTATCGTCCAATTATAATGCTTGACGCTCGGTGAACACGAAACCCTAAAGCAGCATGCTTCTCTAATATCCACACCGATACGGCAGCGCAGAAACTAAAAACAAACAAAAACAAATGTGCTTCTTTTGATACACTGAGGGTAATGTCTACGACGGCCACATATTTCGTGCGAAATGTGGTGAGCTGTCTGGCACTGGTATGTCTAAAAAAACTGTCAATCCAATGCCATGCGTCGCTGTCGAGAAAAAGAGAACACACCGCGCTCTTATCTGCACACTGAGGTGAAGCCAACATTTCATAGTTTCTTTTGACTATATTTTATTTACTGCTACGTCACTGCACATGTCATAGCGGGACTTTTGAATTCTTTAATATTGATACGCCACGTGGTGTCGTTCAGGCGAACTAAACCACTCGTGTTCCTAAAAGCTGGATCTGGTAGGCCTTGATGTGGTGGTCTGTCGACTCGCGCTCTTCGGGTTGATGCGAGACACGTAGTCGAGGAGCTGAGCTTGACTCCATTGTGGCCAATGATGAAGTGAACTTCTCCAGAATGAAGGTAGTCAGCTCCTATAGGATCACGCCAGCGGGCAGGTCCCCGAGTACAAGACACTGGCAAGCAACATACTCCCGGCTTTCGTTTCAAGGTGCAAGTCAAGCGCACTGACATGCAACATGGAGCCACCGAGGACACGCAGAGGCACCTCACGCCATGGTTGGAGGTTGGCTGGGGCATGGCGGCGGTTCCTCACCATGCGTGGAGCTCCAGTTTGCACAAGAGCCGGAAGCTCCCCGATGTCGACGATGTGGACCTGCAGCGTTAGACGCGACGACGTGTGGTGTAACGCTCAACTGGCCACCGAAACTGGGCGGCAGGTTCTCCCTCTGTAACACCGAAGAGGACAAGTCGGCATCGGTGTTAGGTAGAAGGCAGGCTGTCAAGCTGCCTGTCAATGAGCTGCACTTCTCAGTTGCAGCTTCGAGAAGGTTCTCCAGAATTCCTTATTCGTTAGGTGTTTTCTCCAACATGTGGGTGTCGTGGACAATTCAGCCAAGAGCAGCAATGAGCCGGCCACTTCATTCCGCGTACGTAGTGTCGGGAGTTTGAGAGGCGACGTGGAGGCATAGACGCCTTCCCCGGACGGTTCTCGTAGCGCCAGCAGGTGAGCGGCTGACGATGAGGCTTGGATGCCGTCCCTGCCGTAATGTAATTCTTGCGGCGGCAGACTTACGGTTTTCATACAAGGAAGCGAAGAATGCCACTCCGCAAAGCTGAAGGTGGACGAGCACAGGTTCAGGTGTCGTACTGCGCAATTGAAGAGGAAGCAGACACAGAAACAGCACCCTTACTACGGGCTGGCTGTTCCACTCTCCGCTACATCTACATTACACTTCTTACATCGGATACCTTACGCTTATTAATCAACTTTGAAAGCTCTGTCAGTTCTGTTTTGTCTGTTGAAATTGAGGCTTTCATGCTTCGACGTTTTGTAATGAGGTTCTTTGTCTCCTCGGACAGCTTGGCAGTGTCCTGTCTAACTATCGTACCTGTAACTTGCACTCTACAGTCCGTGATGATGCTCGTCAGATTACCATTCATCACGTCAAGGTTTACGCTGGTTTCTTCGATAGGAGTCGAGTACCTGTTCTTAAGCGAGACTTTGAATTGATGTGATTTCTCTTTCAGTGCTAGCTGATTGATTGGCTTCTTGCGTATCACTTTCTGTCGTGTCTTCTTCAATTCTAGTCGAGTTTCAACCGTACCATTCTATGGTCACTGCATCATACCTTGTGAAGCATTTTCACACCCTGCAGGATGCGTGGGTGTGCACTCAGCATAAAGTCGATTTTGTTCTTGCTTTCACCATCAGGGCTCCTCCATGTCCACTTTCGTTTCCCTTGTTTTCGGTACAAGGTATTCAAGATCCACTAAATATTGCGTTTTGCAAATTCTACTAATAACTCTGCTCTGGCCATTCTAGTACTGATGATGCCATAATATCTTACTGCCTGGTCTCCAGCCTGCTTCTTCCCTACCTTGGTTTTGAAGTCGCCCATCAATATAGTATACTGTGTTTTTACCTTACTCATTGCCAATTCCACGTCTTCGTAGAAGCTTTCAACTAACGCTGCATCATGACTTGATGTAAGTGCGTAAGCATGTACCACCTATAAAAGACAGGGACGGATGGCATGCCTGCCTTCTTCCTCTACGTTTATTCCCACCCTCAATTCTAATGATGATAGTAGGCGCGCAGTGCAAAGCGATCTTCGTCTTTCTTTTTCAACATCTTCCCACCCACAAGAAAGAAGCAAAAACTATAGTATGACGCACAAGCGAAAAGAATGGGGTGGCACAATACAACACAACACTGCCGAGCCACCGCACTGGCTGGGCGGTAGATCAGATTCACGTCCCTTGTACGATGCAGTCCCATTCCCTTCGTTCGCTGGCTGCAGAATAGTCAATGTGTGATGCACTAAATGCCTGGCACTATCTCCCACATGACGTTCACAAGTAAGTTTCGCACGCACTTTAGGGATTGGTTCGGTAGAGTCAATCAACCCCAGTTTGCAATATGCGAAATTCGAGTGGTTTCAATAAAAGTCGCTCTTCCTGCATGTGGTCGGTACTTGCATGTGGTTAGGTCACTCGATGCCTAATGTTTTCCTGGTATGAAGGGGTGTGTTTGGATGTCTTTGTGTGCTCTTACTTTTCTTGCTTACAGGCCTTCTTTGGTTCTCGCATGAGTTGATTGCCATTTCATGCTTTTCCTGAATTCCTCTCCTTTTCATGCAGCTGATTTCTCCTTCAAAGGTATCAGGTGCTTTCGTGTGATTTTTCTGTCCTGTATGCTTTTAGCATGATGGCTGCGTCTCTTCCATCGCACACTGTGGAAGTGCAGACTCTCCATCAGACTTGTCATGTTGATGGCTGAGATGACGATTTGATTGGTTCGTATTGATTTTATTTCTTGGGATCTCGGACGGTATTTGCGTGTTCGCTCTCCCGTGAACTTCGAATTTTCCGACGTTTTGTCCTCTTTCATTGACACACTTTGGGGCTTTTATAGCAATGGAGTCGGATCTGTCGAGAGCTTCAATAACAGAACAGCTGGAATATCTTCAACGCTACATATAGCGCAACAAACTACGAGACACAACTTTTGGCCGAACATTTAAAGCTGGTTTCAAAGCACTTCTGTTCAATCGAAGCGGATCCTGCCTCTTTCTCATCTTCACCACCACTTACTCTGAGCATAACATTGCTTGAGCCATGTTGCGAATCACCCATGTAACTCTTACACTGACCGTTTCCTCTCTCTTGCCGTCTTCGGGCATTCTTTCACCGTGCAGAGAAGTCAAACTCGGCTTAGACCTAGTAACTGAACTTTCCGTAAGTTGTGCAAGCGCACACAGCGGCCTCCTTTCCAGTTCCTCTGATCGAAGCTGCAGATCCGATAAGGTTTTTAAGGTGTAAAAATCAAAGCGTTCACAATTTTCAACGTAGCTTTTTAGTTCTTCAATAGGTATAACGTCATAAATATGACGGTCAAATTTCAGCAACTCCTGCCTCATTGATTCAAGATATGAGCAACATTCCTTAAGCTTGCCGTTTTTGGGATGCTGCAGACAAAAAATACTACGTCAATTTCTTTCAAGGCTTCTGTAATAGCTGCGCGCAATGAAATTCTGGTATTCTGGAGTCGCATCAGGTCATCGTCAATCGTTATGTCTGTCTTATTTGCACTCCTCGGTACACCTGACTTATTCGTCAAAGTCAACATTGTTGACGCGGCGCATTTTAATCCAAAGGTAGGGCCTTGAAAACTACTCTCACTGAAAGGGTTCAGCGTTTCGACTTCAAGACTGTCATCGCGCAAACACGGTGGGTCTAGCAGGGAATAGCAGGCTTAGAGGACTAGGCGTGCAGGTTAGGTGTCATCGTCGTAAAATTTCATTGTCCAGGCCTCGCAAGCTTCGTAGCTGTCGCTTAGAGGACTAGGCCTGCAGGATGGGTGTCATCGTCGTAAAATTTCATTTTCCTGGCCTCGCGAGCTTCGTAGCTGTCGCCGAAACGAAAATTAAGTGAATGGGCAGACATGCCATGAGAATCTCCGAGGGCTGGGCTGACAGGACCCAAATTTCCTCTCTTCATGGACATCGTAGCCTTGCGAACCTCGGGTCGCCATTTTGAAGGACAAGGGCACACCAGACCCAAGGTAATCATGATGGGCGCCCGCCCGGAGAACCTCCAGGTGACGGACGTGCTTCCTCGGTCCATGAGTGGTCGTCTAGTTCTCAGTTCAAGCTGCGGTAGTATTCCTGGGTTTCACGGCACCAAATATAAAAGACAGAGACGGACGGCATGCCTGCCTTCTTCTACGTTTAATCTCATCCTCAATACTAATGATGATAGTAGGCGCGCAGTGCGAGGCTATATTCGTCTTCCATTTGCAACACCATCTCATATCTCTTATTGAGTTTAGTTACAATACCTACTCCCCTTCCAATAATACTATAGTATTCCTCTATGTTACCAGCTACACTTCTGTGGATAAAGAACCCCACGCCCAGTTCTATTCCGTCAGCCAAACCACGATAGCGAAGGACGTGCCAATTCTGTAGCACTGTATAGAACTCATCTGTCCTAACCTCACTGAGCCCTATTACATTCCATTTCACACCTTCTAGCTCCTGGAATATTACAGCTAGGCTTGCCTCACTAGATAAGCTTCTAGCGTTACACGTTGCCAAGTTTAACGTATATATGTGCATTAAACGTGAGGGCGTCAGTCGGTGCCGTCTGTAGTCATGACTGCGAGATGCACGTTAAAAAGCTCCACTTATGCTCGTCATAGCTAGAGTCTAGAACTCGCTCTCATGGCTACAGACGACGCTGACAAACGCTCCTACGTTTAATGCACGCTTATATCCACGAAAGTGGACGGGGGTAGCTCAGGGGGTAAAGCATTGGACACGATGTTCGAAGGTCGCAGGTTCAATTCCTGTTCACGGCAAGTTACCTTTTCGTCCACTTTTTTCTTCACATTTCTATTGCAATTACATCTAAATGATATTGTGCCTTGCAAAGGAAGCGAGCTCTTAAAAGTACACCTTTCGTTTTTTGGTTAAAAATTAGTTACTTGAAAACGCTGAAGTTGCATTAAAGGTATCCAATGTGGCATATAGAAAATACAACAGTAGCGAAAGGTTTCACATGCCAATTGTTCCTTACAATGATCCTGGTTTTCAGATCAGCAGGGAACTTCATTTTTTTAAGCATCTGCAGTGATTGCGTAGGTTTGAGCTTGCAAAGTCAGCAATTGTGAGGGCTGCTTGCTTCCTCTTTTCTGTACGTACTTCAATCTGAAAATATTTCCTTGTAACTATGAAGTTTTCAAATATTACTGCGCAACAGGAGTGGGTCATTTCACTGGCCTTCTGGTGAATTATTATCAGCCACAAAAAGCAGCCTTCGTACAACTTTTCGCCCTTTGTTTAAAACACGTTAAAGATAATCAGACTCGTACATAATTATAGCATTTTACTTTCGAGCAGCGTAATGCTGTACATGCTTGCTTAAGGTGGTTTAACATCATCTTGGCTTAAAGGCCCGTGTGAGCAAATACTTTTGCAACATATGTGTATTGAACATCTTCCTGTTTGTGGGATATATATCACATCTCACTGCCAGCAAGAGGGACCGCAATTGACCAAGTGCCATCGGCCACTTGTAGCTTCTAGTCCCTTGACACGTGAATAATGCAAGCTAAAAAGCTTCGTAGCTTTTTTGAGTACCAGTTATTCTCTAGGTTTTTGCCGCACACATGTGAAGTGGCGCCCCGCCGCGGTGGTCTAGTGGCTAAGGTACTCGGCTGCTGACCCGCAGGGCGCGGGTTTGAATCCCGGCTGCGGCGCATGCATTTCCGACGGAGGCAGAAATGTTGTAGGCCCGTGTGCTCAGATTTGGGTGCACGTTAAAGAACCCCAGGTGGTCTAAATTTCCGGAGCCCTCCACTACGGCGTCTCTCATAATCATAGAGTGGTTTTGGGACGTTAAACCCCTCATATCAATCAACTAACGTGTGAAGTGGCAATTCGCAATGGTTGTATACACTTAACGCTGTATCAATAGGAGTGAAGGCCCTTCCACACGCTATGAACACAGCCCCGCCGCACGTGGCGGGACACCTGCCGCACGCAAGCGGACAGCGGAAGAGCAGATCGGCGCCAAAATCTAACACAGGAGCAAAGTAGCGGCTATTAAGCGTACTCTGGTTGGCGCGACGCGACTGTTGTTAGGCAGGCAGTCGTTCCTCGAGCAATCACAGCTACTGTTTTCGAGGTCACCAATCGCCAGCAACAGCAGACGACGACGCTGACATGTTCTTGAACATGCGGGCTAAAGCCTGCGTTTTTATAATAAAATCAAGGTTTTTGCAAATTTCGCCCTATGTGTTGCGTAGCTGTGGTCATCTGTATTTCAGGGATACTACGCGCACCCCTTTTGTTGTTGTTACTACATACAACTCGTATCGCTTGGTTGCATTCGGCCAATGCCTTGGTTCGGCTAGACGGTGATATATGATTTACTCCATTGAAAGCTTGCTGCAGTGGGCGAAAACGCTCACAAGTACTTTTTGTGACAATAAGAAGTGCGCAATGACACGGCAGCGGCAATGCACGTTCTGCTGCCGCGAAGTTATCTACAGGGTGATTGATGATTGATATGGGAGTTTTAGCTACCCAAAACCACCATATGATTATGAGAGACGCCGTAGTGTAGGGCTCCGGAAATATTCACCACCTGGGGTTCTTTATCGTGCACCCAAATCTGAGGACACGTGCCTACAACATGTCCGCCTCCATCGGAAATCAGCCGCCCTTACAGGATGATTCCAAGTAATATTGAACAAAGCATGGCTAGTGGGCCTCTTCAATTTCTTTAAAATTTTGTATATTGTCGTCTTATAAGTGGAAAGATGAAGTCTACATTAGGTTTTGCTGTAAAATTTTTTTTCGAAGCCCAGTCAATCTATAATCACGAAGAGGTACAAGGTCACGCTTACCTGCTCCGCTGTTTTTTTTTATTTCATGATGAATTACACAAAATATAATAAACCTACCTAACTCAATTTTTATCCAAATATAGGCGTAGTTGTGCCTACGCTCAAGTATATTTTGATTCGTTGAGTGTACATTTTTTATCAAAATTTTCTAATGTGACATAAAAACATATTTTTATTGCCTAGCTTGCAGGACTTTATTTCTAAAAGGGCCTATGACAGAGCGGTAAAAATTCATCATTACGTCGTCAACGTGCTTATTTATAAAACTGCCAAAGCCTATATTTTAATAAAACTTCTGAAAACTTCAAGAAAAGAGCATGCACAGAAAATTTCTGACGAACCAGGTGGTCTAAATTTCCGGAGCCCTCCACTACGGCTTCTCTCATAATCATATAGTGATTTTGGGACGTTAAACCCCACATATCAATCAATCAATCAAATTTCTGACGAAGAATAAAGCAAAATGCCATTTTTGACATTTTTTGTACTTTCCCAACTTATTCTCCCCCCCATCAGCTTTCACAATCAATTGAAACAGGTTGCATAATATGGTTTGATTCGCAGTTACGGCTAGTCAAATAATGCGCTTGCGCAAAGATGGGCAATTGTATATCGGACTTCCTGTCCCATAGGTGGGAACTGCAGGCCTACACTTCCGTTTCTTAAAAGGCAAGCAGCACTCAAATAGCTGCCGACTGCATTGAGGACGCCAATTTTGAAATGGTTTGATAACAGGAGTGGCCATGAGTGCGCGAATCATTTTCTTCAAGACTCATTGAGTCCTAAAATTCCCTAAAATGTGATACTTTTAACACTGAACGCCACCTAACTTTATACTAACACACCGCATGCCAATGGAATTGCTGCAATGCTTAAGGCATACGATGATTCATTCTTCGAGAGACCTATCGATAAAAATCCATGCAATTGCTATTGAAGCTTATCCTTGAACTCAATAACATTCGATATAACAATTGTCATTACGTTCTGATCAGCTGCACATTATTGTGGCCGGGGGTTGACCAGAATCCCACCGCTGCCACCAGTTGTTGAGGCCGGAGGTAGACCAGAATTCTACAGCTGCTATTTGTTGTTGAGGTCTTGGGACTTCGCCGTTACCGGCATCAAGGGACTCGGGAGAAAGACGCCGAGCATGAATAGACTTATGAGGAAAACTGTACAGAGGTTTATTCTAGATATTTACAAGTAAGCATTTCTCGCCACACGGTGAACATCTATACAAAGATGTCGTCCTACATCATGACGATCTTGTCGAAGCGCTTTCTCAGGAGCACGCTGCCGCTTTTTGTCCCTTCGCAGTCTTTAGACGCCAGGCCTAGGGAAACGAGGAAATAAGTTTTCACCCAAGCAAGTCACCACTGTTGAAGGTCATTTTGCCGGTACCCCCCTCCCCCCCCCCCCCACACACACACACAACCCAAAAATGTAGTGTTCTGGCCACGCGGTCGCATCAGGGGAATCATGCAGCCAGCAAACGGGATGTAACGAATCCGTCGTGTCGCTGCTCTGGCCGACCACCCACACTGTCGAACGGTGGTGGCAGGCCAGGCAACTTCAACGACACGTGCTGGGTCATCTGGCGTTGATTTGAGTGTCAGTGACCTCTCAGCCAGAGACACACAGCATGGTGGTCCGAGGTCCGTCTTCAGCGGAAACTCGGCGTCACGGCCTCAGTGTACGAAGACGCCACGTGTCGAATTTTCGCGCCGGCACAAGCGACAGCAGTGCTGCGTGGAGTAATTACAACCACACAGCTCCCAATAGATGAAAAACGGCCGGTAGTCTTCGCGTTCCTCCTTATCGGCGGCTGCCTTTCTTCCGCCTCGGTGCCCGCGGCAAAGGCAGGCTTTCCGATCACAACAACGTCAACGGGAATATGAATGGTCCCTACTTATACTAACATTTTCATTGACATTCTGAAGAATGATTACCTGTCCAGCAATTACCTGCAGATTTTGTTTTATAGGCAGTTTATAGATGGTATATTGCTAATTTGAACGTATCCGGAGGACACGCTCTTAAAGTTTATGGATGGATTCCATAATTTCCATTCGTCAATCAAGCTTTTCCTCAAATATTTGACAAGTTCGCTTAACTTTCTGGATGTCACTGTCACGCTTTTCGAAAGAAAAATGCTCACAAAATTATACCGCAAACCTACTGATACAAACCGGCTTCTACACTGACAGAGCAGCCATGCGCGACATTGCAATCAGGTATACTTTATAGTCAGGCTCATTGTTTTAAGCGATTGTGTTCCGACCGCGAAGATTTCTTAGCTAATGGCGAGCAACTTGAAAGCGCTTTCATTAAACGGTGGTATCCACTTGACTGGGCCGATGACGCTATATCGAGCAGACCAACTGAGTAGAGCCAATATTCTTAGCGGAAAACAACATGCTGGCAGTAATCTCGTATTAATTTAGTCGGCATAAGTGCCAAAGGTTTATTTTATACTCAAACGCCACCACAACATCCTTGCCCAAAGTGAGCATCTGAAAAATATCTTTCCTGGACCACCTCGCATAGTTAACGGGCGCTCGAAGATCTCCGCGATATGTTAACACCGTCAAAATTTAACGAACGCACAACATTTGGTTGTGCATCATGCAAGAAACAACGCTGAAAGGCTGGTCTACATATAAAACCACCGAGGAAGTCGTTAGATGCTCGAGTGCGCCGTCTGCCAAAAACAATATATTGGCTAAACAGAAACGTCGTTCCAAATACGCTTCAACAATCATAGATCGCATACGAATACGCTACCTAACCTCTCGCTCTTAAAACATATTCGCTTACCAAAGCACTCTTTCGAAAAAAAAAACAGTCACTATACTTGTATCGGGCTTTAATTCCCATAACGGTCGTGAAATCCGCGAATCGTACCTCCACTGTGAATTCAACACCGCGCCATCAGGTATAAGCGAAAGAACAGGCGCACTTTCTAGCTTGCCCACCAAGCATTGTCAGCCTTAACTCTTCCAAGCAGAGATGCTGGTATTGCTTTGAATTTGGAATTTTATTGCAAAGGTCATGATAAAAGATCACAAATAACACATTGCGCGCAGGAAAAAAATTACGACTTATAGCAAAGCTCCTAGAAGTGGTCACCGCTGATGACCACCGTGCCGAAAAAGCCCATGCTTCGCACATAAGTAACAAACAGTCGTAGTCAATGTAGCAGCATAATTTGCGCTTTGCATAGAGGCAGTCACTTCTTGTGGAAGGCCGAAGAACAGCTTTTTTCTTTCGGAATTCTGAGTGGCATGTTTGACACATCTAAATTGTTCGAGATGAGTGTGCATCAGTTTGCGCATCTTCGTGCTTGGCTGATGGGGTGACTCTGTTGTGCGAATGATGATGTCGACAAAGGGTTTGAATTTCTCCAGTTTGGTGCCAAAAGACGACTTAAGTTTATTTGTAGGGCGTATAAGAGCTTCGGCAGTCATCTGCCGGACTAAATTTCTTCTGAAGTTTTTCAAGGTCATTTTTAAGGCGCAAGCATGTTCCCTAAAAATAACGAATGCGTTGACAACACTGGAGCCAAGAAAGTGAAAAAACTTGCGTGATTTCTAATCCACCTCATACTGCCCTTTCATCTGATCGAACTTATCAATAAAATTCATGTTGTATTCTTGAAGTGCTGCAGGGCAGCTCACCTTGGTGATGGCTCCGTCTGTCTCTTTTCTGTTTACTTCAACTTCGTTGGCAGGGTCGTGGAAGTTTGACAAGAGGTGAACTGTTCGCTTATCTCGCCACTTGAAACAGCAGAGTTTGTCCTTGCTCACTGAGTAGTCAGTATCTCTCCACTTCTCGTCCGGTTTTAGATTAGGCAAGTGCTTCCTGCTGGCATTTACTGTGCCACAAGCATATATCCCGGCTTCTGCGAGATCTCTCAGCAGGTAACAACTGATGAAAGTGTTGTCGAAGAATACGCGGCGGTGCTTTCCACCCAAATCATCAACAAGCGTTTTTACAACATGTGCACTCTTTCAACAATACATTTACAGTATAAATTTTAAACTTGTGATTGTAGCCTGTTAGCACAGAGTATCCAAACTTCGTAGCCTTTTTTTACCGGAATTTTTTTTTCAGCATATACCGCTTTGGAGAACTTCTACCTTTGAATTTTATTACATATTCGTCGATCGCTAAATTTTCTGTCGGCAGGTAGTGCTGACTAAATGTGAAAATTTCCGACAAAAGCGGACGTACCTTGTACAGCTTGTCAAAAGTTGGACCGTTTTTCTCCAGCTGCAAACAGCCGGAGAGGAATGGAGAGGAGCTTTTAGGTGAAGATGGGACAGAAGCCACCTAAATCTGTTCACAGTCACGACTTTTGAAATGAGTGGGTCATTTAAACCAGATGCGCTGCTCCAGCAGTCATGATAACTTGGACTCTTTTTAAATCCAAAATAAGGCCCAAGAACGCACGCATTTATTCCTCCGTTGTGGGAACGTTGCGCTTTAATATTCGTCTCAAAACACTCTTGTCAATCTACTAAAGCGTCCAAAAAAGACTAAAAACACTAAATGAGGTGATATTATTGGTGGCGGGTATGTTAAGAGAAAGTCCGCAGTCACGTGAAAACATCAGCGGTGGAGACATCCGATACTAAGTCTTCCACACGGGACCTTTTTTGTAGTGTGAGCACTGCGAGGGTAGTTTCTTGACCTGCTTCGGTGTCCGATGAGTCACTGACACATTCAGTTGCTTGTGGAGCCACGGATTCTTTTTCGGGAGAGTGATTGTAGTTATCCTCTTCCGGGCCGAATTCGCCGTCACTTGAGCTGTCACTTCCAGCATAGCTGTGATTGTCGGACAGAATATCTTGATATCGAACTGAAAGAATGTCATGAGCAAAAAAAATTATTATATTTTGAATTTTCTTCGTCCAGTCAGAGAGCTCCCCTCCCGTAGCCCTTGCATGCACGGTGGTCAGCGTCGGTAAACACTCTGAATAAAGTCACTGTACAGAATGAAATTGATCCGCAGCGCATTTTTACTATAGCACAGCCAGTAAAAAATACTCTTCCGCTGCGGGTTACACACACACACACACACACACACACACACACACACACACACACACACACACACACACACACACACACACACACACACACACACACACACACACACACACACACACACACACACACACACACACACACACACACAATTCGCGTGCAAGCTAACATACCTTTGCGCCCGTAGAATCTTTTCGGGTCCGGCGCAGGAGGCGGCATGCTTGTTGCAAAACTTTTTTTTTGGCGAAAAAAAAAAGCGCCTTGAATAACTAGCGCTGTCTGGCGCATTTTGAGAAAAGAATAACAGGGAAAAGAAAACAACTGTTTGCTCGCTGAACGTCTAGATGTCACTGCTAAAAACGTTGAAAGCACGGTGGTTAAAAGAGTAGGTGATCACTGTGCCGGAAGGAGTTAGCCCACGGCTTGTTGCGTCATCGGTTAAGCTTGTTGGATACCGTCTGTAATGCCTCTTTTATTGTGTATATTTATGTATCCTAGTTTTACAGTTACTTGCGTTGATCAATCGCAGCCGTTACCATGAATATGGATGCAATAATGTATTTGAACATGCATCCCCCAATAAAAGCATCAAATACTCAACTTATGCATACCACAATGACTGAGCTGGGTATGTTACGCAAAAGCTGACTGTAATATCACGTGGTGATTTGATATTTTGATGTTTGCATTGTAGTTATGTGATTATTTACTTCTGGTTGCTATGGAGTTATGCTGTGTGTGCGAAGAAGTGATTTCTGTTGTTTAGTGTTATATATATTGTGGGCGCTGACTGTGTTGTTCATCATCTTCACCTGCGCATACAAATCATCGTGATCATCATCGTAGTCTCTCGCCGCGTGTTCGGTTGCTGGCTCTCGCACCTGTGTTGGAAAATACAACGTCGCTCCCTCGTACCTGACGTCGTCTCACAAGTGGTGGAGCGTGCTGTGATTCCCACGTCTTCGTGCTCTACTGGTCACCCCTGGAGCTCCGGTCTGGTCAATAGCTGTGGTTTCCAACAGTGATGGCGCAAAATGACGCACCACTTCCTGCCGCCTTCGTCCCATCTGCTCAGTCTGCTGGGCCTCACCACACCGTGAGTACCTCGCAGCGAGACCCTCCAGTGTTTTCTGGCCTTCGCGGTGAGGACATAGATGAAAGGCTGGACAGTTATGACCACACCAGTGCTTGCAATCATTTGGATGAGGCAAACAAGTTGCGCTATGTTCCATTTTATCTCAACGAGGTCGCTAAGACGTGGTATTACAACCACGAACGCGACTTCACTGATTGGTCAGCATTCACGGGTCAGCTGCGTCATATATTCGGCACTTCTGCAGGACACTCTGAGGTAGCGAAACAGAAGCTTGCTCCCCAGATCCAGGGGCCCCACAAATCGTACACGTCGTACATTGAAGAGGTCCCGGCTCCCTGCCACTGCGCCCAAAGTGACATGTTGGAGGCCGATCGTATTCGTCATGTACTGAAACGCACCAAATTCGTTGCCTTAACTGTTCTTGTCATGCAGAGCCCGACAACAGTTAAAAAATCATTACCACCTGTCATCGCCTGGACACACTCTACTCAATGCGGCTTCCACACGCGTCCTGTGACACTCGTCTTTGGCGAGCAGAAGCTGCAGGCTCTAATTTGCACCATAGTGAGAGAGGAACTTCACAGTCTTGCTCAGGCCAGGGCACCTACTTCATCTGTCCGCTAACCCCTTCATAACCTGCGGGAAATTATCAAGGATGAATTGGCGTCGATGACGAGCGTCGCACGGGCCCCGCCACCGGCGCCCCTAAATGTGCCTACGTATGCCGAAGTCGTCTCACGGCCTTCTGCACCAACTCCACCTGTACCTGCGGACGTCCTATACGGCCATTGGGCCGTGATGGCAGCCAAGGCACCACTATAGTCACACTTACCTGCCTGGTGCTCTACGCGCCCTGTATGCTGCTACTGTGGCGTACGAGGACACATCTCCCGCTTTTGCCGCCAGCACCAGCATGAGCGACGAGGTTATTCTTCGTACGAGAGTTACTGTGCTCTAAGGTCCGACCCCTACGTTCCAGGAACCTACATTCCCTCGTCACGGCGTTCGCCTTCACCTCCTTTGTCCCACGGTGACCCTCGTTCTTCCCACTCACCCCACCGTCGTTCACCGTCGCCCTTCCGCCGTACTACTTCGCCTTTACGTTCTGCCCTGATCCCCCTCGACAGCCGTAGGAAAACTAGGAGCTGCAGTTTTTGGCGGAGAAACTGCGTGTCATCGAGGTGTCACGATTCCTTCTACGCGCCCTGCAAATATACTGACAGTTTGTGTAGAAGGCATTTCGGTGGTTACACTAGTGGACACTGAAGCCACCATTTCGTTCATTGATTGCGAACTATGTCATCGTCTGCGAAAAGTTCAAACTCCATATGTTGGTCCGGTGTTATGTGGTGCTAATGACAATGGAATTCACCCGATTGGACAATGCAGTGGTCGTGTTGTGATCGACGGAATTCGCCACCATATACAACTTGCTGTGCTTTCTTCATGTGCGCATCCGATTATATTGGGCTGGGACTTACTGTCAGCTGCTTCCGCTGTCATTTAGTTTGGTCTGCCCGTTATTCGCATTATGGACACAGAACATTCTAGTGCTTACGATTTCTCGTCGCCTCACCTCACCTTGTCGCAGCTGCAGATTTTGTTCTGCCCCCGGCAAATGTATCCTCACCGTTAGGTCGAGCGATACCATTGACGATGACGCAGTGGTTGTCCCTGATCAGCGCTGCATTTTCTGAGGAATCACCATCGCATGTTGTTTAGTGTGGTTTTCGCGCGTTCATGCCAATCTCACCGTCTACTACATGACGACAGAGCCACAATTACAGCAAGAAGGGTATACTGTTGCCAGCCTTATCGACATAGCACTGGTATGTGTCGTCACTGTATTGTCTCCGTCGTCAGACATTAAGCGTACGCCACCAGGCTCATCTAATGCGCTTGAAGCCACTTTGAGTCCATATCTTACTCCATTGCAAACTAATGACTTAATGGCCCTTTTAACGAAACACCAGACTTGTTTTCACGTTTGTTTGGATGGCTTGAGTCAAACTAGAGCGGCCTCTTATCGCATCGCCATAGGCGGGTCTGGTATCATTCGCCGTCGCCCTTACCGCGTGTCGCCTTCAGAACGCAAGGTTATCGAGGAACAAGTCAATGACACTGTCGCGTGCAACGTTATCAGGCCTTCAGCAAGCCCTTAGTCTTCTCCTGTTATCTAGTTAAGAAAAAGGAGGGATCCGTGCGACATTGCGTTAATTACAGGATACTAAACAAAATTACCAGGAGGGATGTATGTCCTATGCTTCTGATTGACGATGCCCTTGACACCTTACAGGGTGCAGAATACTTTTCAAGCCTCGACCTACGAACGGACTATTGGCCGATCCCGATGTATGAGCCTGATAAAGAGAAGACAGCATTTGTTACTCCTGATGGTTTTTTCGAATTCAATGTGATGCCTTTTGGGCTCTGCAATGCCCCAGCCACATTTCAGCGAATGATCGATACGCTGCGGCGGGGCCTAAAATAGAAGGCCTGTCTTAGTTACCTTGACGACATCGTCATCTTTTCATCCAGCTTCTCGCAGCACCTAGAACGTCTAGACGAGGTACTCACATGTGTTAGCTAAAGCTGGTCTTGAGCTAAATACCAAGAAGTGTTGGTTTGCGAGCTGGAGCATCAAAGTGCCAGGCCACGTTGTCAGCAAGCTTGGCATTGAACCTAATCCCAACAAGGTGGCCGCTGTGCTGCACTTTCCTTAGCCCACCACGCTAAAAGCCCTTCGCTGCTTCCTCAGCTTACCTCTTACTACCACCGGTTTGTCCATGATTTCGCCAGTATCACGGCTCCTTTTCACAAACTCGTGACCACAAGTGAATCATTTATTTGGAAAGATGACTGTGAAGCTGCTTTCCAGAACTGAAGCAATGCCTGATGTCAGGGCCTGTTCTTCGCCATTTTGATCCCACAGCCCCTACTATATTACACACTGACGCAAGTGGGCAGGGAATCGGCGCTGTCCTGCAGCAGCGTGACTAGGCTTCGCAAGAGCAAGTCGTGGCTTACGCGAGCCGTACTCTCTCTCTAGCGGAACGGAATTACAGCTTTGTATGACCACCGCTTCACGATCGTCACGAATCATCATGCGCTCTGCATGTTGGAAATGGTGTCAGCGCTGACTGCGTAGTTAATCATCTTCACCTGCACATACAAAGCATCGTGATCATCATCGTAGTCTTTCGCCGCGTGTTTGGTTGGTGGTTCTCGCTTGTGTTGGAAAATACAACGGTCGCTCCTTCGTACCTGACATCGTCTCACAATATATATATATATATATATATATATATATATATATATATATATATATATATATATATAGGAAGACGACAAACGTACGAAACGCAGTTTTTACTAACGTTTCGGCAGGTGGGCCTGCCTTCGTCGGAGTAAATGATGAGAGGCCGCGCAGGGCCTATTTGGGCGGCTGGCTCCAGTATCACGAGCATGCGTAATTTTTCGATTTTCATGCTAAGTTGCAGATCAAGAATACAAGTGAATCGATAGATGTGATTGTATGAAATACACGTGACATTTCACAATAGTCATATGGCATATCTTACATACATGGTAAATTGTGTGCATCGAAGCAGGTTTATAAGACAGCACTAAAAAATAAAAAATAAAATAAAATTGGATGAATAGAAACACGCGCTGCGCAGATTCATACAGGGTACCAAAGGACACATAATTCTTGCATGAGAACACAAATCTCTAAGGATAATCTATGAAATGAGCAAAATAAGAAGTGAATAAACAGAAAATTGAAAAGGCAAAGTTGATAAAAAATATATATAATAACTCAATACAAGAATTTTCAAAGGTATGCATGACATAGAAAGGAGACAATGTGTACGCAATAATACGAAAATAGCTGAACAAGCACGGCAGACATCCACCAGTCATTGTTAAGTGTATTAACGAACTAAGGCAACATGCTAGTAAGTGTTCCCGGGCTTTCGTTCATTCCGTTTGAGAGAGTTTGGAATTTATGGATAAGGAATGACTCTCTAATTTCGCGATCATGGTGTGTCTTGAAACCAGATTCAATTATTGTGGCTTGGATGTTACTGAAGGAATGACCTGTGTCGGTGACATGTCTTGAAATTGGTAAGTGAGGAAGGGCATGTACATGAGCTCTATGATTGTTGAATCGGTACCTAAAAGCAGTTTCAGTCTGACCGAGATACTGTAGATGACAAATTGAGCACTCCAGCAGATAAATGGCGTTCTGTGTGTCACAATCGAAATTGCCTCTGATATTTATTTTGAAATCAGTCGCTGTGCTGGTGACACAGGTTGTCGTAGTCATGTGAGCGCACACTTTGCAGCGAGGTTTTTTACAAGGATGGCAACCAACCAGTTGAGTGTTGTCATCACATTTGGTTTTAGACGAAGTTAACAAATCGCGTAGATTTTTGCCTCGTCTGTATACAACTCGTGGTGGTTGTGGAAAGGCTCTTGTAAGGCGTTCACTCTGCTGAAGGATGTTGTGGTGTTTTCGGAGAATACTTGTGACATTAGGCGCCGATGCATTGTGTGTTAAAACTAGGTTTACTTCTGAATGACTATTAAGATTTTTCTTGGTTTTGCAGAGCGCTGTGCGTTCTAATGCGTCGGCCCGCCTCACCGCATCATCGATTAACATAGCTGGATATTTCTGTTTAAGTAGAGCACTGCGTAGTTCTGTACAGTTGGCGTTAAAGTCGGACTGTTCGGAGCAAATTCGCTTAAAGCGTAACGCCTGGCTATATGGTATGCTCAATTTGCAATCCCTCTTGTGGCTACTTTCAAAATGTAAGTACCGGTGCCTGTCAGTGGGCTTGCGGTACAGTTTTGTGGTCAATTGCGTACCATGGATACATACTGTAACATCGAGGAAGTCAATGGTGCTTGGTGAGTATGAGTGTGAAAAGGATATGGAGGGATGAACATTGTTAAAAGCGGAAATAAAAGACAAAAGTGTCGCTTCTCCGTGTGGCCAAATTATGAAAATGTCGTCAATGAATCTCTTGTAGTAAAAGGGCTTCAACGAACGACTCGACAGGAAGTTGTTCTCGAGGATTCCCATGAAAATATTTGCGTAATTGGGCCCTATTTTTGTACCCATAGACGTACCGCTGACTTGGACATAATGCACTCCATTAAACTCAAAGTTATTGTATTGTAAAATCATTTGCAACAGTATAGCCAAAGTGGAGCTATCAATTGGCTTATCAAGAGTGGAGTGATCATAAGCCTCAGTCACGGCGCGTATCCCATCCAGGTGAGGTATGTTCGTGTAAAGAGATGCAACATCAAGAGTAACAAGAAGAGCGTTGATAGGTACAGTAAGGTTGTTGATGTCTGACAGAAAGTGGGTCGTATCACGTAAAAATGACTGGAACGTGGGAGGTATCTGGCTGATCAGGCTATCAACGTAACGCGATAAGCTTTCTGTTACGGTGCCTATGCCGGAAACAATTGGGCGACCAGGGTTATTTTGTTTATGAATTTTTGGTAACAGGTAGAATCTACCCGCGACTGGATCAAGAGGAATCAGGGAAGTTGCCTTATCACTTATTTTTTTATCCTTTATCAGTGCTTTGATTGTGCTACCTAACGTTTCTTTATATTGCGCAGTCGGATCAGCATCGAGTCGTTTGTAAAACGAACTGTTATTTAACTGGTTGTCAGCTTCAGCGATATATTTAATTGTGTCCATAACCACGACGGCGCCACCCTTGTCCGCAGGTTTGATTGTGATATCAATCCGTTCGCATAGATCTGCCATAGCTTTCAGTTCTAGATTCGATAGGTTTTTCCGAAAAGAACGTCGCTTGTTATAAGCTTCAATGATATCTCGCGTGACCGCTTTAATAAATATGTCAAGGTGTTTGTCTCGTTGAGACGCAGGTGTCCAGCGTTTAAGCGACGGTAAAGCTGTTGGATCATCGGCCGGAGTCACTTGATCGAAGAAGTATTCATGCAATCTCATATTCCGTGCGAAGTTATCTAAATCTTTATACAACTGGAATTCATTGTAGCTGCCACTTGCAGGACAGAAACTTAAACCACGAGATAAAAGGCTTACTTGTTCTTTGGATAAAGTGGCGCTTGAAATATTGACAATGTTATCGGGAACAGGGGTGCGCGTGATTTCCCGGATTGGGGGTAGGGGCGTTGAAATGGGGCGTATTACACCGTCTCTAAGCAACTTCTTGCTTTTATGTGTATCGAGTACGCAGCGTTTCTTTTGTTCATACGTGTTTAAAGACGATGATTCCTCGGGAGATAGGCTATACTGATTGAGCAATTGTTGCTCCCTGTTTATCAAGGATTTCAGTGAAGACCGGTAGTGGTTTAGCACAATGCCTACTAGCTGAAGTGAAGCATTGCCTACTAGCCTACTAGCTGAAGTGAAGCTGTTCGGAGCAAATTCGCTTTAAGCGAATTTGCTCCGAACAGTCCGACTTTAACGCCAACTGTACAGAACTACGCAGTGCTCTACTTAAACAGAAATATCCAGCTATGTTAATCGATGATGCGGTGAGGCGGGCCGACGCATTAGAACGCACAGCGCTCTGCAAAACCAAGAAAAATCTTAATAGTCATTCAGAAGTAAACCTAGTTTTAACACACAATGCATCGGCGCCTAATGTCACAAGTATTCTCCGAAAACACCACAACATCCTTCAGCAGAGTGAACGCCTTACAAGAGCCTTTCCACAACCACCACGAGTTGTATACAGACGAGGCAAAAATCTACGCGATTTGTTAACTTCGTCTAAAACCAAATGTGATGACAACACTCAACTGGTTGGTTGCCATCCTTGTAAAAAACCTCGCTGCAAAGTGTGCGCTCACATGACTACGACAACCTGTGTCACCAGCACAGCGACTGATTTCAAAATAAATATCAGAGGCAATTTCGATTGTGACACACAGAACGCCATTTATCTGCTGGAGTGCTCAATTTGTCATCTACAGTATCTCGGTCAGACTGAAACTGCTTTTAGGTACCGATTCAACAATCATAGAGCTCATGTACATGCCCTTCCTCACTTACCAATTTCAAGACATGTCACCGACACAGGTCATTCCTTCAGTAACATCCAAGCCACAATAATTGAATCTGGTTTCAAGACACACCATGATCGCGAAATTAGAGAGTCATTCCTTATCCATAAATTCCAAACTCTCTCAAACGGAATGAACGAAAGCCCGGGAACACTTACTAGCATGTTGCCTTAGTTCGTTAATACACTTAACAATGACTGGTGGATGTCTGCCGTGCTTGTTCAGCTATTTTCGTATTATTGCGTACACATTGTCTCCTTTCTATGTCATGCATACCTTTGAAAATTCTTGTATTGAGTTATTATATATATTTTTTATCAACTTTGCCTTTTCAATTTTCTGTTTATTCACTTCTTATTTTGCTCATTTCATAGATTATCCTTAGAGATTTGTGTTCTCATGCAAGAATTATGTGTCCTTTGGTACCCTGTATGAATCTGCGCAGCGCGTGTTTCTATTCATCCAATTTTATTTTATTTTTTATTTTTTAGTGCTGTCTTATAAACCTGCTTCGATGCACACAATTTACCATGTATGTAAGATATGCCATATGACTATTGTGAAATGTCACGTGTATTTCATACAATCACATCTATCGATTCACTTGTATTCTTGATCTGCAACTTAGCATGAAAATCGAAAAATTACGCATGCTCGTGATACTGGAGCCAGCCGCCCAAATAGGCCCTGCGCGGCCTCTCATCATTTACTCCGACGAAGGCAGGCCCACCTGCCGAAACGTTAGTAAAAACTGCGTTTCGTACGTTTGTCGTCTTCCTTTTTTCGACTGCATTTCCTACCGGAACCATTGGATTTATCTCTCGCCTATTTCCCTGCTATGGAAATCCGGCAGACAACGTCGAAACGCACTATCTGGAAATATCCGAAGGTCCCAATATCTACAACGGTGTTGGGCGATTCACAGACCAAGTACTTGTTCCAGTACTTCGACCCTCTGCTGCAAGGAACTCCGGCATTCGTAACACAGCCGGGTGCATTTATAAGTGATGTTGAGTCTCTGCTCGACCTAGTTCCTTCCTCGACAAGAACTCTGGTTCTTCATGTCGGTAGCAACGACCTGACAAGAAAAAGTGGGCTAGCAACGTTCCGTTGTTATCGACACCTCCTTGACGTAATTCACGAAGAGCGTCCAGAAATAAGCCATGTATACGCCACGCTTGTCCTGCCACGAGCCACGAATCGACGTCGAAGAAACAACAACACAGTGTTCGTTCACTGTTTCAACCGAGAGGCAAGCCACTTCAACAGCCTATTGCGGAGTTTCTGCAAAGGCTTTAGTCATTTGTCTATTTTGGACCACATGTTCGAGTGGCTACCACCCGGGCGTGTACTGGCCGCTGATGGACTGCACGTGAGCTTTGAGGGCGTCGCGTTGATGTCAAGTCACATCAGGCAGCTGTGCTTCGACTCCCCGGGTGAGGCGAGCTCAACGAGTTGGAGTGACTGTGTTTCTTCGCCCGAGTGCGTTCATGGGCAGACTACGCGAATCAGCCACCAGACCACATCAAAGGCCGTGAATACACGAAAAACGCAACGTGACACAAGGCAATCAAAGAATAACAATCTGAGTACCAATACTCGCTCTTCTGGCATCAAGCCGTCTATGGCAGAGTCAAGAACCAGCACCATGCTCGCCGATTTGAAGTCTACAACTTCTACCAAGCAGCAAGCTTCTGGTCGTGCTTGCGCGTCCCGCAACAAGAAAGACCACTCCTCCGCTGCCCAAAAAAACACGGCGCCAGCTGAGTCTACCCTGCAAGCCCCAGGAAAAGCGGCCACTCCTTCTACGGGATTCAGGTACCCTCTTCGAAAGCAATACTCGGACGTTTTAAAGAGAAAACCTAATAATTGACTACAGCGCTCGTTGTCCAACGATGCGCCTTGGAAGTGTTCTAAAGAATTTCAAAAAATTAGAAAATCTGTAGAAAAACGTATACGTTATGAGCTACATGTGTCCACTCTAGAAGCGTATTTAGCGGCGTCTATTCCACCTAGGGGTTTAAGTCTCTGTCTGCAGCCTGCCACATCAGAGTTATCTGAGTGCAATGCAAAGAAGTGGCGTGAAACACTAAAGAATGCTTCACTTCAGCTAGTAGGCATTGTGCTAAACCACTACCGGTCTTCACTGAAATCCTTGATAAACAGGGAGCAACAATTGCTCAATCAGTATAGCCTATCTCCCGAGGAATCATCGTCTTTAAACACGTATGAACAAAAGAAACGCTGCGTACTCGATACACATAAAAGCAAGAAGTTGCTTAGAGACGGTGTAATACGCCCCATTTCAACGCCCCTACCCCCAATCCGGGAAATCACGCGCACCCCTGTTCCCGATAACATTGTCAATATTTCAAGCGCCACTTTATCCAAAGAACAAGTAAGCCTTTTATCTCGTGGTTTAAGTTTCTGTCCTGCAAGTGGCAGCTACAATGAATTCCAGTTGTATAAAGATTTAGATAACTTCGCACGGAATATGAGATTGCATGAATACTTCTTCGATCAAGTGACTCCGGCCGATGATCCAACAGCTTTACCGTCGCTTAAACGCTGGACACCTGCGTCTCAACGAGACAAACACCTTGACATATTTATTAAAGCGGTCACGCGAGATATCATTGAAGCTTATAACAAGCGACGTTCTTTTCGGAAAAACCTATCGAATCTAGAACTGAAAGCTATGGCAGATCTATGCGAACGGATTGATATCACAATCAAACCTGCGGACAAGGGTGGCGCCGTCGTGGTTATGGACACAATTAAATATATCGCTGAAGCTGACAACCAGTTAAATAACAGTTCGTTTTACAAACGACTCGATGCTGATCCGACTGCGCAATATAAAGAAACGTTAGGTAGCACAATCAAAGCACTGATAAAGGATAAAAAAATAAGTGATAAGGCAACTTCCCTGATTCCTCTTGATCCAGTCGCGGGTAGATTCTACCTGTTACCAAAAATTCATAAACAAAATAACCCTGGTCGCCCAATTGTTTCCGGCATAGGCACCGTAACAGAAAGCTTATCGCGTTACGTTGATAGCCTGATCAGCCAGATACCTCCCACGTTCCAGTCATTTTTACGTGATACGACCCACTTTCTGTCAGACATCAACAACCTTACTGTACCTATCAACGCTCTTCTTGTTACTCTTGATGTTGCATCTCTTTACACGAACATACCTCACCTGGATGGGATACGCGCCGTGACTGAGGCTTATGATCACTCCACTCTTGATAAGCCAATTGATAGCTCCACTTTGGCTATACTGTTGCAAATGATTTTACAATACAATAACTTTGAGTTTAATGGAGTGCATTATGTCCAAGTCAGCGGTACGTCTATGGGTACAAAAATAGGGCCCAATTACGCAAATATTTTCATGGGAATCCTCGAGAACAACTTCCTGTCGAGTCGTTCGTTGAAGCCCTTTTACTACAAGAGATTCATTGACGACATTTTCATAATTTGGCCACACGGAGAAGCGACACTTTTGTCTTTTATTTCCGCTTTTAACAATGTTCATCCCTCCATATCCTTTTCACACTCATACTCACCAAGCACCATTGACTTCCTCGGTGTTACAGTATGTATCCATGGTACGCAATTGACCACAAAACTGTACCGCAAGCCCACTGACAGGCACCGGTACTTACATTTTGAAAGTAGCCACAAGAGGGATTGCAAATTGAGCATACCATATAGCCAGGCGTTACGCTTTAAGCGAATTTGCTCCGAACAGTCCGACTTTAACGCCAACTGTACAGAACTACGCAGTGCTCTACTTAAACAGAAATATCCAGCTATGTTAATCGATGATGCGGTGAGGCGGGCCGACGCATTAGAACGCACAGCGCTCTGCAAAACCAAGAAAAATCTTAATAGTCATTCAGAAGTAAACCTAGTTTTAACACACAATGCATCGGCGCCTAATGTCACAAGTATTCTCCGAAAACACCACAACATCCTTCAGCAGAGTGAACGCCTTACAAGAGCCTTTCCACAACCACCACGAGTTGTATACAGACGAGGCAAAAATCTACGCGATTTGTTAACTTCGTCTAAAACCAAATGTGATGACAACACTCAACTGGTTGGTTGCCATCCTTGTAAAAAACCTCGCTGCAAAGTGTGCGCTCACATGACTACGACAACCTGTGTCACCAGCACAGCGACTGATTTCAAAATAAATATCAGAGGCAATTTCGATTGTGACACACAGAACGCCATTTATCTGCTGGAGTGCTCAATTTGTCATCTACAGTATCTCGGTCAGACTGAAACTGCTTTTAGGTACCGATTCAACAATCATAGAGCTCATGTACATGCCCTTCCTCACTTACCAATTTCAAGACATGTCACCGACACAGGTCATTCCTTCAGTAACATCCAAGCCACAATAATTGAATCTGGTTTCAAGACACACCATGATCGCGAAATTAGAGAGTCATTCCTTATCCATAAATTCCAAACTCTCTCAAACGGAATGAACGAAAGCCCGGGAACACTTACTAGCATGTTGCCTTAGTTCGTTAATACACTTAACAATGACTGGTGGATGTCTGCCGTGCTTGTTCAGCTATTTTCGTATTATTGCGTACACATTGTCTCCTTTCTATGTCATGCATACCTTTGAAAATTCTTGTATTGAGTTATTATATATATTTTTTATCAACTTTGCCTTTTCAATTTTCTGTTTATTCACTTCTTATTTTGCTCATTTCATAGATTATCCTTAGAGATTTGTGTTCTCATGCAAGAATTATGTGTCCTTTGGTACCCTGTATGAATCTGCGCAGCGCGTGTTTCTATTCATCCAATTTTATTTTATTTTTTATTTTTTAGTGCTGTCTTATAAACCTGCTTCGATGCACACAATTTACCATGTATGTAAGATATGCCATATGACTATTGTGAAATGTCACGTGTATTTCATACAATCACATCTATCGATTCACTTGTATTCTTGATCTGCAACTTAGCATGAAAATCGAAAAATTACGCATGCTCGTGATACTGGAGCCAGCCGCCCAAATAGGCCCTGCGCGGCCTCTCATCATTTACTCCGACGAAGGCAGGCCCACCTGCCGAAACGTTAGTAAAAACTGCGTTTCGTACGTTTGTCGTCTTCCTTTTTTCGACTGCATTTCCTACCGGAACCATTGGATTTATCTCTCGCCTATTTCCCTGCTATGGAAATCCGGCAGACAACGTCGAAACGCACTATCTGGAAATATCCGAAGGTCCCAATATCTACAACGGTGTTGGGCGATTCACAGACCAAGTACTTGTTCCAGTACTTCGACCCTCTGCTGCAAGGAACTCCGGCATTCGTAACACAGCCGGGTGCATTTATAAGTGATGTTGAGTCTCTGCTCGACCTAGTTCCTTCCTCGACAAGAACTCTGGTTCTTCATGTCGGTAGCAACGACCTGACAAGAAAAAGTGGGCTAGCAACGTTCCGTTGTTATCGACACCTCCTTGACGTAATTCACGAAGAGCGTCCAGAAATAAGCCATGTATACGCCACGCTTGTCCTGCCACGAGCCACGAATCGACGTCGAAGAAACAACAACACAGTGTTCGTTCACTGTTTCAACCGAGAGGCAAGCCACTTCAACAGCCTATTGCGGAGTTTCTGCAAAGGCTTTAGTCATTTGTCTATTTTGGACCACATGTTCGAGTGGCTACCACCCGGGCGTGTACTGGCCGCTGATGGACTGCACGTGAGCTTTGAGGGCGTCGCGTTGATGTCAAGTCACATCAGGCAGCTGTGCTTCGACTCCCCGGGTGAGGCGAGCTCAACGAGTTGGAGTGACTGTGTTTCTTCGCCCGAGTGCGTTCATGGGCAGACTACGCGAATCAGCCACCAGACCACATCAAAGGCCGTGAATACACGAAAAACGCAACGTGACACAAGGCAATCAAAGAATAACAATCTGAGTACCAATACTCGCTCTTCTGGCATCAAGCCGTCTATGGCAGAGTCAAGAACCAGCACCATGCTCGCCGATTTGAAGTCTACAACTTCTACCAAGCAGCAAGCTTCTGGTCGTGCTTGCGCGTCCCGCAACAAGAAAGACCACTCCTCCGCTGCCCAAAAAAACACGGCGCCAGCTGAGTCTACCCTGCAAGCCCCAGGAAAAGCGGCCACTCCTTCTACGGGATTCAGGTACCCTCTTCGAAAGCAATACTCGGACGTTTTAAAGAGAAAACCTAATAATTGACTACAGCGCTCGTTGTCCAACGATGCGCCTTGGAAGTGTTCTAAAGAATTTCAAAAAATTAGAAAATCTGTAGAAAAACGTATACGTTATGAGCTACATGTGTCCACTCTAGAAGCGTATTTAGCGGCGTCTATTCCACCTAGGGGTTTAAGTCTCTGTCTGCAGCCTGCCACATCAGAGTTATCTGAGTGCAATGCAAAGAAGTGGCGTGAAACACTAAAGAATGCTTCACTTCAGCTAGTAGGCATTGTGCTAAACCACTACCGGTCTTCACTGAAATCCTTGATAAACAGGGAGCAACAATTGCTCAATCAGTATAGCCTATCTCCCGAGGAATCATCGTCTTTAAACACGTATGAACAAAAGAAACGCTGCGTACTCGATACACATAAAAGCAAGAAGTTGCTTAGAGACGGTGTAATACGCCCCATTTCAACGCCCCTACCCCCAATCCGGGAAATCACGCGCACCCCTGTTCCCGATAACATTGTCAATATTTCAAGCGCCACTTTATCCAAAGAACAAGTAAGCCTTTTATCTCGTGGTTTAAGTTTCTGTCCTGCAAGTGGCAGCTACAATGAATTCCAGTTGTATAAAGATTTAGATAACTTCGCACGGAATATGAGATTGCATGAATACTTCTTCGATCAAGTGACTCCGGCCGATGATCCAACAGCTTTACCGTCGCTTAAACGCTGGACACCTGCGTCTCAACGAGACAAACACCTTGACATATTTATTAAAGCGGTCACGCGAGATATCATTGAAGCTTATAACAAGCGACGTTCTTTTCGGAAAAACCTATCGAATCTAGAACTGAAAGCTATGGCAGATCTATGCGAACGGATTGATATCACAATCAAACCTGCGGACAAGGGTGGCGCCGTCGTGGTTATGGACACAATTAAATATATCGCTGAAGCTGACAACCAGTTAAATAACAGTTCGTTTTACAAACGACTCGATGCTGATCCGACTGCGCAATATAAAGAAACGTTAGGTAGCACAATCAAAGCACTGATAAAGGATAAAAAAATAAGTGATAAGGCAACTTCCCTGATTCCTCTTGATCCAGTCGCGGGTAGATTCTACCTGTTACCAAAAATTCATAAACAAAATAACCCTGGTCGCCCAATTGTTTCCGGCATAGGCACCGTAACAGAAAGCTTATCGCGTTACGTTGATAGCCTGATCAGCCAGATACCTCCCACGTTCCAGTCATTTTTACGTGATACGACCCACTTTCTGTCAGACATCAACAACCTTACTGTACCTATCAACGCTCTTCTTGTTACTCTTGATGTTGCATCTCTTTACACGAACATACCTCACCTGGATGGGATACGCGCCGTGACTGAGGCTTATGATCACTCCACTCTTGATAAGCCAATTGATAGCTCCACTTTGGCTATACTGTTGCAAATGATTTTACAATACAATAACTTTGAGTTTAATGGAGTGCATTATGTCCAAGTCAGCGGTACGTCTATGGGTACAAAAATAGGGCCCAATTACGCAAATATTTTCATGGGAATCCTCGAGAACAACTTCCTGTCGAGTCGTTCGTTGAAGCCCTTTTACTACAAGAGATTCATTGACGACATTTTCATAATTTGGCCACACGGAGAAGCGACACTTTTGTCTTTTATTTCCGCTTTTAACAATGTTCATCCCTCCATATCCTTTTCACACTCATACTCACCAAGCACCATTGACTTCCTCGATGTTACAGTATGTATCCATGGTACGCAATTGACCACAAAACTGTACCGCAAGCCCACTGACAGGCACCGGTACTTACATTTTGAAAGTAGCCACAAGAGGGATTGCAAATTGAGCATACCATATAGCCAGGCGTTACGCTTTAAGCGAATTTGCTCCGAACAGTCCGACTTTAACGCCAACTGTACAGAACTACGCAGTGCTCTACTTAAACAGAAATATCCAGCTATGTTAATCGATGATGCGGTGAGGCGGGCCGACGCATTAGAACGCACAGCGCTCTGCAAAACCAAGAAAAATCTTAATAGTCATTCAGAAGTAAACCTAGTTTTAACACACAATGCATCGGCGCCTAATGTCACAAGTATTCTCCGAAAACACCACAACATCCTTCAGCAGAGTGAACGCCTTACAAGAGCCTTTCCACAACCACCACGAGTTGTATACAGACGAGGCAAAAATCTACGCGATTTGTTAACTTCGTCTAAAACCAAATGTGATGACAACACTCAACTGGTTGGTTGCCATCCTTGTAAAAAACCTCGCTGCAAAGTGTGCGCTCACATGACTACGACAACCTGTGTCACCAGCACAGCGACTGATTTCAAAATAAATATCAGAGGCAATTTCGATTGTGACACACAGAACGCCATTTATCTGCTGGAGTGCTCAATTTGTCATCTACAGTATCTCGGTCAGACTGAAACTGCTTTTAGGTACCGATTCAACAATCATAGAGCTCATGTACATGCCCTTCCTCACTTACCAATTTCAAGACATGTCACCGACACAGGTCATTCCTTCAGTAACATCCAAGCCACAATAATTGAATCTGGTTTCAAGACACACCATGATCGCGAAATTAGAGAGTCATTCCTTATCCATAAATTCCAAACTCTCTCAAACGGAATGAACGAAAGCCCGGGAACACTTACTAGCATGTTGCCTTAGTTCGTTAATACACTTAACAATGACTGGTGGATGTCTGCCGTGCTTGTTCAGCTATTTTCGTATTATTGCGTACACATTGTCTCCTTTCTATGTCATGCATACCTTTGAAAATTCTTGTATTGAGTTATTATATATATTTTTTATCAACTTTGCCTTTTCAATTTTCTGTTTATTCACTTCTTATTTTGCTCATTTCATAGATTATCCTTAGAGATTTGTGTTCTCATGCAAGAATTATGTGTCCTTTGGTACCCTGTATGAATCTGCGCAGCGCGTGTTTCTATTCATCCAATTTTATTTTATTTTTTATTTTTTAGTGCTGTCTTATAAACCTGCTTCGATGCACACAATTTACCATGTATGTAAGATATGCCATATGACTATTGTGAAATGTCACGTGTATTTCATACAATCACATCTATCGATTCACTTGTATTCTTGATCTGCAACTTAGCATGAAAATCGAAAAATTACGCATGCTCGTGATACTGGAGCCAGCCGCCCAAATAGGCCCTGCGCGGCCTCTCATCATTTACTCCGACGAAGGCAGGCCCACCTGCCGAAACGTTAGTAAAAACTGCGTTTCGTACGTTTGTCGTCTTCCTTTTTTCGACTGCATTTCCTACCGGAACCATTGGATTTATCTCTCGCCTATATATATATATATATATATATATATATATATATATATATATATATATATATATATATATATATATATATATATATATATATATATGTGTGTGTGTGTGTGTGTGTGTGTGTGTGTGTGTGTAGATGAAATAGATGATCAGAGTTTCTTCCGGCTACCGCAATAAAAGTTATAAACTTCGAGAATAGTGCAGTATAGGAAACAAAACAATAAAATATTTATTTAATCCTAACAGTTTCGGCTGGTGGACCAGCCTTCTTCGGAGGATGTAAGTGAAATGGTACAAGTTCGCGTAGCAGAGGGTCACCCTCACAGTTTGAAGACCCTCCAAAACAATACAAAAATAAAATAAAATAAAAAACGAGACGTTATATATATATATATATATATATATATATATATATATATATATATATATATATATATATATATATATATATATATATATATATATATATATATATATATATATATATATATATATATTGTCACAATGCAAACAGAGCAGCAGTTGAATACCGGACAACTCGCTTTAATTGTACCAGAACACTGGCAAACAGATCGGATGAGAACCTCGTCTTTCTCTCTCACTGCGCGTGCTCTTTGTTGTTCTCTTGGTGCTCCATATTCAATGCGGCATTTGCCCCCCCTCCAGAGAGCAGCGTCCCGATGCTCTTCTACAAAAGACGGTGCAGTAGATATATGGTGCAAATCAGTCCGAAAAATAGGGCTTCATTCGCACAATGTGCACGATTTCTGGTTTTTGCTGGCGAGTTCTCAAGGGGCTGTCAGGAACGACCACGTAGCTAACGTCACTCAGGCGTTGTAAAGCTGGGTAGGGGCCAAATTACTTCTTCAGCAATTTTTCTGACAGTCCCCGGTGGCGGATAGGACTCCATACTCAGACTTTTTCACCGGGCTGATAGACGACATGTCGGTGTCGCAGATCAAAACGTTGGGCGTCGTGACTTTGCTGCTGGTTGATTCGAATGCGTGCAAGTTGCCTCGCTTCTTCTGCTCATTCGGTAAAAGATGCAGCGTCCAAATCGATGTCATTGCAGTCGTGCAGTAACATGGCGTCAAGCATCGTCATCACTTCACGGCCATGAAGGAGACTGAACGGCGTTCTTCGTGTAGTTTCTTGCTGCGCTGTATTATAGGTGAACGTGATGTATGGTAGAATGTCGTCCCAGTTCTTGTGATCCACGTCAACGTACCTACTAAAAATGTCGAAAATAGTCTTGTTGAGGCGTTCTGTTAAGCCGTTGGTATGTGTATGATAGGAAGTGGTTTTCCGATGGGCTGTTCCACTGAGCTCAAGCACTGTCTTCAGGAGCGTGGCCGTGAAAGCGGTACCTCGATCCATTTTTATGATTGTCGGAGCACCGTGCCTCAGGACGGTATTTTCTATGAAGAATCCTGTGGTTTCAACGGCGGTGCCACTTGACAAAGCCTTTGTTTCTGCGTAGCCTGTAAGATAATCAGTGGCGACTATTACCCACTTGTTGCCAGCATGGGAAGTCGAATATGGTCCGAGTAGATCCATTCCAATTTGGGCAAAAGGTACCGTGGGCACTTGAATGGGTTGTAATAGTCCAGATTGTTTTAACGGTGGTGATTTTCGTCGTTTGCAATCGAGGCACGTGCGCACGTAATGCTTCACAATAGCTGGAAGTCTTGGCCAGTAATATTTTTGTTGGATTCTGGCCAATGTGCGTGTGTATCCGAGATGACCGGACTTTCGCTTATCGTGGCAAGCACTAAGTATCTTCTTACGGATTGACGTCGGAACGACAAGTAGGTGGCTGCTTCCTCTGGTAGAAAAGTTCTTCTTATAGAGAACACCACTACGTAAGCGGAATGACGGCAGGCTCCTTGCAAATATTCTAGAAACGGTTGTTGTCCGGCCATTCAAACATTCAATAAGGGGAAGCAACTCGCTGTCTTCCTTCTGCTTGCAAGAAATCGTAGTGGTGTCGACGACTCCTACAAATGCCATGTTGTCATCTCCTGTGTCATCGTAGCGCTTTATCTGTGACCTTCATAAGCAATCGGTGTCGGCGTGCTGCCATCCGGACTTATACACGACTGTCATATCAAACTCTTGAAGGCGTAAGCTCGACCGTGTGAGCTGACCAGACGGGTCTTTCAAGTTGGTCAGCCAGCAGAGGGAATGACGGTCGCTGAATACTTGGAAAGAACGCCCGTAGAGGTACGGACGAAACTTCATAACCGCCCATGCGACAGCAAGACACTCTGTTTCCGTTGTGGAGTAGTTGGACTCGATCGGCGCGGGAAAGAGCCTTACTAGCATATGCGATCACACGTTCGGCTGAGTCTAGCCACTGGACGAGTACAGCACCTAAATCCACGTTGCTGGCATCTGTGTGGACCATGGTAGGAGCATCCTCCTCGAAGTCAGCAAGCACAGGCGGTGTCTGCAGGCGTTGTCGGAGATCGTCAAATGCCGCTTGTTGATCGTTGCCCCATGTGAACGAAACGTCTTCTCTTGTGAGTGGTGTTAACGGCGAGGCTATGTGTCAGAAATTGGCAATAAACCTTCGGTAATATGCGCATAAGCCAAGGAAACGCCTGACTGCTTTCTAATCTGTTGGCACCGGAAATTTTTTGACGGCTGCAATCTTACTGCGATCAGGTCTAACACCTTCATGGCTCACCACATGGCCTAAAAATTGGAGCTCCTTGAAACCGAAATGACACTTCTGCGGTTTCAGTGTTTGGCCATCAGACCTTATTGCCCTGAATACCGATAGCAGCCTGCTCAGGTGTTCCTCAAATATTTTTGAAAAAAAAATCAATGACGTCGTCCAGATAGACCAGACATGTCTGCCACTTAAGGCCTGGTAGAACGGTATCCACTAGTCTCTGAAATGTTGCGGGGGCTGAGCACAATCCGATGGGCAAGTTTTAAATGCATAAAGCCCATCAGGCGTTACAAAAGCCGTTTTTTCTCTATCTCGCTCGTCGACCTCAATTTGCAAATACTCACTTTTGAGGTCCATTGACGAGAAGTAGCGTGCACACCTCAGCCTGTCGAGTGAATAATCGATGCGCAGTAATGGGTACACGTCTTTCTTTGTCACAAGGTTCAACACAAAATCGGTAGTCAACACAAAATTGCTAGCTTCCGTCTTCTTTTTAACCAGCACTACCGGCGATGTCCAAGCGTTTCTTGACGGCTGGATGACGTCATCATGGAGCATTTTCTTTACTTGTTCCTCGATTGCTTCACGCTCTGTCGGTGCTACGTGGCATGGGTTCTGTCGTATTGGCCTTGCAGTCTCCTCCGTTATTATCTGGTGCTTCGTCAGTGGCGTTTGACTGACCCTCGAGGTGGATGAAAAACAGTCTTTGAACTTATGAAGAAGATCTACTAGCCGCTGTCTCTGCGCTGGTGACATATCTGTGCTTACGTCAATAGGCGGGGGGGTTGACGTGGCTTGCGGCTCGTCCTGTTGTACTACACAGCACTCGCGGATTTTGGTGATCTCGTCGAAGTAGGCAACTGTAGTGCCTTGTGTAATGTGTCGTCGCTCGTTGGTAAAATTTGTCAACAAAACCTCCGCTTCACCGCACGCAACATCGACGATACTTCTGGAAATTGCAACACCGCGAGAGAGTAGAAGCGTAGAAGAGTAGAAGATTTGGTATTATGTGACTTGTATGGATGACGAAAGTAAATGACACGTCCAAACATGATAATCATGCTATATGTGTCATGTAAAACATGACTGCATGCTACGCTAATAGCGCGCTCGCGGCCGTTTTGCTAGCTCCACATATACCAAATTAGGTATTACGTGACGTAAATTAACGACGAAGGTAGATGGCACTTCCAAACAGTAATCATGAGATGCGTGTCTTGTAAAAGATGACTACACGCTACGCTCGTAGGGCGCTTGCGGCGGTTTCACTAGTTCCACATATGTTAAGTTTGGTGTTACGTGAGGTGTAGGGACAACGAAGATGAATGACACGTCCGAACATGACAATAATGATATGCATGTCATGTAAATTAGGACTACACGCTACGCTCATAGCGCGCTCACGGCTGTTTCACTATCTCCACGTGTACCAAGTTTGGTATTACGTAACGTGAGTAGACAAAGAAAGTAAAATGACACGTTTAATATCTGAAGACGTCTTACGTTGAAAACCGGGTTCAAAGAACAAATATGCCTGGAGATGACGAGCAGAGCGTCTTCGCGCTACCGTTTATTGCGGCGCAGATCCAAGAACCACCTCACCAGCCACGCGCTATTTCTCGTCCTTCTGTTCCTCTAGTGCGCGCTATGTCCACTGTTTTTAACACTACCGGCCCACGAGTTGCTGCGGGCGCATTTCTAGGAAACACAAATGTTGAATAGGTCGTGTTACAACTTTGCCGTCTGCTAGCTTTAGGTGACATGCACGAACAATACCATCGTGTCTCTTAATGTTCATCAGAACGCGTGCGAGTTGCCAACACAACTTCGGCAGGGCGTCATCGCGCACTATCAATATATTGGCTTCCGCAATACTATAGTAATGTCCAGCACTGGCCTATTATGAGTGCTTCTAAGGAGTAATTTTTATTTGTTATACCAGCGATTTGAGAAGTCTTTCTGTAGCTTTTGTCGATGTATGCAAGTTTTAAGAAGCTCCGTATGGGAGCTGGGCACCATGTCTGCTGTTTGCAAGTCGGGAAGCGCCGTCAATCACTTGCCATGTAATAAATGGGCAGGTGTTAAAACTTCTTATTGATTACAAGTACGTCAGCGGTCTACTACTTATGATCATTTAAATTTCTGCTAGGACCGTGCTCATTTGACCGTAATCTATAAGAGACCTTCCTAGAACTTTTCCCAAGTTGTCTTTCACTGACCTCTCCATGCGCTCCCAAAATCCACCCCACCAAGGAGCACGGTCAGCAGAGAATTTCCACGTGATGCTATGAGCAGACAGATAATCGCCAACCTCACTTTTCCTAATAGTGTCATACACACCATGAAGTTCACGAGAAGCACGTTTAAAGCACAAAGCATTGTTAGAGTAAATCACTGAAGGGAATCCAAGACGTGCAGTGAAATGCCGAAAGGCTTCCAAGAAACTGTCTGCTGTTGAGCGTATAACAAGCTCTAGATGAACAGCGCGTATTACCGCGCAAGTGAATAGCACGATGTAAGATTTCTGTGTTGGCTGACTTTTCAAGTACACTGGCCCAATAAAAGCTACACCAGCAAAGTCAAACGGTTTTGACACATTCACTCGGTCAGCAGGTAGTGCTTCCATAGGATTTGTCACAGGCTTCATCCTTAATCACGCGCACCAGGTACACCGCCCGATCACTCTTTTCACACAGTGCTGCGCCTTGGTCATTGAGAAGCGCTCTCGGAGTTCCGCGATGGTTGTTGCGACTCCTGCTTGCAGAAGCCTGAGGTGTAGGCCGGTGGCAATGAGCTCAGTTGCGATGTGGTCACTGGGAAGCAGAATCGGGTGTTTGATGCCCTCGTGGTAAACGACATTCCGAAGCCTTGTTTGAATTCTCAGCAATCCGTCCTCTTCCACAAAAAAAGGGTGCAAATCCCGAATTGTCGACACCTTGAGTAGATCTCGCCCAGTCTGGAGGGCTGCTAATTATTCAGCGCCCAATTGTTTCTTTTGAATGACGGACAGCCAATACCTTTCAGAGGTGACAAGCTTCTCCGTCGTTAGGTGTCATTGAGGGGTTGGTCGGTCATGGCAGGCTGCGACAAACCTCAGTATCTAAGCCAAGACGCGTATCACCCGCAACCAGGAACTATACTTTGATAGATCCAAAACAATGTTCACCGATGTCGAGGACGAATAGAGCGTAACAGTGTCTACTTCGGACTCCTCTTTTAAATAATCTTAAGGAGCATTTAGATAAATATTCGCGTGTCTACGCCATTCTTCGCTTCCGGCCAACTGAACTGGTCCCCTCAACCAAACCTCCGTGTCAAATAGATTTTTCACCGATGTGCCCCAGGAAACTAGGTCTGCTGGGCTCCCTTTCCAGAACAATACTACTATTAGAGAGAGTTGGAAATATCTTGGTTATCTGTGATTCTGTTTTTTACAAACTGCTGCCATCTTGAAGGGATGCCTCGGATCCAACCCAAAGCCGCTGTTTAATCAGTCCAGAAATAGAATTTGGTAGAAGTGATTTCCTTTATGTCAGTTATGAACTTTGCTGGTCGGGCACCCAATAAACCTCCAAGAACCTCGACCGTGGAAGTTAAAGCTGCTTTACGGGAGCAACTCGGCCCTTTGTCATGAAAATCTGACCTGGTGCACCATCGCAGTTGTGCCGCAGGTAAGCAACAGCCCCGTGAGTGGGTTTGCTTGCATCAGTGAATACATGCACCTCATAATCCAAATCGCTGATTGACAAATAAAACCTGAGCACTGAGTCTTGATGTCACGAATTTTTCTGCACCACATATCCCATTCTTGGGCAAGTTGAATTGGAATTTCACAATCCCAATTTATTTGTATTTGCCAAGTGGGCTGAAAATGTAATTTGGTGCGTATTAGAAATGGTGCTGCAATGCCGACAGGGTCAAACAAGCGAGCGGAAGTCTGAAGATGAACCGTTTCGTTGGATTATTTACTTCTAGACATTCAAGAACAGGATCGATGTTCAAGCTTAGCCTGTCTGACCTTGTCTGTTCGCGTAATACGGCTGTTCTACTTAGTTTTCTAGGTAAATGCAGTTAGTTTCCCACTTATTCTGTAACTTAATTCCAGCTTTCTCGAAGATTTCTGTACCTTAGTCGTATAGCTCACAGGCGTCCGATGCGGTAAAAACACTGGTGACCATGTGTCACGGGTCCCGTTAATTCGGAAGGCGATCGCCAGGCTAATTCCAAGGGCCGAAGTATCGACCCCCCGAACCGCACCACGAAAGCGCGGACAATTTAGAAGTGGTCCTTTTTGGAGCTCCAGCGGACGCCAGCTGTGGCCCAAAGAACAAGTCAGAGACGAGAGTTGATGAACAAAACAAAATTATAATCTTAATAATGGCAGATCAAAAACAATACACAAGTATGCACACTCCACAATAGTTGAGTACAATATGTCACCAATCCAACAACGTACTACACAATACAATCAGCCACACTCGAAACAACGGACACAGACACCAATACGCACTACAATGCAGTCCCATGCATTGAAACACCAAGACACTTAAAAACTAAAGAGTTAGAAAACTTATTCAGTCCAAAGTTCTTGGAACAAAAGTCTGAATGATACTCTTCCGAGAATCACTCACTCAAAGTCCAGCGTTGTTGTCGTTCCGCTGCCCCCGAAGTTTCTCTTCCAGGAAACCTCGCGTCTTCAATTGGCCACTCTCCAAGCTTCAAACTTCTTCGCCGGAAACACGTCGGCTTCACACACGCAGCTGTTGCCACGCGTGTTCACTCGATAGGGGTAGACACACACTCTTGCCTGTAGCTCGAGCCTTCACCCCTCATGGGGAAATCCTCTTCTTCTCCACTTCCTTCTTCTCCTCCTTTGTCACGGAAGACAAAAGGCTTCGCCCACAAGGCCGTACACCCTACGCACTCTGGCGCATACTTTCTTTTTCTCCTGCTTGGTCCTTAAGGACAAAACCTTCACCGACAGACGTGGCGGGATACCCTACGCACTCTGGCGTTAACTTCCTTCTTCTGCTGATCTCTCATCTCGGCTGCTCGATTAAATACCTTCCGCGCGAGATTCCAGAAAGTTCTCATCATTTCGTCGGCGCGATGCGCAGCGAAGGCTGAGGAAAAGGGTGAGACGATACGGGGGCCGTCCGCGACGGATGACTCAACCCGGCATCACCACGCCCCTTTCCATCGAGAAATTTCGAGGGCTTGCTCGGCCGCCGATGTGGGGTGAGGAGGTTCGTCGACGAACCTACGCTTCCGAGGGGAGAAGGACGCGTGCCCGGGGAGTCTTTGGATGCTTCTTTTCTTTTTTTTATCGTTGACCTCGCGGCGCTTCGACGCGAGAATTTGGCGGCGCACCCTTTTTTGAGTGCTCGTTTTGTGACACTGCCCCCCACTTTAAGAATATTATCTCATATTATTCAAAACCACACAAACGAGCGCGAACAGTCCCCAAACTCTCAAAAGACTAACATAGTCCGTCGCTCATGACATGTCTCATTCACAATAGATCACTCAGTACAATTGTACATTGTAATTCAATCTCACAACACATGAAATATAACCACGGGTGCATGAGTACAACACTCCATCACATATTCCAAACAATACAAATGTACAAAGTTCTGTCTTTACAACAATTATACAATACTATACATCACGTCACAGCACAAACACTTCGACACTTGTGACACAGGATAACACAATAACAACACAGCCAAACGCATTCCGATTTGACCTCAGCACCTATCCTAAGTACTTCGAGCTGCGCTTGCGCCCTTTCTTGTGGTGCTCTCTCGATCTCTTCTTATTGTTTTTCCTTGGTTTGTTCCGGCGAGTTCTTTCCACCGATGGTATCTGAGGCGACGTCTCAGCCATCGTTGTCACTTCCGACATGGTTAGCGGGTCATAACGTTCAACCGATCCTCTCACCCGCTTGTTCATGTCACGACATTAGGCCTGGCTGGCCGACTCCGTCACCTTTACACTGTCGGTCGGTTGAGGCCGTGCCGACGTAAGTCCAGCTGCCCAGCACGTGAACTCATTCAACACGATCATCTTCTCATTCACTGTCTCTTGCACCGCGACTTCACCTTGGGCTCGAGTGAGATCCGTCACGGCATGCTCCTCCACTGTATCTCGTGGTCACTGGGTTGGCGAGGGCTCCATCTTCGGGTCTTCCCCCAAACATTCTGGATCATTCGGCCCTCGCGCCCCGTCGATGTTTCCGATGACGAGGTCGTACAGGGGGGTCGTCATGCATAGAGCCGTAACCTTGCCGCTGAAGTACGGGGTTTTGACCTCAATTTCTGCTTCGGGAAGCATCCGAACCGTACTGTATATTAGGCAAACTGGTTTCGTTTTGTCTGTTAACTCCCTTTCCCGTACCAAATTTCTCCGCACGATAACAGTGGAGCTGCCGGTATCTCTTAACACCGTAACCTTCTTGCCCGCAACTTTTCCAGGCAGCGTTGGCATTCCCTTCGTAACACTGGTTGGCTGTTTTGTCATTACAGCACCCACAATAGGAAGTTTCTCCCCATTTTTCAACTCTACGAATCCGTTGGTGATGGCATCACCATCGGATCTCGGTGCTGCTAGCACACAGGATACCTGGTGAGTTTGACTCACTCCGTTACGACAAGCATCTGCTTTGTGCCCAGTCTGACCACATTTGAAACATTTTACAACCGTAGGGCTCGTGAAGTTGGTTCGACGGTTGTTAGCGTGGTGACCCACTCGGTTACACAGAAAACATCGCGGAACACTGTCCGGTGCACGCTTCTTTTGTTCGGGTGCCGAATTTTTCGAATCTTCGGGACACTCCTTCTTGACCTTGGCCAAATTAGTTCCACCTTGCGCTTCCAAGAATTGATCAGCCAATTCAAGCATGCCTTCAAGTGACTCAGCCTTCCTCTCTTTCAAGTACAGCGACAGGCTTGAGTGGCAACTGGTAAGAAATTGCTCTCTAATGAGGAGCTCTCTAAGCTCATCGTACTCCTGCGCTGTCCCTGAAAGTTAAATCCATCTGTCGAAATAATGGCAAAGTCGGGCGGCACACTGCGTAGCCGTCTCACCATCAGCTGGCTTTCCTGTCCGAAATCTGTCCCGGAAATCTTCCACAGTAAATCTAAATCAATTCAGTAAAGCAGTTTTCACCTTTGCATAGTTGGCTGCATCGGTCGGCGTCAGCCTACCGTACACACTGAGCGCTTCACCACTCAAGCAAGTACTCAAAGCAGTTGCCCATTGATGTTCCGGCCAATTCTGGCTCCTCGCAATCGTCTCAAATCGGTGAAGGTACGCGTCAAGGTCGTCTTTCCTTTCATCAAACGCTACGAGTAGCTTGCTTGGGTTCAAGCGGAAGCCGTGGTCCTCCCGTTCGCTGCTTTCAACTCTAGCTTGGACCGGAGTTTCACTTCGCTGTTGCAAACGGAGCCGCTCGAGTTCCATCTCATGCTGTCACTGTTATTCCATTTCCTCTCTTTCTTCTTTCGCCCTCTCAGCTGCCAGTCTTTCTTTCTCCAGCTCCAACTTCAATTGCTGCTCTCTTTCTTCTTTCAGCTGTCGCTCCTTTGCCTCTCTTTCTTCTCTCGCCCTTTCGGCTGCGAACTTTTCTCTCTCCAGCTCCAACTTCAAGTGCTGCTCTCTTTCTTCTTTCGCTCTCTCAGCTGCCAACCTCTCTCGCTCCAACTCAGCTGCTTTTTCTTCCTTGGCCCTCTCAGCTGCCAACCTCTCTCTCTCCAACTCAGCTTCTTTTTCCGCTTTGGCTCTTTTGACCGCCAACCTTTTTTTTTCCAGCTCAGCTGCCTTTTCTTCTTTGGCCCTTTTTTTTTCTTCTTTTTCCTTCTGGGTGACCCACTTCCGTAGTTCGGCGCCAGAAAGACCCATCTTCTCACCAAGAGCTACTAACTTTCGAGATCCATTGTGTCTCGCAAATAAAACCTTGCCGCGTGCAAAAAATATCTGCCTAAATCAGTATATCTGAACACTCCCCTGCACTCATTAACGAGAACACTGAACAACACACAAAATCGTTCCGATAGCACTATCAATAACTTGAGGCTCTTTCTCACTACTTTGGACACACTGTGCACCAAAGGGTCCTGTCGCGGACGCCAGAATAATTGTCACGGGTCCCGTTAATTGGGGAGGCGATCGCCGGGCTAATTCCAAGGGCCGAAGTATCGGCCCCCGAACCGCACCACGAAAGGGCGGACAATTTAGAAGTGGTCCTTTTCGGTGCGCCAGCGGATGCCGGCTGTGGCCCAAAGAACAGGTCAGAGCCGAGAGTTGATAAACCCAACAAAATTATTTTCTCAATAATGGCAGATCAAAAACAATACACAAGTATGCACACTCCACAATAGTTGAGTACAATATGTCACCAATCAAACAACGTACTACACAGTACAATCAGCCACACTCGAAACAACGGACACAGACAACAATACGCACTACAATGCAGTCGCATGCATTGAACAACCAAGACACTTAAAGACTAAAGAGTTAGAAAACTTATTCAGTCCAAAGTTCTTGGAACAAAAGTCTGAATGATACTCTTCCGAGAATCACTCACTCAAAGTCTAGTGTTGTTGTCGTTCGCCTGCCCCCGAAGTTTCTCTTCCAGGAAACCTCGCGTCTTCAATTGGCCACTCTCCAAGCTTCAAACTTCTTCGCCGGAAACACGTCGGCTTCACACACGCAGCTGTTGCCACGTGTCTTCGCTCGATAGCGGTAGACACACACTCTTGCCTGTAGCTCGAGCCTTCACCCCTCAGGTGGAAATCCTCTTCTTCTCCACTTCCTTCTTCTCCGCCTTTGTCACGGAAGACAAAAGGCTTCGCCCACAAGGCGGTACACCCTACGTACTCTGGCGCATACTTTCTTCTTCTCCTGCTTTGTCACTAAGGACAAAACTTTCACCGACAGACGCGGCGGGATACCCTACGCACTCTGGCGTTAACTTCCTTCTTCTGCTGATCTCTCATCTTGGCTGCTCGATTAAATACCTTCCACGCGAAATTCCAGAAAGTTCTCATCATTTCGTCGGCGCGATGCGCAGCGAAGGCTGGGGAAAAGGGCGAGACGATACGGGGGCCGTCCGCGACGGATGACTCAACCCGGCATCACCACGCCTCTTTCCATCGAGAAATTTCGAGGGCTTGCTCGGCCGCCGATGTGGGTTGAGGAGGTTCGTCGGCGAACCTTCGCTTCCGAGGGGAGAGGGACGCGTGCCCGGGGAGTCTTTGGATGCTTGTTTTCTTTTTTTTATCGTTGACATCGCGGCTCTTCTGCGCGAGAATTAGGCGGCGCGCCCTTTTTTGAGCGCTCGTTTTGTGACACCATGTCATCCACGCAGAAAAAACGCACCATCTTCTCTGCTGTTCGGCGATACTTTCCGGATATGCTCTGCAGATGATACTGCAATGGTGCACTCAGTAAGAAAGGGCTTGCCGTAGTGCCAAAGGGCACGCGAGTCATGCGCTATTCGCAAACGCGATTCATGTCCTGCACTCCTGAGGGCGTTCTTTCAAACCACCAGAATCTCAGAGCGTCTCTGTCACTCAGCCTGATTCCAGTCTACAGAAACGCTTTCTGGACGTCAGCAGCGACGCCAAACTGATGCTGACGAAATCACAGCAGCATACTCAACATGTCGTAGCTCAGGTTCGGGTCTTTTTCCAAGTGGTCATTCAATGAAGTCACTCCTGAGGCATGGGACGAGGCATCGAAGACAACCCGGAGTTTCGTGGTGGTGGATGATTCTCTAATTACTTCCCAACGGGGCATGTAATATTTAGTGGTAGCCACATACTCGATGACGGGAACTCGGTCAGCATGACCATCAGTAAAGTACTCTCTGACTGCTGCGTTGTAATGAACTAGTACTTCTTTGCTCTGAGACAACCGGTGAAGTAAGCAGCGAAGTCACTTGATTGCTACCGCACGATTATCGTGCAGGTCTCATTGCCTGTCTTTCCAAGGCAGATATAATTCGTACCTTTCATCTCGCTGCTCAACACTTTCAATGAAAGCTTTCCGCACCTTCTCATCGTGGTAAGATGGTTCATCCGCATCTGTGATCCCGAAGCTTTTGAGCTGCCAGAACTATCGTAGTTCTGAGCCTATGCGTTCCTGCATCATGGCGTTGCTCATGCAACAACTTGCCCGTAGTACACAAACGTTTGCGTTTGTAAGTGGAAGAATGGTTGCATCATTTAAAAGTCCCTGTACTGTCCAACCGAGTATAGTCTGAATGAAAGGAAGACTTTTGCGATCTTTATGACGAGTGACTTCGCTCCCAAGATTCTTTCCCTGTTGGTCTGAGCCAATTAATAAGCTAATGCCTTCTTCCTGGGTGATATGCGGAAAGCAAAGTGCATCAACTAATTGTTGACAATGATTTCACAACTCTTCGATTCGTGGTCTTCGTGGTCTTCGGGTACTCCAGCGACCACTTCACATGTGCTTGATTTCTATTGCTGCTTCCACGACATGCTAAATATTATCGTATTGGCTTTGTAAAGTAACTTCGACTAGTCTCCGACGTGCACTGCGATCATGTTTGTTTCCAAACACGCTGATGGTAATGTCAATTTTTTTAACACTTTCAGGTTCAATTTTCTGGAAAAGTCTTCTTTAATGAAAGTGCGCTGGATGCCATTATCCATGATGCCTCTTACATCCGTCATGTGGGCGTGCAGTGCTTCGTTAGCCTTGGCAAGCTCGTCGGTGCTTTTCTCCAGACGCTGAAGAATGCTGCAAAGCCCCACCAAGTCAAATTCATCGGAGGCTAGGAGCTCATCAACGCAATTGATGAGCGTGGTGCTGTGTTGCCGTCTAGCTGATCTCGTGTTTCGCAGGCGTCCCGTGGCCCTCCTCGAAACCGGGTCGGGTTTCGGCACCAATGTAAAATCCGAAGACTTCTTTCATGGAAAACCGGGTTCAAAAGACCAATACGCGAGGAGATGAAGAGCAGAGCGTCTCGACGCTGCCGTTTATTGCGGCGTAGATCCAAGAACCACCTCACCACCCACGCGCTAACCCTCGTCCTTCTCTTCCTCTAGTGCGCGCTATGTCCACTATTTTTTACAACAAGTCCAAACATGGTAATCATGATATGCGTGTCGTGTAAAACATGACTACATGCTAGGCTCATAGCCCGATCACGGCCGTTTTGCTAGCTCCACATATACCAAGTTTGGTATTCCGCAGCGTGAATGGATGGTGAAGGTAAATGACACGTTCGAACATAATAATCATGATATGCGTGTCATGTAAAACATGACTACATGCTACGCTCATGGCGTGCTCGCGGCCATTTCACTAGCTTCATATATACCAAGTTTTGTACCACGTGACGTGAATAGACATTGAGGGTAAATTAAACGTCTAAACACGATAATGATGAAAAGCGCGTCATGTAAAAGATGACTACATGCTATGGTCATAGCGTGGTCGCAGCCCTTTCGCTAGCTCCACATATACCGTATATGGCATCACGGGACGTCAATGCATGACGACAGTAAATGACACGTCCAGACAAGATAATCATGACATGGTAGCCATGTACGGCATATTTCACGTCTGCCTTGCAATGTTGTGCTGATTTTATAGTGTACTAACGACCTTCCCCATTCGTGCCTCGCACCCGCAGGTCGCGGGTTCGAATCCCGGCTGCGGCGGCTGCATTTCCGATGGAGGCGGAAATGTTGTAGGCCCGTGTGCTCAGATTTGGGTGAACGTTAAAGAACCCCAGGTGGTCGAAATTTCCGGAGCCCTGCACTACGGCGTCTCTCATAATCATATGATGGTTTTGGGACGTTAAACCCCACATATCAATCAATAAATCATTCGTGCTTCGCATATAATCGATTCCCACTGTACGTGAAATTTGCCTTTTTTGCTGCAGGTTTCCACCGCCCATTATAGAGCCCTTACAGATGCGATGCCTCCGCAAGAGAAAACTTACTGTACATTGAAGTTTGCAGGATATCGTATGGAGGAGACTGCCAAAGAAAAAAAATGGCAATCTGATCAACAAGCGAAGTAAAAAGACTGCCGCGTGCTACGCTCACACGTTACACTTTATGAAAGGAGTTGCTCTTTTTTTCCTTTGATGGAACTAGCGGTGTTTCTTCATTGTAACGCCCGTTCAAGAATCTCCCTTCGAGCCGCAGAAGCAGGATACAGGGAGGAGGGTGCATGCGGTCGCCGTGCGTCAAGACTTTATTCAGACTGAACGTCACCCGTGCTGCGACGACCACGGGCTACTTACAGGCACGTTTTGGTCACTTATAGTCGACCATTTATCACTGGGAATTTTATGGTGTTCGCTGAATATGTTTGGCAATGTGAAAACGAACATGGAAATGTTTGGCTTTTTCAAGAACTACATGACACCTGCTCATAGTTTGATGTACCTACTGCCTGGTATGAAGCACTGTGGTGTAGTATAGCAGTGACCATTTGCACTTTTTCCTTTTTTCAGTAGCCTACCTGGGCGAATATTTAGTTTTCATAAGAAAGACGCCGTTATGCTATATGTGCGACCTTTTGATTTGGATGCAGTCGAGAGTACAGAGAATAAACACGACACTGATATTGCCACTGTGCTACCACAGCAATCGAAATTCAGATGACAAAAAAGAAGACGGTGACAACTCGGACACTTTCGCTGTGAAAGACGTGGGGAGGAAATGTAGGTCAGCTAATCGAAGCTTTTATTTCGGCAAAATTGCTTCTCAAGTACGATAGTCCAATGACATGACAAGGCCACTGAGTTATCTGGGGCATAACTGCGCTTCGGATGACCACCTCATAGATATCCGTACGCGATACGAGATATAAGAGTAAAATTATGAGTCAGGATAGGAAATCAATATGAATGAATGACAATAATGAGTCCAGTTTTCCCCCATACAAGTCTCCAGAAAGGATTAATGCTGTAATGGCTCAATATTTCTGAAATTTAGATATTTAGCACCGAGACAAAACAGACCGCAATGAAAAAAGTAATGCTTTCACAGACGAATTGATTCGTTTTACAATTGCCTATTAGGAAAGTGCACCAGCTGCCATGCTTTTCTTTGTAAATTTGACCAAAATAAGTGCAGTAACAGAAAGAAAATATACTTTCCTTAAGTTCACCCAGAAGATTCTGGCGGTGATTTTTGCTCGTACGTGAAAAACAATCACAGTATATCCACGAAGTGAATGATGACGAATTGGGCGAAGCTCTCTGCAGCCTGTCCTCATGGTAATAAGAGTGCGGATGCGTATGACCAATGAGGAATTGGCAAACGTCAGTTCCTCGTTCACCAACGTCTCAATTATGTTCTGAAGTACGAGGGCAGACTGCCCGAAATGGGCGCACGAATGCACGGGCAGACGCACTGACGGCCGCACGGAAGCATGGACGGACTGATGGACGCTATGTCCAAGTGATCATCGTTCACTTCGTGGGTGTGGTGCAACACCGTTTTTATTGACATGGAATGCAATGCAACTGGCTAGTACGATGGCAGGGGACGTACGACCCACAGCGTAAGAAGCTCGGCCCCCCCCAAAAAAAAAGAACACGCGCACGCTGGAATCTCGTGTGCTGTCTGCGGCTGTCTTTGCTGCGGGCGGAGTCCACGCCTTCTCGCGGTAGCCGCGCGCGCCAGGCGACTCTCGTTCATTTTGAAGGGGCCCTACAACGCTTTTTGGGCATGGTCAGAAAACGCTGCCAATCGGTAGTACAGGCTCCCGACAACACGTGAGCCAAATAATACAGCGCAGCACGTGGTCTGGCATTCACTATAAATTATCAAAGTCAGCTAAAATTGCTTTGTCTTCACTTCACAAGTCAGAGAATATGCCCAAAATTACACGTAGCAAGCCCATCTATCAGCCACTGGCTGATTTAAGCATGGCGCAATCGGTCGTCACAGAGATTGCCGTGGGAGGCTGCTACTTGTTCAGCACGCGCGCGCGATCACACTGACAAAGCCGCGCACTTGAAGAAAAAAAAAAGAAAATAGTTTTCAAGGTCAGGAGGCGCACGTGACGTTTTTCTGTAGCCCTGCCATCTCTCCCTGCTTAGCTTCCAGCGCTTTTGTTGGGACGAGAGAAGAGAGAATGCAATTGCAGCATGTGAGAAACATTTGTAACTCCACTCGCACTAAGCAAATTCTTGAAATTCTTGCGGTGTTGAATTCGTGAGGCAATAAGCTCGTCCAGTGAATTCATTCTATAGCTACTTGGAAAAATATTTTAGGGCCCATTTAGGTTCATTCTGTTGGGGTACGCGGCGATTGGGACAGCCGAAGAGAAACACGCCGTGCGCCCGCCATCTCGGAGGGCATTTCTAGCCGCCAGCTGTGTTCGTCTGCTGCAGCACCCTGAACATGGCGGCTTGTAGTAGTTTGCATTGAGGGTGTTTGGGGCGCCCTTTTGTGAAAGGCATCAATTACCAAGATACCGCGTGGACCAAGTAGACAAATTAGCGTTTCCATTGATGATGATGGTAGTACTGGCAGCGCCTCTTTCCTAGCGCTCTCGCAGTTCTCTGCGCCGCTCCTACCTTTGCTGTCGTTCTACAATAAACAGTAAAGTTTAATGCTACTTGTTTCGTCAAAAATGGTTTCTGCCGGATGGTGCCACGTTAAAGGCAATATAAAGGTAGCACTGGTCCTGCAGTGGTCTTGTTGTACAACATTTTTCGTTCAGTCTTTCGTGCAAAAATATTTCCCAAATTTGAACTTTCCTATATAAAACTTTAGGCAATATCGCATGCTGCTGTCACACGAAAAGATGCTCACTTGTTCGCATTTGGCGGCTCGATTTCGTAGCGTAGGCAAAATAACCAGGAATGACACTTACAGCCGGAAACAGATGTAGATGTTTTCGAATGTGGCGCGAAATTTCACATCAAAGCTTGGTCAGCTGAGCTGCAAATATGCAATGAGGTGGGTAACAAATTAGAACTACTTAGGTTAGCCGAAACACTTATGAATTTGCTTCCTGCTGCGGCCCACTTGCTTTTCGCTTTAATTAATCTCACTCGACCTTCTTACGACACTGTGCAAATGATGGTGCATTGCCTTTTGTTCTTTGCTGCAGACTGCGCGCTGTTGGCTTGCTCCACTACCAAGGTGAGTGTCGTCACGACGACGCGCTACAAAAGGCTGCTTACTTGGAAGCAGGGATTGATGTGGACCTTGTCACATAGTTCGCGCACGCAATTCCTATAGTTGTGAAAAACTCAGCATGCCAACTAGACCTGCAAAGAGGCCACTGATTAAAAGAGGGGGTGATGTTAAGATCTTTAAAACCAAGTTATCACTTATACAAATAAATAATTGGGTGAGTTGGTGATCCGTGAAATACGAGCGCATTTTGTCTGCTTAACTGCCCGTTTTGTTTAGCCGACACGGTGGTCTAGTGGCTAAGGTACTCGGCTGCTGACTGGCAGTTCGCAGAATAAAATCCCCGCTTGAAACGCCGCCTTCTCAATGGAAGCGAAAATGCTTGACACTTGTTAGGTTAGATTTAGGTACACGTTAAAGAACTCCATAATCACCAGCCTGGCTACGCCCACTGCTCGGCAAAGGCCTCTACCATGATCCGCCAATCAACCCGGTCATGTGCTTTCCGTTGCCACGTTATACTTGCAAACTTATTTGCGATGCGATAGCAAATATATGGAAACCCTCGGCTGGATTTTGCCGCTGGCGTCGGTGTCGACGTGATGCACCGTATATGTATACGTATCTATATATATGAAAACGCAGGAAAGAAAAAAATCCAGAAAAAGAACCACTCCGGCGCATGGTGTCGAAAGTGGGACCTCTGCTTCGTGACAGCGAAGCGTTAACCACTGAGCCCCCCCGGAGCGCATCCTTCAGCGTTCAAACGGCGAGCTACTTATATCTACCATTTACCGCTGCTCACGAGCATCCAGGAGGGAATTGGGATTTCAGCATTGCCAGCAAAATGGCGCAACGAGCACGCGTCGCGACATCGCTCTGCGGCGCCCGCTCTAATCTCATACGCGTACTTTGCCCGGCTTAGCGAAGGGGAGCGACGCTTCCTCACGCGCCCTTAACCCGATGCGGCGAGGAGATGGTCGTACGCCTTGTCTGGCCTCGGACTTTACCTGGAACACTTTTGCTGTAGTTACCGGGTTCATGAAATCACTGCAATTATCGCAGTCTCCGTTAGCGAAAAGCGCGCGCTTTTCAGATACAGCAAAGCAACAAATGAGATGCTTATTCGCGTGCATCCGTACCTGTGAGTACATTTTGTGTGTCATTTGTGTGTGAGGAACGCGGGGCATATTTAAATCTGCTTTCTACTCTGCGCGTGGCCTTTGAATTCGTCGCTATGTCGTTCATTGTTTCGCCTTTTCGGCAACGCTGTGACTTTTTTAGTCTCGTCGGCCCACCTAACTTTCTGTCTCCCCTTCGCGTGTTTGCCTTCTCCCGGACTCCAGTGACTTACCCTTAATTACCAGCGGATACCCTGCCTACGTGCCCGGCCCATGTCCCTTCCATCTTGTTGATTTCAAATATATATGATATCTTTAACCTCGGTTTGTTCTCTGACCCACTCTGCTTTCTTCCAGTCACTTAAGGTTGTACCTATCAATTTCCTTTTCATCGCTCGATTTAAGCTGAACCCTCTTTGTAATACACCTATTTTCTGCTCCGTAGGTAATTACTGGCAAGATGCAGCTGTTTTATACCTTCCTTGAGGGTTAGTGGCAGATTACCAATAATGCTTTGAGAATGCTTGCCCATTGTGATCCACTCCATTTTTATTCCTTTGGTTATTTCACTATCACGGTTTGGCTCCGCGGTTACTACCTGTCCTAAGTGGACATATTCCTTTACAACTTCCAGCGTCTCTCCACCTATCGCAAAGTGCTGTTTTCTGCCGAGACTGTAGCACATTACTTTAGTTTTGTGCACATTCATTTTCAGACCTACTTTTCTGCTTTCCACGTTCAGTTCTGTAATCATGAGCTGTAATTCGTCCCCTGAGTTACTCATAAAGGCAATGTCATCAGTGAATCGCAGGTTACTAAGATACTCTCCCTTAACTCTTATCCCTAACTCTTCCTAATTTAGGGCTTTGAAAACCTCCTGTAAACATGGGGTGAATGGCATTGAAGAGATTGTGTCTCCGTGCCTTACACAAATTCTTCATTGGGATTTAGTCGTTTTCCTAACAGAGAACTAAGGCAGCTGTGAATCCACTGCAGATTTGTTCCACTTACTGCTGATGTCTCGACTGAGTCAAATGCCTTCTCGTAATCTACGAAGGCTATGTATTGGGATTGATTGTATTCCACGCATTTCTCTATCACCTGATGCAATGTATAAATATGGTCATTGTGGAGTAGCCTGTACGAAATCCTGCTTAGTCCTTCGGTTGACCTCTCTAATGTCACCTTAATTTTATTAGCTAGTATTTTTGGAAATATTTTGTATAGAACAAGCAGTAAGCTGAGCGGCCTGTAAATTTTCCAGCCGTTGGCGTCTCTTTTCTTGGTGATGTTGGCGTTCTTCCAAGATTCTTGTACCGTTCTCGTCAAAAGACACTTTGTATATAAGGTAGCCAGTTTTTCTAACACAACTTTTCCGCCATCTTTCAGGAGGTTTGATGTTACCTTATCCTCACAAGCGGCTTTGCCTCTTTGTATTCCTTTTGGAGTTTTTCTTACTACACCGGTCGTTACTGGTAGAATGTCAAGTTCCTTTGGACTATTATTGTTTCTTACGATATCAACCTGGTTGTTCTCGCTTCTGCATAGCTCTCTGTAGAACTCCTCCATCTTCTCGACTATCCTATTCATATACGTTTTGACATTGACTTCCTTGTTCCGTATGCATGCATTCAATTTTTGCTTGTGCACAAGTTTGTCTTTGCAGCTTTTAGGCTTCTGCCGCTTTTTTACAGCCTGCTCAATTCATCCCATGTTATACCTTCTGAGGTCGGCTTCCTTACGTCTATTTATTAACTTCGAAAGCTCCACTAGCTCTATTTTGTCGGTTGCATTTGAGGCTTTCATGGTTTGTCGTCTCTTGATAATATCTTGCGTCTCCTGAGATAGTTTGCCAGTGCCCCGTCTAGTGACTGTACCTCCAACTTCCAGTGCACGCTCTGTGATGATACTAATAAGATTATCGTTCATTGTGTCAAAGCTAACGTCCGTTACCTCGTTAAGTGCCTCGAATTTATTCTAAAGTGAAACTCTGAAGCTTTTTTGTTTTGCTCTCGTGGTTAGTTAATTAATTGGCTTCTTTCGTATCAGCTCCTGTCTTTGCTTTTCTTTAAATATAGGTGAATACGAGCTCTTACCATTCTATGGTCACTGCATCTGATTTTACCAACTACTTCTACATCCTGTACAATGCCTGGGTGTGCACAGAGAACAAATTCGATTCCATTTTTAGTTTCGCCATTACGACTTCACCACGTCCAGCTATTGTTAGCCCGTTTTCTGGAGAAGGTATATAAGATATGTAAATTAAAACGTTCTGCGAACTCTACTAATAACTCTAGTCTGGTGTATTCCTCTATGTTGCCAGCAATTCTCTTGTGTAAAAGAACCCCGCCTCTAGTTTTCTTCAGCAACTAATACACGGTAGCATAGCACGTGTCCGTTCTTCAGCCCTTTATAGGCCGCACGTGTCCTCCTAACATAGCTGAGCCCTATTACATCCCATTGAACACCCTTTATTTCCTCGAATACGACAGCTAGACTAGCCTCACTGATAGCGTTCTAGCGTTGAAGGTAGCCAAGTTAAGATTCCAATGGCGGCCTATCCGGACCCCGGTATCCTTAGTACCCTCCGCTGCGTCGTAGGTCTGACCGCCGTTTGCACGTTGCTTCGCAGCCGCTGGGGACTGAGGCCGAAGGGTTCATTGCTGTAGTCAAGAAAGGTAGTGGCCAAGTACTTCACCAGGGTGGCCAGTACTGCTCTGGTGAGGAATGGCATTACTGGCGGGTGTTCGCCAGTGAAGCCGCTCCCGAGACCTCTTGCTCTCCTAAACAATTCCTTTATCAGGCGTTTTAGGAAAAGATACGATTGGGAATGGCTCGTAATCTGCATTCGAACCAAATTTTGTGATTTTATGCTAGGCTGCTGCGCAGTCCTTAAGTGGAGGGTTCTGTTGCACTCTTTTAGCACTGTAGAATACCGCCTGACCACCTTTCAGCTCTCAAGGCCACCTTACACGTAGCTCACCTTTTCTAAACTGCTGGAAAGTTCATTAAAACACTCGGCGTGGTTTCGAACCTCTGCCTTTACGAGCTTGGCTCGGCTTAGTGCCTTGGATGACCCTCCTTCTTCCTCGTTTATTCTCTCTTAACTTATTCCTGTCTCGATGAAATTTCACATTGTTGGCTTCGAAGTGTATGCAATGTCAGAGTTTTGCTGATTTCAAGTGGTCGCACACTATTTTGGCGTTTCTTCTCAACTGATGAGTTGCGCGTACCTGTTTTCCAAACTACTCGCTACATCTAGTGATTGTTAGCTTGAGCGTATACGTTGCGGATGGTTGGATTGCATGCAAATGAAACGCGGAAAGTTTCTAACTCCTAAAGAACAGACAGTCGATGCCTTTAGGGCTGTATCCTATTTGTTGGTGTTTGTAGTAGTACACAAAACTGTGGTAATTAGATATAGAGGTAGACAGTGGCCCTTAGTAAGGAGTCAGATATACGTACTAGTAATTACATCTACGGTTGGCCTAATAAAGTGAAATAGTGGATGAAAAGGTAACGATCGAGGGAATTATTTCTAGTTCTGGAAAGCGGAAAAGGGCAAGAAACTTCGTACAAAATTAATGACGTTTTTGCATCACTCACCACAAACTTGAACCGCTAGACCTCGACGACTCTCGGCACCACGCTCATACACAATGATAAGTCTACGCGACACATTTAGTTCATAAGTGCTTCTATGTATTGTTCTAAGTTTGGGCAACGCAACTGGTGTTGGTGGGTGCGTGTGATTTAAAATAAACACTTTAAATTTGCTTGTTTGTTTAGACAGTGTACAATTACAATAGATGTTTTATATGACGTAGCATAGAACTTTTATTCAAATATCAATACAAAGATTATGTTATGTTTGCTTAGCATATTACCCTTCGGAAAAAAGATTCCTGGCAAAGGGTCATGAACAGCGCGAAAAAGAACCATCGCAACATTTAGGTGTCTCAAAACTTATGTAGTAAAAAATATCATACATGGTTATGTTCGAATGCAGTTCAAGTTAAACTAACGCATCAAATTGCAGGAGTGTGGACCGCATCATTCAACCTATGTTGCGGGTGAATTAAAAATGCCAGCTCAAATTACATGCAGCAGGCTACATGAATTCGACGTAAATTCAAGCTTTGCGAGCGTTGCGTAAGATAATGCAACATACTCTAGCACGCAACAACTCGAGTAAAAGAATCCCAGGTGGTCTAAATTTCCGGAGCCCTCCACTACGGCGTCTCTCATAATCATATCGCAGTTTTGAGACGTTAGACGCCAAAAATTAGATGCGAAGCACCTTATGGTTGTGCTAAATCCGGTGTGCGACGTGATCACTCTCACAATGGGCGCCCCTGCCCTTTTCTTCTCTTCTGAGTTTCCACCCATTCTCGTCTCGCAACGGCAACGCAGGCAGCGTCTGGTAGCCTCCGCTCGCTCCCCCCTCTATCTTCTAGGCATCTCACTAGCGGCATTTACACCCTCATTTCGCATGCGCGTCCCTTCCTCTTTCTCTCCTTTTTATGCTCTCCCCTCTCGCCTCGCGACGCCGACGCAGGCAGCGTCTGCTAGTCTACGCTCACTCCCCCTTCTCTTTCTCCTCTAGGCATCCCTCCCAGTAGCGTTTACACCTTCATTTCGTATGCGCGTTCCCTTTTCTCTCCTCTACTTTACTCCCCTTTTCTTCCCTCACAACGCAGGCAAGGCAGTGTCTACTAGCGAGTTTCTTGTCTGAAACAGACTGCTCGCACTGCACAACCGTTCACTAGCCATTCCGTTTATACAGGCACAGGATCTTCATCTCAAAGGTAGTGCTGGTGGGAGGTTTCTCCTGTGCGCTATTGAACAATAAAAATTTGATGCGGGCACGTTAACTATGACATAAAACGGACAGCGGGTCTCTGTGTTCAGTTGAAGTCTTCTGTCTTTCATTGACCATTAGCGGCGATTGCTATGTTCCAGTAGGAAACACTTGCCCTTATCACTGACTGCTTTGCGCCTCCCAAGGTTTCTCTACTGTGCAACGTCACCAAAAGCGCCAACGCCAACGCCTCCACCAGTTTAAGCGTTCGCGCCCACTTCTGCGTCACATGTATACATGGTACTCTTTATCGGGAGGTGGGATAATTTTTTAATGTACTATAACACCGTTGTTTGTTACGCGCTCATATGCCAAGTATCGAGCTATACCGTGTGAAACCAGTGTTGCTTTCTTTCGGTGCATCAAGTCAACTATGCCTTTGTTTGAGATTGCTACGCCTGCTGTCTATCTACGGAATCACTAAATTCAGCCTGCTGATTGTGCAGAAACGCGCCCACTGACCTTCGCGCAATCCATAACATGAATGAGTTACCAACAACCGGCGAGGTAGGCAATAAAGATCCTCAAGAGGTCCAGATTTCGTTGAGGCGTGAGTGTCAGTGCAGTCAGTCATTTCACTCGCTACTCTCTGATTCGTGCTACGAAAGGCATAGCCGTGTGTAGCATAGTATTGTTGGCTCCTCACTAGTGCTGCTATCGCTATGGCGTGTTAAATCACATCACTTATTTTTGCCACTGAAGCCACGCCAACGCTGCATCTCGATGATCCCCAAAGCTTCAGCAATAATTTTTTCCTTCAGTATGGCTTCGTGCCGCAGTGCCGAACGTATTCGATCGAACCTGGTGTGAGTCTCCGTGCATAACCCGAAATCAAAATGCGGTGAGATGCATGGTTGAATTGCTGAGAATGGGAAAGTATTCCAGCATAGTCATCACCATGTTTGCAGCAAGCCCTTTCACGAAGATTTTGTGTACCGCGTTGCAGCTAAAATGTTTAGTGAGCACGGCGTGGAACTTTCTAAGACGATGTGGGGTTTAATGTCCCAAAACCACCATACGATTATTAGAGACGCCGTAGTGGAGGGCTACGGAAATTTCGACCACCTGGGGTTCTCTAACGTGCACCCGAATTTGAGCGCACGGGCCTAACTTTCTAGGGCAGCACACACAGAATTCACGATGCTCATTGACACCCGGCTTATTCCGTTTGTTTGCAAGCGGTGAAAGTGTCCTGCAGGGGTGGATCCAGCCACTCATTTTAGGGGGGGGGGGCAGCGAAAGTAACACTGGAAAAGTGGGCGTGGTCATTACTTTTTTGTTTTTACTAGCAGAAAAAAACCTTCATAGCACAAATACTGTCAATCTGTGCTCACAGTGGTTTCGCTCATTTGTCATGATTGGTGTTGGGAGGGGGACTACGAGCACTGAATCAAGGGGGAGGGGCACTGACAGAGTTTTTTTTGGGGGGGGGGGGGGGGGCGACCGCCCCTATGCTCTGGGTGCGCCAATGGTGACCTGATGCTGCGCTTTCTTGATTGGAGTATTCGAACCTGGTCGGCCTCATATACTACGCCTCGTAACATCGCTGCTTGATACGAGATACCGGCAAAACCATTGAAAACGAGAAATGGTACGCATAATTGGCAGTCAAGGAATCGACGGATTGAAATGTGCTCGAACATCAACACCAGTCAATACACCCCGCGCGCAGAAGCACGTGTAGCGTGGATCAAAGAAACAAAAATATGCGTGGTTGAAAAGGAGGAGAAAGATTTATTAGGCGCTGTGTACATGAAGTTGGTGTTCACCATGCGAGAGTCCACTGTTGGTCAAAAGAGGGCCCTGGTGGCCGCCTCGCCGTTGACCCACACTTGTGTGTCCGGGTCGGAGCTGAGCATGCAGCGTGGCTGGCCTCCAGTACTCCTATTCTCGTTCGATGAGTGACCTTCGGCTCGGAGAATGATTGCTCAAGCCTTGTGGAGGGCAGCCTCGTTGCTGCGAAGCGATGCATGAGTTGGAGCCCAGATTATTTGTATGGTGTGGTGCTTACGACTGAGGTTGAACGTGGAATTAGCAGTATAGGAGATACTTGGTTCCAGGAAAAAATTTCTGATGGCAAAATTGGAGGCACTTATAACTATGGCAATTATGTCGGAAGAGGCGGCGTCAGCCAAAGCAATGTCTTCCTCTTCCGCTACCTCTGAAATAGTGGTCATTATTGATCCTCTCGATATGAGTCGTCTTTCGGGAGTGGCTACGGTCGATGAAGAGGGCGGTAGATTTGGTATTTATGTCACATCTACGCATGATTTGGTCTATTTGCTTAATACACTTAAAAATAAGGAATTGTCCTATGTGCTCTTTTGTTTGCGTTGTAAACAGGGTGCATATTGCGAGGTATGTGCGTGATCGCAAGGTGTTGCCGCTGTTCCAAAGCAATATCTACTTTGGGATTTATTGTTGGTGTGTACCTGATCCCCGTTTCTGCTAGTGCGTCTGCTGGTGTCTACAAGAGTATTTCGTATTGGCCGTAAGGTGTGCTTCTGTTATCTCATAAAGGGTATTGGGTAAACCTAGGGCGAACAATTTAGCCATTGAAGTGTGCACTGGTAGTACTTTGTATGCTTCTAAGAGCAAACTAGTGTCGACTATGGGTTCCGTGGACGGTGTTAATCAGAGGTAAGAACTGCATCAAGAACTGAACCAATCGGTGTAGGTTCACTTTCTTCATAGCCACGTGTTTGTCACTGATTATTATTATCATTGTCGTAAAAACAAATTGCTGATAAACCCAGAAAAAATATGTGTGAAGAGGTTTATTAGTCGGTAAAGACACCGGCGAGACAGCGGCGAGACAGCGTGAAGAACCGTTCAGAGATCGGCACATCAACGAACCGCAACACGAGCCGAGAGAGCCGGGCGTTGGCGATGCTGCTCGCTGCATGCACATCTTCTTCACAATCGCCCCCGCTGAAGAAGGAGCCATCCTGGCGACCTAAGAAGTTTCAGTGAGAGGCTGATAATACGGTTTCAGGCGGGAAACATGGATGATATCACGTGCACGACAGCGCATGTCGTCCAATCGGGAAACTAGCCTAATCAGGTAATTAACCGGAGAAATTTTTTCTGAAACGGTCTAAGGCCACTCGTACCAAGGGACAAGTTTTGATGAGAGTCTCGGAGTTTGGTATGGGATGGCAAGCCACACAAGAGACCCTGGGGCATAGCTGGGATTCGGAAGGGAGGTGCTAAGGTTTTTTATTTTTTTTTTTGGCGTTGCTGCTCGTCCGAGGTGAACGTACGGGCGAGCTGGCGGCACTCTTCGGATTGTCGAGCAGCATCGAAGACAGGTGGACACTCGGAAGCATCAGGACAGTAGGGAAGTAGCGTATCGATTTTATGGGAAGGCTCACGTCCGTAAAGAAGAAATGTGAATATCCCGTGGTTGTTTGTATTGCAGTGTTATATGCGAATGTGACGTATGGGAGAACACGGTCCCAGTTGCTATGATCAGATGCCACGTACATTGAGAGCATATCACCCAGAGTGTGGTTAAACCGTTCCGTTAGCCCGTTAGTCTGCGGGTGGTATGATGTCGTTTTCTGATGAATGACGTGGCATTCCGTAAGCAGAGCCTCGATGACCTCGGAGAGGAAAGCACGGCCTCTATCACTAAGAAGCTCTCGAGGTGCGCCACGTCGAAGGATAAAGCGAGGTAAAATGAAAGAGGCGACATCCTGAGCGGTAGTGCTCGGCAAAGCGGCTGTTTCGGCGTAGCGTGTTAAGGGGGTCGACCGCCATTATATTCCACCGATTGCCATCTGGTGTCAATGAAAGGGGGCCGTAGAGGTCAACGCCAACGCGATCAAATGGCTTGGCAGGGCACGGAAGTGGCTGAAATTCGCCAGTCACACGTAGCGGTGTCGATTTGCGTCGCTGGCAGTCAGGACAGCACTGCACGAATTTGCGTACAAAATTGTACATGCCGCACCAGTAATAGCGAAGGCGAAAGCGTTCATATGTTTTGAACACCCCGGCGTGGCCACATTGTGGATCGTCGTGAAGACAGGCGCATACATGCGATCGTAAATTGCGTGGAATGACCAGTAGCCACCGGCGGCCATCAGGAGCGTAGTTGCGTCGATGAAGAAGGTGATCGCGGATGGCAACATGGAAAGCTTGACGTCGGAGGGATCGAGATACCGGAAGTTTGGGCGTACCGGATAGATATTCGAGAAGAGATGCGATCCACGGGTCACGACGTTGTTCGGTGGCAATCGAGTCAAGATTTAGCGATGACAAGGTCTTGAGGCAAGTGTTTCCGCACGTCAGATCTGGTGGTAAAGGTGAGCAGGACAGGACATCAGCGTCAGAATGTTTGCGTCCGCAGTGGTATACGACGAGAATGTCGTACTTCTAGATGCGGAGTGCCAATCGCACAAGGCGGCCAGAAGGGTCTTTCAGCGTGGAGAGCCAGCAAAGCGCGTGGTGATCAGTTACTAGATCGAACGGGCGGCCGTATAAGTACGGCCGGAACTTTCCAAGTGCCTACCCCAGAGCCAAACACTCTTTTTCTGTCACGCTGTAATTAGTTTCGGCTTTCGTCAGAGTGCGCCTAGCGTAGGCTACAACGTAGTCTGAACAGTCGGGCTTTCGTTAAGCGAGGACAGCGCCTACGCCGACGCCACTGGCGTCAGTGTGCACTTTGGTGGGAGCCGTTGGGTCGAAGTGGCGAAGAATAGGTGAGCAGATGGCACAGAGTAGTGAAGGCAACGTCACATGCAGGAGACCAAGATGAGAGGTTCAGGTCCCCGCGAAGAAGCTGGGTTAATGGTGACATGATGGATGCAAAATCGCGAACAATGCGCTGAAAATATGAGCATAGGCACAAAAAACTGCGAAGTTCCATCATGGTCGTCGGCTTGGGAAATTCTGCGACTGCTCGAAGTTTTGCTGGGTCAGGTAAATCGCCGTGCTTGGACACAATGTGGCCTAAGATTAGGAGCTCGCGTGCAGTGAAACGGCCCTTTTTCAGGTTAAGCTGTAGGCCAGCGTTAATCAGACAAGGGCGAAGGAGGTGCGTAGGAAAGTCATGCGAGAAAACCACGACATCGTCGAGGTAGCAGAGGCACATATTCTACTTGAGGGCATGTAGCGTATTATCCATAAGTCGTTCAAACGTGGCAGGCGCGTTACAAAGCCCAAAGGGCATGACGTTAAACTCGTATAGTCCATCAGGTGTAATAAATGCAGTTTTTTTGACGATCGGCTTCATCCATTGGAACTTGCCAGTAGCCAGACCACAAATCTAGCGACGAGAAGAATTCCGCTCCGTGAAGGGGGTCAATGGCGTCATCAATGCGCGGCAAAGGATATACGTCCTTGTGGGTTATCTTATTCAAACGACGATAGTCCTCGCAAAATTGAATAGATTCGTCTTTCTTACGAACCAGGGCGGCCGGAGACGCCCAGGGACTGTGAGATGGTCAAATGACGTCTCTAGGAAGCATATCTTCGACTTGATCGTTGATGACGCGGCGCTCTTCAGTGGAGACACCGTATGGTTTTTGACGCAGTGGCTGGTGTAGGCCGGTGTCAACATGATGTTTGACTAGCGACGAGTGGCCTAGTTGAGGTTTCGACACATCTAAACAATTCCGGAACTCCTGCAGAAGATCAAGCAGGTGGGCATGTTTGGTGGGAGTGAGGGTGTCGGCGATGGTGCTGAAAAACGTATCCTTGGATGACTCTTCGAGTGCCGACAGTGCTTTTGGGTGGTCGCAGTAGTCATCCGGGACATCAACCAAAGACAAAGGGTCGAGATCCTGTACGCAGCCGAGACACTCTCCCGCAAGCAAAGTGACAGGTGTGGAAAGCTGATTGAGTATGAACACGTTGCTTCTCCGGCGGAAAGGTCAATCGTTGCGAAAGGCAGCGGCAGAGCTCGACGGCTCGTGAAGATATCGGAAGGCATAAAAAAGTCAGTGTAGGCACCTCCACCAAATGTGAAGAGGTTTATTATTCGTTAAAGACAGCGGCTAGACAGCGAGAAGAACCGTACAGAGATCGGCACAGCAACGAACCGAAACACGAGCCGAGAGAGCCGGGCGTTGGCGATGGTGCTCGCTGCAGGCACATCTTCTTTTTCACATATGGTTTTAGTTCACACAGCTAACTTCGATCAGATATCGTTTCACTATACATACGATCCCACCCCGTACCAGCATTTAATGTATGTTCATATTGAGGTACTCAACTTGATTCATTTTTGAAATTTAATATTTGCACCAACTTCTTAACGAAGAAAACTGCTTACGGCATCAGGGTCCCCTTAAAGGCGAGACACTACTGTCAAAGGCACACTCTTTTGACATTATACTATGCCTTTATCTTCAGTCATGTAAATTATTGTATAGCATCATGGGGCATCACATATCACTGTCATACAGCCCCTTTACAACACATCCAATATAAGGCTTTTTGCATTTTCACTTCGACTCCTTAAAATGCTCATGTTACCTCCATTTTCACCGAGTTAAATATGCTCACATTTCATAAGCTTATTTGCTAGAATCACGGCGTTGTCTTTACCGCTTGCTGAAGAATCAACAATTACTTTATGTGACTGGTCGAAACAGTCTTGCTAATCTAAACAATACTAGGTTTTTTCAAAAAATTACATTTTACTTCCAAAATCACGAAGTAACTACCGGAAAATAACTCTCGCTTTTGCAAGCGTCGAACTATAGAATGATCTACCAGTTCTGTTAACATCTTCACTATCACAGTCATCATACCAACGTTCAATAAAAACTTACTTGGTTTCTTCGTAAATAGTACAGATTTTTTATTCTCAGTCAACTTGAACTTTTTTATTTGTCTTTTCATTCATTCTTTGTAATCGCTATCCTTTCAGTGTGTTTTTGTCCTCGTTCGTGTTATGCAATAAAATTTTGTGCTGCCGCGTGTATCTTTACCATTTCAAGAACTATGCAAGTTTTGTATATATTTATGTTTTCTACCGTTGCATATTTAGGCTTATTCTGTAATTGATAACAAAAGGTCCCGCTATAGTTTTTAATTGTGGGACCTCTTTCTGTATACTTTCTTCTGTTTTGTAATACCTTGATAAAGAATAAGCTTGAACTTGCGTTGAGCGAACTTGAGTCGCAATGTTTGTAGCACATCACTCTCGAGGTTTCGCAGTGTTTTCCTAATTCCTACCCGTGTTTTAGACAAGGAGGCCTAGTATTCCGAGCTTAGAAACTTAAGGGATAGTGTAACAGCTTGACAGCACCGGAATTCTGCTTGGCTGAGAGTGTGTGTCATGTTTATTTATAAGACCGCATTGGACGAGCAGCTCAAATTTATGCGAAGAGCGTGCGAGTCCCCTTATATGGACTTGTACTGATACTTTTGTCTGAAGAGTTTATTCTATTTGCGCGTCACTTCTCTTGTGAGCCCGGAAAATTATGTCGTCTGCACAAATGCTGTGCTAGAGATCGGGTACTCGATTTCACCTTGATGGCAAGCCTGTCATGTTAATGTTAAACAGAAATGGTACCGATCCTTGACGTGACTGCCAATGCATATTTCGTGAGACTTCAGCCCTCCCAGATGCAGGTTAGTGGCCCTGCTGCTGAGGAACGGTTTTACGCAACTATATATGTCTTCACTCCCACCACAAATAGTCGCAGAGCCTGGAGTACAGCGGCCTTCGTAAGTTCTCAAATACTTTGGATAGGTCTAAACCCAGTCTACCTCGTGCTGAGCATCACGTCTTGGGTGGATTAGCTTAGGCAGCAATACTATGAAAGTGGAAGGTGGTAAGTTGTTGTTCTCAATAAAATTAATAAACCTATTTAGTGTAATGCGCTGCATGTTATTTTCAAAAATAGCTGAAGCTAACAAAATCGGATCTGATTAAGCGTAATAACGTGAGCTCCTGCAAAAGCAGAAAAATAGCAGCTTTCAAAACTCGCGAGAACGGTTTACGACAGTGCTATCATTTCTCAGCATTGCTGGATGAAAAGTACGTCCCTGTTCAGAGCTTTTATGAAGGAAAAATACTGCTTATAAAATAACTACTTGCTTTTGAAATTGAGTGCTGCAGCCACAATCACTACAACAGGTGAGATTTACGTCGCACCGTAAAATACTGGGTGGAGCAAAACTAGTTGTCATTCCTTAAACCTACAATGCATTTTAAGGCATCTTAAGGGCTCATTTTCTTGGAACTACTTTATATAAAGAAGTGGAATTTGTTCCTTTTTTATTATTCTTGAAATAATACTGGAATCACAATTGTATTGTAGGTACTGACAAATCTGTAGCTTCTTTAAAGCAGTCAGGTAGTTTTCGTCAATATTTCTTCAATAAAATTGCAAAGTGAAAAGTATTCCGCATACGCACACAATTATAGCTCAGTAGCATTGTACTGATGTTTTGATTGTTGGGGTTGAAATTCAGCCTTCTGCTTTTTCAAGTTGTTTTGGTAATGTGACAAATGAAGCAAAAAGTCGGATTTGAGATATGGTGAGTTAGAGAGTAAGAACAAGTTTATTTCTGGTTTCGCTAAAACTGACATCCAAACTTAAAAGTAAATTATTCAACTGAATAAAAAAAAACGCAAAATGTTTCCCAACTGACGATGCTGATCAGCCATATACGGGCGTGTTTATTGTTTGTACTAAAAACTTAGATCTCTCATCAAAAGCGAAATATGACTGTCGGCATCTCGCTTCGCCGGGAACAGGTGATGCAAAAATTATTACGAGATGACGTCACCTTATGAAAAAAAAATTCAATACATGCCACAAAATTGGTGGTGTTATAATGAAGTCACAGTGTCATCACGTGACGTAACTTACATCATGCGATATAACGGCTCATTTTTCGCTATCAGGAAGTTAATGTTTTTTCTCGGCAGTTTATTCCAGCAGTAACTGTTTTTATTTTTTTTTCTAGCACGAGATTGCCCTTGTGTCATTTATTTGCATGTGAAAACCCGCCCCCTCCATAAGAAATAACCTCATTTGGTGGCTATCGCCAGTGTCACCTCGATATATTCGTTCAGTCACTAATTTTTAACGCAGTAATTTTCAACACATGCTAATGATCACGATAGGCGCAATCGAGTAGCTGTGTCATTGCAGGTAACTGTTCGCTGCGGAAAGCAGTTTCTGTAGTTCTTTCATGCAGTTCCCGACGTGCGATTTGATGGAGTCTTGGCAGAATATTCAGCATATTCAGGAGAATCCTATTTTTATGCAATGCACAGTTAGCCGCAAAAATAACATGTTTATCATGCAGAAAGAATAGTCAAAAACGTAAAGCGTTCGGGGATACTTTCGTACGCGCAATAAGGAATGCACCGAAACTCGCAAATAACATGCTCTTTGAGAAAATTAAGTTCTTTCAGCTGATGTAGTGCAACGACTGCTTCTTACAAAAGCTATCGCGTTTACCTTGGATATCGCGAAAAATCACAGCTGTTTGTATTCTGGCTGTAACAGTTTAGGCGCGACCACACGGCATAGCACCAGAAAACGATGCAGAAAACAAAGAGCGCCCTATGTTCGCTACCCGGGCTACCGGGCTATGCGCAGCCCCAGCAAAAAAATGGCACGACCGAAAAAGAAAAATATCAGCATAGCGCATGAGTCGCGCGTCTCCACGGCCAAGCGCGAAGAAGACCAATCATCGTGCAGAAACAGCAGCGGAGAACGAGAGAAACTCGCGAGGGCCAAGGAGGGAGAGAGAAGGTCGCGCGCGTGGTGGCGATCACAGTGGATGGCGGTACTTTCCCAAGATCAAGGATCTTTAACGTAAACAGGCCCTTTCACCCTCCGCTTGCGTCCGGCGGGTGTCCTGGCACGGGCGGTGCGGCTGTGCCGTGCTTTTTCGCCCTCCGCTTGCGTTCTGCAGGTGTCCTGGCACGTGTGTTGCTGTGGTGCGGCGCTGTTTCACCCTGCACTTGCATGCAGAAGTTGTCCTGGCAGGTACGGTGCGTGCGGCTCAGCGGCGCTCTTTCACCCTCCGCTTCCGTGCGGTAGATGTCCCGGCAGGTGCGATGCAGCTGTGCGGTGCTCTTTCGCCCTCCGCTTTCGTGCGACAGGTGTCCCGGCTGGTGCAGAGTGGCTGTGCGACACCCTTTTGCTCTTTGCTTGCGTGCGGCAAATATCCCAGAACGTGCGGTGCGGCTCTGCCGTGCTCTTTCGTCCTCCGCTTGCGTGCAGCAGGTGTCTTGGTATGTACGGCGAGGCTGTGCGGCGCTCTTTTGCCCTCTGCCTGCGTGCGGGAGATAGATGTCCCGGCACGGTGGTGGGGCTAAGCGGTGCTCTTTCACCCCCTGCTTGCGTGTGGCAGGTGTCCCGGCACTGCGGTGCGGGTAAGTGGGGCCTTTTCGCCCTTGGCTTGCGTGTGGCAGGTGTCCCGGCAAGTACATTGCGGCTGTGCTGCGCTCTTTCACTCTACGCTTGCATGCGACTGGTGTGCCGGCACATGTGCTGCGGCTGAGTGGATAGCGCGTGTACAGGCTCTCTGGTGGTGTGCCGTTGCTGTAGTTACGCCCGATGGATACTAGCGGCATAGAGCTATGTTTACGCGAATAATACAGACTGATTTCGGAGCAACCGTCTATATAAGGACATAATTCTAGTAGGTGCGTTGCTTTGAAAGTAACCGTGCTTGTATTCAGCCAAACAATCTTAAAATGCTGCTATTTTGTTAAATTCGATGCTCCTACTTACAATTGTTTAAAGTCTTAGAAAAGCGCGTATATGAAAACATGCTCTATTTTCGGAAAAACAGGTAATTCCATCCGCACTCCATTCTATGCAAAAATCTCTGAATTATATTCCAATTCCATTCCCCCAACCACTGTCCGAACTCTATTCTTATTCCATTCGGAGGTCGCAAAAAGTGGAATAATTCCGTAGTCATTTCCATTCCGGAGTGGTAAGTCCACAACACTGGTAATAAGTTAGGTGTACGAGGCGCTTGATGGCTCTACCCACAACTGGCGTGCTGAGACCAAAATGATGTTTTAGGTGGGAGTAGTTCAGTTTGACCACTACTGTTGCCTGCTCCGACATCTTAAAATTGGAAGGGCAATATCGATGAGGACAAGAAGGAATGCAGAAAGATTGGGCAGGGAACTAAGCTATATTCACAGATCTCGGAACTAAGCTATATTCACAAGTGTCACTAAATATATGCACAGTCGAGTGGCGCATGCCGGTGCTATGCACATCATATACAACACTGATCAGGAGTGGCAGAGCAACATATCTGCATCGCCTTGACGCGGTGGTCTAGTGGCTAAGGTACTCGGCTGCTGACCCGCAGGTCGCGGGTTCGAATCCCGGCTGCGGCGGCTGCATTTCCGATGGAGGCGGAAATGTTGTAGGCCCGTGTGCTCAGATTTGGTTGCACGTTAAAGAACCCCCAGGTGGCCGAAATTTCCGGAGCCCTCCACTACGGCGTCTCTCATAATCATATGGAGGTTTTGGGACGTTAAACCCCACATATCAATCAACATATCTGCATATCAGAGCCAAGTTCCTAACAACAGTTTTTTCTGACTGCGCAAAACAACAGAAGTGTCACTAATTCATTCTTCATTCTTTTTATGTGATAGGACTCAATTAATTCTCTCACCGCCGCACTTCTTCTTTTGCCCCGAATTTGAATGCTAGACAACACTGGTTCACATGCGCAGGTCCGGCAATGCATAGGCAGATAAAATGTCAAATTGTTCTTGACAGATGGCTCGCGTTTCCGTGCCTGATCGTTGGCAAAATGACCGGTCGGTCTGTCTGATATACACCATTTTGCAATTAAGCGGGATTTCGTACACAATGTCCACGGTGCATGTGAGGTATAGTGTCGCACGTGCTTTTTCCGCCCGGGAATTCTTTTAGGTGGTCCCGAAATGCGAGGGCATAGCCCATCCAGTTTATGTGGCCCTGAAAAGACTACATATACTTAGTACCTATTATCCACATTTTTAAAATTGCGTGCCACTTTGTGCACATACGGCACCACTTCCAGCCTTTTTTCTGCCCGACAGGCCTCTTCGCCCTTCAATTTTTCAATGACACGACATTCGAGATCAAGCAGGAGAATCCAGTAGCCTGTAAGCTTCCAATCTGGCTAATAAGACCATCCTCAGCCAAGTGAACGAAAGACTCTGTCAGCACCGATTCAAAGCATTGTGAGGCAATAGCTCAACCAACAAGCTTACTGTGAGCGGAATAAAAGGTCTTCTTGCGCTTGAGGAGAACACCTCCAGCAAATATGCTGCCCCCTGAATAGCATATTATATGTAAAAACTTCAAGGTGTGTTCCTTCCTGTCTTCGCCGATTTCGCAATTCTTAGTTAAGGTTAAGAACCAACTAGCCCAACAACGCATTCTTTTATGCTCCATTATGTTGAGGGCCTTGCGGATAAGTCCCAGCGCACCATGATAGGAGATTGAGACCAATCCATGAGCAAATGATGATTTTGAAGTCTTAGTCTGACAAACACGCAAAAAACGTATGGGAAGGTGGGGAGGAGCGTCCCAAAAGTGCTGAACTTTTGGTGAGGTGCCTGGTACGTCGTGGTCAGCTTCCGCTGGTACGGTGGTGCAGGTTTGAATTTTGACGCGATAGCGTGAGAGAGCTCGTGTCGCAGAAATTCTGCCGTCGGCGTTGCCACCATTGGTTGTGAGCGAAAAATTGAGAAAGAATCAAATGAAAAAAAGACGAAAATTTCCGGTCCCATTGAGGATCGAACCCGGACCGTTCACATGGCAAGCACGTGTCCTACCCCAGAGACACGATGTTACTTGAAGCTGCTTCGGAAAAAAAATCACTACATAAATGCCATGTAGTAGTGGAAGGAGTCTCCTCAACGCATTTTGTCCGACAGGTGTCACAACGAGAACGAGCCCTTTCGGCGATATGTCGGCGCATTTGGGACGCCATCAAACAACATCAAAAAAGGCCGGGGTTTCGCAGCCATCTCCGCTAAAAACTCACAGGAACTTTCAAACAGCTCTAAAAATTAACAACTACGTTCATCTAGCGGAAAACATATCATGCCTCTCCAGAGGCACTGATCAAGCAAACACCAAACGCTAGATAGTGTGCTGTCATCTGTGAGGCATTGTGAGACCCCTTATGGCGTCCGAGATAACAAGCGCGTGGCTTATACCTTGGAGGCCATGATACTCTTGCTTTAGGTCAAAACCATTCGCGCGCGTACCTGTGTTTGTATGTCTGTGTGCCATCTGTGAGACAATGGGAAAAACGTGTCTCAACTACAGGAGAGCGCCAATTTAGCAGATGAAAGTGGCCACACTGCACAGTCACTGCATCGCTATAGATACATCGCGCTTGTGCGTGTACGCGCGTTTGTGTGTGTGTGTGTGTGTGTGTGTGTGTGTGTGAGTAACAAAATATATTAATAAGTATGCACTTTGCGGTTGAAGGGTGCACTAAAGGCCGTATTTCGCTATCGCGTGCAACTCTTAAAGGCGAAGTGGAAGGGTCGCCCAATTTTGTTTTAGTTTTATTCAGGGATTTGTGGGCCTAGGTACAATCCGGCTTGAGCGAGTATTTTGGGGCAACGTCTTCTCCCTTCAGGGTTACCTTTATTGCACTTGCGTAGATAGTCCACACTCTAAGGCAAAGTTACCCGAAAAAGGAGTAAGGAAGCCCAATAGGCGCACGTGATGATCGGATAGACCATTGAGGAGCAACCACAGAGGGAAGCGTGCGGTGCGAACCATTTAGTTTCCACTGGGATGAACTACCCGGGCATTGCAGGCAGCGCGAAAAGCGTTGCCAAGGTGACCAACCCTCCTTCTGCACAAAACACATGTCCTTCTCCTCTTCTGCTGGCTCCATCTTTCCCCGTATTTTGCCGGCGGCGGTTGCGTAGCGTCCCGCTCGAAGTGCTCGACCACGGCCGCCTGGATTCGACGATGTAAGAATCACGACGTGGTGCTTGTGTGTACGCCTGGATGAGCGTGGGCTGCTGCTTTAGCGTTTCGCTGCACTCATGAAGTCTGGATCAAGCCTCGACAGGTCACCACGCCGCGCTGTATATCTGTGGCTTGAAGATAGTCAGAACCAACACACGACAGCAACAGTGGAGAAGACCAATATTACGGCCGAGAAGAACAGGCCAATCGGATATATACTTCAGTCCGACTCGGGGCAGAAAACAGCGCTGGATTCTAAGGTAAGTAGGTTATCATTCTATATTCTACTCTACTTGTCGCGTGTGCGATATGGATCGCGCTTGCCGGCAACGGGCTTGGTCGTGTTGTATGTATATCGCACGCACGAAATGCATCGCGAATGTCAGCTTCAGCGTCTTCAGTTCGCCTGTGCTTTGCAACCGCTTGGAAACTGGCCGCCATTGCCGTCGGCCTCCCGTACGCTCGCTCATCGAGTGCTCGCCTGTCTTCGCCGCCGCGATGAGCTCCGTGCGGACGATAATGGGCTGAGACCTCGTTGCAGTGTTGGGAGTCATTGCAAACACGTTGCGGGTTCTCGTAAAGAGCTTAGTTGTAGTATGTCGCGCGCTGAAAGTGCCCCAGCACGGGCTGGCGGGGCATTCGCTAGCGTCGGAACTCACTGAAAATAGGTCGCCATTACAGCTGGCTTTCCCGCCAGTCGGTTGCAAGCAGCTCGGAGCCGTCCGCTGGCCGCGGCGGCGGTCTCGCGTTTGCCCGCTGCACTCGCTCGAGTTTGTGGAAAAGGGCCGCATTACCGTCGATTTCTTCGGTGCTAGCTCCAAACCAGCTCGGCACTGTTCGTGGCGGTGGCCAAGCGTACGCTCGCTCTCCTGTTCGAAGTTCGCTGGCGGCAGACACTCCGCGTGCAGCGCCGTGCTTGGTCTCGCGATCGCTTGCTCGAGCTGAGCGACGTCGCTCGCTTAGGACTCGCCGACTTGTTAACGGCACGGTGCTTCGCGGAGTTGTGGCCGCGGCCGCCGCTCCTAAGCTGTTGCGCTACGGGCATCGAAATGAGTCTTTGGCGGTGTGTGACCTCTTGGTGAAATTATTAGCATGTCATATCTCACGTATGTTTTCATTTCACCTTGCACGTATTTCTCACATGCATTTGTATTCATCCTCTGTCATGTGTGACTCACTATTTTACATACCTATTGTGCAGCCGTGGGCACACACCGTGTTGAAGACTGTGTGCGTTGGCGTCTGCGACGCCTGTCATCCATCTCTTTCGTCAAAGCAGCTTCAGAAGGACTGTGCGAGATGTGAAGGTAAAGTTACTTGTGTGTCATATTTTAACGATTGTTTTTATATTAACGTGCACGTACTTCTCATATGCGTGCATCTTCATCTTCTGTGACGTGTGCCCAACTATTTTTACTATGTTATTGTACATGCAGCAGTGGGAACACAACAGGCAGGAGGCTGCGTGCGCTGGCGTCCGCAATGCCTGTCATCTATCGCTTCCGTCGAAGGAGCTCCCCAAGGAGTGAACAAGATTTGACAACGAGACTGGACTTGTACACTTCACCATGAATTCACTTAAAAGAATGGGGAAACTTCATGTGTATGTAGAAAAATAAAAGATTTTGATGTCTCACTTTTGTATTTCGTTGTTGCCGTGACTGTGAAAGCAGTTACACATTGGTGGCTAACTACTTTTTCGCGTGTTCTTTTCTGCGGAATTCGTTGCTCACTGCGCAGAAAAACAGTCGAAAAAGTATTAGGCCTGCCGGAAAATAAAAAATAAATGCTTGAACTGGGGACAAAAAGTTCATCTGATTGGAGTATTTGAGTGGATCAACCGTTTTTCTGGCAAGGTGCAACTGTGAGGACTAAAGGTTGCCCGGTAAAGTGTAAATGTGGAGATTAACAGTTGCTCTGTAAGGTGCAAATGTGAGGAGGAGGAGGAGGTGGAAGGGAAGAAATAAAAGGCAGGGAGGTCAATCAGACGCACGTCCTGTTTGTTACCCTGCACTGGGGGAAAGGGTGAGGGGATTAAAGGAAAAGAGAGAGAGAGAAGTGAAGGGCAACGTCTGTGTAGATGTGACTTTGTCCATTGCACGCTTATAAGTGGTCGCGTAGTCCGGTCGTCTTTAGAAAACTTAGCAATGCCCGCGTCGCTTTGCTGGCCTGCGATGCGTACAGCCATGAACCAAGGATATTCTCTTCGGAGAAAGGTCTACTGCCTAGTGTCTCTAACGTTTCGCGTAACAAGTTGCGTTCGCTCGCAAAACGTTCACATGAACACAGTAGATGTTCTATTGTTCCGTCAGTGTCGCACGATTAACATCGGGAGCTATCCGCCATTCCTATGCGAAAGGAGTACGCCTTCGTAAAAGCTACTCCTAACCACAGGCGGCACAGTAAAGTTGCATCCTGGCGGAAGTGGTCTGATGGAACTTGAAGTTTTCTCGATGGGTCCAATTTGTGTAGGCGGTGGTTCCCGACACTGGGGTCACTCAGCCAAGTTTCCGACATGGTGTTAGCGAACGAGTGAAGGCCCCTTGCAGCGTCGGTTCTCGACAATGGAATTGGGGTTGTCTGGGCGTCCGCGTGGGCGGATCGCGCAGAATTGTCAGCAAGGTCATTACCGACAATACCACAATGTCCCGGTAACCACTGAAACACCACGTCATGTCCTTTTGATAAAACTTCGTGAAGTACTTCTCTTATTTTCATTCATTAGTTGTTGATGCACTCTTTGTCGTAAAGCCGATTGCGAGCTCTGAAGGGATGCCTCGGAGTCACAGAACACAGCCTACTTTTGAGGCCTGCGGCGGCTGCATTTCCGATGGAGGCGGAAATGTTGTAGGCCCGTGTACTCAGATTAAGGTCTTAAGATATCTTCAGCGGTCTTAAGATATCTAATCACCGGTCTTAAGATATCTTCAGCGCCAGGTCCTGACCAAATAACCCCCAAACTTTTAGTTAACACCGTCACAGTGGTTAGTCAGATTCTTTGCCTCATCTTCATGCAGTCCCTTGAAACAAGCGAAATTCCAGACGATTGGAAGATAGGCAGAATAGTAGCCGTCTTCAAAACAGGAGAGCGAACGAATCCAGCAAACTACCGCCCTATTTCCCTGACAAGCATTCCCTCTAAATTACTAGAACACATTATATCTTCTCACATCATGACTCACCTTGAATCAATAAATTTCTTCTATAATCACCAGCACGGTTTCCGAAAGCACTTCTCATGTGAGACCCAATTAGCCGAGTTTACCCACGACCTACTAAAAAGCATGGATGATAACCTGCAGATTGATGCCATATTCCTAGACTTTTCCAAAGCTTTTGATCGCGTACCACACAACTTATTACTTAGCAAAATTAATTCCCTTGGCATTGCACAGAATATTGTCTCCTGGGTTAAACACTTCCTCTCCAACCGTAAACAATTCACCTCTGCTAATAATCATAACTCCTCTAAAACTCACGTATCATCAGGCGTCCCTCAGGGTGCGGGCTTATCACCTCTTCTATTTTTAATATTCATAAACGACCTGCCAACAAACATTCAAACAAAACTTCGACTATTTGCGGATGACTGTGTCATATACTCCCCCATTCACAACTTTGAAAACAGTACTAAACTACAGCAAGACCTCGACACAGTTGCGCTATGGTGCCAAGACTCATCAATGCCGTTAAATCTAACCAAATGCAAATCGATGTCATTTTCCCGTAAACGCACCACTGTGCATCATACATACTTTATCAATTCGCTTCCTCTCGATTCGGCTTCGTCATACAAGTATCTCGGAGTGCACATGTACCCATCTCTTTCATTTGCACCGCACGTACAGTCCATCTGCTCAGACGCTCTGCGTACGCTTGGTTTTCTGCGCCGTAACCTCAAATCAGCATCTCCTGACGTTAAAAAACTAGCATACTTAACATACGTACGGCCAAAGCTCGAATACGCATCGTCCATTTGGAATCCATCCCAGGCATACCTCGTTAGCGAACTAGAAGCAGTTCAAAACCGCGCTGCCCGCTTTATAACCTTACAGTACTCCAGAGAAATCAGCGTCACCGCCCTAAAACAATCAATTGAACTGCCATCACTCGCGTCGCGCCGCCTCATCTCGCGCCTGTGCCTCCTCCACAGTTTCTTTTTCCGACCCCAATCAAGACACGAACTTTTACAGCCCCCAAACAGAACTTCTTCCCGCATTAATCATTCAAACCCCATTGCACGAATCAACGGCCGTACATCCGCAATGAACGACTCCTTTTTCCCCCAAGCAATAACACTTTGGAATCACCTTCCCGATACCATTGTTGCCACACCTGACCGCACATCATTCCGCGCAAAATTAGAATCCCACTTTGATTCCACCCATTAACCCGTGGCTGTAAATATATTCTACCAATGTACTGTATGTATAATTTGCTTGTGCCTAGTTATTTGTTCTCTAATTCCCAGCCAAAGCGTTTCTTTTGTGTGTTATTTGATTCTTTTTTGTTGTCATTTTTGACCAAACTACCATATTAGAACTGTACTGTTTATAATAATTTGTTCAACTTGAATTATACACATTCACAGCGTATTTTTTGCCCCCCCTTATGTAATGCCCTCGGGCCTTTAAGGATGCAATAAATGAAATGAAATGAAATGAAAAGGGTGTTAAAAGGGTGTGTGGTTCATCCTTTTGGGGACTAATGGGGCTGCCACAGCCATTAATCCCTTTAAGGACAAACGGCACCGGGTCTAACAGTTAGTCCCTTCAAGGGACTAACGGTTAGCCTACACATTTGCACCTTAGTGAGTAACCGTTAGTCCCACATTTCACCCCAAAAGACTAACATTTAGTCCTCACATTTGACAGGGACCTTTTATGGAGTGCCCACTGCAATTACCTGAAGAGAAGGCTAACTTCCATCGTCCATATAATGCGGTTCCTCTACGGAAAATCTTGGGGCACATCGATAAGGTCAATGATGCACAGGGCACTGTTTCTGGGATTTTCGCGCTACAGCTTGCCGCTACTGGCAAGTACGTGCAAGACGAACATCCGCACCCTCGAAAGTCTGCAAGGACAAGCACTACGCGTGTGCTTAAGATTGCCGCGAAGCACCTGAACCTAGGGGACAATTATTTGTTCGTAACCTTCTCTAACTGGGTTCATACTGATTCGGATGACGTGGGCGAACATCTGCGTGTGGTGTTACGCGTTTTCGACGACTGTGTAACGTTGCCGCCTCGTAGCAGCGTCTTCATCTTTGTTTAGGCCCGCAGGAACAAGCGGGCACAGGCATCGCCGAAAGTAACGTCGCCTTGCTATAGTTCGAGAGGCCGCCATAGCTCGTGGTATCGTAAAGCTCCGTAATGGGCGGACTGCGGTCTTAGTGACCAACTTCAATGGTGAATACAAGCATTAGGCAAGGCGCAAAACCATAGCTCTCTGAGAAACCCTCGACGATTTGAGCACCTGTGCTTCGATTAGGACACAATTTACAGATCTAAGCTGTAATGTAGCCTTTAAAAACCACGACAACGTTATTTAACAGTTCAAGCAACACAAGCGGCAAAGACTACTCAGCTTGCTGTCCTCTTTTAGCCACTACATGTTTCGCCACTACATTGAATGTCCGGCAGACTCCGCTAATGAAACACATAATTATCACTGAGCCAACCGTCTAACCGGTGCGTCAACACGCTTATACCACGTATCATAAAAAGAACAGGATGCTATTCGTCATCGAGTCAAACAAATGCTCGATAACCACGTAATTCAACCTTCAACCAGTCCGTGGTCGTCACCTGTTGTACTAGTAAAGTAGGAAGATGGTACGCTCTGATTCTGTGTGGATTACCGTAAATTGAACTCTATTACGAAGAAAGACGTTTATCCCCTTCCCCAAATCGATGACTCTTTAAAACGCCTGCGACATGCCCACTACTTTTCATCGATGAATCTTCGTGGCGGGTACTGGTAAATTGAAGTTGACGAACGAGACCGGGAAAACACGGCATTTATAACCCCTGACGGCCTTTACAAATTTAAGGTTCTCTCTTTTGGGTCATGTTCCGCTCCAGCTACGTTCCAACGAATTATGGACACAGCGTTAGTTGACCTGAAGTGGCATTCGTTTTTAGTATACTTAGACGACGTAGTTGTTTTTTCCACGACGTTTGAAGAGCACACCAAGCAGCTTCCGGGTGTACTTCAGGTCATCCGTGCTGCCATTCTATCCCTGAAGCCGGAAAAGTGTCACTTTGTGTACGAGGAGCTAAAATTCTTGGGTCATATTGTGAGCCGTAGACGTGTGCGTCCTGACCCCGAAAAAGCCACGGCAGTTGCTTTGTTCCCGATGCCGAAGACTAAGCAAGATGTGCGCCGATTCCTAAGAATTTGTGCGTATTACCGCCGTTTTGTGCCAAATTTTTCTAAAATCGCGAAAGCTTTGCAACAACTGATCGAGGACGATGTTGCTTTTACCCAGGGCTCCGCACATTCTGAAGCTTTCCGTGAGCATCAGCAACTTCTTCAGAACCCACCGATCCTTGGTCACCTTGACACAGAAGCAGATACAGAAGTGTACACTGATGCTAGCAACCTTGGTCTCGGAGCCATTCTCGTGCAATTTCAAGATGACGTCGAACGCGTTATCGCCTATGCTAGCCTTGCATTGTCTTCTGCCGAGAACTATTCAACAATTGAAAAGGAATGCCTGGCCGTAATATTAGCTATTACAAAGTTTTGGCCATATTTGTATGGACGACCCTTCGGAATCGTCAGTGATCATCACTCTCTCGTCTGGTTGGCGAATTGAAAGGATCCTTCGGGTCGTCTTGCGAAATGAAGCCTTCGGTTGCAGGAATTTGACTGGACAATCATGTACCGGTCTGGCCAGAAACACGCCGACACCGACTGCCTTTCCCGTGCCCCCGTCGAGGCCACTCGAAAAGATTCTGACAAAGACTGCGGTTTTATTTCAACTCTAGCATCTTTCAATGAGGCCCAACACTAACGCCGAAACCCAGAACTGCAACCACTAATCGAATACCTCGAAAGACGTCGCCCACAACCTTCCCGTCATTTTTCTCGTGACTTGTCATCTTTCTGTCTACGTGACGACGTCCTCTACAAGCGCAAATTTCATCCCACGCAAACCGTTTACCTGCTAGTAGTTCCTGCTCCTCTCCGCGACGACGTTTTACGTGCGTGCCACGGCGAGCCATCGTCCGGGCATCTTGGCTTCACACGCACCTTGGCGAGGATTAAACATAACTACTATTGGCGGAAACTCGCAAAAACCGTGAAGCAGTACGTCAAAACTTGTACTGCTTGCTAACGCCACAAAGTTCCCCCTAAAAAACCAGCCGGTCTCCTCCAGCCTGTCAAACCTCCGCACGCTCCTTTTTAACAGGTCGGCATAGATTTACTCGGGCCATTTCTTAAGTCTATAGCTAACAACCGCTGAATTGTCGCTGCAGACTATTGGACTATATTCTGCAAAACCCAAGCCGTTCCGCGAGCTACTGCTTTTGATATGGCCAACATCTTCGTCAAAAACATCGCTCTCCACCATGTGCCCCAGCAGTTGTCATCACAGATCACGGTACAGCCTTCACGGCGCAGTTGCTCCGTGATATCTTGCAGCAAAGTCGTACCACACACTGACAGCAACAGCATACCACCCGCAGATCAGTGGGTTAACCGAGCGCCTCAACAAAAAGTTCGCAAACATGGTTTCGATGTATGTAGCCTCGGATCACCAGAATTTGGACGCAGTCCTCACATTCGTAACATTTGCCTACAACACAGCTCTACAGGAAACCACCAGATTTGCACCTTTCAGACTCGTTTACGGCCGCGATGTCACCACGATGCTTGACGTATTGCTCCTGCCGACTCCGTCTGCCACCACCTCCCCGGATACAAACGCCTTCGTTCAGTGCGCTGATGCAGCACGAAATCTTCCGCGGCAATGCATTTTGTCTCGTCAAGACCGAAATGCACGCCAATACAACATCCATCCCAGAGCAGTGGCCTACAAGACGGGTTACTTAGTCTCAATTTGGATGTCTTTACGACGATGCGGCCGCTCATAAAAATTGTGCTGGTATTTTGCACCCTACCGCGTTCTGCATTGCATTGGCGAAGAGAACTATGAAGTTTTGCCAGCGGAGACATCTCTGCATTCCTGTCCACCACGTCCTTCTGATGTAGTTCACGTCACCAGAATGAAAACCTGCTATTCGCGCTGACTATGAGCTACAAACTTTGTGGCACCGCGCTTGCAGTCAAGCCCATTGTGTCTCCTTTTGTTTTCTTTTTATTTTGTCCTTTACTAATCAAGTGGTCACTAACTTTCTCGGCTCAGCTTTCATTTTTGTTCCATAGTATGGTATGGAGCTGAAGCACATCTTTTTCGTGGGGAGAGGGTAATGTCACGCGCTAGTGGCAGTCGAGACTGAGGGGGCAGAAGTGGTGGGCTGCTGAGATTGAAAGTAAACAACCGTTCGCTACGGCTCGACCGCTTTTGTCGTTTCCTCTCGCGACAATATGTATATATATATATATATATATATATATATATATATATATATATATATATATATATATATATATATATATATATATATATATATATATATATATATATATATATATATATATATATATATATATATATATATATATATGTCGCAATGGTGTACTTGACCTTTGCTGCACAGAAAGAGAATACAAATTAATTTATATCACTCCTTTGCAACCGCCTATGCCATTTTTTTTCAATGTCTTCGCAAGTTTCAATTGCTTTCCTTTTACAATGGATAAAACGAGGTCTATTGTTTTAGAGATTTATAAAAATGGTAATGTGTATTTATGGTGACCGCCTTTCAATAAGCAATACGGCTTCATGTGGTCAACTACGTGTACTTATTATACCAACAAGGTAGGGCCGTCTTTGTATTTTTTTTATAGTTGATGGTGAAAATATCCCGATTTTGTGACGTTCTTATTATACTTCCAAAGTTTAGTGCAGCAATCTCTGCTGCCAGCTCACACTGTCCAGAGCCACACCTCTTACTGTTGTTCACCTTTTGTTAAAGAACACATTTATGCACACTATATTCTGGTGTTTCACTTTCAAAAACTATAAGAAATCATGCGCCATAGTGGATGGCTTTATAATTATTTTTACCCCCTGCGGTGCTATGATAAGGTTTACAACGAAAGCACGTGGGCTTAATGTCACTATGCCTATTCGCTGCGATAGAGTAGCGGTTACAGCACTTGACTGCTTACCTGAAGGTCGTGGGTGCGATCCTAGAAGTGGCAGTTTCATTCCGACGAAGGTAAAGTGCTAAAGGCCCCTGTGCTATTTCTGTGCACTACCAAATGGTAAAAATTAGCAGAGCCCTCCCCTAAGGCATTGGTCATAATAATATCGTGGCTTATGATTAATATTATTGTAGTTGTTTTTGTTATACGTCCATTGAAATGTAGCTCCATTACCTCTTACTTGTTCCCGCCATCTCATGTTCAGTTCCAGAACACGTTAACTGTCTGAGCCAGTGCACCAGGTGGGAATGCATTGTTGTGCACGGAACTTCGCTTTCTGAATATGTAAGAGTGACAGCAAGCTTGCACTTTGTTTTCCTCTGTTACTGTCAATATTTTTTGCTTTCTCTGACAGTTTTCCTGTAAATGGCATGCCTGAACCTGAAAAACAGCATTTTATAGAAGTGTTTGCTTTCTTTGCATTTGCCTAATTTAACAGGTCACCTTCAAAGCAACGGCGCCAGGGCATCAGTTGAAGACATGGATGGGCATGATACTACTGAATATGACACTCCCTAGCAGCGTGTCATGTACTGTTTTGTTATATAACATCTTCTTGTTCTCTCCTTTGTAGTATCTGTCGTACTTGTCGATACATATTTTTTATATGTAAACTGAAACATGCCTATGTATATGTGCAACGTATAGTCACCGTGCACAATGTGTGTGTTTTGTGCTTTGTTCTAAAATAAGAAGGTGTGTATGCAATACACTTGGCTCAGTAATTCACTAGCACAAGCAGACGTTTAGCATTATATGTTGCCATCTCTCAAATTTCATTTCATAAAAGTTCTGTGATTTCACAAGTTGAAATCACGCATAAATTTTTTATGCTTTCAGGTGCTAATTCATTAGTTCTTTTTAAATTGCACAGTGGTAAAAAATTGTGTGTGCTTTTGTATAATTTCAGTAAGTTCACTGCATGTCCAGAATAACTAATTAAATTAGCATCTGAAAGCACATGAATACTTATTCATGACTTGAACCTCTGAAATTGAAACTTGAGCGAGGAAAAAAAAGTCTATAGAAGACTGCTTTAGAAAACACCTTGAATAAAAGACACCCCTTAATCTAACCTGTCATGTACACAGTGTGTCCTTGGGCACGTGTTTGGAACTTGCAAAGAATAACCCTCGGTTCAGGAAAGTATGGCAAAATCGACCTGCAAGAGATGCCCGCCGGTGTTGTTTCTGAAACGCAGCGGATATCCGATATCCAGTCAGTAATGTCCTGTGGACGTCCCTAAGATATAATTGTTATCACTGGGAAACTCCTTCGCTCGCCGAAACAAGTGCCGAAGTGGTTAGTCCTGGCAGTTGCCGGCGTTGTGAGGGTTAGCAGAGCCGATCACGTTCGCGAATAGTGACGTCGCGCCTGCTACAACGACGAGGCGCGAGCCAGGGGTGCCGAACGCAAGCGTCAACAGTGGAAGACCAACGACACCGACGAGGTGCGAGTCAAGCACGCCGATCACGTTCGAGAATGGAGACGGTGCGTGGGTAACACCGACGAGACGCGAGCCAAGAAAGTCGAGCGGAACCGCTGACAGAGGAAAGCCAACACCAGCGAATCCTCGACGTCGTCGTCATCGGCAACGTAGTCGGCAACGTCTCCAAAACGCCGAGCACTCTTCACCGAATCACTCACCAAATCCCGGTGAGTGATTGCCTTAGAGTGCAGCGTGCAGGCAGCTAAGACCCCGAGACAGTGTTGCGACTGCTGTAGATTTATCAATTGAGTGATGTCTGTGCAACCGCTTGTGGCTGTAGACAATTTGTTTAACTACAAAGAGCATGAACAAGTTAACAGGCGTATCTCAGGTGTTGGAGTCACTACAAGCCTGCGTTTGACGCAAGGCTCGTGCTCGTGCTACAGCACCAGTAGAGTTGCGCGACCACTTGGTTGTTGTCCTCTTTTAAGGCGACATGTGAACTCTTCCTCCCATAGATAAAGTCTCCTTAGCGGTGTGGAGGTCACCTAAGTTCTGGCGGTCGCAGTTGCCAGGTCATCGATGATTGTGAGGGGTAATTGTCCTGCATATTGGGCGTGTCAGGCCGTTGAGCAGTGGAGCTTCTCTTCTGGCGTTGCGTCCAAGAGATCGTCTGCTATTGTCCGGTATAGTTCGCTTTCCTCGTGTGGTTTAGGCGACGCCGAAACTTTCCTTGGTCACTTTTTACAAGCCAAGAGCATGTTCAGATGCAGTGCAGTATGTCTCCTTCAATTCAATCTGTCTTTTTTAAGAAGTGCCGAGTAAGCACTCTCTCTCCCACTGCGAAGTTGAAGGATATTTTGAATGTCTCTGGTTCTCAGGAATTGGTTTACCTGCCTTCCGGTTGAGAAGATTGAGAGGGCCGACCAGTTCTCGTCGAAACATCGCTCTTGCAGGGGCCATTCCTGTGGCCATGTGTATCGTTGTGTGTTGCCGATACAGATATCTTGCAGTTTGGCACTGTATGAACCCGCAACACTATCTGGCCTCAATAGGTTCGATGTGAGAATGATTCGTTACAGATAACTATGCGAATTTCATAACAACTGAACCTTCTACTTGACAGCATCTTGAGCTCAGCGTCCATGGCTCTGTGCGCACGTGCTCTGTCGATAGGACAGGGTGCAACAATGACCGCATGATGACTCGCTGTAAGTTGGGAAATACTGTAGGCTGTTTTGCAGCTACTATAAAGATATTCAAGTCTTTAAAGTGAGAAAAGCCGTGGGTGAACAGCCTGAATTACTAGAGACACCAAGAACTTTACGCAGTTGGTACCGCGTCATGTCGTTGTACATGTCACTGCGAGATTCTGGCAGACGTTGCTACGGTATGTCCTCACCGCCAATAGGTAGATAGCAAAATATGCACTCTCGCGAAGGATTGCGGGTGCCCGTATGCGTAGATAGTACGCACCCTGAACTTGTTCTCTGTGTCGTAGCTTTCTCCGCGTTTCACCAAGCGGTCACCGTAATATTGTGCTTGCCTATTACCACATAACATCTTACAACCCACGCAGCTCATTTGAACAAAAAAGGCCATTACTACTGGATAGCTAAAAACGATGGGAATGACTATTGCTTTATTCAAATGGTATGGAATGGAAGTCGTGCCGGATCGCAGAGTATTTTAGAGCATGTTTCCAGCTACATAAATAGTCGTTGCACTTGTGTTGGTGCGATTTGGGTGTTTATATAAAACAATAGCATAAAAAAGGGTTGCGACCGCCATAGAGCTGATTGAGGCGTTTTACATTAGAAGTGGGAAAAAATGCGTAAACGCACCTTCCATCACGTTAAAAAAAAACGAATTTTCATACCTCTTGTGATCTGAAGCACCTGTTTTATAGCTCCCTTTTGTGCTTTTTGATGTTTTTACCTGCGAGATCAAGTGAAAAAAGTGATACATATGTATCTACCTTTCTTTCAAAGAAACTTTAGTTCTTATGCTGTGTGCATTTTCTCGTTCGAGTGTGCGTGTCTGTGTGCGCGTCCTTATTCAGTTTATTCATGAACCAATAGCAACTAGCCCATTTATCTAGGCTACTTCCGGATGAACGCTGCTAGTTGCCCTTCCTTTCCCGCGGCCAGAGATGAGGGCATGACATAGACATGAGAATTACCCTACGTAGCCGGCAGTGCTTTGACGTCGGTTCTCTACGTATACGACTGTTATCTTACGTCGCCAGCAGTGACACGGATGAAGTATTTTTCACGGCATGTGTAGTTTATGTAATTTGTTCCTTGAAAAATGAATGAACCTTGAGATAAACAGCGATACACAAAAAGTGAATTTTCGCGTGTTTTCTCATGTTTTCTTTTCGTGAATGGTGACTAAATACGGGGCTAATGTACCACCGTTCCGCATGCATTCGTGTATCTGTGGTTAACGAATCAAGCAGACGCCAGCCCTGAAACAAAGTTAATGGCCTTGAGCGTTCGAGCGCACAATATGCCCATGTATTATACTACGTCTAAGCCAGCGTTTCCAAACGAGCACGCACCAAGACATCCATCCAGCAGAAACAGGCAGTAGGCCATTAAACAATGCCGCTAACGTCCTCGGTGGTTGGGCTTGTTCGGGGACGCCATGCACACGTGGCCGTTTGCTCAGATTCTGGTGAATATAGGGAAGAGGTTTGTCTTGCGAAGGCTATGCAGGGTGAGTGGCAAGAATTTCCATGCAGCTCACCTCTTCGCTTCGCTCCACTTTAAGATACTCCGTTTCGCAGCTTGTGAGGAACCAATTACAAAATTCTGGTGGCGTAATGCTCATCTCCGAACACACAACAACTGCTAGCGTCTAACTAGATTTTGTTATGGGGCCTGGTGAGTGGACCTTTAACCGACTTGTGAATGTATATTGCCATTAAGGACATAATTGTGTGATTATGAGGTCGTTTGTGCTCATATATACCATAGGATTATTCGTAAGTGAAATATTTCTCTTGTTCGAATACATAGCCGTTCATGTACAAAAATTAGCATCTTCCCAAAGGGAAGCCTGATGGCACGCGAAGTAGCAGCGTTGCACTCGGGATTTGGTGAGTGATTCGGTGAAGAGTGCTCGGCGTTTTGGAGACGTTGCCGACTACGTTGCCGATGACGACGACGTCGAGGATTCGCTGGTGTTGGCTTTCCTCTGTCAGCGGTTCCGCTCGACTTTCTTGGCTCGCGTCTCGTCGGTGTTACCCACGCACCGTCTCCATTCTCGAACGTGATCGGCGTGCTTGACTCGCACCTCGTCGGTGTCGTTGGTCTTCCACTGTTGACGCTTGCGTTCGGCACCCCTGGCTCGCGCCTCGTCGTTGTAGCAGGCGCGACGTCACTATTCGCGAACGTGATCGGCTCTGCTAACCCTCACAACGCCGGCAACTGCCAGGACTAACCACTTCGGCACTTGTTTCGGCGAGCGAAGGAGTTTCCCAGTGATAACAATTATATCTTAGGGACGTCCACAGGACATTACTGACTGGATATCGGATATCCGCTGCGTTTCAGAAACAACACCGGCGGGCATCTCTTGCAGGTCGATTTTGCCATACTTTCCTGAACCGAGGGTTATTCTTTGCAAGTTCCAAACACGTGCCCAAGGACACACTGTGTACATGACAGGTTAGATTAAGGGGTGTCTTTTATTCAAGGTGTTTTCTAAAGCAGTCTTCTATAGACTTTTTTTTCCTCGCTCAAGTTTCAATTTCAGAGGTTCAAGTCATGAATAAGTATTCATGTGCTTTCAGATGCTAATTTAATTAGTTATTCTGGACATGCAGTGAACTTACTGAAATTATACAAAAGCACACACAATTTTTTACCACTGTGCAATTTAAAAAGAACTAATGAATTAGCACCTGAAAGCATAAAAAATTTATGCGTGATTTCAACTTGTGAAATCACAGAACTTTTATGAAATGAAATTTGAGAGATGGCAACATATAATGCTAAACGTCTGCTTGTGCTAGTGAATTACTGAGCCAAGTGTATTGCATACACACCTTCTTATTTTAGAACAAAGCACAAAACACACACATTGTGCACGGTGACTATACGTTGCACATATACATAGGCATGTTTCAGTTTACATATAAAAAATATGTATCGACAAGTACGACAGATACTACAAAGGAGAGAACAAGAAGATGTTATATAACAAAACAGTACATGACACGCTGCTAGGGAGTGTCATATTCAGTAGTATCATGCCCATCCATGTCTTCAACTGATGCCCTGGCGCCGTTGCTTTGAAGGTGACCTGTTAAATTAGGCAAATGCAAAGAAAGCAAACACTTCTATAAAATGCTGTTTTTCAGGTTCAGGCATGCCATTTACAGGAAAACTGTCAGAGAAAGCAAAAAATATTGACAGTAACAGAGGAAAACAAAGTGCAAGCTTGCTGTCACTCTTACATATTCAGAAAGCGAAGTTCCGTGCACAACAATGCATTCCCACCTGGTGCACTGGCTCAGACAGTTAACGTGTTCTGGAACTGAACATGAGATGGCGGGAACAAGTAAGAGGTAATGGAGCTACATTTCAATGGACGTATAACAAAAACAACTACAATAATATTAATCATAAGCCACGATATTATTATGACCAATGCCTTAGGGGAGGGCTCTGCTAATTTTTACCATTTGGTAGTGCACAGAAATAGCACAGGGGCCTTTAGCACTTTACCTTCGTCGGAATGAAACTGCCACTTCTAGGATCGCACCCACGACCTTCAGGTAAGCAGTCAAGTGCTGTAACCGCTACTCTATCGCAGCGAATAGGCATAGTGACATTAAGCCCACGTGCTTTCGTTGTAAACCTTATCATAGCACCGCAGGGGGTAAAAATAATTATAAAGCCATCCACTATGGCGCATGATTTCTTATAGTTTTTGAAAGTGAAACACCAGAATATAGTGTGCATAAATGTGTTCTTTAACAAAAGGTGAACAACAGTAAGAGGTGTGGCTCTGGACAGTGTGAGCTGGCAGCAGAGATTGCTGCACTAAACTTTGGAAGTATAATAAGAACGTCACAAAATCGGGATATTTTCACCATCAACTATAAAAAAAATACAAAGACGGCCCTACCTTGTTGGTATAATAAGTACACGTAGTTGACCACATGAAGCCGTATTGCTTATTGAAAGGCGGTCACCATAAATACACATTACCATTTTTATAAATCTCTAAAACAATAGACCTCGTTTTATCCATTGTAAAAGGAAAGCAATTGAAACTTGCGAAGACATTGAAAAAAAATGGCATAGGCGGTTGCAAAGGAGTGATATAAATTAATTTGTATTCTCTTTCTGTGCAGCAAAGGTCAAGTACACCATTGCGACATATATATATATATATATATATATATATATATATATATATATATATATATATATATATATATATATATATATATATATATACATATTGTCGCGAGAGGAAACGACAAAAGCGGTCGAGCCGTAGCGAACGGTTGTTTACTTTCAATCTCAGCAGCCCACCACTTCTGCCCCCTCAGTCTCGACTGCCACTAGCGCGTGACATTACCCTCTCCCCACGAAAAAGATGTGCTTCAGCTCCATACCATACTATGGAACAAAAATGAAAGCTGAGCCGAGAAAGTTAGTGACCACTTGATTAGTAAAGGACAAAATAAAAAGAAAACAAAAGGAGACACAATGGGCTTGACTGCAAGCGCGGTGCCACAAAGTTTGTAGCTCATAGTCAGCGCGAATAGCAGGTTTTCATTCTGGTGACGTGAACTACATCAGAAGGACGTGGTGGACAGGAATGCAGAGATGTCTCCGCTGGCAAAACTTCATAGTTCTCTTCGCCAATGCAATGCAGAACGCGGTAGGGTGCAAAATACCAGCACAATTTTTATGAGCGGCCGCATCGTCGTAAAGACATCCAAATTGAGACTAAGTAACCCGTCTTGTAGGCCACTGCTCTGGGATGGATGTTGTATTGGCGTGCATTTCGGTCTTGACGAGACAAAATGCATTGCCGCGGAAGATTTCGTGCTGCATCAGCGCACTGAACGAAGGCGTTTGTATCCGGGGAGGTGGTGGCAGACGGAGTCGGCAGGAGCAATACGTCAAGCATCGTGGTGACATCGCGGCCGTAAACGAGTCTGAAAGGTGCAAATCTGGTGGTTTCCTGTAGAGCTGTGTTGTAGGCAAATGTTACGAATGTGAGGACTGCGTCCAAATTCTGGTGATCCGAGGCTACATACATCGAAACCATGTTTGCGAACTTTTTGTTGAGGCGCTCGGTTAACCCACTGATCTGCGGGTGGTATGCTGTTGCTGTCAGTGTGTGGTACGACTTTGCTGCAAGATATCACGGAGCAACTGCGCCGTGAAGGCTGTACCGTGATCTGTGATGACAACTGCTGGGGCACATGGTGGAGAGCGATGTTTTTGACGAAGATGTTGGCCATATCAAAAGCAGTAGCTCGCGGAACGGCTTGGGTTTTGCAGAATATAGTCCAATAGTCTGCAGCGACAATTCAGCGGTTGTTAGCTATAGACTTAAGAAATGGCCCGAGTAAATCTATGCCGACCTGTTAAAAAGGAGCGTGCGGAGGTTTGACAGGCTGGAGGAGACCGGCTGGTTTTTTAGGGGGAACTTTGTGGCGTTAGCAAGCAGTACAAGTTTTGACGTACTGCTTCACGGTTTTTGCGAGTTTCCGCCAATAGTAGTTATGTTTAATCCTCGCCAAGGTGCGTGTGAAGCCAAGATGCCCGGACGATGGCTCGCCGTGGCACGCACGTAAAACGTCGTCGCGGAGAGGAGCAGGAACTACTAGCAGGTAAACGGTTTGCGTGGGATGAAATTTGCGCTTGTAGAGGACGTCGTCACGTAGACAGAAAGATGACAAGTCACGAGAAAAATGACGGGAAGGTTGTGGGCGACGTCTTTCGAGGTATTCGATTAGTGGTTGCAGTTCTGGGTTTCGGCGTTAGTGTTGGGCCTCATTGAAAGATGCTAGAGTTGAAATAAAACCGCAGTCTTTGTCAGAATCTTTTCGAGTGGCTTCGACGGGGGCACGGGAAAGGCAGTCGGTGTCGGCGTGTTTCTGGCCAGACCGGTACATGATTGTCCAGTCAAATTCCTGCAACCGAAGGCTTCATTTCGCAAGACGACCCGAAGGATCCTTTCATTTCGCCAACCAGACGAGAGAGTGATGATCACTGACGATTCCGAAGGGTCGTCCGTACAAATATGGCCAAAACTTTGTAATAGCTAATATTACGGCCAGGCATTCCTTTTCAATTGTTGAATAGTTCTCGGCAGAAGACAATGCAAGGCTAGCATAGGCGATAACGCGTTCGACGTCATCTTGAAATTGCACGAGAATGGCTCCGAGACCAAGGTTGCTAGCATCAGTGTACACTTCTGTATCTGCTTCTGTGTCAAGGTGACCAAGGATCGGTGGGTTCTGAAGAAGTTGCTGATGCTCACGGAAAGCTTCAGAATGTGCGGAGCCCTGGGTAAAAGCAACATCGTCCTCGATCAGTTGTTGCAAAGCTTTCGCGATTTTAGAAAAATTTGGCACAAAACGGCGGTAATACGCACAAATTCTTAGGAATCGGCGCACATCTTGCTTAGTCTTCGGCATCGGGAACAAAGCAACTGCCGTGGCTTTTTCGGGGTCAGGACGCACACGTCTACGGCTCACAATATGACCCAAGAATTTTAGCTCCTCGTACACAAAGTGACACTTTTCCGGCTTCAGGGATAGAATGGCAGCACGGATGACCTGAAGTACACCCGGAAGCTGCTTGGTGTGCTCTTCAAACGTCGTGGAAAAAACAACTACGTCGTCTAAGTATACTAAAAACGAATGCCACTTCAGGTCAACTAACGCTGTGTCCATAATTCGTTGGAACGTAGCTGGAGCGGAACATGACCCAAAAGAGAGAACCTTAAATTTGTAAAGGCCGTCAGGGGTTATAAATGCCGTGTTTTCCCGGTCTCGTTCGTCAACTTCAATTTACCAGTACCCGCCACGAAGATTCATCGATGAAAAGTAGTGGGCATGTCGCAGGCGTTTTAAAGAGTCATCGATTTGGGGAAGGGGATAAACGTCTTTCTTCGTAATAGAGTTCAATTTACGGTAATCCACACAGAATCAGAGCGTACCATCTTCCTACTTTACTAGTACAACAGGTGACGACCACGGACTGGTTGAAGGTTGAATTACGTGGTTATCGAGCATTTGTTTGACTCGATGACGAATAGCATCCTGTTCTTTTTATGATACGTGGTATAAGCGTGTTGACGCACCGGTTAGACGGTTGGCTCAGTGATAATTATGTGTTTCATTAGCGGAGTCTGCCGGACATTCAATGTAGTGGCGAAACATGTAGTGGCTAAAAGAGGACAGCAAGCTGAGTAGTCTTTGCCGCTTGTGTTGCTTGAACTGTTAAATAACGTTGTCGTGGTTTTTAAAGGCTACATTACAGCTTAGATCTGTAAATTGTGTCCTAATCGAAGCACAGGTGCTCAAATCGTCGAGGGTTTCTCAGAGAGCTATGGTTTTGCGCCTTGCCTAATGCTTGTATTCACCATTGAAGTTGGTCACTAAGACCGCAGTCCGCCCATTACGGAGCTTTACGATACCACGAGCTATGGCGGCCTCTCGAACTATAGCAAGGCGACGTTACTTTCGGCGATGCCTGTGCCCGCTTGTTCCTGCGGGCCTAAACAAAGATGAAGACGCTGCTACGAGGCGGCAACGTTACACAGTCGTCGAAAACGCGTAACACCACTCGCAGATGTTCGCCCACGTCATCCGAATCAGTATGAACCCAGTTAGAGAAGGTTACGAACAAATCTCGCTGATTAATGACCACTCTATACTCCTGAAGCAAATCCATACCCAATATAACTGGTCGGGGACAATTGGGTAGCACAAGGAAAGATGCGACGAAGGCTGACGCACAGATTTCAAGTCTTGCGGTGCACCTGCCGTTTGGTAACAAGAGGTGTCCTCCAGCGGTGATCAGTTGTGGGCCGTGCCACGTTCTCAGCACCTTGTGTAGCTCGGTGGCTAAAGCAGCACTCATTAGCGTGTAATCAGCTTCTGTATTGACTAGTGCGGTTACTGGATTATAGTCAATGGAAACGGTTACTTTATTAAAAATCCGGGGTTGGTGGATGCGATGCTGGTATTGTTGGTCAATGTGATGGAAATAGTACTGAATATAGTGGAAATATGGTGGAAATGATAGTTGATATGGTGGAAGCTGTAGTGGTCATGATGGCTGATGACGGTGAGAGTGAAAAAAATAGTGGCAGATGGTGGTGGTGATCGCAAGCCGATGGTGGCGACGGTAAAAAATGTCGGCTGATAGTGGCAATTCAAAACGTGTTTGGTGGGTGGCTTGGTTATCAAGATGGATGACGGTGGTATGACGGAAGCTTTGTGGATGATGGTGGCATGATGAAAAAGCAGATGACAGTATGTAAAATCACTCAATTATTCGTAGTGTTTTACTCGGAAATGCGCAGCGAAATATCTTTACGGTCGAAAGGAACCAACTTCGCTCATTGCGCTTGCTAACACGTCTTTTTTCCTGTTGTGTCACCAACGTTTCAATTTTCGTGGAGCGTAGAATGTGGCCGTAAATGTTTGCATTTCGTGCACGTATACATCAGTTTGACATGCGCGATGTGGTGCTTTGTTGTGATGTTTAAAAGACTACAGGTGTCGCTGTGAACAGCGGCAGTAAATGTGTTACATCGCCGCGCAGTTGTTGATAAATAAATTAGCCCTAGTTCACAATTACCCCTTTCAACGGTACACCAGAATACAGCGGTCGCTTCATGTCGCCAAGCTAGAAACGCAACTCTGGCAATATTGCAGACCCAATTATTTGAGCCCTACTATTAAGTTAAAGTGCGTGCGACGCTAAATTGCATAAACTTCTACTTTCGACATACTTCGGGACGAGTCCCAGCAAGATTGAGTTTCGCACTCTGTTCTACCACCATGATTTTCTCCAAAGGTTAGGCCGAACAACCGAGGTCATACAAGTCTTATCAGCGCTTCTGGGCTTCAGAATGCACAATTATGATGAGTAAGAACCACAATACAGCACATCCGTGGCATCATTTAACCTAAATTATGCATTTTTGTAGTGTACAGTGTCCGCAGAAGAAGCGACAAACATCGCTTTGACGCGATGCCAGCAGCGTACGCCTCCCGTCATCGACAGCCGCTGGCATTCGCCGGCACTTCTCTGGCTTTCACGCGAGAACACAGACTTGTCCTATCGTATGCCTAATGAATCAATACAATAGCATAATGTTCCCGGCGCCGAGCATTCGTTTTGGCCAAGCTGTTATGTTTGCTGCTAAGGATAGAGTTACAGCACTGTGCTGGCACGAATGCGCTGTACGTTGCGCGAAAAACATCGCAATACTCAATCACTTCTGTGGGCGTGTCTATCAAATGAGCCTAGAGGCGTCATAAAGCCTGAGCAGATGTCGCCCTTTAGTACGAGCGAAAAACGAATAATAATCTTGACAGTAACCACCAGTAAACTGTACCTGGTCCTCAGTCTACTTGGTTTTTTTTTTCTTGCGGTTGTGAATTGTAACAAAAACATAGTGCTGCTGCCATTATCACAGTAGAAATCGGTTTGGACAGAAGTTGGCTGTGTTTAATGAATGTGCCAGTTTGAATATGATATGCAAATTCCGTCTATCTGGAGTGAGCAACAAACAAAAGTTAAGTTGAATGGTCAAATCGAATGTTCACTTGCGACTTAACAACAGACTTCCCACAAATTCGCATGACGCAGTGGTTAGCGTGTTCAGATAAAGATCCTAAGGTTGCACGTTCGAATTGTCGTCGTCACGTTTTTTATGGGTAATTTTTGCATTGTTTTGTATACACTTGTTCTTTTACTGTTTTTTATTGGCAGCTCGTTAAGGTAGGTGGTTCTGACGCCGCTTCGCGCTCTAGCAATACGACACTCCACAATCCACCATATGCCACCAATATTTCCAGCACCATATTACACCAAAAGGATGGGTGGTAGCACCCACCATTCCTATAGTGGATTTTTTTCACTAGGGTACAGCAGCAGAAGTTGTTTTAGCGGTTACTGAAGAAGGCGTCAGCGGTACGTCATTGGGGATGGCATCGGAGGATATTTGTCAGTTCGCGTAGAAGAAGACTCATCCCCAGAGGTCGCCAATCTCAGTTTCCCCGGCGTGGACTTGAGCCACTGACACCAGTGGGCTCAAAGGCTGGTCGGACGTGGTTTGGCGATGTGGGCCAACGGGGTGATGGTGATCGTGACTGTCGTCACTGACGGCCAGGAGGAAGATGACTACTTCCTAACTACTGTCCGATTTTGTACGGACGCTCACCATAGCGTAGACAACGGGAATCCGGGTGGAATCCACGCAGGCTTATTCTTACGTAGTAGCAGTCGAGGTACATGTGTCCGGCTTCACCACCGTGATAGCACAAAGGTCGATTGTCAAGTGCGCGCCATACAATGGACTTCAGTGGTCCAGGGCGATATTCGGTCTGCAAAGCTAAATGGTGAATTGAACTTGGGAAGTGTCGAGAAGTATCAGCAGGTGGATGCGAGAAACGTGCCGTCGAAGGTGTAGAGACTCGCAGGGCATCCCCGTAGGATAGAGTGGGAGGTTCGGCCCGGGATCGTGGTGATGAGGGAATGATTTGTTTGATTTCATCCCGAATGAGGTCGGTGACAGCTGTGACGCTTGGAGGTACCGCTGTATGACACTTCTGAAGTTATTCTCGGACAACCTCCCGCATAAGCTATGTAAGCGTATCCCTGTCATAAGGCTCAGGCACACGTAAGCACGCAGCGGAGAGGGCAGTCTGTCACTCGTACTCGGATAACCGCTGCCGAAGCGTGCGCTGCGTTATTGTCGCCTCACGGACGAACTTAGACACCGCTGGTGGGTTGCGCAGAAGGCCCGCGCTGGTTTTTTTACGCCGCACATTAACAGTCGTACTTTCTTGGCGTCTGGCATTTGCGTGTCGGCTCGTCGGTAAAGCCGTGACATTTCTTCTACGAACATGGTGACACTCTCGTTCGGCATTTGAAATCGTGTAGACACTGCCTGCTCAGCTCTTTTTTTCCGCTCGTGGTTGCTGAAGGCCTCACGAAGTAGCCGATGGAACTGCGGCCAACTTGTGAAGGAAGCCTCATGGTTCTCGTACCACGCTTTTGCCGCATCAAGAAGGGAGATGTAGACGTTTTTCAACTTAAGATGATTGTCCCAGTCATTGATGGCAGCCACCTGTTCGAAGTGGTTCAACCAGTCTTTCACATCTTCACCGGGATCATTGTAGAAAGGATTAGGCATGCGAGGCGTGTTGACGGTGCATGGTACGGTAGCGCATGGGACATCGACGTGCTCAGTCTGGGTTGCGGTCGTGGAAAACATTTTCCTCGCAGAACTTACCAGGGGACCGTACTGGGGTGATAGACCTTGGAGGCGACGGCTGCTTCGATGGACTTCAGCAGAACTTGGTGTAGAGGCGTCGGTAGTTTGAGGTCGAGGACCAGCAGGCGTAGGGCGTTGCAGTACCCAGCACCTCCACCAGTTCGTCGCGAGAGGAAACGACAAAAGGGGCCGAGGTATAGCGAACGGTTGTTTACTTTCAATCTCAGCAGCCCACTACTTCTTCCTCAGCCTCGATACTACCTCGGAGGTGGAGAACTTATTCTTCCAACTTTTCAGCCGGAGGCTGGCTTTCATCAGGGGAAAAATTTTTTCCAACGAAAAGCTTTCTTTCTAAGGAAGGCTGGTCCCATGAGTAAGACTCGTAAAAAATAAAGCTTTTGTTCTGCGCATCCTCTACCTCATAGTATGTATGTATGAATTTATAGATATGTACGAATTTTTAGTTAGTCAACAATATATATATCACAGCTTATACTTGATCTCCGAATATTGTATCATCATACTTAGCTTTAAACTTTGCACGGTGCTTTCTCTCTATTGTAAGAACAACAAAAGACCAACGGACATTTGTCTCAATAACCAACATGCCTGACTTACTAACGTTATGAGCTCTCTCTGCAACTGAAATATCGAAAATATTGAGCTAAAAACCACTCTTGTTTGTATGCCTAATTACAGCTCACATAAGCCACTGTAATCAGATCTCAACATTCATGTGTTGAGATGCTGAATATGCTGTCCAATTATGCCAGCAACAATGTAATTGGTCATTGAGAGATTTGCTTAAAGAAATAAAGTGATGCAGAAAGAATCATACCAAGCAAAATTTGGTAGCTTGTTGTCTTCTCAAGTGCAACTACCCTTTGGCACTTAGCCAAGTGTAATTTGTAGCCACATTATCCGAAAGCATGTCTCTTCACTTTTTGACCGTGTCTGGCAAACTAATCTCACAAAAATTATTTTAACATGTTTTCTGTAAAAGCAACTGAACACAACACTAGCAGAGAGGGGTGACATGATTGCACATAAATTGATGCACCAAAAAATTGACACAAATGCATTTTAGAGCTAAAACTTTTGAATGACTTAAATCGACTCCTCCAACCTATTGAACTTGCAAAAAGTGATAGTAAAACTTTTTATTTGTTTTTTTTCAGTCTTCTGCGCACCATTCTCAGCAGCAGTCATAAAAGCATTGAAATAAACGCTTGTTAATTTGGCTGTCACGGTAGCAGCAAACTTTTGTGAATTAAATGAATGTTGAATTACCGAAAGTACCGAGAACACAATAAACAACTCTATTACAACATTGCGTTTTCATTTCTTCAATAAACACATATGTCCAGTGCTTACTTGGCGCAAGAGCAATGTAAAAGTTGCCATTTTCGTTATTCGCAACATTAATCACGTGGATATGGCTGAAGACCGCTGTCTTCAGCCAAAACGTGGTCTAATCTTCATTACCACAAGCGCTTGGCACTATTTGTTGCCACAAAAATGGCAGCACACGCGCTATTTGTCCAGATAACTTCTTTGCAACAGCAGAGAGCACTTACTACTTGACAACAGCTGAAGAAGCGCCTGTGGAGAGACGCGATATCACGAGGCTGGCTGCGACACGTTCTCTAGCGTGGCACCGAAACGAACGGCCCACGAAACCAGCAGGTATCCCACTTTGGTGCATCGTAAATACCTTACCGCAAGTGAGAAGACTATGACCTTACCTCTGTGTCTGGTCGGAGGCCTTCCAGGGTTCTTGACGTTCATATATTATCGCTGTACAGAGGCTGAACAACAGAGCTCAGGCCACCAGGGAGGTAGGAAGCGCGCACGTCACGTGTCATTCGCTCGCACACATGAGAATTAAAGGCGAAACAACACAACTATGGTGAATTATTCTACTAAGATTTAGTAAATGTGAAGTCTGTATGTTACGTTTAGCAACGAAAATTTGATGAGTATATTACAGAAAGTATTATTTATTTTTTCGATTGTTTCAGATTTTCAAAGATTTAGGAAATGGCGTGGTGTTCGAAAAAACAAAGTTGATCAAAATTTCTGTCACTCACTAACGCACACAGCTTTCCGGCTTTGAAAACATGAAATCTCAATTGAATACATAACCTATATGCTGAAAGTATACTTCGACGTCATTCTTTAATTGCTACGATGTGTACATTATTCATTTTTTACTTCACTTAATGATCATTCACGAGCGAAGAAAAATTTTGCTAGTTTCATTTTGTGTGCGATGGGCGTGAAGTCGCACTCAACATTAGCAAAGCAGGTTGAATACACAGAATGTGTACGGAACTACGTTTTTTTGTGGTCGTCCGAGACTGGGTATTTTTAGGATATCTCTTGCGGAACATATTTATTTCAAACCGTAATGGATGTCCATTTGCTATCTCTCACAGGTTCATTAATGTCCGCGGATGTTCGGAGTTGTTTTGGATGTCCGACGGATATTGTGTTTTCATTGGGTTCGCTTTCAGACGTCCTCTCCATCACAGATAAACGAGCCGGAGGAGTGTGCACTGGCTAGGTGCTCGAACGTTGCCAGTGGTGGAGAGGGTGAAACGAGAGAGAGGTCACGAGCGGTGAGCGCGTAGCATGCGAGGTAGAGTAACGTCACCACACACTGCGAGGGAAGGCGTGACCTACTCGGCACCGCCCTAACACCTGTGGCGAGGGGAGCACAGGGTGGTGCGTTGGCATTCAGACACGGACGGACAGCGTTACACAAAGAGCTACTTCACATCTTAATACTGCTGCGCTCGAGACACACCCATCATCCACGTGTTTGATCTAAAATGGCTGTCTTATTCTGCTACCACTTTATTTAGTGAAATTCTAGATACTTTCTGTTCTTTCATGGTTGAATGCAAGAAGAGCAGCACTGCACATCTGGTAACAAATGCGTACGTGTCTCCTTCTCGATTACACTGCCCACCATCGAAAAGCTAGGTCGCACGGAAACAAATACCTTACATTATGAAAAGCCCGGAAGACAGAAAAACTTCAGTAAACGCACAGCTACACAAACAGTGCATGACGCAGGGAGGCAGCACTTGCCATCGTATCCGACTTTACACGGTTTGCAGCTGGGAGAATTTGTCCAGACCACAGCCGTCTAAGATCCGGGGGAGGAGATGAGCAAAGGAGCCGGATCTGATATCAAGAACGTTTATTTACCATATTTACATGATGAAGGTAGCGTAATCCTACATAAATGAAGGTAGCATTTTTGAGTGTCTCGGCATTCGCGTTTTATAGCCTGGCTCTTCCCAAAATGATCTGCAGGGATGAAGAGTTGAGTCCAGGGCAGTCAAATGTAGAAGCAGTTTTCATCTCCACCCCCGAAATGGGATGGCGAACACCTCCTCCTTCCCAACCCAGTAAAGAGGAAATAGGCATGCCCAGTTCGTCCCATGGGGAGGGAGAAGAACAATACCAGACACAATGCGATTATACGGCACGATACAGCACAGTGCAATGACGTGGTGTTCCACGTGCAGTGTTGACTCATTCGATGTGGCTGTAGTACTGAGGAGGTAGCGGCGTGTAGGACATGAAGATGTTAAGGCACCAAGGAACGTGGGAAACGTCCCTGAAGACGTATCCTAGACACTTGGCTTCTTTTTCCACTGCACCTTGATGAACAAAGCAGTGCAGAGGTGACCACATTTTCTCAGCAGCTCTGACTGCAAACATCTCTTGCTAGGAAATCAGTCCATTGGGCGTGTCCAAAGAGATTTTGACGAGGGAAGCCGCTAGCCTTGAAGAACTCACAGTAGGACTGTCGTGCTCTAGCCGCTTCTGGACACCCTGGGAAGCATCGCAAAGGTGGAAGAAAGCAGTCCCACGTGTACAAGTTGCACCAAGGCATAGAGTCCGATCATAACAGCCTGTCCGCCACCAAAAAAAAAAAGGACTTGCAAAGGGGTAGCCCAACATTGCACATTGAAGAGGCCGACTTGGCAGCGCAGTGGCTCTAGAACGCCTCCGGTTCAGAACTTTCTCACCAAATAGGGCTCAGCAGGTCCGTAAGTAATGGTCTCTCTTGAAAGGGTCTCCACAGGACGAAGGCTGGAACTGATATTAGCGATCCCATCCACGCAGAACCCGCGCAGTGACAAAGCGGCTACACTAGAAAATTATTGGAACGCCCCTAAAAGTTTTGCCCTAATTATATCTAATTCAATAAGCAAGTAACCTAGCTTCACGGCAAATGACGCGTGAAAAGGTCGGCAAAACTCAACAAACAACTGATATCCATTTCTCTGTGCCTGCCCTCGGCAGAATAAGTATAAACGTTGTGGTAACCTTTGTAGGGACTGGAGTCAAAACTACCGCGGGTTCAGGCTTAGCGAGCCACAAAACTGCGTCTACCGTCGCCTGCTTATGTGCAGCGCACCGCTTCGCGCACGCTGAGTGGTGCGATGCCAACAGACGGTGTTCGATCTAACAAAACACGCGAACACTTTATTGCCTTTAGTGACACCCCAACCCCCCAATCCACTCACATTTTATAAACGTCTGCCCCCGAGACGTGGGGGAGGGAACGCACGTCGTGGGCGTAGGCTAAAAAAGAAACCGGGAGCACAATGCAGCTGCCAAGCGCGAGCGTTGACACGCCGGTCGAGAAAACGTGCTTTGCGGCTGTGCTGCGCACTCCCGCGATGGCCACTGGGCCTTGTCGTGATAGGACAAACCTCGTACGCGTAGGCCTCTGGCAAGTGCATCTCTGCGTAGTGCGACCACGTCGAGCACTAGGCACTACTACTTGGGCTATTGTACAGAATTGGCGCTAGCGCAAAGCTAAAATAAACACCTGCCAAGGATGGCCAGGCGGGCTACAGTCCGGCGATTCCCAAAGGAGACGCGAACGAAGAAAAACACGTGCTTGCCATGCGCTTCCCGAGGAGAGACTTACCGGAGCGCACATGGCATGATCAGAGAACACCTACCACAATAGAGAACAGAAACCACCACAATAGAGAACTACCACAATGAATGGAGAACGGAAATAAGAGAATATATACCACAGTTTAGTGGCGGCGTACTGAACTGCAATACAGCGAGGCGAGATTGGGCTGCTAGTACTATGATCATCAATGAATGAATAGAACAGCATTTATTATGGTCCTGCAAAAAGCACGCGAATGCGCTCAGGTCTTTCACGTTGGGACAGAGAAGTTTAGCCTAACAGCCGCATCGCAGGCTTGTTCCAGCCCTTTTCCGATCGGCTATAGGCAGCAGCTACGCAAGGCAGCCGCCCACCTCGCCGAAGTAGTATCGGGGTTGACATCGTTATACAATGTAGTTCACTCCCAAAGCGTAGCCGGGGTGAGTTTGCATTGGTTGCATATATAATTATCGTAGAGTTCCGGGAATATGGCGTGGAGAACGTGTGGATTTGGGTATGACTCCGTTTGCAATAGCTCTAAAGTGAGAGCTTGAGGCCGACTTAGCATAGGGCTAGGCGGCGGTGAGACCCGACGGGACAGGTAGAAGTGTTTGTTGATTTCGTAATGAGTGGATCGCACGTCCCTGTTTTCCACGGCCTCGAATCGGCTAGTATCTGCGCGCTCAGTCAATACACGCGCAGCACTGTGAGTGGAATTGTTGAGGTTGACGGAGCAGCCAGAGATCTCTTCTTCGTAAGCAAGGGAACCAAATAAGAGTATGATAACATAGTTCCTTAGGACTGTTCTGGAGAATGCGTAGGGCCTGCGGTGGAGTTCTGCCATTAGCGAAGGACCGGATTGCAAATCCAGAGTCACTAAAATGACTTCTACATCGTCGTCGACTATAGCCAGTGAAATGGCAACCTGCTCGGCCAGGAGCGGGTCCTTGGTGTAGAGCGAAGAGTTCGCTCTCCTTTGTGCTTAATACCAACCGCGGGGAATTCGACACCGCTTCGATACGAGGCGGCGTCAACGAAACAGGTTTTGCTGTCCTGTTTATGATGTCTCTGGATAGTGGCGACCCAGGCTAGGCGTCTTGAGTAATTGTGTTCAGGATGAACGTTTCTGGGAATTTGAGTGACCGTTAAAAACTCTTGGAAACTCGGTGGTATTTTTACAGAGTCACCATGGTATGAATGTTCCGCGTAGCCACGTTTCTTGAGGATATGTCTGCCCGTCACTGAGGTAGAAAGGCGTGTGATCTGAGAGCACTCCTGAGCCTCCGCTATTTTTTCTGCGGTGTTGTGGACACCAAGCTGCCGGAACCGATTCGTACTAGTACTGCAGGGAATGTCAAAGACACTTTCGATCACTTTTCTAATGAGTGCGTTGAGTTTGTCTCGTTTACTCCTGTACCAGTTGTGCATATCAGAAATGTACGATAAATGGCCGAGGACGAAGGAGTATACCAGACGGATGAGACTGTCTTCCTGTACTCTGTCGTGTTTGTTGGCAACACGCTTGAGCAGGCGTATAGCGTTGTTGGTATTGCTTACGAGCTTGGTGACAGTAACACTATTGGTGCTATTTTCTTCAATGGTCATACACACAACGCGTATATGCTTGACCTTGGGTATTTCTGTACAACAGGTCGTATTAAAGGTAATACTTTCACGTAATTCCTGCCAATCACGGCGCTTTCGACCCCGCCTGACGGCGCAATAAAGGAGCAGTTCATACTTCGCTGGTGAGCATCTCAGACCAATGGGAAGGAGGTAAGACTTGAAGGTGTCTATTGCAAGTCATCTTCAATAGACAGGCGCATTTTTTGTTGTTCGTTGGGTCAAGCTCCGGAAACTCTCAAGTTCTACTGATCACCTCTAGTGGACCAAAAAATCAACCACAGCGCGTTCCGGCTTTAAACACCCAGCGAGGATCTTCTGGTGACCTCTGCTTCATGCATGGCTTGGGCGCCGCCATTTGCGTTATTGTGCTTTCCTGTAGGGGTGCCCTCGTCGGACCAAATTACAATTTTAATATGACTGAATACTACATCTTTGCGTAACGTAACACATAAAAAAACAATTTGCTCTTATACCAAGTAGCCTTGCTCAAACATGTGCTGCGTCATCATTTTTTGTAACAGTTTTCGCTCCAGCTGACTTGTAGTTGTCAGCAGTCAATCGACATAGTTATCCTCACTTCAAAATATGCGGCGGCGAAGGGTAGCGACGGCAGGTAACGCCTCGAGGTGCATTCGGATGGACTTAGTTCCACTGTAAATATTTCGGGCCACTTCCGGCAGACATATTATATTTCGCTCTGTTTATTTTAACTCGTTAAAATGTTTTCAAGAAACGCATTCAAGTGACTTCATGGGAACGAAGCTACCGCTGAAGCTTTCATGGGATGAAAACCCGATCAGGCCCGAGAATTACGGGCCGGTGAGTAAAAACCACGGCAGATTTTTAAGGGTAGTCGGTTGCTGGGCTAGTTGGTTCATTTCAACATATAGCTTTTTCAACATATGTAATCTTACGGCATAGGTATTCAACATGTGTAGTCACGCGGCTGCAGCGAATTGCAAAATTATTTAAATTTTTCAACGTGTCATAGTCTGTAAGCGGAAAAAACGTGCTTCACTTGCGGCGTGGCTTCTCGTGGGAGCGAGTCGCTGACTCCATAGTGAATTCTGAAGTTCTATCGCCAGGTAATACACCGGGCCGTTGCGACCAAAGAAGGCAACTACGTGCCACGCATGTGTCTTCTTAGCTAGCCCATATATTTGTTCAAAATCCTACGAGTTGATGGTTTACTACAGTGTCACTTGTGAAGCATCACAGAATTATGGGTGTGATTTCTCTATAATGTGACAAAGAAAGGGTCACCTAAATTAGAAATACTTTATTTTCTGTCACAGCCTCCTGGCCTACCTGACATGGAAGCAGCTGTGTACAATGGGCAATGTACCTGCTAGATTTTATGCACTGATTGCGCTTATCAGTATCTGGTGATGTTACTTGTTTTTCCAGACTGCCATGCAACGACAGGATGACTACCGCCGAATGTCCACTCTGCAAGCACGTTGAAACATATGAATGTCCACTACAACAGGTCATCTCTAACCTCACACTTGCGATGCTGTATTTGGGAATAATTTACCACGTATCTCGTGGAGAGGTGCTTTAGTTTGTTCACAAGCATTGGCTGTCTACCAATGTATAGAATCGACATTCCAATAACGTTGAAAGCCAAACACTACCTCTGTAAATTAGTTATATTATGTGGCACTGCTGAGCTAAAGAACACAGTGGACACAATTCAATAGGGTTTAAATGCAAAAAAAAAAAAACGCTCGCGTCATTAAGAGTTTGTTTGACTCACCGACACAACCTGATCCATTTTCTAGATTTTTTTCTTGATAATAGTGTATGAAATTTGACTTCGTAGCAGTAGACACTATATCTATCACAAGGTAATTTAAACAGAAGCATACGTGCTCAAAGAAATTTGGGAGGTTTCTCTGCTATATGAAAAAAAAAAACACTACCACATCCAATGAACACCATTTTGCTCATCACAACATTCACGTGCTAAGTGAAACTGTGTCGCAAGTGCTCCTCACCTTTACGAATTATTATTTCAAGTAGCCCATTGAACATACGTACAAAGTATAATGCATTTGAGAGCAGCCTTGTGGTCTTTGGCACTTTTTTAAACCTATTTGAGGTAAACCAGCGCCTCCTCTATTTTTGTCAGTGCCTGGGAGAACGCTTTCCCCCAGTTGTCGAACGCGTGCTCCGCCACCACTTCCCGTTGCCACGAGGTGGCGCTGTGCGAGCAGACTCACAGGTAGCGAGTCTGCTTAACGAAGGTAGTGAGCTTAGGATACAGGAGGTCACGCTTGAGATAACAGATAAATACAAATATCTGGGCGTATGGATAAACAATGGGACCGAGTACCTGAGGGACCACGAAATATACGTGACGACTAATGGTAACAGGAATGCAGCAGAGATGAAAAATAGGGCACTGTGGAATTACAATAGGTATGATGTTGTGAAAGGAATATGGAAAGGGGTCGTGGTTCCTGGGCTGACGTTCAGCAATGCAGTCTTGTGCATGAAATCAGAAGTTCAAGCAAGATTAGAAATTAAGCAACGTGGAATAGGTAGGCTTGCTTTAGGAGCTCACGGGAATACTCCAAATCAGGGAGTACAAGGTGATATGGGATGGACAACATTTGAGGGCAGGGAAGCTAGCAGCAAGATAAAATTTGAGAAGCGATTGAGAGAAACGAAGGAGGAGCGTTGGGCTAGGAAGGTTTTCAGCTACTTGTACATGAAGAATGTCGATACAAAATGGAGGAAGCGAACCAGGAAGTTGACTGGTAAATACTTAGAAAACAACAGGTGGCCAAACCAAAAAGAACTATCGGTTAAGAAGAAAGTGAAGGAAACGGAGACTGACATGTGGAAAATGGGCATGATTAAGAAGTCCGCACTAGAGATCTATCGAACCTTTAAGCAGGAAATTGCCAAGGAAAGGATCTATGATAATACTCGGCGTAGTTCTCTACTGTTTGAGGCAAGGACGGGAGTACTGCGAACCAAGACATATCGGGCCAAATACGAAGGGGTAGACACAGTATGCAGTGCGTGTGGAGAGGAAGAAGAAACTGCCGAACACTTGATAATGTTCTGTAAAGGGCTTCACCCTATAGTTCAGGATGATGGCGCAGAGTTTTTCAAAGCACTGGGGTTTAGGGACCGGGAGGGCAAAATAGACTTTAAGCAAGTAGACTGAACTAGAAGGAGGTTATCTGATTGGTGGCTAAAGTCAAGGCACGAGTGAAAATTAAACTCTTCACTGCAAAGTACGAATCCTCAAACTCACTTTTT